>NC_052149.1:187492358-188206124 GCF_902713615.1 Scyliorhinus canicula | reverse complement strand
CAGCCCTTCGAAAGAGCACCCTACTTAAGCCCAGGCCTCCACCCTATTCCCGTAACCCAGTAACCCCACTTAACCTTTTGTTCACTATGGGGCAAGTTAGCAAGGCCACTCCACCTAACCTGCATACCTTTGGACAGAGAAGGATTCCACTTAGTGATGTATCAGGCTTTTGAGTGGTACTGTGCGAATGAAAGGGTATGAGGCTAACCAATAGTAATAACTTGTATTTATGTTTGTCTCTAACGTAGTAAAGTAAACTGTACCTTCTTACATGTTGCTTCACAGGAGCATTATTAGAGAAACTTGGAGAATGAGCCATGTAAAAAGCTATTAGGACAGGTTGAGCAAAGTGTTAAGTTTTAAGAAAAGACTTTAAAGGAGGAAAAATAATTTGGAAGATGGAAAGGTTCAGGAAGTGAGATTTATGGAGAGAATTCTAGGCTATAGAGCCTAGAGTTGAAGGTTTGGTCGAAAATGGTGGAGCAAAAGGAATCAAGGATGTGCAAAAGACCAGAATTGGAGGATCATATCCTGGGCTTTTCACACATCCGCCATCCATATCTGTAGGCCCAGGCTCTCTAACATGGAGAATTGTTTTCTCAAGGACTGGGTTGTCATGCTGCAAATAAAAGGCAGTAACAGTCAGCTGTGACCTGAAACTTGCCTTCACTTTCTTGTAGACATGCTACAATGCTCATCTTTGGATAATGGCACTTTAAAGGCATGGGGGACAACCTTCTTTGCAAAGGCCTCCAGCAGCACCCCCTACACTTCAGCAGCCATCAGAGTGCTGGACCCTTCAACGTGTTGTTACAACACCCGAGGCTAGGGCACGGTTACTTCCAGCCCCTTGGCCCAGAGTCGCAACACAATTGAATTATCAAAAAATTCTGAGAAAAAAATCTGAAGCAGGATTCACCGAAATCGGCGCGATGGCCCGATGCCAGCGTCAAAAACGCCGCGAACAACTCCAGCGTCGGTCCGAACGGAAGTAACAGAATTCTCCGCACTTCCAGGGGCTAGGTGGACACTGGAGGTGTTGGCGCCGCGCCAGCCGGACTGCACGAGTTAGTGCATGTGCAGAACCGTCAGCGTGGTTCCGCGCATGCGCAGACCGGCCGGCATATTCTGGCACATGCGCAGGGGGTTGTCGTCTCCACGCCGGCCATGGTGGACCCTTACAAGGGCCAACACGAAAGGAAGGAATGCCCCCATGACACAGGCCCGCCCGCAGATTGGTGGGCCCCAATCGTGGGCCAGGCCACCGTGGGGGCTCCCCCCGGGGTCGGATCCCCCGCGCCCCCCTCCGAGGACCTCACCAGCCGACTTACCTGCCATGTCCCACCGTGTGAGTCCATGTCTAATCCACGCCGGCGGGACTGGTCAAAAATGGGCAGCTGCTCGGCCCATCAGGGCCCGGAGAATTGCCGGGGGGGGGGTGTGGGGGGCGCTGCCAACGGCCCCCGACCAGCGTGGCATGATCCTCGCCCCTGCCTGAAAACTAGTGCTGGAAAATACGGCAGCCGGCGTCGGAGCGGCGGGGTGGGATTCGCGCAGCCCCCCAAGGATTCTCCAACCCGGTAGGGAGTCAGAGAATCCCACCCTGAAGTCTTTGGCCCTTGGCTGCCCAATAATCACAGTCACCAGGTTTGTAAATTTAAACACAATTACTTTTTATTAATAACAAGAACTTTAATGAAATAGGTGGAACATACAACTAGTTAACTATCATTTAATTCCTAATTCTCCACTTTAACTTGTCCCCCCCACCCTCTATATACACACATACACAAGACAAACAAACACAGAGGGCAAGAGAGGAATGAAAATAATGAGTAAAAGGAAAATGTAAGAATCTTGGTTTCAGATGGTTGTTTACAGCACACTGTCCATCAAATCAGGCTTTCAGGATGTGATTTCTGCTTTCCCGTCTGTAATGGCTTTCACTGTAGATTCATTCAGGTCTCTGCAGTTTCAGAAATACAGCAAATTTTCTGGAGAGATCATGAGAAAGAGAGAGCAGGTCCTTTCCCATTAGTGTCCAGGCCTCAAACTCACTCAGTCAGGCCTCAAACTTACTCAGGCAGGACTCAATCACCACCTGTTATTGGGCAGAATACGGTCTATTGGTCAATTCATTGGGCACCAGCCAACAAATTGAACTGACCGCACTCCATGTCTCGAGTGCCACAAAGTCTATGTTTTGCTGTGAAAAACTAGCAGAACAAAACTCTTTTGTAACTTTAATTCCTCACTTCCCATTCTTGACATAAAGATATATATCCATTAAGCGTTCATGGATCAAAATGATAACAGTAAAAAAAAGAAAGGGGAAAAATGGGATTCAACAGGAAGGGCACTTAAAATGTGCTCAAAAACTAACTTCTGCACTTCGATTTTTCATTCTCTGCATTTTTCATTGCCAGTTCTTAGGGCCGCATTGTACAAGCACCTGGGCTTATAGGCAGAGGGGCGGGGGGTGAAGGGGTGACTATAAATCTTCTTGGATGGACTTCCTACTGGACTTCTGCCCCATTCAGACCTCTCAGCTTAACGCTCGGGTGATTGAGGCCTAGGCCTAGGCCACTTAAGGCCCATTTCCCACCCAACCTTAATTTTCAGGGTGGTGGGAAATGTTCATGGGCCGAGGGGAATCCCAAAAAAGAATATTAGGCAGCCTTCAGGTGGGAAGGGCCTCCATCAGCAGCCTCCTTTTAACATTGTTCACCCTACTCAGTAGGTACAGCCCCTACTGGGCCACTTCCCACCTCCTCACCACCTCTCCTCCTTCAAATCTGACCAAGGTGCCATGCATAATTTTGTTCATGGGAAAATGCTTTTGGAAAATTGGGTGCAAATGACACACTGGGTGGAAAGGATAAGGCATGATGGTTTTTCCCATCCATCATAACATTAGTGAAAGAACTTCAGAAACCTTAGAAAAATAGTGCAATGCTGTTGTTCGTGATTTCTGAGGCTCTTCTGCAATTGGCACAACCCCTGAATAGACTGGCTTCTAATTACGTGCGGCACGGTAGCACAGTGGTTAGTACTGTTGCTTCACAGCGCCAGCGTCCCAGGTTCAAAACCCGGCTTGGGCCACTGTCTGTGCAGAGTCTGCACGATCTCCCTGTGTCTGTATGGGTTTCCTACGGGTGCTCCGGTTTCCTCCCACAAGCCCCGAAAGACGTGTTGTTAGGTAATTTGGACTTTCTGAATTCTCCCTCTGTTTATCCGAACTGGCGCCGGAATGTGGCAACTATGGGCTTTTCACCGTAACTTCATTGCAGTGTTAATGTGAGCCTACTTGTGACATATATTGGGTGATTTGGGCTCACCGGTCTTACTAAAATAGTATCTAAACTTTGCAAGGAAAAAAATGCAACATGGATCTTTTCGCATTCTATTATTTCTTATGTCAGCATGATGGATAATGCAGCTTGTGCCTTCAATTAAATGAGCAACTTGAGTACTAGATGGCATGCCCTGAATTTCACAGCCCACCACCAATGGGTTTGTAGGTAGGGGGTGAGCGTAACGTTCCTCAGATATGCTTTCTGCTGGGTTCCCACCCATCTCTCTGCCGCTTTATGCTGGGGAGTCAAGGCCTTGGCTACTCCCATGCCCTTGCCCCGATTGAGGCCAATTAGTGACTACATAAGGACCATTTCCCATCCAGTCTGAAATTTTAGGCTGACAGAAGGAGTTGCCCTGATGAGGGAAGCCTGAAAGTAATCGAGCCAGGCCTCGGGTGGAAAGGTGATACGCGTGCATCAGCAGCCCTCTTTTAGCTCTGGGCCCCACCCCTTTAAGGTCCATTAAACTCAGAAGATCCTATTCCACCCCCTTCTCCAGGCTTCCCCACCCTGACACCCCAAAACCTACCTTTTCCTGGAATACCAGGACTTGGACTTCAGAGACTGCTTGCAGGCCCTGTCCTGTCCTCTGCAGCTTCCGCAGGGATGATAGAGCTACTGGCCCATCCACTTGGTTGGCTGCTCCCTAAAGTGGGAATTCCTATTGAGTGAGGGGCGGAGGTTCTGCCTGCAGCCAATGAGTGATTGTTGGATTGTGAAATCACCGCAGCCTGGATTGTGTTGGTGGGGATGTGCTCCCTGCTGACCGTTCTGTTGGCAGGAGGGGAAACTCCACCATCCCATAATTCCTGGCCCATGTTTTTCCCAGAGCCTTCTGTCAAGTAGAAGGCACAAATGAAACCAAAATATGCGGCTGGATTCTCCGGTCGCCGACGGCAAAATCCTTTTCGGCGATCGGCCAGAGAATTAAAGGCCTGTCCAAATCGAGGGCGGCGCCACTTTCACGATGCTCCGCCCCCTCCAAAGCGGCGTACTCTCCTGAGGCCCCCCCCCCCGATGCTCCGCCCCCGACCGGCCGAGTTCACCATGGCTTGGGTCTCTCATGGTCTCACCCGTTGGGGACTCGCGTGGCGGTGTGGACTCAGTCCAGTGTCGCCACAGTTGGGGGAGGGCCGATCCACGGCAGGGGGGACTTTATCAGAGGCTGGGGGCATTGTTGTGGAGTGGTCCGGGGCCTGCGAGCCGGCCAAAGAGGGCACTATTTTGCAGGTCTGGTCCGCGAACGGCTGGTGTCATGTTGTACGGTGCGGCCGCTGCAGGCCATTGCCGTGCATATCCGGGGCCACGGACCCGACAATTCTCTGGGCCATATTGGCAGCTGGAGCCGGGTGCTCTACGCTGCCGGCATGCTAGCCCCCAGCTACACGGAGGATTGGTGGCTGTTTTGCGCCAAATTCTCGGGTGTAAAACGCCACCGTTCCCACGCCGACGTGAGGACATAGCCTCATAATCGGAAAATCCAGCCCTTCGTACCTTCTTGTGCTTTTATTAGTGATCTTGCTACTCATTGAAACACAGGTAAATCAGGTTACATGGTAAATGAACTTTGAAGTCCTAGTTCATCGGCTGTGCAATTTTATTCTCTTAGGTATACGTTCCTTAGCCTTCTAAGACAATGACTCATCACATCATTTAAGAATGACATCAACAAGACAATGATTTATGGGTTTTCCTCCTTTATGTGGAAATGCTCCTTTTCCAGATGACCATTCTTCACTGGTGATTATGAGTCAAATAATTTTGTGGGGCAACGTATGACTTTATTATTTAATATTAAACATCGATGGAATCATAACCCAGTTTACTTGACAGGATGTACAGTATTTTACAGTCATTGTGCAATTTCAAGGAGGAATTAGATACAGCTTTTGGGGCTAAAGGGATCAAGGGATATGGGGAGTAAGGCGGGATCGGGGTATGGAACTTGATTATCAACCATGATCACAGTGAATGGAGGAGCAGGCTCGAAGGGCTGAATGGCCTCCTCCTACTTCTATTTTCTATGTATGTTTCATGTCAGTAAGTATTTGAATAGATGTAGGATCTGGTTGACAAAAATATTAATATTTTTTTAAAAAGATGTCCAGATTTTCTACCCTTTCCGGTCGATTTGACTGTATTTGTGAGGGTCAGGTGTTTGATTATGGGGCCACCAGTATGGTGAGGTATACTTCTCAGCCTCAGCTTCACAACCTCAACAGAAAGTGTGCACATTTTCCCCCTGTCTGCCTGGGTCTCAGGCACCTGCTGTCATATGATATACAGGAAGCTTCCCAAAACCTGAAAAACCAGAAGTTTTCAACACAATGTCCTTAACTTCAACCCATGCATATGCTTTGAAAACTGTGAAGCCGGTCTAGATGAACACACCCCAAAAAGGGAACACTTATTGAGACATCCAAGAAACTTATACGACACATGAGGCACAATGAAGCCATGGGCCGGCGCTGGGTTGGAGAATCCCCGGGGGGATGCGAGAATTGCGCCCCGCCACCCCGACATCGGCTTCCTGATTCTTCCCTGCTGGATTCTCGGGCGCCCGCGGGATTCCCGCCTCACCGGTCGGTGCCGATTGAAAGCCCCCCCCCCCCCCCCCGGCGATTCTCCAGGCTCTGATGGGCCGAGTGGCCAACGCATTTGGCCGAGTCCCGCTAGCGTGGTTTAGTCAGGCCCCACATGGCGGGACCTGGAAGGTGGGTCTATGGGGACGGTCCTGAAGGGAGGACGGGAGGGAACTGACCCCTGGGGGTGCCGGGGTGCCCCCACAGTGGCCTGGCCCACGATCGGGCCCTACCGATCGACGGGCTGGCTGGTTCCGTGAGGTGAGGGCTATGTTCCTCCGCGCCGGGCACCTGTAGGGCTCCACCATATTGCCCAGGGGCCAGCACGGAGAAGGGAACCCCGAACATACGCTGAATCACGCCGGCCGTTCTGCGCATGCGTAGAGACGCGCCAGCCGTGGCGCGCATGCGCAAACTCGCGCCGGTCATTCCGCGCTGGCTGGAGCTGCGGGGACCACTCCGGCACTGACCTAGCCCCCTAGGAAGGAGAGCATTCCCCAATATCGGGGACCTTTGACGCCGGAGTGGTTGGCGCCGCTTTTCACGTCGGCGTGGGGACATAACGCCATTATTGGAGAATCCCGCCCATAAACTCTCATTGTGAAATACAGACAGCCTTCAGTACAGCAAGCGCCTTTACAACCTAATGCACCAGAAATGGCCTGTTATTAAGCTGCTGTTTCTGGAACTTCTACTGATTTTGAGATTACAGGTGCTCCCACTTGTAGCTCGCTCCATTTGTGTCTCAGTTCTTGTGAGTTCAGTGTGTTGGCACCAGTTTATAACCTGTTAGCAGGTTTTGTGAAAGTGACTTTTGTGGAATGGGGAAGTTGACCCAGCACGCACAGAGTGAGAGAAACGGCTCCATTTCTGGGAGTGAATGATTGCATGGTTCTGTCCAAGAATAGAGAGGTTCACCTGCCACTATGGATGTGGGTAAATTAATTCCCCATTCAACTGAAAATCTTTGTATGACCATTTTGAAAGCGAGGACACCGGCAAAATGATACTAATGCCTATGGTGTCTGTAATTTAGGGATTTCACTGCACTTGCACAGGCCCAGGATGTAAAAAACTACCGAGCGCGATTTAACTAAATGTGAACAAAGTCCCATAGCGACCAGGTATAGCCGTGTGTATGTAAGAAACACTCTATCAAACGTCACTTGGGTTAGATAGAGGGCCTCAGCGGGGAACCCACAGCCGAGGCCGCTCAGAGCCCCATTTTCCGCACTCAGCAGCTCTGCTCGTCGGGACTCAGTGTAGCGTGAGATTGGTCCCAATCTCTGGAGCCCCCAATGTGACCCCGAGATCCCCAAGCCCCAACTCACTTTTCGTACCCCCCCACCACACACCTCACCAAACACCCATGCACAGCACCTCTGACCTGATCGCCGCCGCGTGCAAATTGCCATCTTGCCACCTTGGCAGTCCCCCTGCCAGCTGGCAGTGCCACCTGGGCATTTTGGCCATACCAGGCTTGCACTCAGGTGACACTGCCAGGATGCCAGTTCCAGGGTATCCAGATGGCATCAGCAGTGCCCAAATGGCATGCACCTGGGGGCCTCCGATCCCCTGTGAGACCCACACAAGTGCTTCCTCTTTCCCGTTTGTGGAGACCAGTATTGAACGGCACTTGTCCGAGGTCTCTGAGGCGAAGGAGATTTATTTTTTAAAATAAATTTAGAGTACCCAATTTTGTTTCCAATTCAGGGGCAATTTAGCGTGGCCAGTCCACCTAACCTTCACATCTTTGGGGCATGGTGGTGAGACCCACGCAGACAGGGGGAAAATGTGCAAACTCCACATGGACAGTAACCAGGAGCTGGGATTGAACCCGGGTCTTCGGCGCCATGAGACAGCAGTGATAACCACTGTGCAACCATGCCGCCCCCAACGAAGGGGACAGATCCCAACGCATCGGGTGCTTCGGGAAACTGCATATTAGAGTGAGATTAACTGTCTCACTCTAATATGCAGATTGGTCTAAAAGTGATCCGACCCACAATGGGCTGTATTCACATCGCAACATCTCGTGAGATCGCGTTAGATCTCGCTAGTCGTTGCAAGCTGGGTAGATCCCAGGAGCGGGGTCTACCAGCTTGTATTGCCCATGTAGTGCTGCGGACCGCTGCGTGGTCATTCAACCTCTCCCTCCAGTGAATCATTGAATGTGAGAGGCTTGGATGGAACATGTTTTGCATCCAAAATTCAAATAGTGCAAATGACACAAAACATAGCCAAGTTTATATTTCCCTCATTCATTTGCAAAATGTGATACCTGCCCTCAAAATCTGCTTCAATGGGATCAAATCCTGGAAAGTCTTGAAAAGGTTTCAATTTTCCCTCGGGATTCTCTGTGTACATGTGGGGGCTGTCTTCTCTGTTTCAGAGACGCTGACGCCGGTACTGAATTGGTGGTGTTCTACAACCACGGAAGTGGCACTGGTCCCGGAGCAATTCATGATCCCTAAATGGGTTAGCACTGGTGTCAAGTGGAACAAGAGCAATTCCAATAAAAAACGTTGTCTGATTTGCCGGGGTTAGGCTTGACGCTCAAGAATCTTCGAGACCTGCCCGGTCCGGCAGGTCCTCGAATGACAGCCGCTGCCGATACACACGAGGCCTAATGTGGTGCCTCCTTCCCACCTTCTCCTTGGCCTGTTGGGCGGTCGGCTCTCTACCCTCATCGGTTGGCTGCTGTCCTGGGGAAGACTCCAGTGCTAAGGGGTCCTCCCTGAGCAGCTCCTGCTTGTACAGCCGCAATGCATCCTCCAGGGCTGCAGCGGCTAGGAAGATGGCAACCATTCCTGGTTGGATTCTGAAATCCATTGTCTGCAGGGGGTGAAAGGCAGACATGTTAGCATGGTGCATACTCCTGTGCCCAGCCAGGTCCAACGGTGGCCCTGGCTTACAGTGCAGCCCCTCTATGTTCCACACCCTCTCTCATCGGGGATGGGACGTTTCGGCGTGGCCAGTTCGGCGTGGCCGATTCGGCGGGGCCAGTTCGGCGTAGCCGATTGGAATGGGACGTTTCGGCGTGGCCGATTCGGCGGAGGAGTTTTCGGCGGAGGGACGTCAAATTAGTCGCAAAATGTTTGTGCAGCCCATTTCTTGTATCTTTTCCTTCCAGCCACCTCAGATATTGTGTTTGTGCACCAAACCGGGTCTGACTTTACACAGCCGGTGTTACTGAAGATATTGTGACTTTACACAATGTGTTAAGTCAGACAGCAGTGTAGATCACTGGGCAGCTGCTTCAATACTTTCAGTAACACCGGCTTTCTTTAAGAGACCCGGCTTGGTGCACAAACAAGATATCTTCAGTAACACCGGCTGTGTAAAGTCAGACAGCTGTGTAGATCACTGGCGAACTGGTTTAATGTTGGTGCCTTTCTTTAAGAGACCCGGTTTGGTGCACAAACACGATATCTGAGGCGGCTGGAAGGAAAAGATACAAGAAATGGGCTGCACAAACATTTTGCGACTATAACTAATTTGACGCCGAAACGTCCCTCCGCCGAAAAATTCCTCCGTCGAATCGGCCACGCCGAACTGGCCACGCCGAAACGTACCAAACCCCTCTCATCACCACACCCACACTTGGCCATTTCCCCGGCACTCTGCTCTCCTCACCGCAGTTGGTGCCCAGCATCACAGGGGCCTCTGGCCCTGGCACCTATCCCTGCCAGCAGGGGTACTAGTGGTTGACACTTTCCTTGCCAGTGGTCCACTCTGCAGCCCCATCTGGCACCCTCTGGGGGATACCACAGGTGGGTCGCGTGATGCCCTGCCGGCGGGTGGCATACAATTGTGGGCTGGGGACGGGGAGTGTTGATGGGATGGAAGAAGGAGTTGGGGGTGGCGTAGCGGATCAACCCCCCCTCCCTGCAGGAAGGGGCAGGATGTGGTGTCGACCATGTGTGCCACCCAGGTCAACACTGCAAGGATGGGTTCCGCAGTGGAGGTCTTGAGGTCCTGAGGGCGCAGGTCAGGATGTGCAAGGCCTGGGGTACTCTGTGGGGGCGGTGGCTGATGCACGGGACAGGGCTGCCCTGTCACAGGCACCTATGTACCTGGGCCACATGGACATTGCAGAAGTGCTCCAGAGCTTGGCCCAATCACGAGTCATGATGGCCATGCCCGGGCGCTGGGCGCCTCCTTCCTACCTTCTCCTTGGCCTGTTGGGCGGCAAGCTTTCCATCCTCACCAGCTGCCACCTGTTCCTCTGGGGCAGGCTCCACTGCTGCTGGGTCCTCACCGAGCAGCTTCTGCTCGTCCAGGCTCAGATGGATGAGGATTGGAACAGGACAGTGAGGAAATCTGGTTCTGTTATGTAATACTAAGAGAAATGTGAAGCAGCATTATTATAGGCAGGGTGATGTGGAGGACTGTGTATGATTAGTTCTGATGTGGTCTTAGTTGTGGTCATGTTTGCTCAGGCAGACATTTTTAGCATGTTTTCTTGGAGTTGTATAATGGTCCTTGAACAGCGCAAGAACTGATGCTGAAGCTAATACAAAAGTGACAGATTTCTCTTCAGAGTTCATACCGGATAATTTAAAATGCAGTTACTGGCAGCTATCTGTATTATATATTCTGGAATTTGAGGTGCCAGAAACGTTCGTACAAGCTGATATTGACATTTTGGACAGTCAACACTCCAACTGGCACCCTTTCTTAACCTCGCACAGCTGAACACATGTTCACTATTTGTGCACTCATGCATTGGAAAGATTGGTTTGTGCAGAAGTCTCGGAGTCAGCAAAACTTTCTTTTGCACCTGCTGCACCATTCCCTGTGGACATTGGCAACTTGAAACAACTATAGAAAGCACCAAACACTTGTGGAGTCATAACAGCTGCCAGAAGAAATCAATCAGTAAATAAGTAGTTAATAAGCGCTTTAACTTGTGGTAAAGGGTGCTCATTCCTGCTGCTGAACATGTGTTCAGCTGTGCAAGGTTAAGAAAGGGTGCCAGCTGGAGTGTTGAGCTCAATTGTCATCACATTGCCACTATACCCCCTTTTATTCTATCTTCTTAATAATGTTGCATTTTTTAAAAAGTGAACACGTACCTATGAATGTGAAATTGAGTGATGATGCCATGCCTTCATCAGTACTCTTTTTGGTATTCCTCCATTGCCTGGTCACATTGCACCTCTTGTGTATCTGACAGGCAAAGACGCATGGATAGGTTGTGGTGTGGCATAGGGAGAGAGGAAAAGTAAGAGTTTCAAACTTACATTTTTGCACATCTACAGCTTGCAAATCAGAAGAAATTGTGCAATGTGAGAAGGAAGATTCAGCATGAGGGCACCGTGTTTGATGGCTTCACCCCTATTGTTGGCCACTGCTTTAGCAATGGACATCCCAATAATGGTCGACATGGGAGTCAGAACATTCAAGTGCATGCGTTCCTGATTCCTCCAATAGAGAGAAGTGTGACAATAGTGTTGGACAATCTGCTTGGCTGATGGTTCAGTAACTGGTAGTGTGTGCAGGCTGTGGACTGTTGAGGGTTGCAGCAGTTGTCTTCGTGTAATCATGCGGTACAGCATATGAATGTTAGGAATGAATCCTGATTGGTAGAGATTGTTGATAGGTGAAAGATGAGGCTGTGGTGACTTGAGTGCCGTCTGAGGCTAGTGATGTAGAAGGTGGGATATGGCATTTGAAGATGCAGCCACTGACCTTGACCACTCATGTGCAATGATTGCATGCAGATTGTCGGGGCTTGACCACTGGCGTTCACCACCATGGCTATCTGCTTCCATCGCTTTCTGACTGTTTGTTTGGAAGATCTAGGAAGATGCGAGATGAAGCATGGTACTTGGAAATACATTGGGGAGGATTCTCCGTTTAAGTGCTGGCGCCGGGACTGAATCGGTGGTGTTCGACGACAATGGAAGCGGCGCTGGTCCCGGAGCAATTCAGGATCCATTAGTCGGCCAACATCGGTGCCATGTGGATCTAAAGCAATTCCAATGAAAAGTGGTGTCCAATTCGCTGGGATGCAGAGCTCGCGACCATGCTGGATGCCGTGGAAGAGAGGCGGGGCAGCTTGTACCCCGGGGTAGGAAGGAAGCTGCCACCCGCCGCCGTATATCTGAGCGCAGGTGGAAGAGGACGTGAGCGCCTTGGGAGCCACTGCCTGGACTGGCCAACAGTGCCAGAAAAGGCTGCATAATATCCATCGGACACCCCCCGAGGGAGGAGGGGGTGCTAGATCACACCTGGTGACCCCGCAGGGGAGGTGCTGGAACATCACAGCGCCTCAAACACCCACACCGCCCCTCCTGTCCCTGGCGTATCTGACGGGCAGCAGACAGAACAGGGTGGCACTATGCTACCTGAGACACCTGAGAGCCTTTCCAGAGGACGGTCGCAATAGGGGACCCAGGTCACAGGGCGGGATTCGCAGCAGGCTGCCTCCACTCCTGATGTACCACCTGAGGATCCACCGAGACGTAACGTTAAGAGTCCATAAGGCCAGAAAGATAGACGCCAGTTAAGGTGGCACGGGTGCAGCACAAAGGATAGAATTAGGGGCTAGGGCACAAACTGTTCTGGAGAGACTCACATCTTGTTTGTAAAATAAACACTTGTGCACAAAAATCCCAACCTGCCTCGGTGCTCTTTCCGAAGGGTGTGAGGGCGGGGCTGAGCTGGGCTGACCTGGGCTAGCTGCAGAGTGGGCACTGGGGGAGTCGGGGAAGGAGATGGGGTAGACAGTGAAGGTGGGTCGCGGGACAGGGCCCCGAGGTCGGACCCCATACATCGTCCCAGTATCCCGCTCCCTGTCCTACCTCCACCACCCCAAGATTTTGGTGGGACCGTGTGATGGAATGGCCTGCACACATACAGGAATCACCCAGGTGGACAGTGGAAAGTGCTACGGTGGGAGTTTGATGACGCAGAGCACCAGAGCTCATCGCAGAGCAGGCCATCATCATCCTGCATCCCATGGGCCAGACCTGCTGTTACTGCCAAGCCAGGGCCCGCACCCTCAGTGATTCAGGTAGGAATCACAGTGGGTGTAGCTGGGGGCGGGGGCGATGGGGGTTGGGCAATGGTGCAGGGAGAGTGACAATGGGAGGGGGTGGTTGGCTGGGCTCGGGGGGCATTGTGGGAGTGGGACGTGATGTTGGTGCCGCCGTTGGCCAGGCCGCCCTGTCGGCGAACCTGGAGGTGATTAGAGCATCCCGTGCTCGCCGGCACTGGTGCACATACTATGCGGCTTCTTGTGCCTGCCCAGGCCGCATGCGCTGCCCATCCTGGCCCTTGCCCATATACCCCTTGTCTGATGAGGCCTGGCGTTCATCCCCCTCATCCAGCATGTCGGCCCTCTGCTGCGCAATGTTGTGGAGGATGCAAGAGGTCACCATGATGTGGGAGTCTCTCCTAGCACTATACTGGAGTGCCCCTCAAGAGCGGTCCAGGCACCTGAACCGCATCGTCAGGACGCCAATGCACTGCTTGATCATAGCCCTGGTCGCTGCATGGGTTTCATTGTAGCGGATCCTCCACGTTTCTCTGTGGCCTCTGGATAGGTGTCATCAGCCATGACCACAGCGGATAACCCCTGTCACCCAGGAGCCAACCCGTCACCCAGGGGTGCACCTCAAGGGTGTCTGGAACCGTCGAGTGTGCCAGGATGAAGGTGCCGTGCACACTGCCTGGGTATCGGATGCAGACATGCATGATGTCCATCTTGTGGTCACACACCAGCTGCATGTTCATGGAGTGGTACCCCTTTCGGTTTGTGAAGACCATACCTCATGCGCCAGATGCTTGTAAGGGACATGCACCCCGCCATTCACCCCCTGAACCTGGGGCATCCCAGCAATGACGGCGAACCCTGCTGCCCAGGCATCCAGGTCAGCTTGTCCATATTGAAGCAAATTTATTGTGTTGAGCGGGCATTTAGGGCCTTTGTGACATATGGATGCACAGAGGTCTGCGAGATCTCTGACAGGTCCTACTTGGCGCCTGGAAGAAACCCGTGGTGAAAACGTTCAGGGCGACCATCACCTTGATGGCCACGGGGGAGCAGGGAGTCATCCACCACACCCCTGCGGTTCCAGATGTGCCACGATCCAGCAGGTATGGCGTACGGTCCCCCTCTCAGATGGAATCTTCTAAGGTGTGCCCGATCCAGCAGGTCCTGGAATGACAGGGGCTGCTGGTTCACACGGTAGCTAATGTGGTGCAGCCTTCCCACCTCACCCTCAGCCTGTTGGGTGGTCAGATCATCATCCTTACCGACTGGCTCCTGATCCTCTGGGGCAGGCTCTGCTGCTACAGGGTCCTCCCGGGCAGCTCCTGCTCATGCAGCTTCAATGCATCCCCCAGGGCTGCAGCGGCAAGGCAGATGGCAACCATTCCTGGTTGGATTCCGAAATCCATTGTCTGCAGAGTGTGAAAGACAGACACGTTCGCATGGTGCATACCCCTGTTACCAACATGGTGGCCCCGGCCTGCACTGCAGCCCATGTCTCTGCATGTCCCCCCCCCCCCCCCCTCCCCCCCCTCCCTATCCCCACACCCACACCTGGCCATTTCCCCAGCACTCAGCCCTCCTCAGTGCAGCCCTGGCCCCATTGGTGCCCGGCACGCGGTACGCTCTGCGGCCCTCATCTGGCACCCTCCTCTGGGGGCTACCATAGGCATTGCCCTTGGGTGGGTTGCGTGATGCCCCACCGGTGGGTGGAGTCGGGTTGTGGGGGGTGTCGGTGGGGCAGAGGGAGGGGTTTGGGGTGGGTGCACTCATATGACCAGTATCGCTCTACTCAACCATGGGCCATGGTGGGCGCTCAGTGGAGTGCGCATCAAGATGGCCACTTTCCAGGCCGCAGAAATGATGGTTCGTGCCTGGACACCCCGGTCCCGGGGGTCACCCTGAACCCATAATCTTAGCGGATCACCCCTCCTCGATACTTCCCCTGGCCCTAGCAGATGCCCCCCACCCCCCAGCCAGCCATGACAGTGGCAGGACGTGCAGCCCATGGTCGCCCCTCTGGGAACATGACCTTCCTCCGCTCTTTCTCTCTCAGCAGCCTGTTTCCCAATTTTTAAAACCACAAGTGAACCTCGCCTGGCGGAGGCAGAACATCGCGGAGGTCCCGGAGAATACCAGGACTGGCCTGTTAATGATATACCAACGGTGTGTACTGTTCGTGCAGCGTAGAATGCATTCACGCTGATGTCGAGGCACTGGAGCACGGCAGTTCATCGGGCTCCTGGCACCGGTCTCGACATTTGGCTGACGCATGATTCTCCGGCCAAGCGTGTTTCCCAATTCTGGTGTTGAACAATGGAGAATCTCACCCATTGAATTAACTAATTACAAAGGCAGGGAGGCTAAGCTAAATTTGTACAAATTGATTTGCAGTTGGTATGTTATGTTATTTATGGTACAACTTTGTGAGAAGAATAAAAAAAAGTGAAGGATGTATTGTATATTCTCCAGAACGGGGGCCAGGATTAAGGGTTATTGAGAAACGTGAAAACTTGAGGATTCTATCACTGCAGTTAAGAAAACCAATCAGTGATCTGGTCAGGTTCTTCAAAGTTTACATATGGTTTTGATAGGGTAAATAGTGAACATTTTTTTCCAATGGTTGGTAAGATACATACAGTACTGGGCAGGATTCTCTCAGCCCATGCCGGGCCGGAGAATCACCGGGCCGGGCACAAATCGCACGACGCCGCCCTGAGGCCAGTCCGCCGATTCTCCGGAGAACGGATAATCGGCGCCATTGGCACCAGCGGAGTCGGTGCGCCGCCGGTCGGGGGCCGCTCTGCGCACCCCCACCACCCCGGCGATTCTCCGCCCGGGATGGGCCGAGTGGCCACAAAATAAATCCGAATCCCGCCGGCGCCGCCCACGTGTGGTCTTACCCGGCGGGACCACGGTGTGCATCCTTTCGGGGGTGGCCTGGTGGGGTGAGGAGGTCCGACCCCGGGGGGGGGGGGGGGGGGGGTGCCTCCGCTGTGGCCTGGCCCGCGATCGGGGCCCACCGATCGGCGGGTCGGCCTCTCGGGCTGAGGCCCTCTTTTGCTCTGTGCTGGCCCCTGTCGCCCTACGCCATGTTGCATCAGGGAAGGCGCAGAGAAGGAAGCCACCACATATGTGAGCAGCTGCGCCGGACGCAGCGCGCATGCCTGCATTCGTGCCAGCCGCAGCGCGCATGCACAGACCCGCGCCGCCCATTTGAGGCTGGTATCGGCGGCTGCAACTGAAGGGCTCTGAATCGCTGCTCCTGGGGGCCTGTGGACGGCGTCGTAAAACGCGACGGCGTTTACAACGGCGTCAACTCTTAGCCTCAGGATCAGAGAATCCCGGCCACTGTTCGTAAGACAACACCAGAATATAATAATCTTTATTGTCAAAAGTAGGCATACATTACCGTTGCAATGAAGTTACTGTGAAAGTGTATCATGGTTCTGTTAATAGGTCAGCAATCCAGAAGTTAGGACCAATTATCAAGAAACATAAGTTTGAGCCCCTACATGGCGATGTAAGAATTAAAAAATATATATTAATCGTCCTCAGTTTGGGGATGTCACAGCCCAACCCTAATTTCCCTTGAAGGTATTGGGGGAAGTTACCTTGTATACATAGTGGTTTAGTAGAACAGAGTAGCTTGCTGGGTTGATTAAGAGGGCAGTTCAGAGTTGCTTTGAATCTGGAGTCGCATGTGGGCCAGACCAGGTAAAGGCACCAGATTGCCTTCCCTTATGGGAATTAGTGAACATTAATCCAGATTCATTTTTAAAATAACCTGGTAGTTTCATGGTCACCATTACTGATGGTAGTTTTATTTTTAACTCCAAATTTACTTAAATATCTGAATTCAAACCTGCAGCTGCCATGATGGGATTTTAATTTATGTCTCTGGATTACTAGTCCAATCACAAAATCCCAACTCAAATGTGCCCATTGATTTGGTTTTAGAAATGTCTAGAAATGAAAAGATGTATCAGTAAAAGTGACCATTTGTTGTAAAATGCTCAACCATCCTTAAAGGTCTTTGCCCATTTGTGACTCCAGTTCCACAACAGTGTACTTGACTCTGAACTTCCCTTTGGTGTGAACCATAGAATCCCTACAGTGCAGAAGGTGGTCATTCGGCCCATTAAGTCTGCACCTACCCTCTGAAAGAGCACCCTACCTAGGCCCACTCCCCATCCTTTTTTTCAATTTAGAGTACCCAATTAATTTTTTCCCAATTAAGGGGTAATTTAGCGTGCCACTTCACTTACCCTGCACATCTTTGGGTTGTGGGGGGCGGGAATGTGCAAACTACACATGGACAGTGAGCTGGGGCTGGGATCGAACCCGGGTCCTCGGCGCCATGAGGCAGCAGCGCTAACCACTGTGCCACCCTTCATTTCCCCCATCCTAGCCGGAACCCAACCTGTACATCCCTGGACAAAGGGTAATTTAGCATGGCCAATCTGTTGATTTAACATGGCCAATTAATTGTGGGATGAAACCGGAGCACCTGTAGGAAATCCACGCAAACATGGGGAGAATGTGCAAACTCCAAGCTGGAAGTGAACCTGGGTCTCTGACGCTGTGAGGCAGCAGGGCTAACCACTGTGCCACCGTGCCACCTGGAGCGAAGCACTCAATTGTATCCAAACCACCACAAATACAGTGGTTCAGGAAAGAGGGCCACCACAAGATTCCGAAGGGAACTAAAGAAAGAGCCTTGCCACGGATGTCCAGATCGTGAAAATGAATAATTTTTTAAAGGGCAAGCGGAGCATTAAAAAACAACTATTTCCACAGAAGGCAGCTGCAATATGAAATTTATTTTGCATGAACTATTTTTGAAATGGAGGGTGTACGAGCAGGATTTTGTGTTTTGGTCAAGACTCTGCTGTCGGCTGGCTCTCAACCCAACACTGTGTCGGGAGTAGTCGGCTGACAGAGTTTTTGACTGAATAGGCCAATTAGTGGTTTAAAGGCATGTTCGCCATCCAAATAAGAATGGTGGGTGGGCTGTCACACTGGAAAGTCAATGGGAGGATCTCCAGCATGGAAGGAACTGCAACCTGTCTTTTCAGGTAAGGCAGAGAGGGGTCCGGCCTCCATCTTGAGGCACCCTCTCAGCAACTTAAATTTTTATGATAAAAATGGCCACACGGTGAAGGAGGATCCCTCTACAGGATGGCCTGTGACTACATCTTCCCCGGTAGGTGGAAGGGCTTTCAAAGACATTCTGGAGCCTTGGCTCCCCAGTTTGATGCTAGGTGGTCGCTTCCAGGAGCTGTTGTACTCTTGATGTCAGAGGAAAATCCCAGTCGGCCTCTGATAATTGGCCTTCAAACTATCCCAACAATTTACCTGCCACTTATGGGGGTGTTGTTGTTCCTCCCCTGAATCCGACTCCACCACAAGTGGTTTGGGGGTAGGATGGTGCTGGCATCTTGGCATCCTGGCTGGTGGTGCAAAATTATTTGTTGGCACAGCTTCCAGGCCATCATTGTGAAGGGGGAAATCTCTCAGCAAGGTGGCCACCAATTACAGATATGGCCCTGCAGCAGAAGCAGCTTCAGGGTGCAGGGGAGTAGGAAGGGAGTGTGGTGGATATGTTAAGGAGGCTTCGTTGGACCTTCTCCCCTGCCGCCAAGTATTGGTGTCTCCGGGGACATACCAGGCTTTGCCCACAGCATGAGGTCAATCCACTATTGGTAAGATCCCAAAGTGGCCAATTAACTGACATGAATTTGTTATCCTCTGCTCCCTGGATGGTAGTCACCTCTACTGCTCACCCATCTCTGGCAGGAAAGCATTGTGCTGCCAACCTGACTTGCCGCTTTCAAAATAGCCCAAATCCCTGCCCACCCTCAGTAAGGTGTCACTCACAGAGTGAGGGGTGAACCTTTACATTTAAAGAATAGCAGGTGGAACTTGGATCATTTTAGATTATTGCAATTACATGTGATATTTTTTAACAGGTTATTTATACACTATAAGATTGTTTTATTTGACGTATAGTGATGTATAAGTAAGATTGTACCACTTGGAGACATACCTATTTGCTTTATGTTTCAAAACAGAGCACTGAAACTCTCTGATTAACCTCCCAAACTCTACTTGGTCTTAGCTGTAGGTTTGCAGACTCAGTGTGAGCTATGAACATTCACAATGAAATTTCTGCCACAGACATGTACTGCTAACTCAATTTTGCTGTTCTGTTTTTTTCTGTGATACAGCAGTTTAACTGATTTAGTGATGCTATTGGGTGGAAAGTGTAGCCATGTGGCTAGTTCAGTTTCCTATTTCTAACTGGGAAGCTGTAAGAATGGTTCGTGCAGATTTCCAAATTGAACTGCCCGGCTCCCAAAGGTTTCCCAGATTTTTGCTGTGATACAATATGAATTTGTTTTTGTAAACTTCAAGTTAATCTTATGTAAAGACCGCTCTAATGAGTCAAACTGTTTCCTGTATTTATAATTGCACATACATAAGGGGATGGATTCTCCGCACCCTGACATCGCGTTCGGTGACGGGGCGGCGAAACCACTTTCCCGCACAAAATTGGGACCGGCGCCGGTTCCACTATTCTCCGCCCCCCCGAAAAGCGACGTACTCGGGGAGTACACAGTGCCAAGTATCCACCACCTCAGACCATTGCCTGAGGCCCGCCACGCTATTCTCCGTCTACAACCGGCTGAATTCCCGACGGTGTGGTTCCAATTTGGTCCCACCGTCCATGATCCACACGTGGTGGCTGTGGGTTCAGCCCAGAGCTGACACAGTCGGGGGAGGGCTGATCAGAGAACGGGGGGGGCCTCATTCGGGACTGGGGGCTATGTGTGCGGGCGGTCCGGGTCGGGCGAGCGGCCGATGTGGGCACTATTTCGGCGGTCCAGTCCGTGGGCTGAGTCTGCCATGGTCACGGCGCGGCCGCTGGAGGCCGCCGCCCTGCGCATGCGCGGCCTCGGACCCGGAAGTGCGGGGGCCTTATAAGCAGCTGGAACTGTGAGCACCACGACAGCTGCCTGCTAGCCCCCTGCAAGACGGCGAATCTGTGGCCTTTTGAAACCAGTTTTCCTGGTGTAAAAGACCAGTTTTCACGACAGCGTGGGGTCATAGTCCCTGAAACGGAGAATCCAGCCCAAGATTTTCAAAAATCTTCATTTGTGTACAAAACATTGAACAAATGAAGTTCAAGCAGAAAAACATTGCAGTAATAGGCCATATATATTACTAAATAAATCCATAAGTCGAAAGACTAGATGGGGTTTAGTAGATTGTGGGCATTTAAGATGGCTATTCTTTTTTGGTGACATAGTATGTATTTTAAGGTGTTAATTTTTGTATTTTTGTCAACAGGAACAGCTTTAACGGTTATAGTGTGTTTGATAGTTGGTGCTCTGGCGTTACTGGGCTTGGTGATGTATTTAAGGAAAAGGTAGGTTTGTGCACTTTAATGAGTACAGTGGAGTAGTGCGAACCAGAATCCACAAGAGAATACCAGCATGTTTTTTTACTTTTTCTGTGAGAGATTTTGTGCAATTAAAGTAGGGAATGTCAATGCTGGAGACCTAGTACCTGGGGTCTGCATCAAGTCCCCACCTGGATTGTTAGGCCATACTCTCCACACAGTCCTGTGGGGCCCAAACCCTGACACGGGCAGATAGTAAACAACTCAGATGGAGAATAAAATCTTTCTATTTTACCTCAATGAGTTGCCTTAATCACATTCTCAGAATAGCCTCCAATTATATTACTGTGCATTTTTGTATTTTTATTCCACTCACCCTTACATCTTGAATAAATAAACTTGTTTGTAACATATTCTGGGAAGTTTTGTGCGGCAGACTTGTGACTACTAGGAATTGGGTAGAATTCTCACAGAAGGAGAACTTCACATTATTAATAAAGACGGAAAATGCTGGCAAAACTCAGCAGACCTGGTAGATCTGTGGAGAGAGAAACAGAGGGTGAAATTCCCCATTTGGGAGACATAAGTGTTGATGCCAGGACTGAATTGCGTGCGGTTCGCGTTCTTGTTGGGGATGCTATTTGTGGAGCAATTCAGGACATGCTAAAGGGCCAGCACTCTGCTAGCACGAATTCCAAGCAATTCCTGGCCCAGTGGGAATCAGTTACAGCATTGTAACTGATGTGGCAGGAGTTGGCGTCAAAAAGCTTGGAAGCTGGAGCTGTTTATACACGCTCCACTTACCACACACTCACTGCAGCCATCAAGATTATTCAGAGAAGACCTGCTCCCTCCCCCCCCCCCCCCCCCCCCCCCCCCCCCCACCCATCCCAAAGATTGGTGTCCAAGGTGGACCCACCACTCCGTGCCAGTGAGGAGCGGAGGAACATCCTCTTCCCCAGCTTGGGCCACAGACTTGAACCTGCTCTCCTGAAAACCACCTGAGAGGTGGTGGCAGAGGCAGTCAGAGCTGCCAGCTTCACCAGCAGGAGATGGCTGATAATTCGGAGGGCTGGGGGGGTCACTGAGAGGGGCAGAGAACCAGGGAGGGTTCCAAAGGCTGCGGTGCAGGGTGTCCTTTGGTTGCAGTGAGCTCTGCTGATCCCTGCTTCCTCTGCAATGGGGAAACCCCTCTGAGGGGTGTTGACACCTGGTGGGCTTTTGATTGAGCTTGACCCTTGAAGATGTAGCTGGGTAATGAGGGTGACAAGAGGGTGCACTGGGTAGGCTCCCAGATGACCAGAGGCCTTCTGAGCATTTACAGGATGCAGGAACCTCCCCACAGCGTGAGTATCCAGTAGCCTGTAAGTAGCACCAAAGGGTTTAAAAGACAGACTGCAGCAATGGCGGTCTGAGCCAGGCCATCCGATCCCATGGGGGGGCCCCCCAAGTCCCCGGACCGTGACACCGAGTCACTGCCTGCTAATGCCCCCAACCTGGGCAGCCATCCACCAGCAAACCCAACAGTTTTCAATTAATTTTCAGTGCTTGTATAGCCTCCCGCTCCCCCTCTGCAGCCATGACACCCAGTCCATGTTTGTCAATACTTCCACTAATTCACACCTACGAGACCTCCACCTGAGAGGAGTGGAACTTGCGGAAGGGCGTACTGTGTCCAGTCCACTAATCACATGTTGTCGCCGACAGCGAAGGACGGGAGCATGGCCCCCAACTCGGTGCCGGGCGCAGACCTCGATTTTGGCCGGATGCCTGATTCTCTGCTCGGTGGTGGTTCCCATTTGCTGCGTTGCAAGGCAGAGAATTTAGCCCAGACTTAATATTTGGAGGGTGTATGACTTAATAGTCATATTGGACTCAAAAACGCTAACACTGTTTCTCTCTCCTCTGATGCTGCCAGACCTGCTGAGGTCTTTCCAGCATTTTCTGTTTTTCTTTCAGACTTTCAGCAGCCACAGTATTTTGCCTTCGTGTCATTAGTCGGGATCAAATCCGAATCCAGTTTCCAAAAATAAAAGGATACCTTTTCCCCACTGTAACCATATTGAATGATGATCAGAAATTGATTATTAGAAAATGCCAAAGATAGATTCCCATAAGCCAGCTGTACTAATGGTGTACGTTTATTTGGCTTTGATGTCTCAGGGTGATGAATAAAGTTTAAATGTTGTCATTGTAAGACTCAAGTTGCTGGCACGAACAGGTCTTGGCTTCTTTCCCGTTGATATTTTATTCGCTTGTATGGCAATAGCTGAAAGCATTGCTTTCTGAATTTTCAGGCCCACAAAATTTAAACAACAAACTAATAAATGAGAAATATAAACCTGATTTTAGGATTATATTTCCTAATTTTCAAGGATTGCAGTTTCATGGGCTCAGGGACTGTCTGTGATTCATAGGCTGCATTTTGGACATCCTTACTCTAGGCTTTCCTAAGAAGAAATATTGAGGTGCAGTGGTGTGGGTTTTATGGCACAATTAAACAAAAATTTTGGGGGATAAATCTATCTTCAGGTGTATTATCCAAAAAATTATCACTTTCAAATGTATCATGAATTTTTAAAAGCAGTTTTTATAAAATGCTGCCTTATCATTCTTTGTTCACACCAAATTCTGCATTTTCTAATATGCAATATGAGTTTGAGCAGAAACCTGTGGTGGGGCTGGATAAGCACTTCTGAAAACAGGTTCGCGTCTGGGCTCGTGTTCTGCCCAGATCCCCAGTTTGCACCCAAAATACATCTGTCCCAATAGTCTGGGTAATCCTGTAGAACAAGTAAAACTGCTAATTCCTAATAAAACGATAGCTGTGTCTTGGCTTTGAGATGCCTGTCATTGCAATTTGTCTGTATCTTGGTAGAAATGAGTTTCACTTGTCCTTACTGAGTACAACAGATACAGCTTTTGTTGTGACAGGCCTGTGCTTTCTGTTCAGTGAGATTTAACCTAGTTTCTGTTTGATTGGAAAAAGAAACCGATGATAAAACATTTCCACTTCCTTTCTCCATTGTCAATTCTAGTTGAAACAACATTATGCAATAACTGACCCAATTAAATATCACTTATAAAAATGCGACGGTTATAGCTTCCATTTGGAGATTGTTGTCAGTGCAGATGTTCAGTTTATAATCTATTGATTTATATTGGTTCAATTTGAGAATTCTGAGCTCAAGGTTATTTGTCGTCGTTCATGAAATAAGAAGATGTGGATTCTCATTCATTTGGCCAGAAGCAGAAAATTAAAAATTATTTTTGTCTTATTTGTAGGAGAGTGTTCTATAGCCGCCTACAAGAAGATACTGCAGCTGGATCTTGGAGCAATTACAACAACCCTGCTTTTGAAGATTTATGACAATTCTTTAAATTGTAATTTTTATTTACAAATAGGCAATAAGCCACAAATGTACATAGCAAGTATTTTCTCAAAACTGCATCAAGCTCGGAATGTGTTTCTATTTCCTTTAAAGCTGAAAAAGAAGGTGAAATTAATCTAGGGTGCTGGCAAAAATGAGCAATTGTGATTCAGCAGCCCTTCTTCTAACCCACTTGTTCTTTGTTACTTTCATTGGCTTCAATTGTGCATATTTAATTTTCTGCCCACGACCAATTTTCATCCTAACTGGTAATTTATATCTACATTTTTTTGGAAATTCCCTGAATCTATTTGAGGGTTTTCCACAATGGTTAAGTTAAACAGCAACAGTACTTGACCACACTATCAAATTACAGTTGCAGATCCTGTTAATGGCAACCTGAACCAATGTTTTGGATATTAATCGTGCAGGCTTGTTTCTTGCAAATCTAGGCTACATTTTGTCCAAATCTGCTTCAACAGGAAGTTACTTTGTTGAAATTCTCTTTATTTTCTGCTGACCTAGATAATGTTAACATGTCAAGCTTCACCATAATAACTCATCAATCTGGTTATTGTTACATACACATTTGCCTCAACATAGACTAGCATGTAGAAAAACAATTACACTTTCTAAGGAGAGTATGAATCTTTGTGTTTTAATGACCTATTAATGCTATCAAAGGTACAGCTGAAAGATAAGCACTTTGTGACCAGGTCAACCTTGGATGCATGGTATTTATCAAAGAGACTTTGATTTCAGGCAGACTTGACTTATTACTGACGCATGATCATAACATCAGTCAAGTTTCCATAGATAAAGACTAGAATATTTAAAGTGGATTTCGAGCTACTGCATAAGACTGCCTTTTATTAAGGACTTCAGCTTTATTCTATGAAAATACCTCAACCAAAAAAGATTATTAAGCTATAAAGATTGTCAGGAATCAAGATGTAGACATTTCAATGGTATATTTATGCAGGAAAGGGAAGCATGGTCAAAGATGTGCTGGGTAATCATAATCTGTTCTACTTTCTTCAAATTGCTTGTCTAATATGCAGAGGGAACAGATGGAAATGTTTGTAGTGTGCAAAAATCATAAGTGTCACATTTATGATGTGCTAATGGGGCTCAATTCTTGGCTTGGAACTTTAAGGATTGTCAACACCAGATACAAGTTTGAATGTGATACAAAATATTATACTCGATAACTTGTGTTTTGAAACTTTGATCCAATAAACGTAATAATTTTTATATGTCATCAATGACTTGGATGTGATCATATTGTTATCAATTTTCCTGAGTATTACTGCAAAAATCATGGTTGCACTGAGGGATACTGGGTTCCATTTGCTGTAGTAAAATAGAGCAAATAGACTTTGATTGTGTTGGAACAGTGTTGGCACAAGTTCAAGTGTTTGTGTTCTACGCTTGCCAAGAAAGAGTGGAAGAAGAGCTGTGCTCCTTCATACTTCATACTCGTACTTCATAAGATATCATGTTATGATATCTTAGCTTGGCCTTGGTTCTTGCCATCAACTGGTGAGACAAGGGTTTGGTGGAAAAATCTATTTTTCCTTCTTGCATTTTATGGAAAAATAGGAAACACATAAATTTTCCCATTGCTTGTCCTTTATCATTTACCCACTTTGCCAGTAAATTGCCGGAGAATCAACTTATACCATTTTCCAACAGAAATAATGGGTGAGATTTAGCCGAATGGGAACAGAGTCACTTAATGAGTATGTTTAGCCGGGTGTTTCCTGGCGCTCGGAGCACAGCGAAGCTCCACGCTATCGAACGAGACTCTGTTCCCATTTGGGTAGGTTTGGGGCCTCAGTGGGGAACTCCCTGACGAGGCCACGGTTAGTCCTGTTTTCTGCACTGAGGGGCTCCACTTGCCGGAACTCCTCGGTGCAGAAGGAGATTGGGATGAAATTCACTTTTATAAGGGGGTCCTTAGGTCTTCCATATACACACAGTGCACTCTCCGGCCTGAACTACATCACGGGAAAAATGCCAGCCTGCCTCTTCCCAGCAGACACTGCCATCTGACACCCAGGTGGCAGTGCCAAGGTGTCATTCTGGCAGTGCCATTGTGGCTGGGTGGCATCAGCGGTGCCAGAGTGCCACCATACCCAGAGGACAATACATGGAGTCTCCAATCTCCTTGGAGCCTCCCACAAGTGCCATTCTGTCTGGTCCCCATTTGTGGAGGCCAACACTGAACGGCGCTCACCCGAGATCTCCAAGGCGACAGGGTTAGATTCCGTCGCCTTGGGTAGATCGTGGGTGTGGACATTAGAGTGAGACTAGCTGTCTCACTCTAATATGCAGATTTGCCAAATAGTGATCTGTCCACAATGGGCGGAATTCACATTGCGACATAGATCTCGGAAGGCGTGGCAGGCCGGGGGTAGATCTCGGAAAAGCGATATCTCAGGATCTCATGGCTGCATCGCATTACACCACACTACCGTCTGATAGATCGCGCCTATAGTTTCAATAATCAATTACCAATATGACATGTCTTTGAGCAAAGTAATTAATTTTATAATTATAAAGGGAATGACTAAAGAATATGTTCATATTATTCAACATGAAAATATGAACCTTTATTGAGTGAAAATATTTTTGTTACTTAGTGTAAAAAATTCCGTATTTTCCTTTCTTTTCGACCCTCAATTGAATATTTTGATCAGTACAGGTCTCCAGTTGTCTTGGTAACCATAAAGGGCACATATGTGATTGACAATGATTCGTCCATCTTTCAACCAATGATGACTTAAAATCAGCTCCTCACTGGGGCCATTAATATGGCTGTGCACTGGCTTAGAACATAGAACATAGAAAAATACAGCACAGAACACGCCCTTCGGCCCACGATGTTGTGCCGAGCTTTTGTCCTAGATTAAGAACAAATAAATCTACACCCCCTCATTTTACTGTAATCCATGTACCTATCCAACAGCTGCTTGAAGGTCCCTAATGTTTCCAACTCAACTACTTTCACAGGCAGTGCATTCCATGCCCCCACTGCTCTCTGGATAAAGAACCTACCTCTGACATCCCCCTATATCTTCCACCCTTCACCTTAAATTTATGTCCCCTTGTAATGGTTTGTTCCACCCGGGGAAAAAGTCTCTGACTGTCTACTCTATCTGTTCCCCTGATCATCTTATAAACCTCTATCAAGTCGCCCCTAATCCTTCTCTGTTCTAATGAGAAAAGGCCAAGCACCCTCAACCTTTCCTCGTAAGACCTACTCTCTATTCCAGGCAACATCCTGGTAAATCTCCTTTGCACCTTTTCCAAAGCTTCCACATTCTTCCTAAAATGAGGCGACCAGAACTGCACACAGTAGTCCAAATGTGGCCTTACCAAGGTATTGTACAGCTGCATCATCACCTCATGGCTCTTAAATTCAATCCCTCTGCTAATGAACGCTAGCACACCATAGGCCTTCTTCACAGCTCTATCCACTTGAGTGGCAACTTTCAAAGATCTATGAACATAGACCCCAAGATCTCTCTGCTCCTCCACATTGCCAAAAACCCTACCGTTAACCCTGTATTCCGCATTCATATTTGTCCTTCCAAAATGGACAACCTCACAATTTTCAGGGTTAAACTCCATTTGCCACTTCTCAGCCCAGCTCTGCATCCTATCTATGTCTCTTTGCAGCTGACAACAGCCCTGCTCACTATCCACAACTCCACCAATCTTCATATCATCTGCAAATTTACTGACCCACCCTTCAACTCCCTCATCCAAGTCATTAATGAAAATCACAAACAGCAGAGGGATCCTTGCGGTACGCCACTGGTAACTGGGCTCCAGGCTGAATATTTTCCATCCACCACCAATCTCTGACTTCTATTGGTTAGCCAGTTTGTTATCCAACTGGCCAAAATTCCCACTATCCCAAGCCTCCTTATTTTCTGTTTCAGCCTACCATGGGGAACCTTATCAAATGCCTTACTAAAATCCATGTACACCACATCCACTGCCTTACCTTCATCCACGTGCTTGGTCACCTCCTCAAAGAATTCAATAAGACTTCTGAGGCAAGACCTACCCCTCACAAATCCGTGCTGACTATCTCTAATCAAGCAGTGTCTTTCCAGATGCTCAGAAATCCTATCCCTCAGTACCTTTTCCATCACTTTGCCTTCCACCGAAGTAAGACTAACTGGCCTGTAACTCCCAGGGTGATCCATATTCCCTTTTTTGAACAGGGGCACGACATGTGCCACTCTCCAATCCCCTGGTACCACCCCTGTTGACAGTGAGGATGAAAAGATCATTGCCAACGGCTCTGCAATTTCATCTCTTGCTTCCCATAGAATCCTTGGATATATCCAGTCAGGCCCGGGGGATCTTGTCTATCCTCAAGTTTTTCAAAATGCCCAACACATCTTCCTTCCTAACAAGTATCTCCTCGAGCTTACCAGTCTGTTTCACACTGTCCTCTCCAACAATAAGGCCCCTCTTATGCGTAAATACTGAAGAAAAGTACTCGTTCAAGACCTCTCCTATCTCTTCTGACTCACTACGCAATCTCCCGCTACCGTCCTTGATCGGACCCACCCTCACTCTAGTCATACCCATATTTCTCACATATGTGTAAAAGGCCTTGAGGTTTTCCTTGATTCTACCCGCCAAAGATTTTTCATGCCCTCTCTTAGCTCTCCTAATCCCTTTCTTCAGTTCCCTCCTGACTATCTTGTATCCCTCAAGCGCCCTGTCTAACCTTGTTTCCTCAGCCTTACATAAGTATCCTTCTTCCTCTTAACAAGACATTCAACCTCTCTTGTCAACCATGGTTCCCTCACTCGACCATCTCTTCCCTGCCTGACAGGGACATACATATCAAGGACACGTAGTATCTGTTCCTTGAACAAGTTCCACATTTCAATTGTGTCCTTTCCTGACAGCCTATATTCCCAACTTATGCACTTCAGTTCTTGTCTGACAGCATCGTATTTACCCTTCCCCCAACTGTAAACCTTGCCCTGTTGCACAAAACTATCGCTTTCCATTACTAAAGTGAAAGTCACAGAATTGTGGTCACTATCTCCAAAATGCTCCCCCTCTAACAAATCTATCACTTGCCCTGGTTCATTACCAAGTACCAAATCCAATATGGCCTCCCCTCTGGTCGGACAATCTACATACTGTGTTAGAAAAGCTTCCTGGACACACTGCACAAACACTGCCCCATCCAAACTATTTGATCGAAAGAGTTTCCACTCAATATTTGGGAAGTTGAAGTCACCCATGACTACCACCCTGTGACTCCTGCACCTTTCCAAAATATGTTTCCCAATCTGTTCCTCCACATATCTGCTGCTGTTGGGGGCCTATAGAAAACTCCCAACAAGGTGACTGCTCCTTTTCTATTTCTGACTGCAACCCATACTACCTCAGTAGGCAGATCCTCCTCAAACTGCCTTTCTGCAGCTGTTATACTATCTCTAATTAATAATGCAACCTCCCCCTCCACCTCTTTTACCACCCTCCCTAATCTTATTGAAACATCTATAACCAGGAACCTCCAACAGCCATTTCTGCCCCTCTTCTATTCAAGTTTCCGTGATGGCCGCCACATCCTAGTCCCAAGTACCGATCCATGCCTTAGGTTCACCCACCTGGGGGTAGGAGAATCGCCCGGGGCTAGCTTCAATCCCGCCCCCGCCGTGTCCTGAATTCTCCGCCCCCGGGATTCGGTGGTGGTGGGAATTGCACCGCGCCGGTTGGCGGGCCCCCAGCGCTGGTCGGCGGGCCCCCGCAGATTCTCCGGCCCGCGATGGGCTGAAGTCCCGCCGCTGACAGGCCTTTTCCCGTTGGCGTGGATTAAACCACCTACCTGACAGGCGGAAATGCCGGCGCGGGCCGGCTCCGGGGTCCTGGGGGGGGGGGGGGGGGGGGGGGGGGCGGGAGCGATCTGACCCCGGGGGGTGCCCCCACGGTGGCCTGGCCTGCGATCGGTGCCCACCGATCGGCCGGCGGGGCTGTGCCGTGGGGGCACTCTTTTTCCTCCGCCTCCGCCATGGCCTTCACCATGGTGGAGGCGGAAGAGACCCCCTCCCCTGCGCATGCGCCGGTATGACATCAGCAGCCGCTGACGCTCCGGCGCATGCGCGGACTTACGCTGGCCGGCGAAGTCCTTTCGGCCCCGGCTGGCGTGGCGCCAAAGGCCGTTCACACCAGCTGGCAGAGTGGGAACCACTCCGGCGCGGGCCTAGCCCCTCAATATGAGGGCTTGGCCCCTAATGGTGTGGAGAACCCGACGCCGGAGTGGTTCACGCCACTTCGACACGCCGGGAATCCCCGCCATGCCGGGTATGGGAGAATCCCGGCCCTTATTCCTGATGCTTCTTGCGTTGAAGTATACACACTTCAACCCATTTCCCTGCAAGTACTCTCCTTTGTCAGTGTTACCTTCCCCACTGCCTCACTATACGATTTGACGTCCAGAACATCGGATACCTTAGTTGCTGGACTACAAGTTTGGTTCCCCTTCCCCTGCCAAATTAGTTTAAACCCTCCCGAAAAGTACTAGAAAACCTACCTCCCAGGATATTGGTGCCCCTCTGGTTTGGATGCAACCTGTCCTGCTTGTACAGGTCCCACCTTCCCCAGAATGCGCTCCAATTATCCAAATATCTGAAGCCCTCCCTCCTACACCATTCCTGCAGCCACGTGTTCAACTGCACTCTCTTCCTATTCTTAGCCTCGCTATCACGTGGCACCGGCAACAAACCAGAGATGACAACTCTGTCTGTCCTGACTTTTAACTTCCAGCCTAACTCCCTGAACTCGTTTATTGCATCCACACCCCTTTTCCTACCTATGTCGTTGGTACTAATGTGCACCACAACTTCTGGCTGCTCACCCTCCCCCTTAAGGATCCTGAAGACAGGATCCGAGACATCCCTGGCCCTGGCATCCAGGAGGCAACACACCTTCCGGGAGTCTTGCTCGCAACCACAGAATCTCCTATCTATTCCCCTAACCATTGAGTCTCCTATTACTATTGCTTTTCTATTCTCCCCCCTTCCCTTCTGAGCCCCAGAGCCAGACTCAGTGCCAGAGACCTGGCCTCTAGGGCCTTCCCCAAGAAGGTCACCCCCCCCCCCCAACAGCATCCAAAACGGTATACTTGTTTTAAAGGGGAACAGCCACGAGCGATCCCTGCACTGTCTGCCTGTTCGTTTTCTTTCCCCTGACTGTAACTAAGCTACTCTTGTCCTGTACCTTGGGTGTGGCTACCTCCCTGCAACTCTTCTCTATTACCCCCTCTGCCTCCCGGATGATCCAATGTTCATCCAGCTCCAGCTCCAGTTCCCTAACATAGTCTCTGAGGAGCTGGAGTTGGGTGCACTTCCCGCAGGTATAGTCAGTAGTAACACCAGTGTTATCCTCACCACCCACATCCTGCAGGAGGAGCATGCAACTGCCCTAGCCTCCATCCCCTCGTACCTTACAGAATACAGCTGCACTGTGGACCAACTGGAATTCCACCCTCTGACTCTACTCCCAGTCAGCTGTACTCTCTGTAAACTCCCAGCTCCCTTCACGCTCTTTGAGGAAATGAAATGAAAAGGAGCACCTTACTCCCTTCTCATCTAACTCCCTCAGTCACCAAACTCTCACTATAGCACTCAAATGCACCCAAATTCAGCACTCCCTCAGTCACCAAACTCTTACTATAGCACTCCAATGCACCCAAATTCAGCACTCCCTCAGTCACCAAACTCTCACTATAGCACTCAAATGCACTCAAATTCAGCACTCCCTCAGTCACCAAACTCTCACTATAGCACTCAAATGCACCCAAATTCAGCACTCAGTGCAAACAAAGTCTGCACTGTAACTAGTTCAGATTTATACTGTGACTCTGGCCTCTGACTCCAACTGCAAGTAGTTACAAGTAGAACCTTTGTTTAAAGCTAATTGAAAATTCACCTTCTCAACCAAACAGCAACTTTTAAGTTAATTAACTAAATAAAAGAAAGATGAGACTTTAGATACAAGTAAAAAGCAAACCCTTAATATCCCTCAGTCACCAAACTTTCACTATAGCACTCAAATGCGCCCAAATTCAGCACTCAGTGCAAACAAGTACTTAGTGCTGGTATCATTCACCTTTGAAGAAATGCACTGATCATATTGGGTAACACAAGGTCATTCATTTGAATGTTTTTCCTGCACTCTGGATGCATCGTGCATGATGTGGAGATGGATGGAATTGTGAATGGCAGCAGTCGGCCAAGGGCTGCTAGCTGATCGTAGAGCACGAGTGACATTTTCTGCTGTGGGGGTATTCTGTACTCAGGTCCTCGAGTAGCATTATAGAGCGGAATGCTAATTCAGTTTCTTTTGGGCACCTTGGGGAGCCTTCTGCACAGTTTGTATCACAGGCTTTCAATGTTGTTCATGCTAATTGGTCACATGAGGTGTGTGGAGTTTTTATAGACTAGTACATAGAGCAATATTTGAGGACATTATCTTTGAAAATATATTGGATAAGCCTTTGAGGAGGGAGGAGATTCAGAACAATATTGACACTGATTACAGCATGCACGAAAGCTGTCAGAATCCATTCTAACCTCGATAACACTATACATTTAATATTACTGAACAGAAGCAACATTTCCTCCACATAGTGTTTTTCATGAATCAATGCTATTTAAGAATCACAATGAACATATTCATTTATTTATTTGTCAGTTTTTAATTCATAATAACTTTCAGTAGGGAATTGAGTGAATACTTGAAATGGAAACATTTGTAGGGCCAGCCATGGGGAAGGATCAAGGGAATTGGACTCATTGTGGAGCTCTTAGAACTGGTATAGGATTAATGGGCCTCTTGCTGCATTTTATATTTTCTTCCACTTCTGGGACACTGACTGCTCATGCATGTACCTTACTTCATCTGCTGTTGAAACACCTCTATCATCATTAGGATAAATTTCCCTTCACCAGTCATCCTGCAATCCTTCATAAACCAATAGCTATTGTGTACAGCCAGTCGGGAAGTAACATCAACATTGCTAGTAAATACTGCAAACATGAGATTGGAGCTGTTGTTTCTGTGCTAAGAATGACATTTTAGATGGAGAGCCTTTCACTAATAGGTTTATTAGAGAAATTGATACAGACAACACTTGATAATGCAAAGGCTGCTGGAGACCTCACATTATAATTGCTGAACTCAGCCAAGATAATTAGCTCTTGGATCACCCCAACTTTGTATTGTAGCAGTTTTGCTTTTGTCTTTCAACTGAAAAACCATTGCATTTTAACATGCCTTTTTTGAACTTGGTTTCTGTGAACTATCATTATCTCTGTAGGCGAAAGTTCTCTAATGGATCTCAGGACATCCAAAAGGTGCCTTGACACCTAACATGCACAGAAAATATATTGAAATGGAACTTGCTGTTCCGGTGACGGCCATGGTGTGAGTGGCGCACACAGGGCAGCTCCTGCTTGAAGGTATAGAAAAAAGCTCTTTTTACCCGAAATTGGGTGCAACTTTGACAGAAAAGTGTAACTGAAGATCGGAGAAGTTTCCCCTGGGAGTGGTGAGCCTGCTGGTTATCAAACCCGGCAGAAGAAGGTGAAGGACTTGGCCAAGGAGTTGGAAGGGACGTGTGGCGCAGCAGCCAGTGAAAGGATGGCAGAGGTGGGAAATGTAAGTAGCAAAGCCGCAGATGGAACAGTTGATGGCCTTCATCAGGGAAGAGTTTTGCCAGCAGAGGAAGGAGATGCAGGAGGATCGGTGGAAGGCCATCGAAGGGACTGTGGCACCCCTAAAGGGATCGATGGAGAGGGTGGAGAAATGCTTGGAGTCACAGGGGTGGCTGATCCGAGAGATTGAGAGGATGATGTTGGACCACAGCGGTTGGGTGGTTGCATTGGAGGTGGAGGTGGGGCTCTTAGGAGACTTTTGCAAGATGTTGAGAGCAAAGGTGGAGGTAGAGAAGGTAGAATCTGCAGATGGTAGGCCTGCCTGAAGGAGTGGAAGGTGCGAGTGCCATGAGGTACATTTTGAGGATTTTGGCGGGGCTGCTGGCGGAGGGGGTGCTGGTCAAGGCCCCTGAGATGGATAGAGCACGCAGGTCTCTGAGGCAGAAGCCCAGAGCAGGGGAACTGCCGCAGGTGGTGAGCATGAGGCTCCATACGTTCGCGGAGAAGAAGAAGATGCTGCAGTGGACCAGGGAGAAGCACAACTTCGAATGGGAGGGAAACAAGGTTCGGGTACACCAGGACATTGGAGCTGAGCTGGCGAAACGACGTGCAGGGCAGTGCTGTATTGACGACGGATCAGGTTCAGGGTGCTCTACACAGCAAAACTATGGGTGACCTATGAAGGCCAGGGATACTATTCTGAGACCCCAGAAGCAGCCAATGACATTATCAAGGAGCATAAACTGGGGGAGAACAGAAGTGAACAATTTTTGGAGATGGAGGTGCTGCCACTTTGAAATAATTGAGAACACATGCAGAGTGGGGGTTGGAGGGAGGTTTTTTTCTTTTCCTCCAATGTAGAGTTTTTTCTTCTTTTTACTTTTGGGTCGACAAAGGGTAGCAGTGGTGAAATGTTTGTAAGGGGTTGGCTGTCCCCACCCCCTCTTCTGCTACCTGGGGTTGTGTTTTATCTTTTTGTTTGGAAGGCGGCCTGTGGTTTGAGTTGAGTTTTTGTTTGGGTGGGGGAGGGGTAGGTCAGTGGGGAGCCTTCTTCACAGAACGGAGAGGTGAGGGCTGGGGAGGGGTGTGGGGTCAGCAGGAGGAGCCTTTGGGCAGGAGTTGCCACGCTGACAGGTAATTCTGGTGAACGGATGTGAGGTGGGGAGAAGGCAGAGAGAGGTAGCCATAGGGGGGGAGCGCCGAGGGGGCAGCGGGAGGAGTGAGGGGGAGGGTTTGGGAGGGAGGGAGGATGATGCGACGAGGCGTGGTTGGAGAAGAAACATGGACATGAGCGGAGAAAGGGGCCATCTTGGATGGGGCAGGTACAGAGTGAAATTAATCGGGGTAGAGCTGAAAGGTGAGGATGGTGGACAGTAGAGGGGAATGGAGGCGTAAGCCCCTGGTACGGCTGATAACCTGGAATGTGCGAAGGCTCAATAGACCGGTGAAGAGATCTTGGGTCTTTGCACACCTAAGAAGTTTAAAAGCAGAGCTGGTGTTTCTGCAGGTGATTCATCTCCGCGTGAAAGAACAGGTTAGGCCGAGGAAGGGATGGGTGGGTCAGGTTTTCCATTCAGGGTCCGATTCAAAGTCACGGGGGGGTGGCAATTTTGATGAGTAAGAAAATGGGATTCGTGAGCACGACAGAAGTGAGGGACCCGGGTGGGAGATATACGATGGCGAGTGGTTATTAGAAGGGACGCCGGTGGTACTGGTGAATGTATATGCACCGAATTGGGACAATGTAGGTTTTATGAGGGGGTTGCTGCCAGTGATCCCGGATTTGGCCACGTATAAATTTGATCATGAGAGGAGATTTTAATTGTGTCCCAGAGCCGAGGGTAGACAGGTCGAGCACCAGGTCAATAGGTAGAATACGAATGACAAAGGAGCTGGGTGGGTTTATGGAAAAGTTGGGTATGTTGGACCCGTGGTACTTCAAGAACCCAGGGGGAAGGGAGTATTCCTTTTTCTCACCTGTGTATAGGGTATATTCAGGAATCTACTTTGTTGTGGTGAGCCGGGAGGTTTTGGTCATGGTGGAGGGGACAGAGTATGCGGGGATAGTAATCTTAGACTGTGCACCCCACTGGCTGGATATTCGGCTTAGATTGGGATGGGTACAGGGGCTGGGGTGGAGATTCGATTCGGGGTTGTTGGCATTTAGAGGGTTTTGTAACAAAATGGGGGCTGTGATTATAGATTATACAGAATTGAACCAAAACGGGGAGGTGTCGGCGGCCACATTTTGGGAAGCGCTAAAAGCGGTGGTCCGAGGGGAGATTATCATTATGATTATTATGATTATCTGTATGAGACGTTGGAGAAGGGGGAACTGCCGGAGATGATGATGCAGGCAACGATCACATTAATACCAAAAAAGGGGAGGACCCATTGGAATGTGGGTCGTATAGGTCCGTATTGTTAAATACGGAAGTGAAAGTCCAAGCGGTGACAGTGAACATTCTGCCAAGGTTCCTGTTCATATTCCAGACAATCCCGATCTTTATACTGAAGGCCTTCTTTCGAAAACTGGATATGCTTATTTCAGACTTTGTATGGGCAGGGATGGTGCCAAGGGTTAAGAGGACCCTGTTACAGCGACAGAGGCAGAAGGGAAGTTTAGCGTTGCCGAAATTGCTACATTATTACTGGACGACGAATGTGGAGAAGGTGAGGTGGTGGTGGGAAGCAGAAGGTGTAGAATGGGTTAGGATGGAGGAGGAATCCTGTCGGGGGTCCAGCTTGAGGGCTATGGTGACGGCTGCATTGTCAATTGCGCAAAGGAAACACTAGGAGAGCCCAGTAGTGCAGTCTATGTTGAAGATCTGGAACTAGCTGAGGAGGCACTTTAGGACAGAGGGGATGTCAGTGTTAATGCCGTTGTGTGAAAACCATGGTTTCGGGCTGGGGTGGGGGGAAGACGGCACGTATAGGAAGTGAAGAGAAGTGGGGCTGGTTAAGGTGAGGGATCTGTACCTGGAAGAAGGGTTTGCCAGTATAGAGGAACTGAAGGAGAGGGTAGAGCTCATGAGAGAAAGTGAGTTGATGTACCTGCAGGTAAGGGACTTTGCGCAGAAGGTTTGGAAAGAGTTTCCCAGGTTGCCGAGGTACACCCTGTTGGAGCAACTGCTGCTTCCAGATGTGGAAGGGGAGGGCAGGATCAGAGACATATATGGATGGCTGGGAGAACAGGAAGGTGAGCAGGTGATGAAGATTAAGGAGAAGTTGGAGGGGGAGACGGGAGAGGAGATAAACTAGGGAGTATGGGGTGAGGCGCTACGAAGGGTAAATGAGATCTCCTCGTGCGCAAGGATGAGCCTGTTCCAGTTCAAGGTGGTACACAGGACACACATGACTCGGGCAAGAATGAGTGGGTTCTTCCAGGGTGTGACTGACGAGTGTGAGAAGTGTGAGCGAGGACCAGCGGATCATGTTCATATATTCTATTGGCGAAAATTTGGGGAGATTCTGGGCGGGAGTGTTTGCGGCGCTAACCAGGGTAGTGGAGGTGGAGATTGAGCCTTGCCCATTGGTTCGCAATATTTGGGATATCGGAGAAGCCGAAGCTGATGGAGGGGAGGACGACCAATGTTGTGGCCTTCGCCTCTCTGATTGCCCAGCGAAGAATTCTGCTGGAGTGGCGGCCAGCAAGGCCATGGGGGTAGCGGCTTGGCTGGGCGACTTATATGACTTTCTTCGGTTGGAAAAGATTAAGTACAAATTAAGGGGTTCAGCGGAGGGCTTTGAGGCAAGGTGGGGGGGGGGGGGGTGTTCATTGTTGGGGGGGGGGGGGTTTTGAGGGGGGGAGGGAGGAGGGGGTGAATTCGTACAAACTGTATATGTGTGTTGCAGAGTTTGTTCCCCGAATTGTTTATGTGTTGTCACCTTTTATATACATTCGGAATAAAATACATTTTAAAGAAAAAAGAAATGGAACTTGCTATTGGTCTTGCAACTCATAGTTTTATTAGGCCTTTGAACAGAAACAAACATCATTATAGCATCAGGTCTGGTATAGTGACCTCTACGGAGAACAGTGGAGAGTGTGAGCTGAGCAGAGCATGCAAGAAAGAGGCAGGTCACCTAATCAGATTGAAGAAGACACTGAGAGCAGCATACGTCCTGACCTGTCCCGCAGACAGCAGCTTGGTCAGTAAGTCCGGCCAGGGTGTGTGGGGGGTTGGTGGTTGATGGCATATGGGTGTACCTCACAACGCTATAGAGTTTGAGTTCTGCAGTGTGTTAGTGATGTCAGTGATTGCTTGGGAACATAGAACTTAGAAGCAGGAGAAGATTCTTTGGCCCTTTGAATCTGCTCCACAATCAGCAAAACCATGGCTGCCCTGTATGGAAGTCCAATTTGATTGACATCCTGTCTATAATCCTTTTGAAGACTCTCTACCTCGTCTTGACAACTTACTTTCGTATCTATCCTAGTGTCAACGGCAAATTTAGCTACCATGCATTTGGTCCCTTCATCCAAATCATTGATCTGGATTGTAAATAGTTGAAGCCCCAGCACCTATCCCTGTGGTACTCCACTTGTCACAGTTTGCCAACCTGAAAATATCTATTTATCCCTGCTTCCTGTTAGGTAAATCCTCTATCCATGCTAATATGTTACTCCCTATATCATATAATCTTATTTTCTGCAGTAACCTTTGATGTGACACCTTAATGCCTTCTGGAATCCAAGTACACCATGTCTTTGCCTGTCATTTCGTCATAAAGCTCTAATAATTAAATGCAATTTCCTTTCACAAAGCCAGGTTGGATCTGTCTGATCAAATTATGATTTTCTAAACATCCTGCTGTGATCTCCTTAATAATAGATTGTAGCAATTTCCCTCTGACAGATATTAGATCACTGGCCTGTAGTATCCTGCTTTCTTTCCCTCTCCTTTCTTGAATAAAGATGTTACATTAGTTATTTTCCAATCCACTGGGACCTTTCCAGAGTCTAAGGAATTTTTGAAGATTATAACCAATGTCTCTACTAACTCTGCAGCCACTTATTTTAAGAGCCTAGAACGCAGGCCATCTAGCTCTGGGGACTTGTCAACCTTTAGGTCTAATAGCACCTTTCCCCTAGTGATGATGATTGTTTTATGTTCCTCCGCATTGTTCACCTCTTGACTGTCAAATACCTTCCAGAACTTTTCTAAATCTTTTACGGGGTGGCATGGTGGCACAGTGGTTAGCACTGTCACTTCACAGCGGCAGGGACTAGGGTTCGATTCCCAGCTTGGGTCACTGTCTGTGCGGAGTCTGCACATTCTCCCCGTGTCTGTGTGGTTTTCCTCCCCGTGCTCTGGTTTCCTCCCACAAAGTCCCAAAAGACGTGCTTGTTAGGTAATTTGGACATTCTGAATTCTCCCTCAGTGTACCCGAACAGGTGCCGGAGTGCGGCGACTCGGGGATTTTCACAGTAACTTCATTGCAGTGTGAATGTAAACCTACTTGTGACACTAATAAAGATTATTATGAAGAAAACACAAAATACCTGTTAAACGACTCTGCTACTTCCTTGTTTTCCATTATCAATTCCCCAAACTCACCCTCTAGAGGACCAACACTAGTTTTAGTTAAGCAAAATACTGCAGATGTTGGAATCTGAAACAAGAACAGAAAATGCAGGAAAAACGCGCCAGGTCAGCCAGCATCTGTAAGGAGAGAAAGTAGAGTTAATGGGGTGAATTCCCCGCCGGCTGATTTTCTCAGTTCTGCCGGCAGCGCACCCTCACCCACGAGTTTCCCGACGGCATGGGGGCGGCTATAATGGGAAATCCCATTGCCCAGCAGCGGAATGGAAATTCCTGCTGCCAGCGATGGCTCACAGCCTAAAAACCCTGACTGGGGAGGTGGAAAACTCATCCCAACATTTCAAACCCTTTGGCTTTTCATCAGAACTGAAGGGAGGGAGACTGTGTTTGTTATTAAATTGTAGCTATGAGAGATTGCAACAAAAAGTTGGAACTTTAAAACAAAAGAGGGATGGCCTGTTGTGGGAAGGGGTGGGGGGTGGGACTGCATTAAGGTAATGTGTGTATGGGATATTTTTAGAAAAGGGGTTTAAAGTGGAGGAGAAATGTCACAACCTTAGGCTGCCAATCATTGAGTCTCAAGGGCTGCAATGTGTTTAACAGAAGGATGAACATTTGGGCATGAGGGCAAGGTGCTGAGTTAAAGTGGCAAGCAATCAGAAGGTTGGAATCATGCTTGTAGACTGAGTGAAGATATTTTGTAAAGTCTGCTTTTAGTCTCCCCAATGTAGAGGAAATGGCATTGGGAATAGCAAGTACAATAGACCAAATCTAAGGAAGTGCAAGTGAACCATTGCTGAACCTGAAAGGAGTATTTGAGGCTTTGAATGGTGAGGAGGTAAAGGGAAGATGCTGTGGGAAGGGGATGGGGAATTGGGCATGTTGAAGGAGTGGACCAGTGTGTCACAGAGGGAGTGGTCCCTGTGGAATGCTGGCAGGGGCATGAGGGGAGCATGTATTTCATTTAGGGCAGCATGGTAGCACAAGTGGATAGCACTGTGGCTTCATAGAGCCAGGGTCCCAGGTTCAATTCCCCGCTGGGTCACTGTCTGTACGGAGTCTGCACGTTCTCCCCGTGTCTGCGTAGATTGCCTCCGGGTGCTTTGGTTTCCTCCCACAGTCCAAAGACGTGCAGGTTAGGTGGATTGGCCATGATAAATTGCCCTTCGTGACCACAAATGTTAGTGGGGTTATTGGGTTACCGGGATAGGGTGGAAGTGAGGGCTTAAGTGGGTCGGTGCAGACTCAATGGGCCGAATGGCCTCCTTCTGCACTGTATTTTCAATGTTGTTCTATGTTCTATGGTAGCATCAAGTGAAGTGATACTCCTTTTTTTTCTCTGTCTCTATTTTGTTTTGCTGGTTCTTAAAATTTGACCAATCTTCTGGCCTACCATTAAGCTTTGCAGATTTGAACATTTAAATTTGATACTTTCCTCAACTTTCGATGCGTCTTTCTCAGAATCTTTCTTTATCCCAGAGATAAATCTTTTCTGAGAGTTATTAAATATCACCTCAAAAGGATACCACTGTATCTTTACCTTTTAACCTAGTTTCCCTTTTCCCTTTGACAAGATCTGCTTCTATACCATTGTTCAGGTTTAAAACACTAGTCTTAGACTCACACTTCTCCCCTTCAAACTGAACATGAAATTATATCATGTTATGATTGCTGTCACCTAGAGGCTCCATTGCTATGAGGTTTTTGATTCCTCCTGTCTCATTATTCATTACCAGGTCAAGAATAGCCTCCTACCTTGTCGGTCAAGAATGTACTACTCTAAGAAATTGTTCTGCACACATTCTGTGAACTCATGTTCTGCCACTCTGATTCATCCAATCCAGAGTAGAGACTCCCATGATTATTACTGCATTTTTCTTACTCACCCCATTTATTTCTTATTGTATACTTTGTCCTAATTACCGTTACGAAGCCTACGTACTACTACCACAAGAGACCTCTCATCATTTCTGGTTCTTATCTCTAACCAATCTAATTCTACATGTTGCCTCTTTCAAGCCAAGATCATCTCTAACTACACTAATGATGTCCTTAATTAACAGAATAACGCCACAACCTTTTTCTAGCTTCCTGTTTTTTTGAAATGTCACGTACCCTTCAATATTCAGGCCCCAGCCTTGGTCACCCTGTAACCATATCTCTGTAATGGCTATCAGGCCACAGATCTTTATTTCCAACTGTGCTAACAATTCATCCACTTTGTTATGAATTCTGCACACATTCAGATACAAGAGCTTTTAACTCTGTCGTTTTACCACTTCTTCAAGGTGCGATTTAATCAAAATATTTCCAAGTGTGGTAGCAAGCAAGAACTGCTGCGAGTTTCCTATGCTCGAACCGGCGAGGCAATCATTGTTCCATGCCACAGCCCACCCATGTCAAGCAGTAGAGCCCACACTGCCCCACACACATATTCCCTATCACTCCCATAATTCCCATTCCCCCATACTCCCCACCTCCTTTTTCCCATCTCCCTATACTCCACACTCTCTTCCTTCATACACCCTGTCTGTCCCACCCGCAAACCCCTGTGATGAATGATGCGTGCAGCTCACGAAACCCCCATGTATTCCCACAGGAGAACATAGAACAAGTTGGCCCACAACAGACGGGAGAGGGCCCAGGCGGGCAGCGGGTGCCGGACATCAGAGTCCTCACCCCCTATGAGCAACGGGAATTGGAGTTCGCGGGGGTGGCTGAGGACAGATCTGCCACTGACGTAGAGGTTGCACGGGGCAGAGAGGTGAGGATCCACTCCCCTCCCCACCAGATGACCTGTCACACATGACGTGTTAATGCCACGCAGACCACCCAACCCTCCCACTGACTACAAGTCCATCCTCCCACATGTTCCTCATCCGATGGTGCCAGCCCATCTGGGGTGTTCCGCTCTTGCCTCCCATGAGAACACCTCAGAGGTGAGCTCCGAGGACACCACTGTATGCGCGGCACAGCTATCATCCCCACCGTCCACCAGCACAGAGACACACACCTCGGTGGGTGACAGTCATGGACAGGCGTCTGGGACACATTCTGGAGAGCATCACATAGTTGTTGCTGCACATCAGGTGGAGGCAGGAATGTCCAGGCGAGACAGCATTGGAGATTTGCTGGATCACAAGATCCAGCTGGGTACCAGTAAGATACTGAGCCTCTGGACCAGGTTTACCAGGAGCTGGTGCAAATGTTTGGGTGTGGCCTAGAGATTAAGTATGGGGGTCAGCGGCAGTCCAGCAGGTCCATAGCCAACTGGAGGAGTCCCAGAGACTACGGATGCAGGAGATGGCACCGGCATTGCGTGGTACCAAGGCCAACACGCTAGGGTGGCGGCTGCAATGGAAAACCTGGTGCATGACGTCGGCAGCTTGAGTGGAGGTGCCCAAGGCATAGCTCAGTTGGTGACGGCCATGGCTGAGTGCCTGGACAGCATGTCCCAGTCACTGGGGGATGAGACCCAGTACTAGTTGGACCTTGATGAGGCACTGTGTGATATGTCTGAATCACAGGTGGGCATTGCCGAGGCACTGCAGAACATGTCCCAGTCACAGAGGAGCATCACCGAGGGTGCCAACACTCTGCTGCAGACATTGGGGAACAGCCAGGTGTGGCAGAGCCAGATGATGGAAGAAGCCGAGGCACGATCCAGCTGCTCCTCCGCCCCGATGCAATTCCTGGGCCCTATGGGTACCAACCGAGAAGAGGGGGCACTAAGTGCCAACCCGAGCCACCCGATGGAGTGGCGACGGTACCAACCAGCTCCCCCGAGACTCACCCCCCTGATAATGCTGCGCCTTGGAGTCATCACACAGAGCGAGGTGGTGAGGTATGTACAGCCAGCAGAGAATGCCCACCAGGGGCATCGAAAGCCACAGGATGCGAAAAGCGACAGGCTGCCTCCACCTCTGATGTGCATCCTGGGGACACACCTCGAGGCAGCAGTAGATCACGGACGGCTAAGCAGGTTGAGGATTACTGAGAAGGCACTGAGCTGGAGTGGGATTAGGGGGTAAAGGGGTGAAGGTGAGTTGGGGGAGGGGGGAGAGGTTGGGGGGAGGGTTGTGAGAGTGCGGCACCATTAGGGGGTTGGGACAGTTGGGGATACAGTGGGTGGGATTCTCCATTTTGCCGGCACCCAGGGGGTTCTCGACGGGGGGGGGGGGGGGGGGGGGGGGTGGGGGTGGGGGGGGGGGGGTGGGGGTGGGGGGGGGGGGTGGGGGGGGGGGGGGGATGAGGGGGCTGCCCCACACTGGGAAATCCCATTGACCGGCCAGCTTAACGGAGAATTCCACCGTCATGGTGAGGCAGAAATGTGGCGCGGCAGGGTGGAGCATCCAGCCCAGTGTATAGCATTACAAAGAGTTGATCTCGATCAATATTACACCTCTGGCACTTTCTTCCGCAATGTTGGCCAAGTGGCAATCCCATGCCTGTTTCCCAGACATGGAGGTGCTGGATGCCTCTTCCCTCCCGCCACCTCTGCCCCCTCAGCCCCCCCACCGCCCCGGCATGCCACGTGCAGGTGGTGGGTGTGAGTGGGTTCTCAGCAGATAACCAAGGGTGAGACAATGGCCTAAAACGAGGAGCACCAATGCTCAGCTCTCTGCGGGCTATCATCACTCCTCTGTCCTCGACAGCGACCCACTGACAGTGCCAACACGTCCCCATCATCCTGGAGTACAGTTACACAGACCCTGTGAGGGTGGGATAGGGTGGGGGGGGATGGAAGGCCACAGGGGCCACCACCTCGAGTCTCTGTTGACGCAGCCGCTGCCTCCGGCACCAGGTCACCAGGCCTACCAGCAGCACCACTAGAGCAGATTCCGCAGGGTCCGAGCTATTGTCCATTGCATGTAATATCTGGAAGGAATTGGGAGAGGGTGTGAGATTGACAACTAACCTTGTCTTCCACCCTGGGACCCCCCATTGCTCCCCCCTCCCCACCCCTCATTCCACCATTGCTCCCCCATTCCCCCATTGCTGCCCCTCACCACTTCCCCATTGCTGCCCCCTCCCCACTCCCCCATTGCTCCCCCATTCCCCCATTGCTGCCCCTCCCCACTTCCCCATTGCTGCCCCCTCCCCACTCCCCCATTGCTCGCCCATTCCCCCATTGCTGCCCGCTCCCCACTCCCCCATTGCTGCCCACTCCCCCATTGCTGCCCGCTCCCCACTCCCCCATTGCTGCCCACTCCCCCATTGCTCAACCCATTCCCCCATTGCTGCCCCTCCCCACTTCCCCATTGCTGCCCCCTCCCCACTCCCCCATTGCTCGCCCATTCCCCCATTGCTGCCCACTCCCCACTCCCCCATTGCTGCCCACACCCCATTGCTGCCCGCACCCCACTCCCCCATTGCTGCCCACTCCCCCATTGCTCCCCCATTCCCCCATTGCTCCCCCTCTCCTTTGCTCCCCTCCCCATTGCCCCATTGCTCCCCCATTCCCCCATTGCTGCCAGCTCCCACTCCCCCATTGCTGCCCACTCCCCATTGCTCCCCCATTCCCCCTTTGCTCTCCCTCCCCATTGCCCCATTGCTCCCCCATTTCCCCATTGCTCTGCCCTCCCCACTCCCCACTCCCCCATTGCTCTCCCATTCCCCCATTGCTCCTCTCCCCATTGCCCCATTGCTCCCCTCATTCCCCCATTGCTCCGCCCTCCCCACTCCCCATTCCCCCATTGCTCCCTCTCCCCATTGCTCCATTGCTCCCCCATTCCCCCATTGCTCCGCCCTCCCCACTCCCCATTCCCCCATTGCTCCCTCTCCCCATTGCCCCATTGCTCCCCCATTCCCCCATTGCTCCGCCCTCCCCACTCCCCATTCCCCCATTGCTCCCCCTCCCCATTGCTCCCTCTCCCCATTGCCCCATTGCTCCCTCTCCCCATTGCTCCCCCTCCCCATTCCCCATTGCTCCACCCTCCCCACTCCCCATTCCCCCATTGCTCCCCCTCCCCATTGCTCCCTCTCCCCATTGCCCCATTGCTCCCCCTCCCCATTGCCCCATTGCTCCCTCTCCCCATTGCTCCCCTTCCCATTGCCCCATTGGTCCCCCCACTCCCCCATTGCTCCCCCATTCCCCCATTGCTCCCCCTCCCCATTCCCCCATTGCTCCTCTCCCCATTGCCCCATTGCTCCCCCCATTCCCCCATTGTTCCGCCCTCCCCCTCCCCATTCCCCCATTGCTCCTCTCCCCATTGCCCCATTGCTCCCCCCATTCCCCCATTGCTCTGCCCTCCCCACTCCCCATTCCCTCATTGCTCCCCATTCCCCCATTGCTCTGCACTCCCCCTCCCCATTCCCCCATTGCTCCCTCTCCCCATTGCCCCATTGATCCCTCATTCCCCCATTGCTCCGTCCTCCCCACTCCCCATTCCCCCATTGCTCCCCCATTCCCCCATTGCTCCTCTCCCCATTGTCCCATTGCTCCCCCATTCCCCCATTGCTCCGCCCTCCCCCTCCCCATTCCCCCATTGCTCCTCTCCTCATTGCCCCATTGCTCCCCCATTCCCCCAATACTCCGCCCGCCCCCTCCCCATTCCCCCATTGCTCCCCCATTCCCCCATTGCTCCTCTCCCCATTGCCCCATTGCTCCCCCATTCCCCCATTGCTCCACCCTCCCCCTCCCCATTCCCCCATTGCTCCTCTCCCCCTCCTCATTCCCCCATTTCTCCCTCTCCCCACTCCCCCATTGCTCCCTCTCCCCACTCCCCCATTGCTCCCTCTCCCTACTCCCCCATTGCTACCCCCATTCCGCCATTGCTCCCCCTGTCCCCCATTGCTCCGCCCTCCCCACTCCCCATTCCCCAATTGCTCCCCCTCCCCATTGCTCCCTCTCCCCATTGCTCCCTCTCCCCATTCCCCCATTGCTCCCCCTCCCCATTGCTCCCTATCCCCATTGCCCCATTGCTCCCCCATTCCCCCATTGCTCCCCCATTCCTCCCCCTCCCCATTGCTCCCTATCCCCATTGCCCCATTGCTCCCCCATTCCCCCATTGCTCCCCCATTCCCCCATTGCTCCCCACTCCCCCATTGCTCCCCCAATCCCTCATTGCTCTCCCTCCCCATTGCCCCATTGCTCCCCCATTCTCCCATTACTCCCTCTCCCCATTGCCCCGTTGCTCCCCCATTCCCCCATTGCTCCGCCCTCCCCACTCCCCATTCCCCCATTGCTCCCTCTCCCCAGTGCCCCATTGCTCCCCCCATTCCCCCATTGCTCCCCCTCCCCAATCCTCCCTAACCCCATTGCCCCATTGCTCCCCCATTCCCCCATTTTTCCCCACTCCCCCATTGCTCCCCCATTCCCCCATTGTTCCCCCTCCCCATTGCCCCATTGCCCACCCCATTCCCCCATTGCTCCCCCATTCCCCCATTGCTCCCCACTCCCCCATTGCTCCCCCATTCCCCCATTGCTCCCCCTCCCCATTGCCCCATTGCTCCCCCATTCTCCCATTACTCCCTCTCCCCATTGCCCCGTTGCTCCCCCATTCCCCCATTGCTCCGCCCTCCCCACTCCCCATTCCCCCATTGCTCCCTCTCCCCAGTGCCCCATTGCTCCCCCCATTCCCCCATTGCTCCCCCTCCCCAATCCTCCCTAACCCCATTGCTCCCCCATTCCCCCATTTCTCCCCACTCCCCCATTGCTCCCCCATTCCCCCATTGTTCCCCCTCCCCATTGCCCCATTGCCCACCCCATTCCCCCATTGCTCCCCCATTCCCCCATTGCTCCCCACTCCCCCATTGCTCCCCCATTCCCCCATTGCTCCCCCTCCCCATTGCCCCATTGCTCCCCCATTCTCCCATTACTCCCTCTCCCCATTGCCCCATTGCTCCCCCATTCCCCCATTGCTCTGCCCTCCCCACTCCCCATTCCCCCATTGCTCCCTCTCCCCAGTGCCCCATTGCTCCCCCCATTCCCCCATTGCTCCACCCTCCCCATTGCCCCATTGCTCCCCATTCCCCCATTGCTCCCCATTCCCCCATTGCTCCCCCTCCCCATTCCTCCATTGCACCCCTCCCCATTCCCCCATTGCTCCCTCTCCCCATTGCCCCATTGCTCCCCCATTCCCCCATTGCTCCCCCCATTCCCCCATTGCTCCCCCATTCCCCCATTGCTCCCCCATTCCCCCATTGCTCCCTCTCCCCATTGCTCCCCATTCCCCCATTGCTCCGCCCGCCCCATTGCCCCATTGCTCCCCCATTTCCCCATTGCTCCCCCATTCCCCCATTTTCCCCCTCCCGATTGCACCCTCTCCCCATTCCCCCATTGCTCCCCCATTCCCCCATTGCTCCGCCCTCCCCAACCCATTCCCCCATTACTCCCCCTCCCCAACCCCCATTGTCCCCCCTCCCCAACCTCCATGGCTCCCCATTCCACCATTGCTCCCCCTCATTACCCAATTGCTACCCCCACCCCTGTCATCTGAAGCACCCCATCCACGCACCCTGACTGCAGCAGGGGCCCCTGCTTACCAGATCCCATACCCTGTATCCCAGTCACCCACATGTAACATTACCTGGACCGGACACTGGTCCCCTCCCTGGTGTACATGCCCACCCTCTGGTTGTGGAAATGTCCTCGGTGCTGGGTCCCAACTCTGGGTGCTCGGATGTTGGCCGCTGTGTCCATGGTGTTACTTCCTTCAGTGTTTGGGCACAGTGCCCAGACATCATTGAAGATTGGGATTCTCCCACATGCTACATGGCACACCTATCCACAGGAATCCACTTGGGAGGTGTGACGTGCTCACTTAACTACAATTGTCAATTCCCAATTAGCAATAACCTTCAGCCGCACGGCCAGAGGCCTCCGCAGTCAGTGGGAGTTATGGGTGGGCTGTGGGGCAGACGGGCTGGGCAAGGGTTGCCCCCGGAATGTGAATACACTATCCAAGGATGGAATGGCAGACCCGTGGGTGCTGAGACACCCACCTCTCCCCCTACCCCGATGTCGGCCCACCCTGACTGAGGTCCTTCACCCCCCTCTGAACAGCAGGGCAGCAACCCCAGTGGCCCGGGCTTATTGCTCGGGAGTGAAGATGGCTTCTCACCACCTCGGGTCCCCGCAGCCCACGTGACCACTTGCTGGAGAGGCCGTTAGATCATGGGAGATCGTTAGATGAGGGGTTACTCCTGTTCATTGTATGGAGATTGGCCTTAAGTGGTGATTATTGGTTTCTCATCATGCTACGGTGGTTTTAGATCTGAACTTTAGTTAGTGTATCTTACATGTCACTGCACGATATACACTACTTGTCAGATTATGAAACAGAGCTTCGTGTATGAAGTAAATTGCTTTTATTCAGTTTGAATTTCAGATATCTCTTGATCAGTATTTTTTACTTGCAATACAGAGTCTTTTTAAATTTTGTTTTGTCCAAGCAAATACAGAGTACTGAGCTGAATTTAATACAAATCAAAGCTCTAATGGTTCTTCTGATTGAATACAGAAAGTTGAAAATAAAACAAAATAGCTGTTCAAAGCGAAAGAGCAGAAAAAAGTAGCTTCAGAGATTAAAGTAAGTGATTCCAGAATAGATTGTTCAAACCTGCACGTATTTTTAAAGAATATTGCTGTCAATAATGTCTCTCCCCTTTATGGCTGTGATTGGATTAAAGTGCTTTCATAGTTAATTCAATTCGATATGTATTTGCCCATCAAATTTTAACATGAGGTGATTTGAAATATGCCTTTCTTATGAATCTTATCGGTTGCTATGAAAACAGTTTCTGGGAAAACAGCCCAGAAACTGTAACCTTGGTTTCTCTCGGAGGTTCATTATCTTGATTATTCTCATGGGAAATATCTCTCACTGTCTGGTATTTTACAAGAAGCCATTTTAAATCTTGGGCCATTTATTCCTTTAATTTGTTATATACTAAAAGGTAGATTCTTTATTAAAATGTAGATTCTATCAGTCCCCCCTTTTTGATTATTCGAAAGGTGAATAAGATGAATCAAAAATGAAATAAAATCAAAGTAGGAAAGGAATAAATGCAATAGGACGATGATAGGCGTAGAGAGAGAGAGACTCATTCACATTGCCTTTAATGGTTCATTTATTTGAGAACAGCCTTCAACAAAAGAGTGGGAAAAGCCTTGCAAGCGTTACAAACATCTTAATAATTCAATAAAATTAATTAAATGATAATATCATAAAATATTAATACATTAATAATTGAACTTAATAAAATATTGATTAAAGGATTTAGTAAAAATTGAAAAATTGCTTAAAGCATTGATATACTGATTAAAAATTGATTACATGATTAAAAATTCAGTCATAAAAGGGAAATAATTATTTCATGTTTATAAATAAAATGATTATACAGTAAAATAACTGAAGTTGAGTATATGATTTAGTAATAATTGGTATACGATTCAACATTGATTATATAATTCAGTAATGAAATTATTAATAATAATTGATTAATAAATGTCGTGATTATTCTCATGGGAAACAGCATCTCTCACTATTTTACAAGAAGCCATTTTAAATCTTGGGCCATTTATTCCTTTAATTTGTTAGATTCAGGTCATCCTCTCGCAACAATCTCTCGCGGCGTTTACCATTCGATATCCCAAACATAATTTGGTCACGGATCATCGATGACTTGAGATCACTGAAATTGCAGGTCTGGTCTTTCAGCCTCAAGTCGGTTACAAAGCTGTCAAAAGATATGCCAGGTTTCTGGGTACATGTATGAAATATGTATTTTTCAAATGTTTAATTTTTCTTCAGAGAGCAATGCCGATCAGAGTATTTTATCAATGCATCATAGCTCTTACTCTCCTCTTCGCTATCAAAAGTGAAGGTATTGTATATTTCTATAGCTTGAAGACTTTCTACTGTAAGCAGCAATGCATTGTGCCTCTCCTCAGGCTGTGCCTGCAGGCCAAGGGCTGAAACATAGAGTCTAAATTGTTGCTTGAAAACTCTCCAATTTTCATCTACGTTGCCCGATAATTGAAGCTGTACCTTTAAATCTTCCATCTCTAACTTCGTCGTTATTCGTTGGGTTGAGTTGCAGATAGCCGTAGTTCACCAGGTCGTCTGAAGACCTTTTCTTTTCGTTCTTTGCTTTGTTTTGCTGCGTCTTCTCTGTTGTTATCTTTACATGTTCTGCACACCTAGTACCATGTTGTGTTCTGTGAAATGGCTGTTGCAGTGAGGTACACGGAACATCCAGTTGTTTAATTATAAAGATGATTTATTTGCACACACATGGAAAGATAACTCAGAGATTACTATGCAGACAATAACTAATATGAATTATGAGAATTCTAATGGAACTACTCTAAGCTGCAACTATCCTCTCGTACGTCCCACTACCAAGTGGCGGGTGTCTCAGGTCACGTGAGGGATGTCTGGCACGACCAGATGGTTGGTGGTCGCATCATTAACTATCTAAAAACTTGTGCACAGGCATATCACCACATACCACATCCCCATCCAACCCCCCATTTAGTTTAAAGCGCTTTCTACCATCATAGTTCTATGACTGACCAGAACACTGGTCCCAGCATGGATCAGAGGAAGACCATCCCAATGATACAGGTCCCACTTTCCCCAGTACTGGCACCAGTGCTACATGAATCGTAATCCATTTCTACCACAGCCGCCTTTGAGCCATACATTTATCTCTATAATCTTATTTAATCTACACCAATTTGCTTGTGGCTCAGGTAACAATCCAGTTATTATTACATTTGGGGTTCTGCTTTTTAATTTGTCCCTAGCTGCTCAAAATCCCTAAACAGACCCTCTTTCCTTTCTGTGTCATTGTTCCCAACGTGGACCTCATGAACTGAATCTTCCCTCATCTACTGCATGATTATCTCCAGCCATCAGCAGATGTCCCAAACTCTGGCTGTTAGAACTGGTACAAAACAATTTTTTGGACGCATTCTCTTGGCTGCAGAGAACTGTGTCTGTCCCTCTAACTCCAGTCCACTAATCCCCCTGCAGCGTGAATGGCTTCCTGAACATTGGTGTCATGGTTAGTTTGCTCATCCACCTTGCAGTTCTCGCCTTCATCTATACAGGCTGTAAGAACCTTGACCCTGTTGGACAATTGCAAAGGCTGAGGTTTTGGAGCAAGGTGGTATCCTGAGAGAGGGAGGGGCTGGGGGGCCTTGACATGGGAGGGTTCAGTGCCTGGGTTGTGGGTGGGTGACGGGAATTGAAGTTTGGTTGAGTGTAGGAGGTCTTAGAGAGAAGGCTGTTGGAGGTAGTGGCTTGATTTTGCGGAGGTGGGGTTGGGGGAAGGAAGGGTAGTGTGGAGTGCTGCGATACTTCAGGTGGCTTCTTGGATTGGGGGAGTAAGTGTGAAGGCACCTACCTCCTGAATCCACCAACTGCTCACTGATGAGTTGGGTGCTCTGGATCCGTGGAACACATACAGGCCACCAACACTTAAAATAGTACAACACTATTTTATTAAACTATAAACTGTTGAACATACTCTTACTGTGGGTTAACATGATGTTAGATTAAACTAAAGACCTGTGCCTATCCTTTCTTTTTGGAAATGTTTTTTATTGAGTTTTCATATTTTATATCCAACAAATTACAAATTATTAGAAAAAAAAACACGCAAAAATTAACATGTATATTTACAGGCGCGCATCTTCATAATAACAACTGTGGCCACCCCCTTTAACCGGCATACATATTTTACATTCCCCAATATGGCCGAGGCACGTGTTTATCGGCATTTATTTACAATTTGGTTTTGGGCCTTAGCTTGCCATCAGACTGTCGCTTGCGGCTTTGTCCTTCCTTTTATTTTGGAATAATTTTTATTCAAGTTTTCAACAACAAATTTTATCACAACAGAGGAAAACAGTAACCCCTCCCCTCCAATCCAAAAACAATAAATTAACAAGAAAAATAAATAAGCATAAAACCATGAGAACAAACCCCCATAACGAACCCGTAGCCCTCCTCCCCCCCCCCCCCCCCCCCCCCGGCTACCTTCCCCCGATTCCCGTCCATTTTCCCCTGATTCTTGGCCACCCGACTATTCTTCCTCTTGTTCGTTGGCCACAAACAGGTCCCGGAACAATTGCATGAATGGCTCCCACGTTCTGTGGAAGCCGTCGTCTGACCCTCGGATGGCGAATTTGATTTTCTCCATTTGGTGAGATTCCGAGAGGTCGGACAGCCAGTCTGCAGCTCTGGGTGGTGCTGCTGACCGCCAGCCAAACAGGATTCTACGGCGGGCGATCAGGGAGGCAAAGGCAAGGGCGTCCGCCCTCCTCCCCAGGAATAGATCTGGCTGGTCTGAAACCCCGAAGGCCGCCACTATCGGGCATGGCTCCGCCCTCACCCCCACCACTTTGGACATAGCCTCGAAGAAGGCTGTCCAGTACTCCACAAGTCTGGGGCAAGACCAGAACATGTGGGAGTGGTTGGCCGGGCCTCTTTGGCACTGTTCACATCTGTCCTCCACCTCCGGGAAGAACCTACTCATACGGTTTCTTATTAAGTGGGCTCTATGTACCACTTTTAGTTGCGTCAGGCTGAGCTTTGCGCACGTGGAGGTGGAGTTGACCCTATGCAGTGCTTCGCTCCAGAGTCCCCACCCTATCTCAGTCCCCAGGTCATCCTCCCATTTATTTCTTGTTGCGTCCAGTACGGTGTCGGCCCTTTCTATCAGTCGGTCATACATGTCGCTACAGTTCCCTTTATCTAGGATACTTGCGTCCAGTAGGTCTTCCAGTAGTGTCTGTTGTGGCGGTTGTGGGTACGTCCTTGTCTCCTTTCGTAAGAAGTTTTTGAGCTGCAGATACCGTAGCTCGTTCCCCCTGGCTAGCCGAAATTTCTCTGTCAGTTCGTCCAGTGTTGCGATCCTGCCGTCCGTGTATAGGTCCCTGACTGTCAGTGTCCCTCCGTCCTGCCTCCACCTTTTGAAGGTGGCGTCAGTCAGTGCGAGTGTGAACCTATGGTTGTTGCAGATGGGAGCCTTGTCCGACATTTTGGTCAGGCCAGGATTGGAGGGTGGCTGTCACCATTGGGCTGCTGGAGTGTTTTTTGGGTGGGGATGGGAGTGCTGCCGTGGCGAGGGCCCGGAGGGAGGTCCCCATGAAGGAGGCCTCCTCCGCACGCACCCACTCGGCCTCTGGCTCCTGGATCCATCCCCTTACTCGCTAGGCTGTTGCCGCCCAGTGGTAAAATTGTAGGTTTGGGAGGGCTAGCCCCCCCCCCCTGGATTTTATTTTTTGTAGGACCTTCTTTGGGATCCTAGCATTTTTACCCCCCCCCCCCCCCCATACGAACGCCATGATTAGTTTGTCCAGCACTTTGAAAAAGGCCTTGGGGATGTAGATCGGAATGGATCTAAACAGGAAGAGGAACCTGGGCAGTACATTCATTTTGATCGTCTGGACTCTCCCCGCGAGGGAGAGTGGGAGTGTGTTCCATCTTTGCAGGTCCTTTTTTACTTCCTCCGTCAGACTGGTGAGGTTCCATTTGTGGATCCCTTTCCAGTCATGGGCTATTTGGATCCTCAGGTAGCAGAATTTGTGTCGGGCTTGTTTGAACACCCCCCCCCTCTTGCGGGTGTACTGGGAAGATCTCGCTTTTGCTCATGTTGAGTTTGTAGCCCGAGAAGGCTCCAAACTCTTTCAGGAACGTGATGATTCCGTCCATGCTGCTCTGTGGGTCCGAGACGTAGAAGAGCAGGTCATCTGCATAGAGTGAGACTCTGTGCTCTCTGCCTCCCCTTCGAATCCCCCTCCAATTTTTTGCTGCCCTGAGCGCGATTGCTAGCGGTTCGATTGCTAGTGCGAACAGCAGCGGGGACAGTGGGCATCCTTGTCTGGTGCCCCTGTGCAGCTGGAAGTATTGGGAGTTGGTATTGTTGGTCCGTATGCTCGCCATGGGAGCGTTGTATAGGAGCTTTACCCAAGCGGTGAACCCTGTTCCAAGCATGAACTGCTCCAGTACCTCTATGAGGTATTTCCATTCGACTCTGTCGAAGGCCTTTTCTGCGTCCAGGGAGATGATCACCTCTTGTGTTCTCTCCCCGGAGGGGGTCATTATCACGTTCAGCAGGCGCCTGATGTTCGAGGTAAGCTGTCTACCTTTGACGAAGCCCGTCTGGTCCTCTGTGACCACCTCAGGTACACAGTCTTCTAGCCTTTTGGCTAGGATTTTGGCCAGTATTTTGGCGTCTGCGTTCAGCAGAGAGATGGGTCTGTATGACCCACATTCTGTTGGGTCTTTGTCTTTCTTAGGTATCAGCGAGATTGAGGCCTGTGCTAACATGGGTGGCAGTGTGCCCCTAGCTAGCGAGTCTGTGAACATCTCTCGCAGGTGCAGGGCCAGCGCTATTGTGAATTGTTTGTAGAAGTCCGCCGGGAATCCGTCCGGTCCCGGCGCCTTCCCCGTCTGCATGGAGCTAATGCTGTCCATGATTTCTCCCAGTGCTAGTGGTGCTTCCAGGTCCCGTTTTCTGCCCTCTCCCATGACTGGTATGTCCAGTCCATCAAGGAACCGGTTCATCCCAGCCTTCCCCGTTGGGGGCTCTGAGGTGTACAGCTCTTGGTAGAAGGCCTTGAAGGTTTTGTTAATCCTCTCTGGTTCTGTTTCCAACGTGCCTCCGGTACCCCAGATTTGCGCAATTTCTCTGGTGGCTGCCTGCTTTCTCAGCTGGTGTGCCAACAGGCGGCTGGCTTTGTCTCCGTATTCGTACAGGGTCCTGCGCGCCTGACGGAGTTTGTGCACTGCTTTCCTGGTGGAGAGCAGGTCAAAGTTCCTTTGTAGTTCTTTCCTCTCCGCCAGGAGCTCTACGGTCGGGGCCTCAGAGTATTTACGGTCTACCCCCAGTATGGAGTCGGCCAGCTTCTGCCTAGCCACCCTTTCCTCCCTATCTCTTTGCGCTTTGAAGGCAATGATTTCCCCTCTTAGTACGGCCTTAAGCGCTTCCCAGAACGTGGAGGGTGAGACCTCCCCGTTTTGATTGTTCTCCATGTACTCTGCTATGGCCCGCGCTATCCTTTCGCTGAAGGCCTTGTCAGCTAGTAAGGCACCGTCCAACCTCCATGTGGGGCGCTGGGCCCTTCCCGTCTCCATCCTCACGTCCATGTAGTGTGGAGCGTGGTCTGATATCACAATTGCAGAGTATTCCACCTTGTCTATCCCTGGAAGCACCGTTTTTCCCACCACAAAGAAGTCAATTCTGGTGTACACGTTGTGTACTGGGGAGAAGAAAGAGAATTCTTTCTCCCCCGGGTGGGCGAACCTCCAGGGGTCCACTGCTCCCATCTGCTCCATAAAGTGACTGAGTTCCCTTGCCATGCTTGAGGTTTTCCCCGTTTTGGGGTTTGATCTGTCCGTCTTTGGATCCTGTACACAGTTGAAGTCCCCCCGCATGATTAGTCGATGCGTCGCTATGTCCGGGATTTCTGCCATGGTCTTTTTGATGAAACTCATGTCGTCCCAGTTGGGCGCGTACACGTTGACTAGAACTACCGGTGTCCCATCCAGGGCCCCACTGACCATGACATATCGCCCTCCTGGGTCTGTAACCGTCTTTGTCGCCCTAAACATTGTCCTCTTGCCAATCAGGATCGCCACCCCCCTGGCCCTTGTCCCATAGCAGGAATGGTAGGTTTGTCCCACCCAGCCCTTTCTTACCCGCAGTTGGTCCTGCTCCCTCAGGTGCGTCTCTTGGAGGAAGACTATGTCGGCCCTCATGTTTCTGAGGTGGGTGAGGACTCTAGATCGCTTCACTGGGCCGTTAAGTCCCCTTACGTTCCAGGTGATTATCCTGGTGGGGGGCTTCTGCCCCCTCGTTCCTGTGGGATTAACCATACTTATCTGGTGGACGTGCACCTGCCCTCCGGGGTTTCCCTTTGTTAGGGGGGCGTCCAGGATGGCCACTATCACTGCTCTCCCCATGCGGTCGGGTCTCTGCGCTCCGAGGTTTCCCCTTGTCCCGGGGGCACCCGCCATGGCCGTCCACTGTGTGTCCGCCACGCAGGTAGTCCCCTGCACTCTGGGGGCCCCCTTCGCCCACAGACCGTTCTGGGTGGGTGCTTGCAGCGGTTCCTTGTTTCGAGCCCTTGGTTGTGGCACTTTGTAGCCCTGTTCCTTTTCTGGCCTCTTTTGTCCCTTCGTCCCTGCACTTCCTGTCCCCGTTTGCTCTCCCGACTTTGACGGGTTTTTCCCCCCCCTCCCCTGCCTGGCGCCTTCCCCCCTGTTGGGGGTGCGCTGCGGCCCTGCTTTGTTGCGTGCCCCCGGCGCTAGCTTTCCTGCTAGTACGGTGGCTCCCCTCTCGGGGGTTATTGTCTCGCTTCTCCCCTGCCTGGCCTCTACGGTTTTCTGCCCGCTCTTCCCCCATCCTACCCTGCACCCCTCTCGCCTGCTCCCCCTTCTCCAATACTCTCGTTCCCTCGTGCTGGGGCCTGACCTCCCACCTGGAGCGGTCCCTTGGGCAGTGGTTTGTTCTTTGTTCTGGGTGTTCCTGCCCGGGGGGGGGGGGGGGGGGGGGGCTGGCATTGCCTCGCCCCTCCCCACCCCCCTGTTGGCGTGTCGTTGCCCCTTGCCAGGGGCCCCTCGTCCCTACCCCCCCTTGTTGTTTTCCAGCCCGTGCTCCTCGACGAACCTATTCGCCTCAGCAGGGGCTGTGAAGAAATATTCCCTGTTTTGGTATGTGACCCAGAGTTTCACTGGGTACAGCATACCAAAACGCACTCTGCTCCTGTGGAGAGCTGCTTTCGCTCTGTTGAACTCAGCCCGTCTCCTAGTTATATCTGCCCCAAGATCCTCATAGATTCGGATGGTGTGCCCTTCCCATTTGCAAGCTCTATTTTCCTTGGCCCAGCGCAGGATTGTCTCCCTATCCTGGTACCGGTGCAGTTTAGCTATGACTGCTCTCGGTTGTTCTCCTGCCTTGGGCTTCGGGCCCAGCGACCGATATGCTCTGTCCATTTCCGGTGGGGTGGGGAAAGTTTCCCTCCCCACTAAGTTGCCCAGCATCTCAGCCACGTATGCTGTGGGGTTTCTACCCTCGATCCCCTCTGGCAGGCCCACTATCCTTACATTTTGCCTTCTCGAGCGGTTTTCCTGGTCATCTACCCTGCCCTTCAGGCTCCCCTGTGTTGCACCCAGTCTCGCCACTTCTCTCTCCAGGGCCGTGACCCGGTCGCTCATGTCGGTCGCTGCTTTCTCCAGCTCCTTAATGGTCGCCTCCTGGGCTTCCAGTTTCTCCCCTTGGGCATCCAATTTCTCCTCCAGTCTGGTCAGAGCCTGCTGCGCCCCTGACATGGCCCTGGCCACTGCTGCCTGCACTGCGGCCTCTATGTCTGCTTTCACCTCTGCCTTGATTACCTGCAGCTGCTCGCTCAGTGCCTCGGTAAAGGCTGCCTTCCTATTCGAGCCCCCCTCTGGCCCCGGGGGAGAGGGCACCTGTCTGTCCATTACTTTTTGATGCGGCGATACATCCGTTCCGCTGCTTTGTGCGCTGATTCTCTCGCCTGAGCTGGCTTGCCCCTTGTCCCGTCTGCTTCTGGTGCCCCCTCTCCCTCTGCCTTGGCTCCCTTCTGGCATTTGTTTCTCCCCCTTCCCTTTCATCTTTTCTTCTCCCCTTGTTTCCCTGTGCCTATCCTAACCAGTCTATTAACTCAGCACATGGTGAGGATCTGTGCTGTAAGCTGCAAGCTCTGTACTTCTGAAAGGCTGCATCCCGAATGAGCGGGAAAACTGATGCCCTCTGTCTTTATAGTGAGTGTGCTCTAACTGGTGATTGGCTGCAGTGTTATGCATGTTGATTGGTCCTACTGTATGTCCATCAGTGTGTATGTCTGCACCATGATATACTGGTGTATATTATGACATCCACCCCGGTTTTAAAAAAAATGTATGTTTGTGGCAATAAATAATGTGTGGTGATAATGTTCCTAACTACGTGTGGGGTGCAAAGACATATTTACAGGACTATGTACATGAAAACTAAGCTATTTACAAGGGAAGGTGCCTGGTGCAGAGAAACAGTATGCAACAAGAGTAACGAGAACAACATTATATACAAACCAGGAAAACGATCAAACAAAACAACGAAACAAATCAGAGAGTCCATAAATTTGTAAAGTTCATAAGTTTAGTCTCTGAGGTGGGCGACGAATTCTGGTTGACCGCCTCAAGGGTGATTTGAGAGCCGCTGGTTCAGGAGCGGGCTGGACTGCATCACAGTCAGGGGGAGGCAGAGTGACAGGGAGCTCTGCATAGTCCGTGGCAGGGTCAACCAGGGAGTGAGGCAACACCGGAGGATCACGTGGCAAGCGTGGAACGAGGCGAAAGGCGCGTCGATTGCGGCGCAGAATAGAGCCATCCGGTAGCCAAACCAGGAACAAGCGGGGGGCCACCTGCCTAAGGACAACAATGGTTGCAGACCAGCCACCATCCGGGAGATGGACGCGAACATTGTCATCTGGAGCGAGAGCGGGGAGATCAGCAGCACGGGAGTCATGAGCCGCCTTGTGCTACGCACGAGACAGCTGCATCCTGCGAAGAACCGGAACATGGTCGAGATCTGGTGCATGGATGGACGGCACCGTCGTCCTCAGGGTGCGATTCATGAGTAGTTGGGCTGGCGATAGGCCAGTGGACAGTGGGGCGGAGCGATAGGCCAGCAAGGCAAGGGAGAAATCTGACCCAGCATCGGCAGCCTTACATAGGAGCCTCTTGACGATGTGTACTCCCTTCTCCGCTTTGCCATTGGATTGGGGGTACAGGAGATTGGACGTCACATGGGCAAAATTGTACCGCCGGGCAAAGCTGGACCATTCCTGGCTGGTGAAGCAGGGGCCATTGTCTGACATCACCGTGAGCGGGATGCCGTGTCGAGCAAAGATTTCTTTGCATGCACGAATGACTGCGGACGAAGTGAGGTCGTGCATTCGTATCACCTCCGGGTAATTCGAAAAGTGGTCCACGATCAGGACATAGTCTCTACCCAGCGCGTGGAACAGGTCGATGCCCACCTTGGGCTGCAGTGTCTCTGGTGGTTGGGCCGGCTGAAAGTGCTGACAGGTGGGGCAGTTGAGCACTGTGTTGGCGATGTCTTCATTAATGCCAAGCCAGTACATAGCCTCTGGGCCCATCGGCGGCACTTCTCCATGCCCAGGTGGCTCTCGTGTAATTGTTCCAGGACAAGCTGGCGCATGCTATGTGGGATGACAATGCGGTCCAGGTTTAGAAAAGCCTTTCTACTACTGCCAGATCGTCTCTGATGTTATAGAATTGAGGGCATTGCCCCTTGAGCCACCTGTCCGTCAGGTGGCACATGACACGCTGTAGCAGGGGGTCAGCCGCCATTTCGCGGCAAATTTGTACAAGGCGTTCATCTGAGGCAGGTAGATTGGAGGCCGCGAATGCCACATGTGCGTCAACCTGGCAGACAAATCCCACTGGGTCATATGAAGTGTTGACTGACCTGGAGAGAGCGTCCGCAACGATGAGGTCCTTGCCTACGGTGTACACCAGCTGGAAGTTGTATCATCGGAGCTTGAGAAGAATACGCTGGAGGCGAGGCGTCATGTCGTTCAAGTCTTTCTGTATTATATTGACCAGTGGGCGATGGTCGGTCTCGACGGTGAATTGAGGAAGCCCGTAGACATAATCATGAAATTTCACAACCAGTCAGAAGGCCCAGGCATTCCTTTTCTATCTGCGCGTAGCGCTGTTCCGTGAGGGTCATCGCCCGCGACACATACGCAATGGGTGCCCATGATGAGGCATCATCATGTTGCAGGAGCACTGCTCCAATGCCGGATTGACTGGCATCTGTCGAATTTTGGTCTCCTTTGCTGGATCAAAGAAAGCTAAGACCGGGGCCGTGGTCAGTTTAGCTTTGAGTTCCCTCCATTCACACTCATGGGCAGGGAGCCACTGGAAGTCTGTCGTCCTCCTGACCAGGTTCCTGAGAGCCGTGGTATGAGAGGCGAGGTTAAGGATGAACTTCCCTAAAAAATTTATCATCCCCAAAAACCAGAGGACCGCCTTCTTGTCTTCTGGCGTTCTCATAGCTGTGATGGCCGCTACCTTGTCCGCATTCGGCTGCACACCCAATTGGGAGATGTGGTCCCCTAGGAACTTGATATCTGTCTGACCAAAAGAGCATTTGGCTCTGTTGAGGCGGAGGCCATGCTCATGTATGCGTCTGAAGACGCTTTGGAGGCAATTAACGTGCTCCTGCGGGGTGGTGGCCCAGATGATTATGTCATCGACATAGACGCGAACACCTTCAATCCCTTCCATCATTTGTTCCATGATCCTATGAAACACTTCTGACGCAGAGATGATCCCGAACGGCATTCTGTTGTAGCAATATCTTCCAAAGCGGGTATTGAACGTGCAGAGTTTCCTGCTAGATTCATCAAGCTGGATTTGCCAGAATCCTTTTGAGGTGTCGAGTTTGGTAAAGAGCTTGGCGTGAGCCATTTCACATGTGAGCTCTTCGCGCTTGGGAATTGGATAGTGCTCTCTCATAATATTGCGATTGAGATCCTTGGGATCGATGCAATTCTCAATTCGCCAGAAGGCTTTTTTACGCATACCATGGAACTGACCCTGTCGGTTGGTTCCGTGACCCTGGAGATCACTCCTTGGCCCTGGAGGTCATGCAGCTACTGCTTGAGGCGATCCTTAACGGGTGCTGGGGCCCAGCGAGGTGCGTGCACCACGGGCGTGGCATTCGGCTTTAATAAAATCTTGTAGGTGTACGGGAGCATGCCCATGCCTCGAAGACGTCGTGGTACTGGTTGATAATGGCGTTGGGGTGCGCCCTGAAGTCAGTGTCCTGAAAGGCAGACACGTCAGCAGGAGAGAGTAAGTGAACTCTCTGAACTAGGTTCAACAGCTTGCATGCCTGCGCGCCAAGCAAGGAGGCTTTCGAGAGCCTACGATTTCAAACGGCAAGATGGCTTTGTGTGACCGGTGCATCACTTCAAGTTGGCATGAGCCACTGGCAGCAATGGCATTGCCATTATAATCTAATAGCTTGCAGGCTGATGGCAGGATGGCTGGTTTGACACAAAGGCTTTGGAGGTCAGACCGCACAATCAGATTGGCGGAGGCCCGTGTCCAGGCGAAATCGTATTTGGGACCGGTTGACCGTAAGGGTGGCACACCACTCATCATCTGGATCGATGCTGTGTATCGGTAGAGGCTGGATTCTGTGCTTCGGGGACTCCCTGTTTTTTGTTAAGATGCCGACTTGAAAAGGCGCCTTCGGGTCTTCGGTGTCAAAATCAGGTGACAGGTCTGAATCGGGCTCGGTGACTGTGGGTTGAATGGCACGGACATCCCTGCGAGGCTGGCTGGAGCGACGAAAGCTGGCAGGTTGAGTTGATCTGCATAAGGCAGCATAGTGCCAAGTTTGCCACATTGCAAGCATCGTCGGGATTTGGCAGGACAGTGCCGCTTTAACTGGGCGGAGCCACAGTTGCCGCACGCTGTTGCATCAGTGCGTTCGTTGTGCCACCGCGCATGCGCAGTACGATCATGCGTGGTGTGCACCTGCGCAGTACGTTCGTCGACGTCGCCGTCCCCTCGTTCGGTGCGCCAAAGCGCGGGAGTCCGTGAAAAGCGTGAGAAATGGCCGCCCTCATCCAGGCTGAGGCCCTGGAGTTGTTTGATTGCTTGGACCCGTTCTGCCTCGTGGGGAGCTTGCCGCGCCGTTTCAGCCGCTTGGATGTGGGAATACCGACTAGTGGCGTGTTCATGCAGAACGCAGGTCTCGATGGCAATCGCTAGGGTGAGCTGCTTTACCTTGAGGAGCTGCTGGCGAAGGGGGTCCGACTGAACACCAAAAACGATCTGGTCACGTATCATGGAGTCGGAGGTGGACCAGTAATTACAGGACTGCGCAAGGATGCGGAGGTGGGTGAGAAAGGACTGTAAAGGTTCATCCTTACCCTGCAAACGCTGTTGGAAGACATAGCGCTCAAAACTTTCATTCACCTCGATGTCGCAGTGACTATCAAACTTGAGGAGGACCGTCTTGAATTTAGATTTATCTTCACCGTCGGCAAAGGTGAGAGAATTGAAGATGTGGATGGCGTGGTCCCCGGCCATGGAGAGGCAGAGAGCAATCTTCCTGGCGTCTGAAGCAGCTTCCAGGTCTGTGGCTTCAAGGTAGAGCTGGAAGCGTTGTTTGAAGATCTTCCAGTTGGACCTTAGGTTGTCGGTGATGCGGAGCGGCGACGGCGGGCGGACGCTGTCCATTTTGCAGGATGGCTGTATGCTGGTGGAAGGCAGATCACTTGCAGGTAGGTCTAAGAAGTTCTAACATCAATTACTGGTACCATGATGTGTTGGGTGCTCTGGATCCGTGGAACACATACAGGCCACCAACACTTAAAATAGAACAACACTATTTTATTCAACTATAAACTATTGAACATACTCTTACTGTGGGTTAACATGATGTTAGATTAAACTAAAGACCTGTGACTATCCTAACCAGTCTATGCACTCAGCACATGGTGAGGATCTGTGCTGTAAGCTGCAAGCTCTGTCCTTCTGAAAGGCTGCATCCCGAATGAGCGGGAAAACTGATGCCCTCTGTCTTTATAGTGAGTGCTCTAACTGGTGATTGGCTGCGGTGTTATGCATGTTGATTGGTCCTACTGTATGTCCATCAGTGTGTGTGTCTGCACCATGATATACTGGTGTATGTTATGACACTCACCTTGAGGAACTGCTGGGCTTGCTGTGACTCTGACAAATTGGCTGGAAGAGTAAATATCCAAAACCTGCACAACTCCACCACTCAGCATAAAGGGTGTGTAGGTGCTTCAAAAATGGATGATCACCAATTGCCCTCCTCAAAGGGATCTTTTTCTTGGGAGTCAGAGCACCAACCTATTTCAGGTGATAGGCATTTTAACATGCGTTTATTATGAAGAGCTTGTTGCATGGAATATATGTTGCGCACAGTTTGTCCAATTTTATCAGGTTGCGGAGCTGCCAAACAGACACTAAAATGTTAAAAGAAAAGTCATTTTTGTGGAAGTCAGAGGGGCATTAGTTCTGTTTTGGGCACCAGGAGTTAAGGTGGGTCGCTGCTGCATTGGCCTCTCCCCTCCACTCCTACGCTCCGTCACCACATTTAATTCCTCCCCGAACTGCCTTGCTGCTGGACTTGATTGACCTGCCAGCTGCCTGACAATAAGCCAGTCAGAGCTGGTGAACTGCAGTGGCATCCATTTAGCACCAATTACTTGGCGTGATAGATCAGTTAGTCTTCGGGCTTTAAAACGTAAATGGGCAGTAAGTCTGCCTTTTGTGTGAATTATGTTTTGCTCTATGGCTCCGGTTATGCACCAGGTCTCTGCAGTGTATTAAGCAGTTCCTTTGTCCGGAGGGAGACAAATAAACTATCTTGCAACGAGTATTCTGTGTTATACTGTGTTATGCAGCATATCAACTTTACAAGGAATAATGCCTAATATTAGCAGAATTAGAACTGTATATTGCTGTGGTGAGATCTTTAATTCGCCCTGATTGACAGGGAAGGAGCATATAGGAATATACGAAATAGGCAGAGTGGGTCACTCATTCCCTTAAGCCTACACTGCCATACAACTAGATCATGGCTGATCCTCTAGCTCAATGCCACTTTCCTACACTATCCTCGTATCCTTCATATCTTTAATATCTAGAAATCTATCCATCTCTGTCTTGAACATACTCAATGACTTTGCCTCCACAGCCCTCTGGGGTAGATAATTCCAAAGGTTCACCATCCTGAGTGAAAAAATTTCCTCCTCATCTCAGTCCTAAATGGCCTGCCCCTTATTCTGAGACTGTGTCCCATGGTTCTAGACCGCTCAGCCAGAGAAACATCCTTCCTGCAGCTACCTGTTGAGTCCTGTAGAAATTTTAGATGCTCCAATTAGATCCCCTCTTATTCTTTCAATCTATATTCTCTCAATTTCTCCTTGTAAGCCAATCCTGTCATCCTCTGTATCAGTCTGGTGAGCATTTGTCGCACTCCAAGTACATCCTTCCTTTGGTAGGATTTCCTTTGGTAAGGAGGTCAAACCTGTACACAATACTGCAGGTGCGGTCTCACAAAGTTTCTATACATTTGCAACAAGACTTCTTTACTCCTGCGTGGGAGAAGCACTTAAAATAGAACAGTATCATATCTCGTCATGTTGCCTATTTTAATGCCTATTTTAACGTGACAGGCTTTAGTGGTGAATTGCACTGATCTCATAATAAATAATAATGGGGGTCCTATGATGTTCATTGAAGCCTGGAAATGTAACTGGGGCACAGCTACTCCTCCAGGCAAGGCTGTCTCCAAGGCACCAAGCCCCTCTCCAGTAGGTGAAAGGAAATTCACATTGAGAGGCCCAGACAGAATTGCTCATCTAAACCCTAAACAGAAAACCAGGCCTATGCTGGCCAGGGCTCCCTACTGTCAGCTTTGAACACCTACCATCTGAATATACCTTGCCTTTGGAGTCAGTGGATATGTCAGAGCTGACAATCTTCATGCCTCTTATTCCCTCACTGACCAGCTGCTGCTTTCTGCATGAACTGAGTAATATTCACATCAGGGCCAGATTGTTAATGTCAGCTGAGCATTCGACAAACACAGGTTTGCTATCTGTTCCTGCAGAGAGATTAAAATCAGTCTATTTATGTATTCCTATATGTTTTCATTATTTTTAACTTCCATAGAATGTGATAATGAACTGCAATCAAAACAACATTTATATTTAGACATATGATAAGAAGGAAAGAGAGTGTACTGCATGGGACAGTGCTATTCTTTCAACAATTGAAGAGTCTTGTACCAGTGCAGGATATCACCAGAGGCATTGGGACCAATTAAAGAGGGGCCTGGAGTCCGTACTTGCCAGGGGAGGGCTATTTTCCCGTAGGCAGTCTCCTAATTGGCCACCTCCAGGTTCATTGCCCAATTAAGGATGTTGGCTGGTGGTTCTCAAGGCTACTGGCCCAATCAAAGGGCAGGCAGCTCTTGAGTCTTGGACACCCCACCAACACGACTGAGCACTGCTCAGGCAGCTAGGAGAACATGAGGGTGCCTAGGCATAAAAGTAATTCATTATTTAAACAGGGCCAAGCATACAGGTCCCACTGATCAAAGAGGAAATCCCTCTGGTGATTGGGCCATGAGGGCAACACCATCAATGGACCATTGAGGATGGGGTGCGGGGTACAGGGCCGGCCCAAGGCACCGGCAACTCGGGCAGTGCTAGGGGGCGCCAGAGACTCGGGTCCCGCGCATGCGCAGTTGGGCCGGTGCCTCCGCCCTGCCCCCCCCCTCCGGGGCGCCAGCAACCCTAGGGCCGGCGCTGGCGGGGTACTCCACTGTTGGCAAAATGAGAGTGCTCCAAATAGCCCCTGAACGGAGCCTCAAATATGCAGATCAGCTACCCGCCTCTGTTGAGCATGCAGCTGATTCGCAAGCTGACCTACCTCCAGGGAAGTATGCCCAGTGGTGGGAATGCATTGGGGAGCCATATTGACAGTGGCGGACTGGCTAGGGTGTCAGCCTGCCCGATGGCAAGTGGGCCCCTGATGAAGTGGGCCCCCTATATCAAATAAAAATGCAATAAAGAAACAAACACAGACAACTGTTTTAGTAATAAAAAGGAATAAGAAAAAAAAGAGAACAGGACACAAATAAGCAGTGCATGAAAAGGAACGAAGCAGGGGAGGTAGTGGAAGGATGTGGAATAGGGGGGCCCGGGTCGGGCATAATTAAGGAAATTCCATGTTTTCAGCAAGAGTGTGTAAATTTAAAGATAAAGTTACAATTCGTGATTTGAGATGGTCGGCAACATCAAAGGATATCAAGCAGTAGTCTTGGTTCAGCCGATACATCGGTCCGGGGCCCGGAGAGCCAAGAAGGGGCCTGTGAATCTCTGAAGGGCCCTTAAAAATTATAATTAATTAGATAAATAAATCTCCAACTTCTTTCCTGAGATTTAATAAAATATAATTGTTTTTAAAAAGAGCAATACCAAATAAAAATGCAATAAAGAAACAAACAAATAATCACTCAGTGTATGAAGGAACGAAGCAGTGTTAAACGGATGTGAAAAGGAATGGAGGGGGGGGGGGGGGGGGTTGGGGGGGCTGGTTCACCCGGGTCGGACATAGTTGGAAATCCACGTTTTCAGCAAGAGTGTGTGAATTTAAAGATAAAGTTACAGTTCGTGATTTGAGATGGTCGGCAACTTGAAAGGATATCAAGCAGTACATAGGGTCGTGAGGTCACCGAAAAGGAGAAGCGGTACCTTTGACCGTGAATCATGAGGTCAAAGATATTGAAGTGATAAGCCATGATCGGTAAACTCAAAGGGTTGCGACTTGTAACGCTACACTGGTATCAAACTGGACATGTTAACTTTGGTCATGGGACCATTCTTAATGTCTTACTATAGTCGGACCAAACTTCTAAGTTTCAACAGTTGTCTCAGTTGCTTGCTGGTGTGAACACTGGACAGTGGATTGTCTCCTCTTCTGAAGCTGCATAGGCCACAGTAGTATTGACTAATGAACATAGCCTATTGAAGTGTAAGTAAGTTATTTTATATTTTTTATCAAGTAGGGGTTTACCTGGCGTTCCTTCAAGTTATTCTTGCAATTATCAATATTCATTTTTCCCAATGTGGGCTATTTTAATTAAGTTTTTATTTCAGGAATATTACCCCTACCAGCATGGAAAAGAAAAAGCATAAATCTGGGTCATTAAAACGCAAAGAACAAAAATAAGCAGAAAGGAAGGAATCAGCCAAGCGATGCAGGCCTATTACAGAGTTTATAATACCACAAGCACAATCCACATCAATATCCAGTTCTGCAACTAATAATCAAGAAGCAAGAAACAATGCTCATGGTAATGATGTAATGACGTGCGAGTTACAAGAACAGAAAAGAGCTACTTTGAATGTAGAGACAAATACATGTGCATCCATTACTAATCAACCCAGGCCCAATATTTCTTCTGGCTTCCTTGTTCCGGTATCTGTACTGCCTGTAGTTGCAACATCTGAACACATAGCTTCAACTAGTGACAGGGAATCAGATATTCCTTCAAGCATAAATGACTTGGTTTCTGAAGCACATCCTGTAAATGAACCTACGCAAGAAAATGAAAGATCAATTACTGGAATCTTCCAATATCCATCACGAGCAAAGCTAAAACAGTTTTTTGCTGAACATCCACTTCAGCCACTTGATGATCTGCCATTTGATGCTCGTTTGTATGAGAGGAAAATTATGAATGACTCAGTCCCAAGAAAATGGCTAACATATAACAAAGAAAATAGATGCTTATATTGTTCATACTGCTTAGCCTTTGAGTTTCCCAACACTTGTAATCCATCACCCTTTGTACGTGGCTTTAGTGACTACAGGTGTATTAGCCAGAGCTTGACTTTACATGAATCGACAACAACACATGTCAGAAATGCTCAGCAATATATCAGTGTGGTTAATGATGGCACCTTAGATAAATTTTTTGCAGCATCACTAATTAAAAGGAAAGAAGAAGTATTGAAGCAGAGAAGTATTGTCATGAGGATTATAGACATCATGAAGATGTTAGGCAAGCAAGCACTTCCTTTTCGAGGTCACAGAAATGAATCGGCCTACACTCTAGATAATGAGGTTCTGAATCATGGCTATTTTGTAGCTACAGTGCAGTTGATGGCAAAATATGACCCCCATTATCATGGCAGCTCATGTTTCTGCAGTGCAAAACAAGTCTAAACAAAGAATCAAACGATTAGAGCAACAAGGAAAGGCTCAAAGTAAAAGCCGTGGTGGACTTGTTACATACCTGAGTAAAATAACTATAAACATGTTAATTAAAATTATGAAGAATATGATACAAGAAAGAATTAGTCATGAAGTTTCTCAAGCAAAATATTATTCTATTCAGGTTGATTCAACACAAGATAATTCATCCATCGATCAGTTTAGCATTATTATTCGGTATGTGCTTAAAGGTATTACTTGTGAGCGACTACTTTCAGTTGTGCCAAGTAATGATGGTACAGGACAGGGACTTTTTGATCTATTGATTGAAACATTACAGCATCTTAAGTTTGACCCCCAAAAATGTTTATCTGATAGCACAGATGGCGCTGCAAGCTACCATGGCCAGTATAATGGTTTACAAAGTAAGATTGCTGATGTGGCTGATCAACATGTTTATATATGGTGCTATGCCCATGTCTTGAATTTGGTGATAACTGAAACAACAAAATGTTGTGTGCCTGCAGTTTCTTTTTTCAATTTGCTCCAGAATATAGCAACTTTTGTGAAAGCATCATACAAGAGAATGGCTGTATGGATAGAAGTTGTTGGAAAACATCTAGGATAAGAAAACATGAAACGATTAAAGCTAAGGGCAGCAGGGTAGCATGGTGGTTAGCATAAATGCTTCACAGCTCCAGGGTCCCAGGTTCGATTCCCGGCTGGGTCACTGTCTGTGTGGAGTCTGCACGTCCTCCCCCTGTGTGCGTGGGTTTCCTCCGGGTGCTCCGGTTTCCTCCCACAGTCCAAAGATGTGCGGGTTAGGTGGATTGGCCATGCTAAATTGCCCGTAGTGTCCTAATAAAAGTAAGGTTAAGGGGGGGGGGGGGGGTTGTTGGGTTACGGGTATAGGGTGGATACGTGGGTTTGAGTAGGGTGATCATTGCTCGGCACAACATTGAGGGCCAAAGGGCCTGTTCTGTGCTGTACTGTTCTATGTTCTATGTTCTAATTGGTGAGACCAGATGGTCAGGAAAATCCAATGCAGCAACAACTATATTTGGACGTTTTGAGGATGCCGCTGCCAGTACTTTCGTAAATCTATTGACAAGCTTATCAATGATACAAGATTCAGAAAAGTTTGATGCAAAAACAAAACATGAAGCAAATGTTTTACTTCAAAGTCTTCTAAAGTTTGAAACCATATTGACAGCATTTACTTACTTGTATATATTTGAAACTACAACCCCGTTATCAAGTTATCTACAGACAAGTGGTTTAGATATGTTTACTGCATGGAGTTTGGTAGATTCAGCTACAACAAAGTTGAAGGAACAGACAAGAACATTTGATAACGTTCACAGCAAGGCTTTGGAATTTGTAAATAAATGTAATGACAGGATTTCACAGATGAATATGGATGAAAATTAAACATTGGAAATTGATGTGTTGGAAACAGCATTGCCAGTTAAGAGGCAGAGGAAGAAGAAAAGAATGGCAGATGAGCTTATTGATGATGAAAGAAATTCCTCAGATTCTCTAGCTGATTTTCGAGTAAATGTGTTTAACCTAATAATGGATCGCATTGTCCAGTCACTAGAATCACGCTTTGTACAACACAAACAGTTGTATAAAGATTTGTCCTGCTTGGTCCCAGCAAAGTTTAAAACTATTGCAGAGAAGGGCCTTGAAGATGAAGCATTGGAAGGTATTATTAAGCTGTTTGCACAAATCAGCAAAGATCAAGTAATATTGGAATTGTTTTCTTTTGCTTCAAACTTTGATGTATTAAAGTTATTGCTTAATGATGGTGAGAATATGGATTCCAGTTGCAACAATTGTAAAATTTGCAGCACTTGCCCATCGTTTGTACTAAAAATTCTGGCATCCAACAGACTTCATGACAAGGCATATGATAACCTTAATGAACTTTATAAAGTCATCTGCACACTATCAGTTACTCAAGTCCAATGTGAGAGGACATTTTCAAAGCTAAAGATCATAAAGACAAGTTTAAGAAATTCGCTGTCTGAGGAGAATTTGGAATCATACATGTTGCTATCCATTGAAAAGGAATTGTTAGGTGAATTGGATGCAGAAGCAATTATTGGCAGATTCGCACAATCATCTAGCGAACACAAACGATTGCTCTTAATATAGTGGACTGCATGCAATGCTCTATTGTGCTTTTGAACTATATGTTAATGTGTAAATTGTGCAGTAAACTATTTAAAAATATCAACCAATTACTTAAAATTTAAAAAAATAAATAAAAAATTAAATTATAACATTCTGTATTTACATTTGGTATCTACTGCCAGTAATATGTACAGTACATGTACACTGTAATTACTAAGAAATACACATTTTTTCCACAAAAATTTTAATTGTACCCTTTTTTCCATATGTATTTTAAAAAAATGTTATTTATTCGTTCTGAAAATTAAATTATAGCATTGCAGTTGTGGGTGGGCCCCCTTTGTCTCCTGGCAACCAATATTTTTAGACCCATTCCGCCACTGCTTTGGCACAGCTATTTCACCACCCCCCCCCCCCCCCCCCCCCCCCCCCCCCCCCCCAGACCCTGCCCTGCATCCAAACGTTTCTCCATGTTGGAGTTTGGGAACGCCGTAAATAAAATATTCCATCATTGACTTTGTGTAAATGAGATTCTGTCATTGTGGCATTTGTGACCGGGGGCAGGGGGGATCTACACACAACACTTCATTATTGCCAGGATATGTAATGAGAAATACTGAAGCATGAAGATCTGTGAGTTTTATTGACATGCCTGTCGTTTGTACGCCATTGCCTTATTAAGTAATGTATATCATATTCATTCTTAAGCACAGGAAATTCATCTGTGGCTTCATCCAGAGCTTCTCATTCTTTGAAAATGAAAATATCTGACTCTTTGACCGACCCTCTTGTACTAATTTTTTTAGTACTATGGGAATCCAAACTGCACCAAATGCCAAATTCCAGGGAAGGTTGAGCTAATCTGCACAAGGCCAGGCTGTGGGAAGCCACATCCTTCCCACAATATTCCCATAACAGTTATTGCTTCACATTTATTGGAGGGAGTGAGGAGAAGCCTTATGTGGCAACTGTCTGGCAACTATTAGTACTCTCCCCTGTGCCAGACAAAATGAGCAACTTACTACATTTTTAATTTTAAAAATGGTGTACATGATTTGATAGTAGACTAGGAAACAGAGTCAACTGCAATGCACTCCATTAGTTTGACTGAAATAATGCCAGGCTGAAAATGACTCTCAAATTTATAAACAAAAAAATCTTAATCACGCTTGCATATAATTTAATGCATAAATTGTACTATATATATGAAGTAGCCTGCTACCATTGAGAACAACATATGACAGCTTCATATAGGAAAATTATATTTCTATGTTTGTGTATTATCTCTTATTTAATCTATATTTGTCTTGATGATAACATTTTGCCCGTGGCATTGTTCAAGATGAAATAGAGGACATACAATTCTGCAATATAAATAATGTCATGTCACTTATCGCAAAGTATATGATTGGCAGGACCACTGATTTAAGTTGACTGAATGATTGGGATTTTCTGGTTTGCTCAGAATCTGGATGCGAGGGCAGCACAGTAGCGCAGTGGTTAGCACTGCTGCCTCGCGGCACCGAGATCCCAGGTTCGATCCCGGCTCTGGGTCACTGTCCATGTGGAGTTTGTACATTCTCCCTGTGTTTGCATAGGCTTCGCCCCCACAACCCAAAGATGTGCAGGGTAGGTGGATTGGCCACGCTAAATTGCCCCTTAATTGGAAAAAATGAATTGGGTACTCTACATTTGTTAAAAAAAAGGATCAGGATGCTTCTGAGATCTGCTCGGACTCCTGAACTTAGGATCAAAAGGGCAATTAGGGGTGGATAATGAATGCTGGCCTAGCCAGAGACACCCACATCCTTTGAAATAATTAAAAAATAAAGAAAATTGTTGCAGTTAGCTCTGTAGCCTGCTGTCTTTTGGGGATGCTGGTGGTCACTGAGCGACTGAGATAGACTTTCAAAACAAATATGACTTTGCATTCCCACCCTACTTCCCACATCAGCTCCATTCTCCACCCAAATAGCTTACTTCCCACATTCTATCATAAATTATCCAGAAGCAATGCCTTGACGACTAATATTGATAAATAGATCAAAAATCTGCACTTTGTCTGAATTGAGAATGAACAATGGGGTGTAATTATTCGGAATTTATCAATTAGTGTGTTTTCTTTTTTTAAATTTAGAGTACCCAATTGTTCGTTTTCAATTCAGGGGCAATTTAGCATGGCCAATCCACCTAGGCTGCACATCTTTTTGGGTTGTGGGGGTGAGACCCATGCAGACACGGGGAGAATGTGCAAACTCCACACGGACAGTGACCTGGGGCCAGGATCGAACCCGGGTCCTTGGCACCATGAGGCAGCAGTGCTAAGCACTGCACCACAGTGCCGCCCAACAATTAGTGTGTTTTCAACATCTGTTTACTACATTTTAAACAGGAAGCAACAGACAATAGTTGCGGTTTTCAGGAATTATTCAATATGATCAAAAACATGTTATAAGCACAACCATTGTAAGTGCATCAAACAACATAAACAGAAAATAAATAAATTAGAAATTAGACTACAGGGAACAGACTAGCTTTATGTTGCTAGAGAAACTGGCATATTCCCACTTTGCAGTGTGGTTCACTATATTTACCAAAGGAAGACGAGCTAATAAAAATGAATAATGCAATCAAGTGTCCTTCAGGCATCTAAGTGTCCACTGCCGGGGCTCCCCAGCGATAGAGATCCCAAGAGGTGGATGTCCCACCAGCAGAGAGCTGCTGGCCAATCAGAGGCTTGCAGCTATTCATCACAACCAGTGCCAGTGGGAGCAATGGCTGTTGACAGCAATGCACCCATCAGAGGTGCAGAAACATTGTGAGACCCCACAGAGGGTGGAATGGGCATCGCAAGGAGAGGATCAGAGGCAAGCGCAGCTGATGGGTTTTCAGCAAACACCGCCTTTCTTGTGCCGGGTTCCCAATCGACACAAGTGCCTGGTAACGCGGGATTACCCGACTGGGAGACAAACCTGACATGATTTGCTGGGCAAACTAGTGGGCACAAGAAAGCCATGCATCTCACATCAAATCCCTGAGGCACCAGCAAATTGTGGTGACTTCAGGGATAATAGATGTCAATTGGTTCATTAGTGATCCTAATTGAAATCCTGCCGGCAGTGGCTGTAATTCCCACAGCAGCCCCTTCCACCTTCCAACTAAATCCGGGAAGGTGCGTTTCTCCAAACGGAGGGCCTCTCTTGCAAATATGTGGGCCACGCAACCATGGTTCCCAACCCGATGGGCCGCAACAGTGCAAAGGGCTCTATTAAGTCCAAGCCATTGTGTGGAAGAGGTAGGAAGGTAAATTAGACAAGTAGTAGACATCTCCTGCAGGATAATTCAATCTGCAAAAATTGGAATTTTGGATCCTTGACCAACAAATACATTCAAAGGTCAAATATGGAGTTAAAATATATATGAATTGTGTGTGTCAAAATCCCAATTTGTGATATTTATTAGTTTCAGATGAGCAATTCCCTTCCTTTGACACTACTGTGCCAGGAAAATGCTGATGTCCAGGGTCATGTACACCACATCCCAGACCCACACCCACTCAACGCCAAACCGCCCGCTTGCACACCTCTCCGTTATACATACCTGCAGCGCTACGAGCTGTGGGCCCTGGGTTGGCAGTGACAGCGGGTCTGGTCCATGGGATGGAGGATGATGACAACCCGTTCTGCAGTGAGCTCCGGTGCCCCATATCGTACGATAACTGGATGCGGGGGGTGGGGGTGTGGGAGGGGGTGAGGGAGGTGCGGGTAAGGGCGGTGAGGGGTGAGGGAGGTGCAGGTAAGGGGGGGTGAGGGGTGGGGGCTGAGGGGCTTGTGTGGAGGGGCACATGTGTCCCTGGGATCCACAACTAAGCAGGGTCTTGCTCGCCCGTCGCCAAACTCAGCCTCGGCGACTTCCCCTTCCTCCGGACCGCCGACCACGTCCAGTGCCCTCTGCTCAGGTATGGTGAGGGGCTGCAATTCTGGTGGTTCCTCTCTGGTCTTCTCCCTGTTGGTTTTGCGCGGCCTTCTCCTGGGTGGGGGGGGGGGGGGGGGGATGAAAACACAAACAGCACAACCATTAGATGTTCTGACGCAAGCAGCACAGGTGTTTGGTAGGTGGTGGCCTCAGTGGCCAGGGCTGGCATGGGCGCTGGCATGTGGGGCAGGGCGGGGGTTCAGCTGTCCCTGGGGTGGGCGAGGGGCCAGGTTAAGGGTATGTTGGGGGGTGGGGGGGGGGGGGGTGGGCTTAGTGCCAGGGGTGCAACGCTGCCTACTCACCCTCGCCGCCCTGAGGAGGTTGTGGAGTTTCTTCCTGCACTGCATGCCATTCCGGGCGACGTTGCCCAAGGCATTGACCGCCCATGTCACCTGTGCCCATGCACTCCGAACGGCGGCGCATCGCGGCCTTCCTCCCGGGCCGGGGGACAGGGTCATCTGCTTCTCCTTCACGCCGTACATGGGGGTGTCCATCTCAGCGTCCCTGAACTGTGGCACTGCTCTCCTTCCAGCCATCTTGTTGGCTGGGTCGGTGTGTGTGGGGGGATGGATTGTTTAACTGCGGCTGCGATGTGTGAGCCTCATGTGCGCCAATCACGGACCCAGCGAATCCGGCACCGTTTCCATTGTGTTCCATGTGGCGATGGTGCTAGCCCATTTAAAGTAGCTGAATCCATGCAGCTGTTGCACCATTATTTCTGTCATAAAACGCCATTGTTTCCATGCTGGCTTCGGCACTTAGTCTCAATATCGGAGAATCCAGCCCGAAATATTTGTCTATTAGGTATTCCACTAGCTCTTTTAGTAACATTCTGGATGTGAATATACAATCACTTTCCTTAAGTGCCAGTTTGAATTATTCAATGTTCTTCCCTGCTTTGGGTCCACTTTTCACTGAAATGTAATGAGCTGGCTCAGGCATCTAAATTGTGCTTTCAAGTTGGCAGCATATTCTGCTGCATCACGGGATATCTCTCCCATGTTTTGTAGTTTTTTAAAATAAATTTAAAGTGCCCAAGTCTTTTTTTCCCAATTAAGGGCCAATTTAGCCTGGCCAGTCTACTTAGCCTGCACATCTTTGGGTTGTGGGGGTGAGATCCACACAAACAGGGGAAGAATGTACAAACTACACAGGGACAGCGAACCCGGGCCGGGTCCTCAGTGCTGTGAGTCAGCATCACTAACCACTGCGCCACCGTGCCAACCCCCATGACTTTGTAGTTACCATTATATATACACTTATCAATGCCACTTTTCCTGTCAGGGGGCCAAGACTTCACACTCATTGCGCTTGAAAAGCAGCTCGCCGTTGAAAGCTGGGAGACGCTGCTCGCGGGATCTACCTGGCTCGCCACGCCTTACAAGATCCAATGGAATCTCGCAAGACGTTGCGATGTGAATCCCGCCCATAATGAGTGGGATCACTTTTTGGCAAATCTGCATATTAGAGCGCGGCAGTAAGCCTTACTCTAATGTGCAGATTCCAGAGGTACCTGAGGCTTTGGGATTCAACCCCTTTGCCTCAGAGGCCTTGGGTGAGTGCCATTCAGCACTGGTCCCCACAAACACGGACCAGATGAAATGGCACTCGTGGGGATCTCCCAGGGAATCGGATGCTCCCAGCTGCATGCCCTTTGGGCAGGGTGGTGCCCTGGCACTGTCAAAGTTCCCAGGTGGCACTGCCAGCTGGCATAGACACTTTCAGGGGGCCAGGTTGGCACTGCCAAGCTGGCATTTTTGAAAAATGGCACCCTGCTCTCTCGCTACACTGGAGAGTTCTGACAAGTGGCGCTTGCCACTCTACAAAGTGGGGCTATGTGCGACCTTGGCATTCAGGCCCCTTTTTCAATGTGAGCTGTGTTGAATGGCCCTGTATTTCTCAGCACTGTAAACGCTGGGAAACATTGATCCCTTTTGAGAGAATCGCACCCTATATATATTTACAAAATATATATATATCCTCATGACTAATTTCTAAAATTTAAAAAAACTGGACAAGGCCTTTTAAAATGGTTAAAGCTGTGTTTGTCTGTGACCCTGAACACAGGGGGGTTATTTGGCAGTATCAAATAAATTTTCATCTCTTTATCTGTGTAGAGACCCTAACAAACTCCTGGGGGCTGCAGCGACCAAATTTAAAGGGATCTCTGCAAAGGCCATCTGCATTTCATAAGCTAGGTCTGGCCACCCGGAGTGGAATCATCTGCTGGGACAAAGAATCCACCATCTTCCTTTAAGACTTAATAGTTGAAATATTAACAATCTCAAGGATCCAGACAAAATAATGCACCCCTTTGTAAAACAGAGTGGAGGGGTGACATGACACCCTAGCTGGTGAAACCTGCAATATTGTCTTGTGGTATATAGAAACGTCAGTCTGCCATTTTTCCATCTACCTTGCAACAGGACAGAAAAGGAGCTCTATTCAGCTTTGAATGCCTGGCCTCATCTACACTGTTTTGATTGGAATATCTGTACCATCAACTGCAAGGCTGGTTTCACCTCTGTGTGTCGATCTCACTATGGAAGTCAACTGTACTGGTAAAGTGAATTATCCAGGATCAGTTCAGCCTGCCGGCCTCTGTAAAGGAATCCACCATTGATTCTGGACTCTGGACACATGTGAAACAATAATTATTTTCTCTGTAGTGAGCCCCTTCCCAAGTCTTGCGTGTGGGCAAATATATTAACCTTCTAAGTTCATCCTATCTTAAGTTTGCTGTGGGGTTATTAATAGAAAGCCTAACAGACTGAAACCGAGCCAGAGCTTATGAAGCGGAACAGATGATAAAAGGAGAAATCAGGGCTGTTCAGATTAACCCCCATTCCCGTGTGTAACACTTGTGTTGATGATTCTGTTTAAGGTGATGATCTCTTTGCAGTTGCATTTTCTCTTTTTCTTCTTCTTTTGCCATTGCCATTCTTTCTCTTTACTTATCCCTTTCTTCCCTTACTAATCTTTCCATTTCCATCTCAAGTTTCCTCATTTCAATTGACTTTTGAGAAGCTCTTTCCTTTTCCACTCTCTCTTTTTCCTACACTTCTAATTATCTACTCTCCAGGGAATCTCCAGCAATCATAACAAAATTCCACTCGGCATCTCTCTGTAAACAAGTAAATGGAAGCAATTATGACTTCACCTTTTACGACTCCTAATTACAGCTTTAGCAGACATACAGTCTGGATACCTTAACCTAAATTCTTTAATAATTTTACAGAAACTCCTATATACCATGAACTCAGACTTTTATATTATATATGTATATATATATATATATATACACACCAATTTGTTACATTCTTTACAGTATGCTGAGGAAAGCTTGCCTCTATTTAGTGGATATTCTCAGTCTCCTGTCTCTACATCTTTGTAAGTCTCTGTTTAATGGTAAATTTTAAATTGAATACAAAAGGTTTAGCTAATCTTGGAGTGTCAAATATTGATTAAAACTTTTAATTATATTTACTTGGATCCATTAATAAATTTGGTTTTCCATGATTTATGTCTAAAATAAGATTGCTGAAAAAAAATTAACGGATTTGTTGCTCTTGTTGTAGCAACGCTGTCTAGGTCACCAAATCATCGATTAAGTTCCTTTGAGAAAATTAAGTCCTTTATGAATTTGAAGCATTATGAAACGCTATGCAAAAGCCTCACTTAAATAATTGGATTAAAATGCTTCCTTCAAACAGGTCAATTAATCAGCCTTTGTGCTAAGTTAAAAGTCATTAAACATCCCACTGTCTGGTACATATTTGTTCTTTCAGTAGAGATATGTGAATTATTCCACTTGTTTTAATCTGGGTCTGCCCTGTGTCAATGTCATTCTAAAATGAAGTTAGCTGCACCTTCTCAAAACTAAGAAGGTCCATGCTATCTCTACACTGTTTCAGAGTCCAGTGTTCCTGTCTTATGACTGAAGACCCCTCTCTGTACAGTTTGTTCAAACAAAAAAAAACTCAGAGGGCATACTTTTAACACCATGTGACGAGAAAGCAACTTTCTTTACAAATGGGCAAGTTGATATGGTGATGTAAGTCAGCAGCTGATTATCACCACCACAGCAGCAAATTGCTAGTTTTGCATTATCCTCCTTAAGTAGAAAAGTTCAAATACAGACTTAACTTGCACAAGTGTGATTATTAAATTATGCATTAGGCTGTGGAAGCATCCAGTTTGCCTTATAAATTTCAGTATAAATCTTCCAAGAGCTTAAAATCTGTGGGCTATGATTGTATCAGTTATACTGGGATTATGCTAGATCATGTCTACTAGCATTGACACACAAACAATGGTCCATCAGGCCTGCCCCACATTCATGATAGCCAGAGCATCATGACTAAACACTTCCTCTCTTCTTCCCGTCCCCAGTTTCTGCACTACCCATTGCCCCTCCCCTTATGATCATATAACCTCTTGGGAGAGCAGCTGCAGTGTAGAGGGCTCAGTGGAAGGATTAATTTGTGAATAGGTGCCAGAAAACGGTTTGAGATATGCTGGATTGATAGTTAATACGTAACTAGTTCACAATTACCCTCCAGAGATGGAAACCTGGCACCTCCAACATGTGACTTCAAACCCACACTACATGGTTGACACTTAATGCTTTGGAAGCAATTAGGAATGATCATAGCCCAAAAATAAATTAAACAACCCCACTCCCATAACCCTTTTGTGGTATTATTCCTCAGCATTCACCGAAGAGAAGCACTTGAAAGCAGAAATACATTTGTTTAGAGGGTGGTGTATAAGAGCAAGGAGGTTTTGATACAATTATGCAGAGATTTCATGTGACCCCCCATCTGGAATTCTATATGCATTGGTCTCCTTAACTAGCGAAGGATATACACCCTGTTATAACTCCTTGGGCTGCGCAGTCAATTCCAGCCCACATCACCCAGAGTCCCAACACAATTGAAATTAACAAATAATTAGAAAAACACCCAAAGTCGTTGGCCCTTAGCTGCCCAATAAGTACAGGCACCAGGTTTGTAAATCTAAACAAAATTAATTTTATTAGTAACAGTAACAAAATTAAATATGCAGCTAACACAATAGGTTGACTATTATCTAATTCCTAATCACTCATTTAAACTCGCCCCACCTTCGCCACACACATAAGACAGACAAACACAGAGGGAGAAGAGGGGTATAAAAATAATAATGAAAGTAAAAAGATAAGAGCCTTTATTTCAAATGGTTGTTTCTAGCACAAGTTCTTCAATCTAGGTTTTCAGTTCGCGATTTTCTGTTTCCAGTCTGCAATGGTTTTCACTGTAGATCAACTCAGGTCTCTGCAGTTTCAGAAATACAGCAGTTTTTCTGGAGAGAGTGAAAAGAGAGCAGGTCCTTTCCTCTGAGAATCTAGGACTCCAACTGTCTTTCACCAGGCTCTCTGAAAATCATCCCACTCGGGCAGGATCCAATCACCGCCTGTCACCAGGCAGAATGCGGCCTTTTGACCAATTCATTGGCCACTAGCCAACCAATTGAACTGAGTCCCACTGATCTCCTGTGTGCCAAAAAGTCTGAGTTCTGCTGTCTGAAGGCTAGCACAGTTTTCGTTTTTGTGACTTTTGATTTCCTCACTTCCCTGCTCGACTTAAAGATTTGTGTCCTGTTGACTTTATCTCTATGTGAACCACAAGCTGTTTCTTATATTGACCGAATGACCACACAACCAGTATATTAGTTCAAAAGACAGTTTATTAACAAACACACTTGTTTCTATATGGAATGATTCACGCGGCTATACACTAAATTAGACCTAATAACTAAGATGACCTTGACTTAACTTTGGGGTGACCGGCTCTCTGCGGGAGATAAGGCCTTTATCTGTGTCCACGTGGGTCAGTTGGAAGTCTTCAGGTTCGTCTCAGCTAGGCTCGTCCTTCAGGTGGCGATCGCGGGTCCTTGAACTTGGCTGGTTGATATGCTGCAATTGGTCGCACACAGGCCGGTCCAGAAGAGGCTGATCCCTAGTGCGCAGGGCTTCTTATCCTTCTTCTCTTTCACGCCCTTTTGGGCGGTCCTAACTCCAGGTCCAATGGATCGATAGGGTTTTGATCACCTTCATTGATCCTGGCCAATTAAGGGGCGAATACCTCGGTGGCTGGGCAGGTCCCAGCTGTCATTGTCCCAGGCAAGTAGGCCTTTCCAAATAAGGGGAAGTGGCACTGGTTAGTCTGCTACTGTTGCCATTCCTTGATTCAAGTCCTATTGTCCTGGGGGAATGGTGATTGATTTTTAATGGGTGCAGATTTCGGTCAGGTCTGGCTTCTTTGCACAATACACAGAGGCTGTGTGCTTGTCTGTGTCCGAGGTGACCACAATTCCCGTGGTCCTTTGCAGGTGGTCATTTTGGATGGCTACAGTCCATTAAGCATCTATGGATCAAAATGATAACAGCCAAAATAAAGAAATGGAAAAAAAGGGAATCAATATGAAGGGCCCTTACAATACTTTGGAGGGGTGTGACAGAGATTCACTGGATTGATTCCTGGAATGACAGGGTTGTCTGATAAGGAGACATTATTTTCGCTGGAGATTAGAAAAATGACATAGGATCTCATTGAAATATATAAAATTCTTAAGGAACTTTACAATATGGATGATTAAAGACTATTTTCCCTTGCTAGAGAGTCTAGAAACAGTGGTCATAATCTCAGGATAATGGGTGGCCAAAAAGGACTCGTGTGGAGAAATTTCTTCACCTTGATGAATGTGAATATTTGAAACTTTTGATTGCAGAGAGCTGTGGAAGCTCAATCAGTGAATATATTTAAGAATGGGATCAATAGATTTTTTGTTGATGAGAATTAAGAGATATGTTGATAGAGCAAAAATGGTATAGTTTTCCTATTTCTTATATTCCTAAGTACTCTGTTGCAAAATAGGCTGGAATTTTACATGGAGGTCGTGGCCTTGCATCAACCCCCACCCCCCCCACCATCCCATTCCCACCCAGAACTTCACCCCACAAGCTGAAAAGTCAGGGGTGCGCTTGCTTTTGCTTGGCCGGGTTGCCCTTTAACCATTTTCAAGTTGTTGGGCCTTTAATTGTGCAAGGCAGAATTTCTGCCCCATCTGGAAGGAAGTCTCACCTCCAACAGTTGCTGATCACTCAAACAGCAGTCCCCAAAGAAGAACAGTCACCATGGACCTTATAAGCATTTAACCCCTTACTGGTACATGATTGGACAAAACAATGAAAGTTCCATGATGAAACAACTTTATTATGAGAAAGGCAGGGCAAACGTACAGAACAAGCATGTCTAATTTGAAGTTCAGGCAGCGACAAACAGCATGAGCTATCTACTTCCGGTGGCAAAACTGAACAGAGGAGCGCCGTTCTTCCCAAGTTTAATCTTCAGTTCTTCTTACTTGATTATTCTTGTTCTTTTATCTTCTTTCGTCTGTTTCTTCTCTACCAACCAGACACCGGACAGAGAGCCTTTTATGATGCTGGAGTTTCTCTAGCAAACTCCACTGATACCGCAAATTAGATTGTCCCTGAACAATCCACTGTACAAACATGCAGTTCTAGTCCAATTATAGATGAGTTCCCATAGACAGCGCTTGCCTGTGCATGAGCACAAATATTTACTCATCTGTGATAATATGCAACTTCTGTAATTTCATTATTTCACATTTCTAGCCTAATTCAAGCAGGTTTAAATCAAGAACATTTCTCCTGATTCTTTCAGTTTGTAGATAAATACACTGCCAAACAAATATTATTCCAACAAACTGGACTTAAACGTACGTCCGGGTTTAAGACCATAAGACATAGGAGTGGAAGTAAGGCCATTCGGCCCATCGAGTCCACTCCGCCATTCAATCATGGCTGATGGGCATTTCAACTCCACCTACCAGCATTCTCCCCGTAGCCCTTAGTTTCATTGGGACCAGGCCGGGAGTCCCGGGCGAGGGTAGGGGGCTGGTTTATCATGTGAGGTGGATGGAATGCAAGGGATGATAACTATCTTGAGGTGCAACGTCTGTTTGCACAGGGTATCTGATCAGGAAGGAACCCGTCTCCGCCCACAATAAGTCACCAGGCATGGCAGCAGCATCTCCTACTGAGGGTAAAATCCAATGTGATGGGAGGAGGCCCTTAGGTGACGATTAATTGGCCACTTAAAGGGCCTCATTGAGACATTTGCACGCTGGAAGCCTGAAACCTTACAGGAAAAATTAAAGCAGGTAGGTGATGGTATGGCGCTGCCGCCATAGTGCCAAATTTTACACCCCTCCTTCTGTTCACCTGTAAAGGAGACAGTGGGGGAGGGAGTAAGATTCCAGCCATAAAATCAGAAAAATGTAGATTGGCTTGTGTTCACCTTCATGCATAATGTTTTAAAATAGAATGTGCACTTAAGTTGCACGATATTATTCATGGAGCTTACTGTCACACATGAAAGGCTGTATTCAAATCATGCTGATATATTAAATCAGATTATTATTGACTTTGTAATCAAGGGAAAATAGGTTGATGTACTGGACGGTATTTTCTAGTCCTCCCACAACGGATATGGTGAGCCATTTGCTGGCGGCGCAATCTTCCACTCCTGCTGAAATCAATGACATTTTGCATGGCTTGCCTGCCCTGCTGTCAGGAAACGCAAGGTGGGGGTCAACTTTGGCTGGACCAAAAGATTAAATGAGTGGGAAGGGCTGGAAAATCCTCCCCCCCCCCCCCCCCCCCACCCCCTCCCCATTGAGTTTTGATCTTGTCAGGGATTATTAGCATTTAAAGAGTTAATCTGAACACCCAACAGAACTACATCTCAAGATGTGATGTCATGTTCTTTTAACAAAAGCAACTCTATTTTATGTGGAAAATGAAATTAGAGAAAGTCAACACCATTAACACTATAGCTCATAAAAACATATGCTATAAAATCAGTCCTATGCTGTACTTCCTGCTAATAGTTCTCTTATCTTAAGGAATCTTGACATTTCAGTCTCTTTTCCTGGGAACAACTCAAAAAGAATGCCACAGCCCTCTTGAATTTACTTTAATTCTCCTTGGAATTCCAACTATTCCATAAGGTATCAATTACAAGGCAATCCTTCCATTAGCTTTTGGCTAAGTGATCCTCCAATTTTCTTTAGCTCCTTGTCTTGGATTTGGAAATACATAGACTGCTCCCAGTTTGTTTCTACTGCTTCTGTATGGCTCTTTCAAAGTTAACTATTCAAATTGACTTCTTTCTGCCACAAGGCTCTGTGAGGGCCACATTAGACTTCAACCACCAGCTGCAGGCCAGAGCAAATCATCCAGCTGATTTTCACTCACATAACCCCAACTGAACTGAATATCTATTGCCAAACCACTGAGATAAATTAAAGATAAGAACTATCTAACCAAGGCCCCACCCTGAAACACCAGTTCTATAGCAACATGGCATGCTTTGCACTGATTCAACAGAAATGCAAATCAGCAATTTTACCCTCAACACAACTCTTTGATTCATACGAATAATTCATAGTGTTAATAGAGTTTTACAACTCCTCTTCCCTGGCTCAAATACAAGCTTAGAGACTGATCATTAATTGTTCATGTTTTTTCACTATCAACTCTGATGTTGCAAAACAAACATACATTTGCATTACAGCCTTTTTTGAGTTGCATCATCAGTTTCTCAATCAGATATCTCCATTGTTTCTGAAGATAAAATTTTTATTCCGAATTAAAAGTTATATTCTAAATTCTGAACTAGATATTTGCAACAGTTGTCATGTTCTCGGGTGACATTGGATGGAAGGTGTAGTCCATTCTTCGAGTTGAAGGAGGAAGAACTAAGAAAATCATGACCACGCTAGACAGCTTTAAAACAAGGAAGAACCTCAGTAATCAGTTGCGCTCTGATGCCCTTTGCACAATCATTGAGGTATCCTCTGACTGAGAGTCATTCTGATGCTATCCTCCATATACTTATTCCTCCAAACAGCTCGGGTCTTCTTCTGAAGATATCTAAGTCAAGACTTCTTTCTATGGAAACATTGTGCATTTCCGATATTGATTTTAAAAGTGCTTTTGACTGGACTAAGGTACGTTGTTTCTAGCCCCACTTGACCTTAAGTTGCAACACAAGTGAATTAACCAATAATTCTTAGAAAAATACCCATAGTCTTTGGTTTCCCAATAATTATAGTCACCAGGTTTGTAAGTATAAACATAATTACGTTTTATTAATAACAAGAAATATGATGAACTATGTAGCAAATACAACTGGTTAACTATTTCCTAATTCATAATCCCCACTTTAACTTGCCCCCTACCCTCTACACTTACACAAGACAGAAAAACACAGAGGGGAGGAGAGGGGTGAAAATCATAAATAAAAGGAAAAAGAGTCTTTGTTTCAGAAGGTTGTTTCAAGCACCTTCCATCTCTTCAAACTATGCTTTCAGTTTGAGGCTATTACTGTAAATACATTCAGGTCTCTGTAGTCTCAGAAATGCAGCATTAACAGACTTCCTTGAGAGAGAGAGAGGGAGAGCAGGCCCTTATCTTTGTTTGCAGATCCGTTCATCCAGGTACTCTGCAGCTTCAGAAATATACACTCACAGCCATTCTGCAGAAAACATGGGGGAGAAAGAATAAGGAGGTTCTTGTCTTCATGTGTCTGGAACCTAACTGCACCTTGAGATCTATGAAAACCATCCCACTGTGGTAGGATCTAATCACTACCTGTTACTGGGCAGATAAGGCCTTTTGGCCAATTTATTGGCCACCAGCCAAACAATCGAACTGAGTCCCACCCCATCTCTCTCTCTCAAGTGCAGAAATGTCTGAGGTCTCCTGTTCAAATTGGAGTGTTCTCTCCTGTAACTTCTGAATTCCTTATTCCTCTCTTCTGCTTGACTTGCAGATACATGTCCATTAATCAGTGATGGATCAAATATGATAATGGTAAAATAAAGGGGAAATAAGGGAATAAACAGGTAGAATCCTTACAACTTACCAGGTGAGGCTTAAAAAGGGCTCGGTTAGACAGGTGTTTCACTCTGGATTTGAGGGGTAGCGCTAATGGTCAGCAAAAGAGTATGCTTCCAGATGGAGAAGGTGGTGGCAGATCGGGGGGTAGATATGTGATTGTGACAGGGGCGCTGGAGGAGAGGTTAGTGGGGCTGTTAAGTGTATACGGTCCCAATTGAGACGATGTGGGATTCGCAAAGAAGGTGTTTGGGGCAATCCCCTACTTGGACACACACGAACTGATAATGGGGTGGACTGGAACTTGGTGCAGGAGCCAAGGTTGGACAGATCAAAGCCGCGCTCGCTAGTCCCATCGGGGGAAGGGCGAAGGCGTTGGCTGGGCAAATGGTGGAAATAGGAGGGGTGGACCTTGGATGTTTCTGCACCTGAGGGAACGGGAGTATCGTTTTTCTCAGCAGTCCATAAGGTAAACTCGCGGATCGACTTTCTCGTGGTGGGAATGGCTTTGCTGGCTGGGGTTAAGGGGTTGGAATACTCGGCAATTGCAGTGTCAGATCATGCTCCGCATCGGGTGGATATGGTACTGGAGAAGGGGGTAGCGCAGAGACCAGGGTGGAAATTAGATGTGGGACTTTTGGGGGACCAAGGGTTCTGTGACAAAATTGAAAGGTAATTAAGGAATATGTAGGTTCCAACTGTACGGGTGAGGTGTCGAAGGCAGTTGTCTGGGAGGCTCTAAAGGCGGTGGTGAGGGGTGAGGTAATTTTGTTTAAGGCCAGAGTGGACAAAGAGGAGAGGTTGGAGCGGCAGAGGGTAATAGATGAGATGTTGGAGGTAGATAGGAGATATGCAGAAGATGGGGACCCAGCAAAGCTGGAAAAGAGGAAGTAACCACAGGCAAGCTTTGACCCACTGTCTACCAAGAAGGCAGTGCGCCAACTGAGACAAGCAAAGGCTTCAGTTTATGAACATGGAGATAAGGTATGTTAGCAGGTCAGCTCCGGAGGGAAGCAGGGATAAGAAAAATTGTTCAGGTGAGGGATAGGGCAGGGAAGTTGGTGGTGGCACCGGATCTGATTAACAAGGTCTTTGAGGAATTTTATGAGAGATTGTACAGGTCAGAGCCACCTGGGGGAGACCGTGAGATGCAGGAATTTCTAGATGGGTTGGAGTATCCGAGGCTAGGGGAGGCGGACAGGGCTACATTCGAAGGAGCTATAGTGGAGCTGGAGATAAAGGATGCGATTGGGAGAATGCAGCGGGGAAGGTGGCAGGGCCGGATGAGTTTCCGGTGGAATATTATAAAAAATTCTACGATAAGCTAGCACCCCTGATGTTCGGGATGTTTGAAGAGGCGATAGGCAAGGGGGTGTTGCCACAAACTTTGGGGCAGGCATCAATTTTCCTATTGCTAAAAAAAGATAAGGATCCGACGGAGTGTGGGTCGTATAGGCCCATATCACTTCTGAATGTGGATGCAAAAGTATTGGCGAAGGTACAGGCGGGGAGGCTGGAGGAGTGCCTCCTGAAGGTGATAGGTGAAGATCAGGCGGGGTTTGTGAGAGGGAAGCAGCTCTTTTCAAACGTTAGAAGTGTATTGAACGTCGTTATGGCACCAGCAGAGGGGAAGGAAACAGAGATGGTTGTGGCATTGGACGCTGAGAAGGTGTTTGACCAGGTAGAATGGGGGTACTTGATGGCAATTCTGGAGTGGTTTGGGATTGGACCAAGATTTGTGAACTGGGTAAAGCTACTATATAAGGAGCCGAGTGCGAGTGTCTGTACAAACAACATCAGCTCAAGATACTTTTCTCTCCACTGTGGGATTAGGCAGGGGTGTCCTATGTCCTCCCTGCTGTTTGCACTCGCGATTGAGCCATTGGCCATTGCATTAAGAAGTTCGGGGGTATGGAAAGGAATAGTGCGGGGGGATAGAGCATAGGGTGTCCTTATATGCCGATGACTTGCTGTTATGCGTGTCGGAACCGAGTGTGTCGATAGGGGGAATATTGGAGCTGCCTCGAATGTTTGGGTCTTTCTCGGGGTACAAACTAAATCTAGACAAGAGTGAGTATTTTGTGTTGTCTCGGCCGGGGGTGGGGTCAGGGGTGGGGGGGTGGGTTACCATTCCATAGGGCAGGGACTCACTTTAGGTACCTTTAGGTACCTGGGGGTGCAGGTTGCCCAGGAGTGGGGTGGGGGGACTCAGCAGGTACAACATTTCTAGTTTGGTGGGGAGAGTGAAAGCTGATCTGGCAAGGTGGGATGGTCTCCCTCTGTCACTGGCGGGTCGGGTACAGGCGGTTAAAATGAACGTGTTGCCGCGATTTCTGTTCATTTTTCAATGCCTGCTGATTTTCCTGCCAAAGGCTTTTTTCAGAGAGATTGAGGGAAGGATTACTTTGTTCATATGGGGAGGGAAGGTGGCCAGAGTTAGAAAGGTGCTACTACAGATGGGAAGGCAGGCAGGGGGTTGGGTCTTCCGAACCTGATGTATTACTACTGGGTGGTGAATGTGGAGAAGGTGTGGAGCTGGGTCAGAGGGATTGCTTCCCAGTGGGTCAGAATGGAGGAGAGTTTGTGCAGAGGGTCGGGATTGAAAGCACTAGCAACAGCTCCACTCCCGATGGCCCTGGGGAAATACTCAGGGAGTCCGGTAATAATAGCTTCATTGGAGAATTTGGAGGCAGTTTCGCCAACACTTCGGGTTGGGGGGCAGGGTCAAGGGAAATGCCGATTCGGGGGAACCACAGATTTCAGCCAGGGAAGTGGGATGGAAATTTTCGGAAATGGGAGGAGAAGGGGTTTAAGACACTAAAAGATTTGTTTCTTAGGGGTTGGTTTGCAGGATTGAAGGGAAGGAGCTAGAAGCGAAGTATGAGCTGGAACAGGGGGAAATGTTTAGATACATGCAGATTCGACATTTTGCCAGAAAGGAGATACAGAGCTTCCCGGTGGAGCCGGCCTCCACATTGCTGGAGGAGGTGCTGACGACAGGAGGACTGGAGAAGGGGGTAGTGTCGGTGGTTTACGAAGCTATTTTGGAAGAGGAGAAGGCACCACTGGAAGGGATCAAAGCAAAGTGGTAGGAAGAGTTGGGAGAGGATATGGAGGAGGGGTTCTGGTGTGAGGTGCTCCGGAGAGTGAATGCCTCCACCTCATGTGCGAGATTGGGGCTGATATAGCTGAAAATGGTATACAGAGCACACCTCACGAGGGCGAGGATGAGCCAATTCTTTGAAGGAATAGATATGTGTGCACGTTGGCGGGGGGGGGGGGAGGGGTGGGGGGGGGGGGGGGGGGGGGGGGGGGGGTCGCTAATCACATTCATATGTTTTGGTCCTGTCCAAAGCTAGAGAATTACTGGAAGGAGGTTTTTGGGGTAATTTCTAAAGTGATGCACGTGAAACTGGACCCAGGCCCCCGGGAGGCCATATTCGGGGTGTCAGACCAGCCAGGGTTGGAAACGGGTGCGGAGGCAGATGCTGTAGCCTTCGCCTTGTTGATCGCCTGAAGGCGGATCCTGATAGGTTGGAGAGCAACCTTTCCACCCTGTGCCGTAGCGTGGCGGGGGGACCTGTTGGAATTCTTGACTCTTGAGAAGGTTAAGTTTGAACTGAGGGGAAGAATGGAGGGGTTCTACAATTCATGGGCATTATTCATTATGCACTTTCATGAACAGGATAACATCGAACATTAGTTGGGGCGTGTGGGTGGGGGGGGGGGGGGGATGTGTGTGTTAATGGCGGATATGGGTGATCCCTAATTCCTTTTTGTCATTTGTTTATGTGAACATGAGTGCTTATATTTGGGGTTTGGTGGGAGGATGGGATCGTTGCTATTGATTTGGGGATTGACATATTTGTTACTGATTATTGTTTATTGTTGGTGGGTGTAAATTTGGGAGAAAATGTGAAAAAAGAGGAGAATAAAAAATATTTAAAAAAAAGAATCCTTACAACTTAATGAATAGAGAAACCCCACAATGTTCAAAATATTTGCATATTTTCAGATACTGAAGCAGTCCGTATCCATTTGCAGCAAGACTTGGATAACATTCAGTCCTGGATTGATAAGTGGCAAGTAACATTCATGCCACACGGGCAAAGACCAGCTCCATTTGCATGGCTGAGTACAGCTCAAACAACACTCAAGAAACTTGACAATCCAGGACAACCAGACCACTTGACCAACACTCTGTCCCCTTAAATGTTCACTTCCTCCACCACTGAGGCACAGTAGCAGCAGTGTGCATCATCTATTATTGCACTACAAAAACTTGTCAGTGCTTCTTTGACAGTACCTTCAAAACCTTCTCCATCTAAGAGGACAAGGGCAGCAACGCATGGAATAACACCAATTGCAAGTTCTCTTCCAAGCAACACACCTTCCTGACTTGGAGATATATTGCTGTCTTTTCACTGTCACTGGGCCAAATTCTGGAACTCCCTTCCTAACAGCACCATGGATGTTCAGGAAGGAGTCACCAGCATATTCTCAAGGGCAATTAAGGATAAGCAAGAAATGTTTACGACCTAGCAACTCACACCTCATGAATGAATGAAAAAAAGAAGTGCAGCAGAGGAGAGTTACAATGAAGCACAATTTTCTACCAAAGTGGTTATTTAAGACCAAAAGGGTTTTAAAAGAACTGTTTCACTGCTTCGGAGAAACTCTGCAATGTGCTCTGGTTGGATGATGCGTCCTAATCAACCAACCAGGTCAGTGGTAGTTAATTGGCCAGGTTGTGCACAGTCTTCTTTAACGTTTCATCGTGAGGCCTTTTGCAGTGTTTGAATTAGTATAAAATAAAAATCTATAAATCTACCTATTCAGTACTTCGATGTATCCTCATATTTGTGAGCCATATTTTAATGTTGACAAAAATATATTGTTGAGCTGTACTTCAAGATTGTGTTTTATATTTGATCTCAATATACGGGATAGAATTCAGTGCAAAGCTTGTAAGTACAATGGGCGGGATTCTCCGATCCAGCGGCTAAGTGTTGCCGGGCCTGGAAACAGCGGCGACCGACCGGGCCTGGCAAAGTGTCCCTTCTTCCCACACCTGTTGCAGGTCACCCTCCGCGCCGGGCAGCGCCGCCTGGGGTGTTTGCCCTGTCCACAGAAATAACACTTGGGCCCCCCGGAGTTGGCTGGAGGTTGCCGTCTCGTGGCCAGGAGGTGCCTGCCGTACACGTGATTCACTGACTTAACGTAATGTTCCTTTAGGAGCGTCATTGCTTCTGTGTAAGTGGGCGCATCCCGAATGAGGGGATACATTTCAGGGCTCACCCGTGAGTAGAGGACTTGGAGCTTCTGTGGGTCTGAGAGTTCTTCAGTGGCTGCTCTGAGGTAGCCTTTGAAGCAGGCTGGCCAGTGCTCGAAGGTGGATGTGGCGTTAGCTGCAGGAGGGCTCAGCTGCAGGCGATCAGGCTTGAATCAGATGTTCATCTTTTTAAATCTTGTGCAATAAATTGATGTACCGTCAATTATCACGAGACGAGAATGGTGAAACAATTGAGGCTTTATTGCACAAGATGTTGTGCCTCCTGCAGCTGGAATGTGAGAGGGCAGCCCTGTGCTGGGCTACGGATGACGAATGCACATGAAGCCCCACGCCTAGAATAACCTGACCCATGGCCGACACCGTTGCCCCCATTGCCTCCACCGTGGATGCCACCCATACGGTGTCAGCCTGGGTGGCAGCCATGACCGGCACCACTCCCTGCTCCTGGGCACGGATGGACGCCTTGATGGAACCATCAATTCACCAGACACGTGTTTCCGATGTGAATCTAGGCTTTAATCGACTTACTTCAGAGCCAGCCTGTTACCCGTTGATGAACTCGTAGTGATCCAGGCTGACTCTGGACAAGGGTATTTATACAGCTGCACTAGGGGGAGGAGTCGTGGGCAGAGCCAAGGGTGGAGCCCAGTACAAGTTCCTGAGTGCTCCCAGCGCTACTCCCCCTAGTGGTAGGATGGCACTACTGCGTTTACAATGGCAGTGTGAATTAACATATATACATCTATATATTACATTCACCACATGCAAAAAAATCAAGTCCGGCGAGGGTGGTGGTCTAGTCTATAACGCAGTCTGTCCGGTGGTCGAATTGTCCGCTGTGATCTGTGGAGCACCGGGGTTGTAGCCTCTTGCGGTGGCTGGATGGGTGTAGTGTGCTGGGGTACAATGGCGGACTCCAGAGAGGGTTGTATCCGAGCTTCATACTCTCCTGGTTCGACCGGGGACTGGGGGCGCTGGGGGCTGGCCGGCACGGGGGCGCGGAACTGGTGGAGTGAGCTCGTGGGCTCGGGAGCGCAATGGGGCGGCAGCATGGGGTGTAGGGTGAGGGCAGCACGGTAGCATAGTGGTTAGCATCAATGCTTCACAGCTCCAGGGTCCCAGGTTCGATTCCCGGCTGGGTCACTGTCTGTGTGGAGTCTGCACGTCCTCCCCGTGTGTGCGTGGGTTTCCTCCGGGTGCTCCGGTTTCCTCCCACAGTCCAAAGATGTGCGGGTTAGGTGGATTGGCCATGCTAAATTGCCCGTAGTGTCCTAAAAAGTAAGGTACAGGGGGAGTTGTTGGGTTACGGGTATAGGGTGGACACGTGAGTTTGAGTAGGGTGATCATGGCTCGGCACAACATCGAGGGCTGAAGGGCCTGTTCTGTGCTGTACTGTTCTAAATACTGTTCTAAATTCTAAAAGGTCCTTCTGTGGGGGTAGAGGGGGCGCTGGATCCGGCGGGTGCCAGATCCCGGAGGGATACTGAGTCCTGACGGCCGTCAGGGAACTCGACGAATGCGTACCTGGGGTTGGAGAGGAGCAGGTGCACCTTTTCAACAAAGGGGTCGGTTTTGTGCGCCCTGGCGTGTTTCCTCTGAAGTACGGGGCCCAGCGTCCTCAGCCATGCCGGAAGTGAGACCCCCGTGGTAGTGCCCCTGGAAAAAATGAAGAGCCTCTCGTGTGGGGTCTGGTTGGTCACCGTACACAAAAGGGACCTAATAGCGTGGAGCGCGTCTGGGAGGACTTCCTGCCACTGGGAGACTTGGAGCTTTCTGGACCGGAGGGTCAGTAGGACGGTCTTCCAGACCGTCGCGTTCTCCCTTTCCACCTGCCCGTTCCCCCTGGGGTTGTAACTGGTAGTCCTGCTCGAGGCAATGCCCTTGTCGAGCAGGTACTGACGCAGCTCGTCGCTCATGAAAGACGAACCCCGGTCGCTGTGCACATAGCTGGGGAAACCGAACAGGGTGAAGACACTATGCAGGACCCTAATGACTGTGTGGGAGGTCATATCGGGGCATGGAATGGCAAAAGGGAATCGGGAGAACTCATCGATGATGTTGAGGAAATAAATGTTTTTGTTAGTGAAGGGGAGTGGCCCTTTGAAATCGCTCGCAAGGCGTTCAAAGGGCCTAGAAGCCTTGACCAGGTGGGCCCTGTCTGGTCTATAGAAGTGCGGTTTGCACTCCGCACAGATCGGGCAGTCCCTGGTGACCGCTTTTACCTCCTCGTTGGAGAAAGGCAGGTTTCGGGCCCTGATGTAGTGAGCGAGCCGGGTGACCCCCGGGTGGCAGAGGTCATTGTGGATGACATTTAATCGATCGATCTGCGCGCTGGGGCATGTCCCGCGGGACAGGGCATCCGGAGGCTTGTTGAGCTTCCCGGGTTGATATTTGATATCTTAGTTGTATGTGGAGAGTTCGATCCTCCACCTCAGAATTTTGTCGTTTTTTATTTTGCCCCTTTGCGAGTTGTCGCACATGAAGGCAACCGATCTTTGGTCGGTGATGAGGGTGAACCTCCTACCTGCGAGGTAGTGCCTCCAGTGACGGATAGCCTCCACAACGGCTTGTGCTTCGTTCTCGACTGAGGAGTGTCGGAATTCTGAAGCGGATAGGGTACGGGAGAAAAATGCAACTGGTCTCCCTGCCTGATTTAATGTGGCTGCTATAGCTACCTCTGAGGCGTCGCTCTCTACCTGGAATGGGGTGGATTCATCCACCGCCGGCATGGCCGCTTTGGCAATGTCCTCCTTGATACCGTCGAAGGCCTGGCGTGCCTCGGCTGACAGGGGAAATCGTGTGGTCCTAAAGAGTGGGCGGGCTTTGTCCGCATATTGAGGGACCCACTGGGCGTAGTAGGATAAAAATCCCAAGCACCGTTTGAGGGCCTTGGGACAATGAGGGGGAGGGAGTTCTAAGGCATACGGTCCGGGTCGGGGCCCAGGACTCCGTTTTCCACGACATAGCCGAGGATGGCTATTCTGGATGTGCGGAAAACGCATTTCTCCTTGTTGTACGTGAGGTTCAGTTTCTGTGCCGTCTGGAGAAAACGGTGGAGGTTGGCGTCGTGGTCCTGCTGGTCATAGCCGCAGATGGTGACATTGTCCAAGTACGGAAACGTGGCCCGCAGCTTGTACTGGTCCACCATTCGGTCCATTGCTCGTTGGAACACCGAGACCCCATTAGTGACGCCGGAAGGGACCTGGAGGAAATGGAAGAGGTGGCCATCGGCCTCAAATGCCGTGTAGTGGCGGTTCCCAGGGCGGATTGGGAGCTGGTGGTATGCAGACTTCAGATCCACCGTGGAAAAGAGCCGGTACTGGGTGATCTGGTTTACCATGTCTGCAATCGTGGGGAGGGGATACGCGTCGAGGAGCGTAAATCTATTTATAGTCTGACTGTAGTCGACCACCATACGGAATTTTCCCCCGGTCTTAACGACCACCACCTGAGCTCTCCAGGGACTATTGCTAGCCTCTATAACCCCCTCACTGAGTAGCCTTCGGACCTCTGCTCTGACAAATACCCTATCCTGCAGGCTATACCGCCTGCTACGAGTGGCTACGGGTTTACAGTCCTTAGTGAGATTGGCAAAGAGAGGACGGGGGGGGATTCGCAGCGTAGCACGGCTGCAGATCGTGAGTGGGGGCAGGGGCCCTCCGAAGCTGAGGGTGAGGCTCTTGAAGTTGCATTGGAAGTCTAGGCCTAATAAGAGTGGCGCGCAGAGCTTGGGCAAAATGTAGAGTTTGAACTTCGAGTAACTAACGCCTCGGATTGTGAGTGTCGTGGCAGTGCGGCCTTGGATCTGGACCGAGTCGGAGCCTGAAGCGAGCGCGATAGTTTGCTGCGTGGGGAAAACGGGGAACGAACAGCATCTTACCAGGTCTGGATGTATGAAGCTCTCCGTGCTCCCGGAGTCGAAGAGGCATGGCGTTTTGTACCCGTTGATATGGACCTCTGCCATCGAGTTTCCTAGATTCTTTGGTCGTGATTGGTCCAGGGTGACCGCACTGAGTTGCGGGTAGTCGGCGGCTCGATCAGCTGTGCTGGAGTGGCCCCGTGATGACTGCCCTCTGAGTTCATTAGTCTAATACGAATTCCTCCGCTGAGTTGTCCGAGCGCGGAGATGCCGATCGGGCCCGTGGATCCCACGTGGCGGGAGGTGAGGAAGATGGCGTCCAAGATGGCGGCCCCCATGAGCCGCACGTGGCCGGCCGCGTGGTGGAGGTTTTCCAAGATGGCGGCCCCCATGGATCGCACGTGGCTGGAGGTGGCGGAGTCGGGGCATAGGCCGCAGCGTTACGGGCCCCGCGGGGCTGCGAGTGAGGGGAGCGGTTAATGAGAGTCGCTGGGAGTTGGAAGCTGGCACACTCTTGCGTAATGCCCTTTTCGCCCGCAGCTGCTGCAGGTCGCGTTGCGGGCCGGGCAGTGCTGCCGCGGGTGCTGGTTCTGGCCGCAGAAATGGCAGGCTGGAGCAGCATAGTGGCTGGCTGGAGCAGCATAGTGGCTGGCTGGAGCAGCATAGTGGCTGGCTGGGGCAACATGGTGGCTGGGCGGCCGTGTAGCACAGGCCTGGGGGAGTCGCTGGTCGGGGGCCCATGATTGGATCGCAGAGTTAAGGCTGCGGAAGGAGACCTCCATCGTGGTAGCAGCTTCCACAGTCGTTTCTATGTCCTGGGCCTCCTTTTCCAGCAGTCGTTGGCGCACATTGTTAGACCTGAGGCCCGCTACAAAAACATCGCGTACCGCCAATTTCCTGTGTTCAGCCGCGGTAACCGCTTGGTAATTACAGTCATTGGACAAATTATTAAGTTCTCTTAGGAATTCGGCGAGTGATTCCGTAGGCCGCTGGCGGCGAGTCGCGAACACATGGCGAGCGTAAACTTCATTAATGGGCCTTACATACATTTTTTCGAGAACTGCTAGCGCCGCAGTATATGAACCGGCCTAGTTTAGTTGCGTCGAGATTCTGTGGCTCACCCTCGCATGCTGTAGACTTAGCTTCTGATCCTCTGTAGTTTCGGCTGTGCTTGCTTCGGCCAGGTAGGCCTTGAAGCACCGGATCCAGTGGGAGAAGATTTCTTTAGCCTCTGCATCCTGCGGGTTGAGTTCCAGGCGTCCAGGCTTGAGGGCAGATTCCATAATCGATCTTTACTGTTCTTAAGTTGATTAAATTGATGGAACCATCAATTCACTAGACACGTGTTTCCGATGTGAATCTAGGCTTTAATCGACTTACTTCAGAGCCAGCCTGTTACCCGTTGATGAACTCGTAGTGACCCAGGCTGACTCTGGACAAGGGTATTTATACAGCTGCACTAGGGGGAGGAGTCATGGGCGGAGCCAAGGGTGGAGCTCAGTACAAGTTCCAGAGTGCGCCCAGCGCTACTCCCCCTAGTGGTAGGATGGTGCTACTGCGCTTACAATGACAGTGTGAATTAACATATATACATCATTATATTACATCCACCACACTCCTCCACCTGTGAATGCAGCTGCTGGAAGCCGGCCGTCATTCCATTGTCTATCCCTGGGTGTCTAACTGCATCGGGTGTATGGGTGGGTCTGGTAAGTCCTGGAACCCGGGAACCGTCTGGGCGGCAGCTGGTTGCTGGCGCCGGGCTGCCCTCCGACCGTCCGTCCCCTCGGCTGCTCCTACCTCCACCTGCTGTACCAATATGGCTGTGTGGTCCCAGAAGCCTCATCACTAAAGTGCCCAACTGAGATGATAGTCTCTGCGATGGTTCAGGGTGTAGGAGATATCAGTGCCGAGAAGTAAAGGCCGTAGGCCGAGCCAAAGTCCAGGATCTCCTGCATTGACCTCTGGCCCGATCGGCCCTGAGTCGCACCCGTCTGCATGCCACTGTCCGGTCTGTCAGACCTCTGGGTTGCTGTCCTCTGTGAGTCAGTGTCCTGGGTGTCACCCCTCTGTGAGTCAGTGTCCTGGGTGTCACTCCTCTGGGTGTCCGTTTCCTGGGTGTCACTTCCCTGTGAGTCAGTGTCCTGGGTGTCACTCCCCTGTGAGTCCGTGTCCTCGGTGTTGTGTGCATCTTGTCCTGCGTGTCCGTGACCTGGCTTTCAGTGTCCTGATGTCCATCCTCTGTGTCTCTGTCTCCTGGGTCTCCATGTCAGTGGACGGGCTTCCATGGCGTCTAGCCTCCCCGCCGTGGCCTGCGTCCCTGGGGGCCACTGGGCCTGGCACTGGCCGTGGGCCTGCAATGCCAGATGGGCTGAGACCACCGGTAGATGGTCCTGTCAGACACAGGACAGCACGTATCATTAGACAGTCGGCCAGCGGGAAGGGGGGTGCAGTGTGGCATGGGGTGAGGGGGTGCAGTGGGGCATTGGGTAAGGGGGTGCAGTGGGGCATGGGGTGAGGAGGTACAGTGGGGCATTGGGTGAGGAGGTACAGTGGGGCATGGGTTGAGGAGGTACAGTGGGGCATGGGTTGAGGAGGTACAGTGGGGCATGGGGTAAGGGGGTGCAGTGGGGCATGGGGTGAGGGGGTGCAGTGGAGCATGGGGTGAGGGGGTGCAGTGGGGGGGGAAGTCAGGCGGGGGGGGGGGGGTCTCACTTGTTGGATCGCCTCCTACCTGACAGCCGACATCCCAGTCCTCCGCTCCGCCTACAATGCCCTCTGCTCATGGACGGTGCAGAACGGGTGGACCCCCCTCCAGTTCTCTCCCGCTCCCTGTGGTTGTGGGCAGTCTTCTCCTGGGGGGGGGGGGGGGGGGGGGGAGGGGGGGGGGGGGGGAAAACAAATATCAGTGTTAGGCGGTCTGACACAGGCAGCGCAGATGTTGGGTCTCTGATGGCATGGCAGCATGGGGTACCCGGCCAAAGTGCCTGGCATGGGTGGGTGCAGCCCATGTGCGTCAGGTAGGGAGTTGCGCTGTCCCCCTGGGGGGTGGGGCGGTACCTTTCACATGTGTGGGTGGTATGCGGGGGTGGTGCCACTCCCGTACGGTGCCACTGGTGTACTCACCCTGCATGCCCACGTAAGGTTGTGCATCTTCTTCCGACACTGTTCGCCGGTACGTGGGGTGTGCCGCACAGCACTGACGGCATTGCCCACCTCCCTCACAAATGCTGGACGGTGCTGTGCAGATGGTGGTGTCCACGTCTGGGGCACAGGATCGCCTCCTCTCCTCGACTGCGTCCAGCAGCGTGTCCAGGTCGTAGTCCCTGAACCTCGGGGCGGTACGGCAGGCGGCGGCCATCTTGTGGGTTTCGGGACTGAGCGCGTTCGCGCACGTTTAGCGGCGCGGTCCGGCGTCATTGACGCGTTGCGCCCATCCGACGCCGGTCTGGGGCCGCTCCCACCCTGCTTCACGCAGCACCCGTCCTTGCCCCTTTTGCGGGCCATAATCGCTCCTGACAGCGGCCTATTCACTACACCCCCCATGTGCGATCCAGGGGCGCCGCCATCTTCTCCACCGCAAGCCACGTGCGGCTCGTGGGTGCCGCCATCTTTGATGCCGCCCGCCATGTAAGCCCCGTGGGCGTCGCCATCTTCGGCGCCATTTTGGACCGCGCTTCAGGACCCCTGCTCGTCTGGCCGTTCGCTGCCTACTGATATCTCCGCCACCGCTGATCAGCCCGGGACCTCCCAACATCTTCCGCAGCTCACCACCATCGCCCTGGATCAGACTCGGCCCCGCAACCTCGCGACTGCTACGACGACGGTGAAGATCAACGGGCACGAGACGACCTGCCTCTTTGACTCCGGGAGCACAGAGAGTTTCATCCATCCTGCTACGGTAAGGCGCTGCTCCCTCATGGTACACCCAGTCACCCAGAAAATCTCCCTGGCCTCCGGATCCCATTCCGTTAAAATCCGGGAGTACTGTGTCGTGACCCTCACCGTTCAGGGCGTAGAGTTCAGCAACTTCAGGCTCTACGTCCTCCCCCACCTCTGGGCTGCCTTGTTACTAGGCCTTGATTTTCAATGCCACCTCCAAAGCCTTACTTTGAAATTCGGCGGACCCCGGCCCCCCCTCACTGTCTGCGGCCTCACGACCCTTAAGGTCGATCCACCTTCACTGTTTGCAAACCTCACCCCGGACTGCAAGCCCATCGCCACTTGGAGCAGACGGTACAGTGCGCAAGACAGGGCCTTTATCAGGTCGGACGTCCAACGGCTCCTGAGGGAGGGGATCATTGAGGCCAGCAACAGCCCCTGGAGAGCTCAAATGGTGGTAGTGAAGACTGGGGAGAAGCACAGGATGGTCATTGACTACAGCCAGACCATCAATCGGTACACGCAGCTTGACGCGTATCCCGCTCCCACACATATCTCACATGGTCAATCAGATTGCGTAGTATCGAGTCTTCTCCGCAGTAGACCTGAAGTCCGTCTACCACCAGCTCTCCATCCGCCCGGAGGACCGCCAATACACTGCGTTCGAAGCAGATGGCAGCCTCTATCATTTCCTCAGAGTTCCCTTCGGCATCACCAATGGAGTCTCTGTCTTCCAACGAGAGATGGACCGAATGGTTGACCAGTACGGGCTGCAGGCCACCTTCCCGTATCTAGATAACGTCACTATCTGCGGCCACGATCAGCAGGACCACGACGCAAACCTCCAAAAATTCCTCCATACCGTCAAACTCCTTAACCTCTCATACAATAAGGAGAAAAGTGCGTTCCGTAGCTATCCTTGGCTACATAGTGGAAAATGGAGTCCTAGGGCCCGACCGCGACCGTATGCGCCCCCTCCTCAAACTCCCTCTCCCCCTCTGCCCCAAGGCCCTGAAACGATGCTTGGGGTTTTTCTCGTATTACGTCCAGTGATCCCAAATTATGCGGACAAGGCCCGCCCACTTATCAAGTCCACAGTTTTTCCCTTGACGGCTGAGGCCCGCCAGGCCTTCAACCACATCAAGGCAGACATCGCCAAGGCCATGGTGCACGCAGTCAACAAGACCCTCCCCTTTCCGGTGGAGAGCGATGCATTAGACGTAGCTCTGGCCGCCACCCTCAACCAAGCGGACAGACCTGTGGCTTTCTTTTCCCACACCCTCCATGCCTCCAAAATCCGGCACTTCTCTGTCGAAAAGGAGGCCCAAGCCATTGTGGAAGCTGTGCGACATTAGAGGCTTTACCTGGCCGGCAGGAGATTCACTCTCCTCAATGACCAACGGTCGGTTGTCTTCATGTTTAACAATACGCAGCGGGGCAAGATCAAAGATGGCAAGATCTTGAGGCGGAGGATCGAGCTCTCCACCTATAACTATGAGATCTTGTATTGCCGGGGAAGCTCAATGAGCCCCCTGAATCCCTATCCCGCGGGACATGTGCCAGCGCACAAGTGGACCGACTCCGTGCTCTCCATTATGACCTCTGCCACCCGGGGGTCACCCGGTTCTTCCATTTTGTCAAGGCCCGCAACCTGCCCTACTCCATTGAGGAGGTCAGGACCGTAACCAGAGACTGCCTGGTCTGCGCAGAGTGCAAGCCGCACTTCTACCTGCCAGATAGAGCGCACCTGGTGAAGGCCTCCCGCCCCTTTGAGCGCCTCAGCATGGACTTCAAAGGGCCCCTCCCCTCCACCGACCGCAACGTGTACTTCCTCAATGTAATTGACGAGTACTCCCGGTTCCCTTTCGCCATCCCCTGCCCCGACATGACTACTGCCACGGTCATTAAAGCCCTGCACAGCATCTTCACTCTGTTCGGTTTCCCCACCTACATCCACAGCGACCAGGGATCCTCTTTCATGAACGATGAGCTGCGTCAGTCCCTGCTCAGCAAGGGCATCGCCTCGAGCAGGACAACCAGGTACAACCCCCGGGGAAACGGGCAAGTGGAGAGGGAGAACGGGATGGTCTGGAAGGCCGGCCTGCTGGCCCTCGGTCTAGAAATCCCCCGGTCTCCTGCTAGCAGGTGCTCCTCTGCACCGCCACTAATGAGACCCCTCACGAACGTGTGTTTGCCTTCCTCAGGAAGTCCACCTCCGGGGTCTCGCTCCCAACATGGCTGACAGTTCCTGGACCCGTCCTCCTCTGGAAGCATGTGTGGAGCCATAAATCGGATCCCTTGGTCGAGAAAGTCCGCCTCCTCCATGCAAACTCGCAGTACGCCTACGTGGCACACCCCGACGGGCACCAGGACACAGTCTCCCCCCAGGACCTGGCATCCGCTAGGTCCCCACCCACAACCTGACACCTCTCCTCCCCCACCCCTGGTTGCCTCATTCACCCCTGCGCCACTCAACCTCCCTCCAGCGAACCTCATCACAGCTCCCACCTCAGCGGGATCTGTCCTCCCACTGGATCCACTCAGGGGTGACGGAGACGAGGACAACACGTTCCCGGAGTCACAGGTGACCATGTCGGCACCCACATCACCACCAGGACTGAGGCGATCGCAGCAGAGGGTCAAAGCCCCCGACAGACTTAATCTGTAATGTTGTCGTTCACCCCCGCCGGACTTTTTATTAAACAGGGGGTGAATGTGGTAAACACCACTAGTGTATATATTACGGCACTGCCTGTGTATTATAGGTACTACGGTAAATCCCTGCCTCCTGGCTCCGCCCAGCAGGCGGCGTATAATAGTGTATGCTCTCCTGCGCTGCTGCCATTCTGGTTCCAGCTGCAGGAGGCACAACATCTTGTGCAATAAAGCCTTGATTGTTTCACCATTCTCGTCTTGTGATCATTGACGGTACATCAGGGCCTCCAGTACTGGCAGCGACAAGCATTGGTGGTGCCTCGGGGCCCGCCTGTGCTCGCACCCCTGTCCCATAGAGAGGCCCGTGGGCCACCGGGGCACCCGGAGGGAGGAGGAGGGGCTGGGGCCCGTGCCGGTGACTCCTGCAGGAGAGGTCGCAGAACACCACAGCACCTCAGTGTTCCGTTCCTAGTGTATCTGGTGAGCAGCGGGCAGAACAGGGTGGCACCATGCCATCCAGGACCCCATGAGGAGCAGCCTGGCCCATCCAAGCTGGGCCGCCCCAGGAAATGAGCGTCAACGGGGAGCCAAGTTGCAGGGTACGAGTATCAGCAGTCTGCCTCCACTCCTGCTGTACCATCTGGGGAAGCACAGAGACGTAATGCTAGATCCGCAAGGCCAGGAAATTAGACACCAAGTTGGCATGGGTGCAGGGCACAGTTTAGATATAGGGGCTAGGGCATGTGTATATAACCTCTCTAATTCAACTCACTGTTACACCAATGCAAGGTGCCTCTGTGCTCTGTCCGATCCCTGCTGGGTCGGATAGGGGACTGAGTGCCACTGTGGTCGAGGGGGTGAACGAACATTAGCCCCGGACACCAATGCAAGCTGCCCCCAGTGATTTGACAGGGCCATGTGATGGAGTGTCCAGCACGCAGACAGAGACTACCCGGGTGGAGGGCGTAAATGTGCCCACGAGTCAGACATTGTCTAATGAATTTGAGCTCACAGCTCATCGCAAAGCAGGTTGTCATCATCCTCCATGGTATCGAGCATACCCACTTCCATAAGCAATGGTGTGAGCCCAGCCCGTTGAGCTGCAGGTGGATGTGTAATGGAGGGGTGTGGTGCATGAGGTTGTGTGGGAGGTAAGGGTGGTGGGTGGTGCGCATCATGGGTGCTGTGAGAGGTGGGGGTGCAGGGTGGTGAGTTGGTGCTGTACAGTGGGGTCAGTGCCCGTGCTCAGCGAGCTCCTACCACTTGGTGATACGTGTGGCGATCAACGCCTCCTGTGCTCACTGGCCAAGCCGGTGGCGTCGTGCAACCTCCCGTCCATATCCATCCCCATGTCCCGTCGATTCCTCCCCCCCCACCCCCATCTTTCTCATCTGGAGAGCTGTGCCCTTCCCCGGGTTCCCCCTCGGCCTCCTCCTCCTCCTCCAGTACATCGCCCCTCTGCTGGGCTATATTGTGCAGGACACAGCAGACCACAACGATGCGGCTGAACCGTTCCGACGGGTACTGGAGGGCCCCACCAGAGCGGTCCAGGCACCTGAAGCGCATCTTCATCAGGCCAAAGCACCTCTCGACCACACCCCTGATCGCTGCATGGGCCTCACTGTTGCGGTTCTCCGCGTCGGTCCGTGGCCTCTGTATAGGCGTCATCAGCCATGACCGCAATGGGTAACCCTTGTCGCCCAGCAACCAGCCCCTCAGCCGTGGGGGGGGGGGGGGGGGGGGGGGGGGCTGTTCCCTCGAACATGGCAGGGATGAACCATTTTGCCTGCAGAAATACATCATGTACACTGCCCGGGTACCGGGCGCAGACGTGCAGGTTCTTCATCTGGTGGTCACAGACCACCATGAAGTAGGTCCCCTTCCTGTTCATGAACACGTCCCTGTTCTCCGCTGGTGGTTGCATGGTGACGTGCACCCATCGATCACCCCCTGGACCATGGGTATCCTGGCCATGGCAGCAAATCCCGCTGCCCAGGCACTCTGGTGGGGCCGGTCCACAGGGAAGTGGATAGATAGATAGATAGAACAGTACAGCAGAGAACAGGCCCTTCGGCCCTCGATGTTGTGCCGAACAACTATCACCCTACTCAAACCCACGTATCCACCCTATACCCGTAACCCAACAAACCCCCCCCTTAACCTTACTTATTAGGACACTACGGGCAATTTAGCATGGCCAATCCACCTAACCCGCACATCTTTGGACTGTGGGAGGAAACCGGAGCACCCGGAGGAAACCCACGCACACACAGGGAGGACGTGCAGACTCCGCACAGACAGTGACCCAGCCGGGAATCGAACCTGGGACCCTGGAGCTGTGAAGCATTTATGCTAACCACCATGCTACCGTGCTGCCCAAATGTAGCGGGCCGCGATGTCTTACAGGGCGTCAGTCACTGCACGGATGCACCTGTGCACCGATGCACCGGTGCACCGATGCCTGGGAGATGCCGGACAGGTCAACACTCAGCGACTGGAATGACCCCGTGGCGTAGAAGTTCAGGCCACCGTAACCTTGACGGCCACTGGGATAGCATGTCCTCCCTCTGTTCCACGTGATGACAGGTAGGGCTGTCCTCCCCACGCCCCCCCCCCCCCCCCCGTACCTGGAGGCCTTCCCCCCAGTCATCCCCTCGCCCCCCCTCCAGCCACACCCATGCCCGTCCCACCACCCATAGGTCCCCCCACGCCGACCCCTTCACCTCCTGCCTTCGGATCGTAAGCCAGCACGACTAGCTCACGATTTTTTAAAGCAGGTGAGAACGCCGCCGGTGTGACCTGGGATCATGCCATCGGCACTTTGGCCCATCTGGGCCGCAGAATCACTAAACATCCCCCTCCGGCGATTCTCCTGACCGCACGACGCCAATCACGACCGTGCCGTTTTGGCTTGTTGAGAGAATCGCGAAACCGCGTCATGCAAAATAAGACTCCCCACCCACCTCAGCCCCACCAACAGCATTAATGGGACTTTACAGACAGCAGGAGCTGAAAAAGGCAACTCACCACTATCTTCCCAAGGGCAATGAAGGATGGAGAGTAACTGCTGACCTTGGCAACAACATCCACACCCTGCAAATTATTTTTAAAATCATGCTGTCTAAGTAAGTGATTGCCTCACTGATTCCACTGAGTTGGGTGGTTTTCGGGGCTGGTTTAGCACACTGGGCTAAATCGCTGGCTTTTAAAGCAGACCAAGGCAGGCCAGCAGCACGGTTCAATTCCCGTACCAGCCTCCCCGAACAGGCGTCGGAATGTGGCGACCAGGGGCTTTTCACAGTAACTTCATTTGAAGCCTACTTGTGACAATAAGCGATTTTCAGTTCATTTCATTTTCATTTCATTTCATCAATTATTAAGATAACTGGAATTTTTACAAATGCCCTGAAGGAAAAGGATAAATGCCTCTTATTCAAGAATAAACAGGACCATACTTTCAGTCAAGGCCATTTTTGTTGTTGGCAATGTCCAGAACTGTCCACATAGATGTTGCCTTGGCTGATTTTTGACTTTACAAAACAGTTACCACTTGTCAAGAATACGTTTAGGAGAGCATACCACCCTCACACTCTCCAGTATTAAATTCAAAAGGCATAGAAGGTTTTCTATTAATACAGTCTGCACATTCTCTCTATGCCTGCGAGGGTTTCCTCCAGGTGCTCTGGTTGTGTCTGCGTGGGTCTCCTCCAGGTGCTCCGCTTTCCTCCCACAAGTCCCGAAAGACATGGGCTGGATTCTCCAAAAACGGGGATATGTCCCCACGAAGAGCGATTCGCCTACCTGCAGGGGGCTGGCAGGGCTTCTCGCAGCTCTGGCTGCGGATACGGCCCCCCCGCATTTCCTGCAACAGCCACGCCGCGCGCCATGGCAGACTCTGACCATGAACCGACATCGACTATATAGACCCCCTGAGATGGTGCGCGTCCGCGAATCCGAGCCGCCGATTGCTGCACCGGCCGCCCATTAGGCCCCCCCCCCCCCCCCCCCCCCCCCCCCCGCACTTGGTGCTCAAATCCCCCCGTCACCCACCAGGGCGGCCACAGACCGAGTCCGCAGCCGACAACCGAGGTTCTCGGCCAGCGATACGTGGTTAGAATCATGCCATCGGGTGCTCGGCCAGTTTTGCCCGTAGATGCGTGGGGGGGGGGGGGGGGGGGGGTTGCCTCTGTCAATGGCCCCCACAGCCGTGCTGCGTAATCCGCGCGCGAGTGATTCTCAGGACAGAGAATCGCGGGAGCAGTGCCGGGCACGATTCCCAGGTGAACATCGATTCTCCACCCCCCCACCAAACGCAATTTTGACACGGGGCTGCAGAGAATCCGGCCCATGCTGTTAGGGGTTAGCCCTATTGCCTCATGGCGCCGAGGTCCCAGGTTCAATCCTGTCTCTGGGTCACTGTCCGTGTGGCGTTTGCACATTTTCCCTGTGTCTGCATGGGTTTCGCCCCCACGACCCAAAGATGTGCAGGCGAGGTGGATTGGCCACGCTAAATTGCCCCTTAATTGGAAAAAAATTAATTGGGTACTCTAAATTTATTTTTTTTAAATGTTGTTGCCCGCTGTGCACTGCACAATCTTGCTTTGCCACGGGGTGAACTCATTGCAGGATGAAGACAGTGATCGTACCCCACAGGCTGCAGAGGATGATTCAAGTGCTGAATCTGAGGAGGGACCTGAGGAACCCCAGGGTGAGGAGCAAGATCCCTATGCGAGGATGCTTATGAGAGGAAGACAGTCCTCGATTCAGAGCACTTTCACTTAGGAAGCCAAGAAACATGCACTGAGAGAGGCTCAGCATTGCAGGCCGGGGCAGGAAGCAGGAATCACATTTCCCGACCGAAGCAGGGGCGGTGCCGCTTTCACAATGCTCCGCCCCCTCCAAAGCAGCATAGTCTGTGAGTATGCCATGCCATGTATTGACGGGCCCGCCCCCCCCGTAGCTCCGCCCCCTCCAAAGCAGCATAGTCTGTGAGTATGCCACGCCATGTATCGACGGCCTCAGCCCATTGTCTGAGTCCCGCCCCCCATAGCTCCGCCCCCTCCAAAGCAGCATAGTCTGTGAGTATGCCACGCCATGTATCGACGGCCTCAGCCCATTGTCTGAGTCCCGCCCCCCCGTAGCTCCGCCCCCTCCAAAGCAGCATAGTCTGTGAGTATGCCACGCCATGTATCGACGGCCTCAGCCCATTGTCTAAGGCCTGCCCGCCCACAGATTGGCTCTCCCATGATAGTGGCGGCGCTGGACTGAGTCCGTAGCCGCTATGCTGAGCTCCCGACGGATGAGACCACATGTGTCCCATGCCGTCGGGAACTCGGTCGGTGGCGGAGCATCAGGTTCGCCGAATGCAATTTTGGCATCGGTGACCGGAGAATCCAGCCCCATATTTGTCAGGTGATTGCCAATAAATCACCACGGCCTTTGCCATTGAAACAGTTACGCCCCCCCCCCCCCCCCCCCCCCCCCAATGCACTGCAGTAATTACTATTTAATGAGTAAATAGCTCTCCTCCTCAAGTGCCATGCAGGTCAGATGATCAGATGATTTCTTGGAAAAGGCAAGCTTGTTCACAGTCCGAGGTGAATTTATGACAATTTTTAAAAATCCTAAGGGTCCAAATAATGCAATGCCCTGCCAAATTTTGAAAGAAACTACAATTCTTGAAGATATGATTCTAACATCTTTAAAAATAAAATGAATAATCATTAAAATGGCTATGAATTTAGGAAATTAGGCCATTTAGGAAATTAACCTGAAACTTCAATGAGATTAAACTAGGTTAATGATAACATAAATTCCACATCACAAGAAATAAAAGGTCTTTGTCTCCTTTTGCGAAGACCTAAAACCTTCAAATAAAATATTGAAATGCACAAATGTGTAAACTCAGAACTAAATATCTTGTGGGGATGATATATTTTAAAGTGCAATTGGAGCAGGCCATAAAATGTTCTGTACTCAGGCATAACTCACTGCGAGTGGGATTGAAGTTGGAAAATATCAATTTTTGTGGCATATTATTTATTGACATTGAGAAAGAATGTTATGAGCTTTGAAAGTGGCTTGGCAAGGGTCAAAGTAGAGAGGGAAAATAAAGGAAGTTTTTAAGGATTTATACTTGTTTTTGTAAACATCAGAAATAATATATAGTTTTAAGTGGATTTAATTTAATGTTTCTGTGCCTGGATGGGTAAAACCTCTAGTTAGATTTGTTCTGGACAAAGGTTTTTGTATTTGTAGGGGTTGGTTAAGTTCCAACTGTGTTTCTATTATGATTAAAGAGAGCTACGGCATGAAGAATAAATAAATCAGGAGTGGTTGCTTGGCAACTGGGACCTTGTAGGGTTGAGAAACATTTATATTTTATTTTAGTTAATTTGATTGCAGTTGGAGATAGGTAGTGAGAGAGAAGGCAGCTCTCACAACTCTGCAAGAAGTAGTTTGTTTCACAAGACTAAAGAGGGAACATCTCAGCCTCGCTAGAATAAAGGCCATGTTGTAAAGTAATGGTTAAGTAACCAGATCTCAGAAATCTAAAGTTCAGCTAGTTAAGGAAACTCGAGAAATGGAGAGAAGTGTCCAAGAAGGCGGGAGTTAAGTGAATAGAGACCATGATATGGTTCAGAATAATTCAAGGAAGAGTAGACAAAGTGTTCTGAGTTAAAGAGACAATTGGAGCAGCCTTCAAAGGTAAATCAAAAGTCTAATATCATCGCAATGCAATCTGGGAATCAAGAGTTAAAGCTATTGTGAGCAGTTTGCACACCAGTCAAGACAAAAAAAATCCTAAAGGGGTTAGTGTGAAATCCTGTACTCGATTTGTTGTTAAAAGTGGATTGGAAGCTTTGTTTATAATTGTCATTTGGAAAACCTATTCTAGATTTCAGTCTGGAAAGCATACTTATGAGAGAAGATTTTGGAGTGTGTTTTGGGAGCGGAGGTTGGAAACTGTCACATGACAATCATTTGAGGGGATTCTGCGGAGACAGCCACAAACATTCACTTAGGGTTCAGAGTGGAGAGTGTATTTTCACACAGTCATCTTAAAAAGGACATTAGTTGGCTTGTAGGGTGATCATTGCTCGGCACAACATCGAGGGCCGAAGGGCCTGTTCTGTGCTGTACTGTTCTTCTAAAAAACATTGTATTGATGAGAACATTACAGCTCAAGATCTACTTTGTAATCCATGTCAATCATTAAATCTGTGTGTATTTGTCAAGATAATGGGGGAGTAAAGAAGTATTGTGTAATAATCCAACTTCTCATGTTTACAAAATGAGTTTTCTTGTTGTTAAAACTATTTAGTGGTCATGTGACTCTGTTCCTCCACGTTTCATTAAAACAAAGTTACGGTATTCTTGGATCTTCCCTTTCAGTTATAACATCATCTGCAATCGTAATAATATTGCACAACATGCAATGGAAACTTAGCTGCAGTAAACATTCATGTCACGGTTATTCAATACAAAGTAAATGATAAAGAATACCTCTGAGGTAGTGTTTGCTCTACTGAAAAACTCAAAAATAATTTGTTAATGTACAGTAGTGTAAAATTAAAAATATTCTTCACAGATTCATAGAATAGTTACAGCACAGAAAAAAGCTATTCGGTCTGTTGTCCTTGCCGGCTTTCTGTGAAAATTACTCAGATCGTCCAACTCTTCTACGTTTTCCTCTTAGATCTGCAATTTTTTTCCCTTCAAGTAATTATCCAATTCACTTTTGAAAGCTATGATTGAATTTGTCTCCACCACACTCAAGGCAAAGCATTGCTGTTCCAATTAACTCACCGCCTTATGTGACGAATGCAGGGTTTTAGATATAATAGATTATAAACATTTGGCAATTTAAGGATTAAAAGCCTGGGGTTATAGTGTGTTTGACTGCAATAGTCATTTTAAAAAAATAATCTTGTTTTACAAGACCAGAAAGCATTTAGGAGCCAGAGGTGAAATCGACCCAGAGTGAAAACAGCCTGGCCTAATGCAATGTTGTTTGACTAGGGGAGCCCTGGGGAGTTAATGGCTGGGATTCTCCGAAATCCCGGCCAAGTGTTGACGCCGGCATCACAACTGGCGGGAGTGACCCCGGCGTCGACGGGCCTCCAGGCCCAGTCATTCTCCCCTTCCTCGGGGGCTAGTATGCCGCCGGAATGCTGTGCACTGCTCTGGCACCGAAAGCTGGCCCGGCACGGCCGGCGCGGCTCCACGCATGTGTGCCACGTCCGGCGCGGGTCCGTGCATGCACACCACGCCACGTGCATGGGTTGCCATCTCCGCGCCGGCCCCCGGACAACATGGCGGAGCCCTACAGGGGTCTGCCGCGGAGGAACGTAGGCCCCTCCAGGAATGAGCCCACCTACAGATCGGCAGGCCCGATTGCAGGCCTGGCCACCGTTGAGGCCCCCCCCCCTACTCCGAGTCGGATTCCCCCCCGCCCCCACCAGCATGGCCCCGCAACCAGAATTCCGAGGTCCCATCGGGTGGGACCATACGTGAACCACGCCAGCAGGACTCGGCCCATCGAGTGTGGAGAATCGCCATGGGGGTTGCTTTTAACGGCCCCTGACCAGCGCGGCAGCGACCGTGCGGGTGCGATTGCAGCTGTTTCTCCGGTCGCCGGAGAATCGGCGGCTTGGCGTCGGAGCGACGTGGCGCCATTCTCAGGCCCTCCGAGCGATTCTCCGAACCGGCGCGGGATCGGAGGATCCCGGCCAATGTGTTTTCAGCCTGAAGAGTTCATTTGTTTTTCAGCTTGTGGAGATTATGTCATTGCTGGGTGGAGCTAAGGTATTCAGACATTTTGACAAAGCTTTTGAGAGATGTTCTAATCTGGCTACCTTTTTAGACTACAAGTAAAGGTGTTTGCTCTCACAGTAGGATGGTGAAGAAAGAGTAATGGTATTCAAAGCAGAGCAGACCTGTCTGAGGATGAGAGGGAAGCTGAAACAAACCAGTTAAAACAGTTTTTGAAGACATCCAGCCAGCATCTGTAGAGTTCTAACAGGAGTCAAGTCTGTTCCAGAAAGCAAGTATTAATCTGTGCCATTGGGATGTGGGATGGATTGAGAGCAAGCTGTATGTATTATAGCAGATTAATGTGCGGCTAGAGAGTTTGCGCAGGAGGGAGGGCTTTAGATTCCTCGGACATTGGACCAGTTGTGGATAAGTTGGGACAAACCAGATGGGTTGTACCTCAAAAAGGACCAATATCATCATGGAGAGATTTGCTCGTGCTTTTGGGGAAAATTTAAGTTAGGCTGGAGGATAGGAACCTAAACATAGATTCGGAAGGAAAAGAAGAAACCTGGAAATGGCAGAAATTTAAACGAGTGTGGAGAACAGAGGAAACAAAGGCTAGAAAATAGACAACAAAGGAGTCATTCAGGGATTAATGGTAATTCCTTCCATGCACCAAATACGGCAAATGAGCTGAAGGCACCAATAGACATTTGTAAGTATGATGTAACTTACTGAAACATGACTTAAAGAGCAGGAATGGCAGCTCAACATTCCTGGTTATGGGAATTTCCGATGGGGTGGTGAGGGGATAAAAAGAACTGGCACAATATTGGTTGAATGATCAATTTCAGCTCCAAGGAGGAATGCTTTTGTAGAAAGATGATCAAATGAGGCAATATGGGTTGAACTGTGGAACTGAAAGGAGGCAATCTACCGGGAATATCCTAAAGATGCCCAAGCAGAGGGAGATGGATGAGAAAATATTTAGAAGGCTAATGGAATACTTTCCTTTATTATCTAGGGCACAGAATATGAGAGCAGAGGTCTTATGCTAAAACTGTACAAAACATTAGTTCGGCCATACAATCCAGTACTAGCCACTACATTGCAGGAAGGATGTGATCAGAGTAGAGAAAATACAGAGATGTACAAGGATGTTGCGAGGATTGGGGAAATTTAGTTCTGAGGAAAGATTGGATAGACTGGGGTTGTTTTCTTTGTAATACGAGTGATTGAGGGATAATTTAAGTGAGATACATAAGATTAAGAGGAGTCTACATGGATGGATAGGCAGGACTGATTTCATTTATAAAGATTGTAATGTTCTTTTTAGATGTCCTGATTTATATCACAAAAACACTTGCCGCTAAAGCTATAAAAGATTTAGTAACATTAACTGTGGATCCAATATATACAAAACAACAGATGAATAACAGTATGAATATGCACAAGCAACTCTCTCCTATCTCCTTACTCAGTCTCAGGTCACCTGACTCTAACGTCACTTATATACTAACGAGACTCCTAATGGTCAGTCGGTGAATTACAACGCAACCATGATATCACAATGTTCCCTTTCCTTTGAAGGAATAAATTAACACATTATCAGTATATTTACATGTGATATCATTAGCCTGCGAGTCTAACAGTATTAATTTTTTTCTTTAACTTTTTAAAACTTGTTTAGCAAAAATATATATATATACATAAAGAAGAACAGCAAGCATAATATGTACAAAGAGTCCAAATCTACAAATTGAGTCGATCAGGTTTTCCTCTGACTCTGGTTGACCTTCTCAAAGTTTGACCTTGCTGCTCAGAGCTTGTTGATTCAATGTTCTCCATGACATTCTCATGCTCAGGAACTGCTGAACTATCTGACACTGCAGCTGATGTTGATTCTGATGTAGATTTGTCATCCATCACGTTGTTGTGAACGTCTCCTCTGGCTTTCAAGAGTGTGCGACGATTTCTTCTTAAAAGTAACCCATCGTCTTTACAGTGTGGGAATGAGGTGCCATTCTTCAAGTACAATGGCTTTTTTCAACCAATTGCCTGAATCTTCTATTCCCACAATGTCATCACTACTCAGAATTGGTAAACTTCTAGACACTCTATCATAGAACTGCTTTTGTTTTGCTTTTATGTTTTGCATTTCCTGCAGTACCACAGCATTGTTTTCCTTCTTGCCAAGCAGGGAAGTGTACTACGTAACCTCCGATTCATGAGTAACTCAGCTGGCAATCTACCATGTGACAATAGTAACGCTTTGTAACATGATTTTGTGAGTTATGGATCAGATTAGCTCTCCAATGTTTTCTGTAATGATTGTTTTGCAATATGTACACTATGGGTCTTTGGGATCCATACCTGTACGAGCATCACATATTTTTGTTTCACACATACCTTGGAATTTACCCCATTGCTAGGCTCTTCTATCTTCTTGATAACTTGCGGTTTCGTGTCTGATTCGGGTGGTAGTGTACAAATCAGTTCGACATGCAGATATACATCTTCAGCAATTTTGCTACTAATAGTTTTTACCGGTTCGTTGGATAATGCATCTTTTTAAAATTTGTATCTCGTTGGCGAATGATAGTGCGCTAAAATCAGTGAACACATCGCTGAATTTGCTGATAATGTTCTCAAAATCATTGGAGTGTTGATCCAATCCTTTGTGGATGCTATAGACCAATTGCAGTCGACTTAATTCTTCACAGGACTATTCTCTAATAATGAATCCAAGCCATTAGATACAATACAGAATGGGACGGAATAAACTGTGTTCTTTACCACCACACTCGGGCCACAAGCACCATAGCATTTAATGCTTGAACCATTATAATCTCTCAGAGATAAGTTGTGATTTCTTTGAATCGGCAGAATTATTAGATTTTTTGAATCAGTCAATCATTCATCAGCCAAGATTAAATTGGCTTTGGCACCAGTGTCTACCTGCGACATGGTAGCACAGAGGTTAGCACTGTTGCTTCACAGCGCGAGGGTTCCAGGTTCGATTACCAGCTTGGGTCACTGTCTGAGCGGAGTCTGCATGTTCTCCTTGTGTCTGCGTGGGTTTCCTCTTAGTGCTCCAGTTTCCTCCCACAAGTCCAGAAAGACATGCTGTTCGGTAATTTGGACATTCTGAATTCTCCCTCTGTGTACCCGAACAGGTGCTGGAATGTGGCAACTAGGGGCTTTTCACAATAACTTCATTACAGTGTTAATGTAAGCCTAGTTGTGACAATAAAGATTATTAAAAATTTACTTCAATTAGACCACTGTACCATTCACCTCAAGTGGTGGCAGCCATTTGTCTTCATCAACTACATTTATTTTAAATAGAGCATCGGTTTACATTTTTTTAAGTGCTGGAGAATTTTTTGATGTCTCCAAAAACATATTCTTCTCTGTTATTACTCCAATAAACAATGATGTTTCCTCACTGGAGACTGTGTCTTCCACTGTGCTGACTTATCTGGGGCTGAGCTTTAGAGTAATAATTCTGATTTTCTCCTATGCATCGTGCCAAATGCTGGACACTGCCTGAATTTGTGCCTTTGACTACATCTTTTACACACAAAAGCTTTGTCCTGATCGTCAACCTGTTTTTTGGTTGTTCGAGGAGCTGCAGGAACGTTCCTGACATTTTGTGGCAGTTTCTCGCCTTTTTGGAAAAAGGGCAGCAACTGGAGTGCCTTCCTCCAAGAAGACACCACCATTACTGAGAAACATTAGAATGCTATGCTGCTAGTTCGTAAGCCTGACAAATCAGAACTGTTTGTTCCAAAGACAGCTCCGATTCCCTCAGCAACCAGTCGCTCAGCTTTTTTTCATTCACTCCAAACAGAATTTGGGCCCGAATCATGGACGTTTCCTCGCCCAAGGCCGATCTCCGCCCCAACAACTTCCCTTTCCTCGGGTCCGTCAACCAAGGCCAGGGCCCGCTGCTCTGCTATGGTGAGGGGCCGCAGTTCTGACAGTTCCCCCTCAAGTTTTTATCCCGCTCCCTGCAGTTATGAGCGGCCTTCTCCTGAGTGGGGGTGACCCATGGAGGCCAGTATGCGTGCCGGCATGTGGTGCAGGGTGGGAGTTCTACTGCCCTCCTGGTGGAGGTGATGGGATAACAGGTGTGTGGGAAGGGGGTTAGTGCCAGGGGCAGTGCGCTGCCTACTCACCCTGGCCGTCATGAGAAGTTCGTGCAGTTTCTTCCGGCGCTACAGGCTGGTCCGGATGGTGGTGCTGACTGCCTCTGCCACTTGTGCCCAGGCACAGCAAACGGCAGCAGATGGCCGCCTCCTTCCTGGGTTGGGGTAAAGGATGACCCACTTCTCCTCCCACGATGACCAAGTGGGTCTCGAGCTCGCCGTCCATAAATCTCGGGGTCACTCTTGCTGCCATCTTGTTGGCTGGGGTGGTGTGTGCGCAGAGTGAGGTGTGTATATGCGGCTGCAGCTCGTCAGCCTCCTAGGTGTCAATGGCGAACCCGGCGAATCCCACATTTCTCATTGGAATCGATTGTGTTCCATGTAGTGCCGGTGCTAACCCCTCAACAGTCGCTGGATCGGTCCAGGTGCGGCGCCAGTTTTGCTGTCCTGGAACTCCACAAATCCTGACGGGCGGCGACCACCTTGGAGGCCTTGGGTGAAGGGTTTTGGCTATGGATAAGCATGTCCAAAGCCTGGGGCAATCTGTGCTGGCAAGGCTGAGGCCCAGAACAGGATTGCCCTCTCACAGGCATTGATGCTGTCTTCACCTCCCGCTGCCTCAGGGAGGCAGACAGCATTGTCAGTGACCCCTCACACTCAGGCTTTGCCCTCTTCCAGACCCTTCCATCAGACAGAAGTTACAGAAGTCTGAAGACTCACACATCCAGACATAGGAACAGCTTCTGCCCCCCAGCTACTAGACTCCTCAACGACACCCCCTCAGACTGATCTGTTCCCTGTAGGAACATTATTCACGACGCCCTATATTACTCTTGCTCATGTATTTGCTTTGTTTGGCCCTTGTTCCGCACTGTAACCAATCGTTGTTTGTCGATATACTTTATCGATTATTCTTTTTGTCTATTGTGTATGCACTGAGTATGTTCCCTTAGCCGCAGGAAAATGCTTTTCACTGTACTTCGGTACATGTTACAATCAATCAATCCACCGATTAATCAATATGCCAGAGCCTCCTGGACATTGCAGTGGCGCTCCTGAGTATGGTCCAGTCACAGCGGGCTGTGGCCGAGAGCTTCGGCGGCATTGCCCATGCACTAGCAAATGTGGCAGAGGGAGGTGGCCCAGTCCCAGAGGGAGATGGCACAGTCACTGGCTGATGTAGCACTGACCTAGAGGGTGGTGGTGCAGTCACTGGCTGATGTGGCGCAATCCCAGATGGAGATGCTCCACAACCTGTGCTCATTGGCCATAGGAATGCAGGCACTGGACGAGATGGCAGCGGGCCCCCAGGACGGGCAGCAGCAGGTGGGGGGCAGCCTCAGGGGACAGCTCATCTTGCACCCCTGTCCCATGGAGTAGCCCAGGAGTGATGGGGCCCACACCGGTGACTCCTGCAGGGGTGGTACCGGAACACTGCAGCACTTCAGACTCCCCCACTCCTGTCCCTGTCGCATATTGTAGGCAGCGGGCAGAACAGGGCAGCACCACGCCACCTGGGACACCCGAACAGCAGCTGGGCTTCAGAAGATGGCCGCCAAAGGGGATCCAGGTCACAAGGCGGGAATTGCAGCAGGCCGCCTCCACTCCTGATGTACCGCCTGGGAATCCACTTGGATGTAGCGTTAGGGCCGTAAGGCCAGAAAGGTAGACACCAGACAAGTTGGCATGGGTGCAGGGCACAGTTTAAGGTGATAGGGGCTAGAGCATATGTCTCTTTTAGTGTTTCCACAATAAATACCTGTGCACAATGTTACAAACTGCCCCAGTGCTCTGTCAGAAGGATTTGGGGGTGGGGGTGGGAGGGGGGCAGGTCTGGGCTGTCTACAGAGTTGGGGGGAATGGGTGGATGTTGTGAGTGGGCTTGGCTTAGGGGCCACAGTTCAGCCAGTGCTTACCGCTCTGGTGTCTCTCCCCCACCGCTACCCCCCCCCCCCCCCCCATTGTTGTCAAACAATGCGGAATGGGTTGTCATCCTCCTCCATCCCATGGACGAGGCCCTCTGTTCCTGCCAACTCAGAGCCCACACCCCGTAGTGCGGCAGCTATGTAGCACAGAGGGGGCTTGCAGGACAACAGCAGCCTTTCCATTGAAGCCCATCACCTCCAAATTCCTGTCTTGGTCATCATCATCATTCCTTTATACTGCACTGGGAGATACTCCCTTTGTACTGCACTGGGAGATACTCCCTTGGTACTGCACTGGGAGATACTCCCTTGGTACTGCACTGGGAGATACTCCCTTGGTACTGCACTGGGAGATACTCCCTTGGTACTGCACTGGGAGATACTCCCTTGGTACTGCACTGGGAGATACTCCCTTGGTACTGCACTGGGAGATACTCCCTTGGTACTGCACTGGGAGATACTCCGTTGGTACTGCACTGGGAGATACTCCCTTGGTACTGCACTGGGAGATACTCCCTTGGTACTGCACTGGGAGATACTCCCTTGGTACTGCACTGGGAGATACTCCCTTGGTACTGCACTGGGAGATACTCCCTTGGTACTGCACTGGGAGATACTCCCTTGGTACTGCACTGGGAGATACTCCCTTGGTACTGCACTGGGAGATACTCCCTTGGTACTGCACTGGGAGATACTCCCTTGGTACTGCACTGGGAGATACTCCCTTGGTACTGCACTGGGAGATACTCCGTTGGTACTGCACTGGGAGATACTCCCTTGGTACTGCACTGGGAGATACTCCCTTGGTACTGCACTGGGAGATACTCCCTTGGTACTGCACTGGGAGATACTCCCTTGGTACTGCACTGGGAGATACTCCCTTGGTACTGCACTGGGAGATACTCCCTTGGTACTGCACTGGGAGATACTCCCTTGGTACTGCACTGGGAGATACTCCCTTTGTACTGCACTGGGAGATACTCCCTTGGTACTGCACTGGGAGATACTCCCTTGGTACTGCACTGGGAGATACTCCCTTGGTACTGCACTGGGAGATACTCCCTTGGTACTGCACTGGGAGATACTCCCTTGGTACTGCACTGGGAGATACTCCCTTGGTACTGCACTGGGAGATACTCCCTTGGTACTGCACTGGGAGATACTCCCTTGGTACTGCACTGGGAGATACTCCCTTGGTACTGCACTGGGAGATACTCCCTTTGTACTGCACTGGGAGAAACTCCCTTTGTACTGCACTGGGAGAAACTCCCTTTGTACTGCACTGGGAGATACTCCCTTTGTACTGCACTGGGAGATACTCCCTTTGTACTGCACTGGGAGATACTCCCTTTGTACTGCACTGGGAGATACTCCCTTTGTACTGCACTGGGAGAAACTCCCTTTGTACTGCACTGGGAGAAACTCCCTTTGTACTGCACTGGGAGATACTCCCTTTGTACTGCACTGGGAGATACTCCCTTTGTACTGCACTGGGAGAAACTCCCTTTGTACTGCACTGGGAGAAACTCCCTTTGTACTGCACTGGGAGATACTCCCTTTGTACTGCACTGGGAGATACTCCCTTTGTACTGCACTGGGAGAAACTCCCTTTGTACTGCACTGGGAGAAACTCCCTTTGTACTGCACTGGGAGATACTCCCTTTGTACTGCACTGGGAGATACTCCCTTTGTACTGCACTGGGAGATACTCCCTTTGTACTGCACTGGGAGATACTCCCTTTGTACTGCACTGGGAGATACTCCCTTTGTACTGCACTGGGAGATACTCCCTTTGTACTGCACTGGGAGAAACTCCCTTTGTACTGCACTGGGAGATACTCCCTTTGTACTGCACTGGGAGATACTCCCTTTGTACTGCACTGGGAGATACTCCCTTTGTACTGCACTGGGAGATACTCCCTTTGTACTGCACTGGGAGAAACTCCCTTTGTACTGCACTGGGAGATACTCCCTTTGTACTGCACTGGGAGATACTCCCTTTGTACTGCACTGGGAGATACTCCCTTTGTACTGCACTGGGAGATACTCCCTTTGTACTGCACTGGGAGCTACTCCCTTTGTACTGCACTGGGAGATACTCCCTTTGTACTGCACTGGGAGATACTCCCTTTGTACTGCACTGGGAGATACTCCCTTTGTACTGCACTGGCGTGTCAGCTTTGGATTTTTTGTTCAAGCCCTGGAGTGGGATTTTAACACAGAATATTTTGACTCAGGCAAGAGTGGTACCAGTGAGACCAGGGCTAATACCCTTACAGTAGAAATATGATCATGGCAGTGAACAAAAAAAAAAAATCTCCTGGGAATTAAAACATGATCTGTAATATTTTCAAATGCACCTCCTGACATTCATGTGGCTTTTCTGAATCCTGAACAAACCTAGCGCCATCTATTGGTGGAAATATCTTTGGACAAAATTCAATATCCCTTGCTTAAATCCATATTCAATATCCATATTGCTTAAATCCATATTCAATATCCATATTGCTTCAATCCATATTCAATATCCATATTGCTTAAATCCATATTCAATATCCATATTGCTTAAATCGAAAGGGAGTTAATTGGGCTGGAACTAGTTCAAAAATAGCATTGTGCTCCAATACATTATTAATGTATAAATTGGTCAGCACTTTCAGGGGATTTAGAGATCAAGTAATATGCTGAGATTTGCAAATCTCCAGAACATGCTTATTGATTTATGCCATTCTGCTATTTGCTCCAAAGAAAAAGCCATCATGCCCTAAGTCTCCTTCTTGTTTTTAACAACTGACTGTGCATGGCCGTTCTTAGTTGGTGGATTTAATTGCTCATTAAATCTGCCGAAGGTAGTTAAATCTTCCAATGAAATGTGTTAGCAACATCCTCTGCAAAACTTACTTGTGCATGTCCAATGCTATGCACCCTCACAGGTAAAGTATTTAACATGCAACAAGGCCTATGTGGGTAGCTTCCAGGCTGCTGGGAATCCATGCAAGATGGCTGCTTAGCAGAAACATTGGGTGGGATTTTCCATCCAGCAATGCCAGAATTGTGAAACGCGATTAGGCGGGGAATACGAGAGCCTAAAAGTGCGCCAGGCAGAATGCCATGCTCCAGTGCCTCGGCAATGGTGTCACTGCATTTTACTCTGCCCACACAGTAAACGTCGTTGCCATATCATTAATGGGCCCGACCCGGTATTCTCCAGGACTCCCGTGATGCCCCGCCGCCACCTCTGCCAGGAGGAATTAACGACGATGATTTTCACTTGGTTTTAAAAATGGGGCAACAGGAGCCCTGGCTGCTGAGGGAGAGAAAGGAGGTAGGACATGTTGTCAGAGGTGCGGACGAAGGATGCCATCCTACCGTTGGCAGGGCTGGCAGGCCAGGGGGTGGGGGGAGATTGTAGTGGGGGTGAACAGGGAAGGGCCATGGCATCGGGGTGGCATCCGAGACCAGGATGATGTCTAGGCATGGATCGTCATTGCCTTGGCCTGCAGGGAAGCCATCTTGCTGTGCACCCCACTGACCGGCCACCGTGGCCAATGGCTGCACAGAGTGACACTGGCCATATGGGTACACCCATTCCCCCAACCCCTCCCTCCACCCTACCTCCATCCCACCAACCACCCTCCCCACAACCCTTCTCTCCACCCCACAAACCACCCGCCCCACAACCCCTCCCTCCATCCCACCAACAATCAGATACCATCCGCGGGCATTACCTGGAACACCCAAAGGCAATGCCCTCTATTGCCCCTGCAGGAGGGCGGCAGACAGAGGCCACAGAGCGAACCTCTGGAATGGGTAATGTCAGCCACCGGTACTCCTACCAGCAGGGATGGATGCTGGGGCCCAGAGGTCCCCACGGTGCTGGGGACACACGGGGCCAGGGGTGCGGTGCAGCGGGCAGAGTGCCAGGGAGAATGACTGGGGGTGGGACATGTGGAGACAGGGGCAGCCGTGCAGACTGGGGCCACCATGTAGCCCGGCTGACCTGGTTAGGCACGAGGGTACGCACCATGCTAACATGGCCTTTCACCCCCTGCAGACAATGGATTTCAGAATCCAACCAGGAATGGTGGCCTCCAGCCTGGTCTCCGCAGCCCTGGGGGATGCACGAGGCTGTATGAACAGGAGCTGCTCAGGGAAAACCTGCAGCAGCAGAGCCTCCCCCAGAGGAACTGGTGGTAGCCAGTGAGGAAGGAGAGCCGCCCGCTCAACAGGCCAAGGAGGAAGTGGGAAGGAGGTGCTGCATTAGGCCTCGTGTGTACTGACAGTACCTGTCATTCAAGGACCTGCCAGACCGAGCATGCCGAAGACTCCAGTTGAGCAGGGGGACAGTGCCACATATCTGCCGGATTGTGGCGCACATAGAACCGTGGGGGAATGGGGGAAGCCACCCGCTCCCGGTGGCCATCAAGGTGACGGTCGCCCTGAACTTTTATGTCATGGGATCCTTCCAGTTGCCGAGTGGGGACCTGTCTGGAATCTCACAGAGCTCAGTGAACAGGTGCATCCTTTTTTTTTTTATAAATGTTTTTATTCAGTTTTCGTATTTTATATTGAACAAATTACAAATTGTTAGGAGAGAGAAAAAAAAACAAACAAAAACAAACACGCAAAAATTAACATACATATTTACAGGTAAGCATCTTCGTAGTAGTAACTGCGCCCCCCCCCCCCCCCCCCCTCAACATGTTTATTTAGCTTGGTTTTGGGCCTTAGCTAGCCATCGAACCCCCGTAACGAACCTGTAGCCCCCCCCCCCCCTCCCGCTACCTTCCCCCGACTATTCTTCCTCTTGTACATTGGCCACAAATAGGTCCCGGAACAGTTGCATGAATGGCTCCCACGTTCTGTGGAAGCCGTCGTCCGACCCTCGGATGGCAAATTTGATTTTCTCCATTTGGAGAGATTCCGAGAGGTCGGACAGCCAGTCCGCAGCTCTGGGCGGTGCTGCTGACCGCCAGCCAAACAGGATTCTACGGCGGGCGATCAGGGAGGCAAAGGCAAGGGCATCCGCCCTCCTCCCCAGGAATAGATCTGGCTGTTCTGAAACCCCGAAGACCGCCACTATCGGGCATGGCTCCACCCTCACTCCCACCACTTTGGACATTACCTCGAAGAAGGCTGTCCAGTACTCCACGAGTCTGGGGCAGGACCAGAACATGTGGGCGTGGTTGGCCGGGCCTCTTTGGCACCGTTCACATCTGTCTTCCACCTCCGGGAAGAACCTACTCATACGGGTTCTTGTTAAGTGGGCTCTATGTACCACTTTTAGTTGCGTCAGGCTGAGCCTTGCGCACGTGGAGGTGGAGTTGACCCTATGCAGTGCTTCGCTCCAGAGTCCCCACCCGATCTCCATCCCCAGGTCGTCCTCCCATTTCCTCCTTGTTGCGTCCAGTACGGTGTCGTCCCTATCTACCAGTCGGTCATACATGTCACTACAGTTCCCTTTCTCTAGGATACTTGCGTCCAGTAGGTCTTCCAGTAGTGTCTGTCGTGGCGGTTGTGGGTACGTCCTTGTCTCCTTTCGTAGGAAGTTTTTGAGCTGCAGGTACCGTAGCTCGTTCCCCCCAGCTAGCTGAAATTTCTCTGTCAGTTCGTCCAGTGTTGCGATCCTGTCGTCCGTGTATAGGTCCCTGACTGTCAGTGTCCCCCCGTCCTGCCTCCACCTTTTGAAGGTGGCGTCGGTCAGTGCTGGTTTGAACCTATGGTTGTTGCAGATGGGAGCCCTGTTCGACATTTTGGTCAGGCCAAGTTGCTGCCGCAGTTGGTTCCAGGATTGGAGGGTGGCTGTCACCACTGGGCTGCTGGAGTGTTTTTTGGGTGGGGATGGGAGTGCTGCCGTGGCGAGGGCCCGGAGGGAGGTTCCCATGCAGGAGGCCTCCTCCGCACGCACCCACTCAGCTTCTGGCTCCTGGATCCATCCCCTTACTCGCTCGGCTGTTGCTGCCCAGTGGTAGAATTGTAGATTCGGGAGGGCTAACCCTCCCCTGGTTTTTGTTTTTTGTAAGACCTTCTTTGGGATCCTAGCATTTTTACCCCCCCATACGAACGCCATGATGAGTTTGTCCAGCGCTTTGAAAAAGGCCTTGGGGATGTAGATCGGAATGGATCTAAACAGGAAGAGGAACCTGGGCAGTACGTTCATTTTGATCGTCTGAACTCTCCCCGCGAGGGAGAGCGGGAGTGTGTTCCATCTTTGCAGGTCCTTTTTAACTTCCTCCGTCAGGCTGGTGAGGTTCCATTTGTGGATCCCTTTCCAGTCATGGGCTATTTGGATCCCCAGGTAGCGGAATTTATGTCGGGCTTGTTTGAACGGCAGCCCCTTTAGTGCTGCCCCCCCCCCCCCCCCCCCCCCCCTGCGGGTGTAATGGGAAGATCTCACTTTTGCTCATGTCGAGTTTGTAGCCCGAGAAGGCTCCAAACTCTTTCAGGAGCGCGATGATTCCGTCCATGCTGCTTTGTGGGTCCGAGATATAGAGGAGCAGATCATCCGCATAGAGTGAGACTCTGTGCTCTCTACCTCCCCTTCGGATCCCCCTCCAATTTTTTGCTGCCCTGAGCGCGATTGCTAGCGGTTCGATTGCTAGTGCGAACAGCAGCGGGGACAGTTGGCATCCTTGTCTGGTGCCCCTGTGCAGCTGGAAGTATTGGGAGTTGGTATTGTTGGTCTGTACACTCGCCATGGGAGCGTTGTACAGGAGCTTTACCCAAGCTGTGAACCCTGTTCCAAGCCCGAACCGCTCCAGTACCTCTATGAGGTATATCCATTCGACTCTGTCGAAGGCCTTTTCTGCGTCCAGGGAGACGATCACCTCTTGTGTTCTCTCCCCGGAGGGGGTCATTATCACGTTCAGCAGGCGCCTGATGTTCGCGGTCAGCTGTCTACCTTTGACAAAGCCCGTCTGGTCCTCTGTGACCACCTCAGGTACACAGTCTTCTAGCCTTTTGGCTAGGATTTTGGCCAGTATTTTGGCGTCTGCATTCAGCAGAGATATGGGTCTGTATGACCCACATTCCGTTGGGTCTTTGTCTTTCTTAGGTATCAGCGAGATTGAGGCCTGTGCTAACGTGGGTGGCAACGTGCCCCTAGCTAGCGAGTCTGTGAACATCTCCCGCATGTGCGGGGCCAGCGCTGTCGCAAATTTTTTGTAGAAGTCCGCCGGGAATCCGTCCGGTCCCGGCGCCTTCCCCGCCTGCATGGAGCTAATGCTGTCCATGATCTCTCCCAGTGCTAGTGGTGCTTCCAGATCCCGTTTTCTGCCCTCTCCCACAACTGGTATGTTCAGTCCGTCAAGAAACCGGTTCATCCCAGCCTTCCCCGTTGGGGGGCTCTGAGGTGTACAGCTCTTGGTAGAAGGCCTTGAAGGTTTTGTTAATCTTCTCTGGTTCTGTTTCCAACGTGCCTCTGGTATCTCTGATTTGCGCAATTTCTCTGCTGGCTGCCTGCTTTCTCAGCTGGTGGGCCAACAGGCGGCTGGCTTTGTCTCCGTGTTCGTATAGGGCCCCGCGTGCCTGGCGGAGTTGGTGTACTGCTTTCCTGGTGGAGAGCAGGTCAAAGTTCCTTTGTAATTCTTTTCTCTCCGCCAGGAGTTCTACAGTCGGGGCCTCGGAGTATTTATGGTCTACCTCCAGTATGGAGTCGACCAGCTTCTGCCTAGCCACCCTTTCCTCCCTATCTCTTTGCGCTTTGTAGGCTATGATTTCCCCTCTTAGTACGGCCTTAAGCGCTTCCCAGAACGTGGAGGGTGAGACCTCCCCGTTTTGGTTGATCTCAGTGTACTCCGCTATGGCCTGCGCTATCCTTTCGCTGAAGGCCTTGTCAGCTAGTAAGGCACCGTCCAACCTCCATTTGGGGCGCTGGGCCCTTCCCGTCTCTAGGCGCACATCCATGTAGTGTGGAGCGTGGTCTGATATCACAATTGCGGAGTATTCCACCTTGTCTATCTCTGGAAGCACCGTTTTCCCCACCACAAAGAAGTCAATTCTGGTGTACACGTTGTGTACTGGGGAGAAGAAAGAGAATTCTTTCTCCCCCGGGTGGGCGAATCTCCAGGGGTCTACTGCTCCCATCTGCTCCATATAGTGGCTGAGTTCCCTTGCCATGTTTGAGGTTTTCCCCGTTCTGGGGTTTGATCTGTCCGTCGTTGGGTCCTGTACACAGTTGAAGTCCCCCCCCATGATTAGTCGGTGCGTCGCTATGTCCGGGATTTCTGCCATGGTCTTTTGGATGAAGCTCGTGTCGTCCCAGTTGGGCGCGTACACGTTAACTAGAACTACCGGCGCCCCATCCAGGGCCCCGCTGACCATGACATACCGTCCCCCTGGGTCCGTAACCGTCTTTGTCGCCCTAAACATTGTCCTCTTGCCAATCAGGATCGCCACCCCCCTGGCCCTTGCCCCATAACAGGAATGATAGGTTTGTCCCACCCAGCCCTTTCTTACCCGCAGTTGGTCCTGCTCCCTCAAGTGCGTCTCTTGGAGGAAGACTATGTCGGCCCTCATGTTTCTAAGGTGGGTGAGGACTCTAGATCTCTTCACTGGGCCGTTAAGTCCCCTTACGTTCCAGGTGACTATTCTGGTGGGGGGCTTCTGCCCCCTTGCTCCTGTGGGGTTAACCATATTTGTCCGGTGGACGCGCCCCTGCCCTCTGGGGTTTCCCTATGTTAGGGGGCCGTCCAGGATGTCCACTATCACTGCTCTCCCCATGCGGTCGGGTCCCTGCGCTCCGGGGTTCCCCCTTGTCCCGGGGACACCCGCCATGGCCGTCCACTTTGTGTCCGCCACGCGGGTAGTCCCCTGCACTCCGGGGGGCCCCTTCACCCACAGACCGTACTGGGTGGGTGCTTGCAGCAGTTCCCTGTTTCGAGCCCTTGTCTGTGGCACTTTGTGGCCCTATTCCCTTACTGGCCTCTTTTGTCCCTTCGTCCCTGCGTTTCCCCTCCCTGGTCTCTCGCCCCCCGGGTGCCCCCCCCCCCCCCCGCTCTATCCCTTTCGGGGATACCCCTGTGTACCCCTCCATTGCCCCTCTCTCCCCCATTCCTGTCCCCATTTGCTCTCCCACCTTTGATGGGTGATCCCCCCCCTCCCCTGCCTGGCGCCTTCCCCCCTGTTGGGGGTGCGCTGCGGCCCTGCTCTGTTGCGCGCCCCCTTCGCTAGCTTTCCTGCTAGCACGGTGGCTCCCCTCTCGGAGGTTGCTGTCCCGCTTCCCCTCTCCCCTCTCCAGTACTCCCGTTCCCTCGTGCCGGGGCCTGGCCTCCCACCTGGAGCGGGCCCTAGGGCATTGGGTTGTTTTCCGTTCTGGGTGTTCCTGCCAGGGGGGAGGGGGCTGGCTTTGCCTCGCCCCTCCCCACCCCCCCGTCGGCATGACGTGTCTCCTTGCCATGGGCCCCTCGTCCCTACTTCCCATGGCGTTTTTCCAGCCCGTGCTCCTCGACGAATCTATTCGCCTCGGCAGGGGCTGTAAAGAAATATTCCTTGTGTTGGTATGTGACCCAGAGTTTTGCTGGGTACAGCATACCAAAACGTACTTTGTTCTTATAGAGAGCTGCTTTCGCTCTGTTGAACTCCGCCCGTCTCTTAGCTATGTCCGCTCCAAAATCCTCGTAGATTCGGATGGCGTGCCCGTCCCAATTGCAGGCTCTATTCTCCTTGGCCCAGCGCAGGATTGTCTCCCTATCCCGGTACCGGTGCAGTCTGGCTATAACTGCTCTCGGTTTTTCCCCTTCCTTGGGCTTCGGGCGCAGTGACCGATGAGCTCTGTCCATTTCCGGTGGGGTGGGAAAAGTTTCCCGCCCCACTAAGGAGCCCAGCATCGCAGCCACGAATGTTGTGGGATTTCTACCCTCTATCCCCTCTGGCAGGCCCACTATCTTGATATTTTGCCTTCTCGAGCTGATCTCCTGGTCGTCTACCCTGCCCTTCAGGCTCCCCTGTGTTGCACTCAGTTTCACCATTCCCCTCTCCAGGGATATGACCCGGTCGCTCGCGTCAGTCGCTGCCATCTCCAGCTCTTTAATGGTTGCCCCCTGGGCTTCCAGTATCTTCCCTTGGGCTTCCAGTATCTTCCCTTGGGCATCCACTTTCTTCTCCAATCTGGTCAGAACCTGCTGCACCCCTGACATGGCCCTGGTCACTGCTGCCTGTGCTGCGGCCTCTGCGTCTGCTTTTAACTCTGCCTTGAATGCCTGCAGCTGCTCCCTCACCACCTCGGCAAAGGCTTCCTTCCAATTCACGCCCCCCTCTAACCCCAGGGGAGAGGTTGCCCGCCCGTCCAGCTCTTCTGGATGCGGCGAAGCATCCTTCCCGCCGCTTCGCGTGTTGACTCGTTCGCCCGAGCTGGCTTTCCCTTTGCCCAGTCTACTTCCGGTGCCCCCTTTCTCTTGGCTCCTTTCTGGCACTTTTTTCTCCCCCTTCCCCTTCATCTTTTCTTCTCTCCTTGTTCTTCTTTTTCCCCCTTTTCCGCACCCTATTTTTATTTTATTTATTATTATATATCTATATATGTATATATATATATATATATATATATATATATATTTTTTTTTTTTTTTAAATTTATTTCCCCTACCCCTTTTCTCTTTACCAGTTTTCTTTTGGGAAGAACAGAAATACAAGTCTCTTTTTTCTTTTTTCCCCACTCAACCAGGAGAGAGAGTCCCTTTGTCTTTGCCACGTGGTGGTCACAGCAGTTGGGGGGGGGGGGGGAGGGGCGAGTGGGCCGGTGGTCGCTGCTGGTTGGGGGGGGGGGGTCCCCGCTGCTGGCTGGGGGGGGGGGGGGGGGTTGTGTCCCCGCTGCTGGCTGGGGGGGGGGGGGGGTTGTGTCCCCGCTGCTGGCTGGGGGGGGGGGGGGGTTGTGTCCCCGCTGCTGGCTGGGGGGGGGGGGGGTTGTGTCCCCGCTGCTGGCTGGGGGGGGGGGGGGTTGTGTCCCCGCTGCTGGCTGGGGGGGGGGGGGGTTGTGTCCCCGCTGCTGGCTGGGGGGGGGGGGGGGTTGTGTCCCCGCTGCTGGCTGGGGGGGGGGGGGGGTTGTGTCCCCGCTGCTGGCTGGGGGGGGGGGGGTTGTGTCCCCGCTGCTGGCTGGGGGGGGGGGGGGGGGTTGTGTCCCCGCTGCTGGCTGGGGGGGGGGTCCCCGCTGCTGGCTGGGGGGGGGGTCCCCGCTGCTGGCTGGGGGGGGGGGGTCCCCGCTGCTGGCTGGGGGGGGGGGTCCCCGCTGCTGGCTGGGGGTGGGGGGGGGAAAGAGAAGAGGGGCCGCCGCCGCCGCACCGCTCCTGGCCCGCGTGGGGGGGGGGGGGGAGAGAAGAGGGGCCGCCGCCGCCGCACCGCTCCTGGCCCGCGCGGGGGGGGGGGGGGAGAGAAGAGGGGCCGCCGCCGCCGCACCGCTCCTGGCCCGCGTGGGGGGGGGGGGGGGGAGAGAAGAGGGGCCGCCGCCGCCGCACCGCTCCTGGGTCGCGTGGGGGGGGGGGGGGGGGGAGAGAAGAGGGGCCGCCGCCGCCGCACCGCTCCTGGCCCGCGTGGGGGGGGGGGGGGGGGAGGGAGAGGGGATGGACCTGCTGCTGTTGGGCCCCCCTGTCGCCGCTCCGGCTCCTCCGCTCCCGCTCCGGCTCCTCGGCTCCGGCTCCTCGGCTCCTCCGCTCCGGCTCCTCGGCTCCGGCTCCTCGGCTCCGGCTCCTCGGCTCCTCCGCTCCGGCTCCTCGGCTCCTCGGCTCCGGCTCCTCGGCTCCTCGGCTCCTCCGCTCCGGCTCCTCGGCTCCCGCTCCGGCTCCTCTGCCGGCGCTCCTCCTCCGCCGTCCGGCCTGTCGGGGGGGGGGGGGGGGGTTGTTCTTCTTGTTGTCTACCGCTTGCGGGAGCCCCTCTCCCTGCGACCTCCTCGCTCGCCGCCCGGAAGTCAAGTCAACAGGTGCATCCTTGCCGTAACGGAGGCCGTGTATCCCCGGTTGGCACAATATGTCAGCTTCAATGTGGACCGAGCCCACCAGGATTCCCAGGCAGTGGGGTTAGCCGCCAATGCCGGGATGCCCCAGGGTCAGGGGGTGATCGATGTGATGCATGTCCCCCTACAAGCGCGCTCATGATAGGCTGGTCTTCACAAACCGAAAGGGATTCCACTCTGTGAACATGCAGCTGGTGTGTGACCATGAGCTGCACATCATGCACATCTGCTCCCGATACTGGGGCAGTCTAGATGACGCCTTCATCCAGGCACACTCGATGGTTCTTGACACCTTTAAGGTGCACCCCGGGTGAGGGGTTGGCTCCTGGGTGACAGCGGTTATCTGCTGCGGTGGTGCCTGGTGAAGCTATCTGGAGGCGACAGACCAATACAGAAACACGCTATGACGATGACCATGCTGTGACCAGGGTCATGATCGGCATCCTCAAGATGCAGGTCAGGTTCCTGGACCACTCAGTAGGGGACCCTCCAGTATAGCGCTAGGAGAGTCTCCCACACTGTAGTGGTCTGCTGCATCCTCCATAACATTGTGCAGCAGTGGGGTGACGCGCTAGGGGAGAGGGTGAACGCTAAGCCTCTTCCGACAAGGAGGATGTGTAGGAAGGCCGGGATGGGCAGGGCATGGTGCCCGGGCAGACACAGGAGGCTGCACAACGTGCGTATGAGATGCTCAAATCGCCTGCAGGTTCATCGAGTAGGGTACCTGGCCAATTGCATGGACATCCCATCCCACCCCTTACTCCCCAGCCAACTACCTCCGCCCACGACCACCAATCCTACACCAGCACCCCCTGCAATTCCCTCCATGATTCCCACCTGCAGGTGCGGGTCCTGGGTTGGCAGTAACAGCGGGTTTGGTCCAGGGATGGAGGATGATGATGATCCGCTCTGCAAGGAGCTCTGGTGCTCCGCGTCATTTGAAAACACCTGACTCCTGCACTTTCCACCGTCCGCTTTGGTGATCCCTGCATGTGAACTGGCCAATCCATCGCACAGTCCCACCTTGGGGCGGCGAAGATGTGACCGGGGCAAACTCCTGAGGAACCCACGCCACTTGCCACCGCCAGACCTGGAGGCCCAGTCCCAAGTCAATATGGGTCTCTACGCTCATGGCCATGGAGCACAGGGAGTGAGCCACCTTCCTCCGGGACTGTGCCACATCACTCAGTGACTATGCCACCTCCCTCCGGGACTGGCGCAGGTCAGGCAGCTCTGGGCAATGACGACGACCCTGTTGTGACTGGACCAAGATCTGAAGTGCTGCTGCAATGTTCAGATGGCCCTGGCACATTGCTGCCTGTGACAGGGCAGCCCTGCCCTCTGCTTTGGCCACTGCCTGCACAGAGTGCCCCAGGCCTTGGACATCCCGACCCATGGCGTATGCCTTTGCCACCAAGTGAGATAGAGAGTGTGAGAGAGGGAGAGAGAGAGACAGACAGACAGACAGAAAGTGCGCAGTGTAAGACAGTCAGACGTAGGCAGCACAGGGGATGGGCAGCTAGTGGCCAGGGCACTCGGCCATGGTGGCCGTGGCCGGTACAGATGCTGCCAGTTGTGCAGGAGCGTGCACACTGCCGGCGGGTGGGGTCAGTCACCCTCCGGGTAAAGGGGGGGGGTTACGGGTGCTTGGAACGGGGTTGGTGCCAGGGACAGGATTCACCCTGGCTGCCCTGAAGAGGTTGTGCAGCTTCTTTCGGCTCTGTTGGTCGGTCCTGCCTGGCGCTGCGGGCCACGGCGCTCATGGCCTCTGCCACCTGCACCCGGGCCCGGTGTACAATGGCGGATGGCAGCCTCTTTCCCACCCCGGGGAACAGGGGCCTCTCCTCAATGGCACGCAGCAAGGTCTCCAGCTCGGCGCCTGTGAAGCGGGGTGCCGCTTCTCCGTGCTGCCATCTTGTTGGATGGGACGGGTGTTTGGGGAGTGGGGTACTAATATGCAGCTGCAACTTGTCAGTCTTTCGAGTGGCAATGCTGACCCCGGCGAATCGGACACCGTTTTTCATTGGAATTAATCGAGTTCCACGTGGTGCCGGTGCTAGCCCATTACCAGATCCTAAATTGCTTCAGGACCAGAGCCAATTTAGTTGTCTTTTCAGTCCATTGATTCAGTTAGAACATAGAACAGTACAGCACAGAACAGGCCCTTCGGCCCTCGATGTTAGTTTCAGAAATGGAGAATCCAGCCCATTGAGTCTCAGGAGCTCAACATGAAATAATTATTAATGACCGTCAATCAATCTCTCTGACTCAGAAATTGAACAACTTGAACTGAGACGTTGCATTCCCTCTATTTTATACTTTAAAATACAACATTTTACATTCAGTTTTTTCTTATGTTTCCTTTTTATTTTCTCCCTCTCTTACTCCAATCTTTCTTTCCCTTTCCATTTCTCTTTTATTCCTGATTTGACTCTCGCTCACCCTCCTTCTCCATTTGTATCTCAATCCTTCCATTTCATTGACTGAGGAGATATATATTTGGTCCGACCATTTAGCAAGCCGCTGGCCAATCTTGGAGCTGCACCCGCTATGCCAGGACAACCTCATTGAATGTGCAGCAGAAACCTCGGGCTGGATTCTCCGCACCCCGATGCCGAAATCGCGGCCGGCACTGGGGCGGAGAATCCATTTCCCCGCACGGAATCGGGATCGGTTCCCTGATTCTCCGGAACCCGAAAAGCAGTGTACTCGGAGAGTACGCCGCGCTGCCTAGGACCTACCTGGGGCCATTGCTGGAGGCCTGCTCCACCATTCGCCGCCCCCCCCAACTGGCCAAAGTCCCGATGCTGTGGATTTAATGTGGTCCAGCCGGTCGGCATACTAGTGTGGTGGCTGCGGATTCAGTCCGCGGCCGCCCTGGATGGGGGCGGGCCGATTGGAGGGGGGGGGGGGGGGGGTTATACACGACCAGGCAACGTTTGGGCGGACGTTCAGAGTCAGGAGCGTGGCCGAACGGGGGTCTATTTTCAATGTCCAGCTCCACGGTCCGAGTCTGCCATGAAGCACAGCGCTGCCGCTGGAGGCTGCCACCGTGCGCATGCGCGGCCTCCGACTCAGAAGTGCGGGGGCCCGTATCTGCAGCAAAAGCTGCTAAATGTACGTTGGGTCCCTGCTAGTCTCCTGCAGGGCTGGGAATACGTGGCCCTTTATGCCAGTTTTACTGGCGTGAAAGTCCACAGTTCTGACGCTGGCGTGGGGACATATTCCCAAAAACAGAGAATCCTGCCACGGATCTCTGCTGCAGGTTCAGCAAGATTATGACTGCCGAGTGTGATCAGATCCGAGGAATTTTCCAACTTTTTTGATCTGGTCTCATCAACTTTCTAGCATTTGGCTCTCTGCTCGGCACACCATTTCTATATCTACTGATTTACTCACCAATGTCTCACCTCCATCTTCAATGTCCTAGTCCCAAATAAAATCGTTACTTGCTTTCACACTGGCTATTCATCTAGTACAGCCCTAATCTCCGCTTACTTAAGTCCAAGCAATGCAGGTTAGAAAGGATATGGTGGACAACTAGCTTAGCCATCCATCTCCATCTCTGGTTGGAGTACTTAAAACACTAACGGGTTCTATTCTTGTTTGCTAAATCTGTTCACTATACCGGGATGAATGTAAAGATAACCCCCCCCCCCCCAGCTTCTTTTCTCTACTGGAGACCATTACGATAGAGGATCAGCCGTGATCATGTAAAATGGCACAGCAGACTCAAAGGGCCGAATGGCCTACTCCTGCTCCTATTTTCTTTGTTCCTCGGTCTTCTTAAACCCCTTTCCTCTTCCCCTCCACCAAAAAGCGCAGTAGTTCATGGATTTCTTTGTTACTAAGATTGAGACAATCTGACAAGCTGCCCCTGCCACATCACTCCCTTTACTCCCCTACCTGGTCTATCGTCCATTAATGTTTCATCCTGCCTGAGCCCTGAATTTAGATATTTCTCTGGTTTCTTTCCTGTCACCCCTCATGCCGTCTCTGAATGTATCTTCTCCATGAATCCCATCTCCTTTTCCCTCAATCCTATTCTTACTAAACCGCAAATCACTCACACTCTCTTGTGTTAGCTGATACTGTAAATAGTTTTCTCTCCTCAAGTGTTGTCCCTCTCTCTCTCAAATCTGCTATCGCCCCTCCTCAAAAATACACACCCTTGACTCGACCATCCTTGCAAACTACCATCCTATCTCCAACCTCACTTTCCTCTCCAAACTCCTTGAATATGTTGCTGCCTCTTAAATCTGTTCCCATCTTTTCTGGAAGTTGATGTTTGAAACTCTCCAATCAGGCTTCTGGCCCTACCACAGCACCGAAACGGCTCTTGTCAAAGTCATGCATGATATCCAATGTGACTGACAAAGGTGAACTTCCCTTCCTCATCCTTCTCAAATTCTCTGCAGCCTTTGACATGGTTGACCATACCATCCACCTCCAATGCCTCTCCACTGCTCTAATGGGTTGGGTTTGCTCTCACTTGGCTCCATTCTTACATATCTAATCATAGCCAGAGAATCACTTGCAAGAGCATCTCTTCCTGCTCCCACACAGTTACCTCTGGTAATCACCAAGGACCTATCTTTGGCCACCATCCTATTTTCCATCCATAAGTTGACTCTTGACAACATCATCCTAAGGCCACGTGTTAGTTTTTACACGTATGCTGATGACACCCAGCCTTACTCCCCTGACTTCTCCACTGTTGCTAAATTATCAGGCTGCTTATCAGATATCCAGTACTTGATGAGCAGAAATTTCCTTCAATTGAATATTGTGAGAATGAAGCCATCCTTTTTGGTCCCCACTCCAAACTTGATTCTCTAGCTACCGACTCCATCCCTATGGCTGGTAAAAGTCTAAGCCTAAGTCGGTGCATTCCCAACCTTGGTGTCACATTTTATCCTGAGCCGAGTTTCTGACCTCATATTCATGCCCTCATTAACGACTGCCTATTTCCATCTCCATAACATCACTTGATTTTGCCCGTGTCAGCTGAAATGCTCATCCACACCTTTGTTACTCTAGGTGTGTCAATTTCAACACAGTTCCGGCTAGTCTCCCACATTCCCACAGTTTAATGTGGATAAGTGTGAGCCTATCCATTTAGACCGAAAAAATAGAAAGGCAAATTATCGGAATGAAAAGCAGGTTCAAAATGCGTCTGGGCAGAGATTTGGGTGTCTTTGCTCATGAATCACAGAAAGTTGGTATGCAGGTACAGCCTGCCATTAAAAATGGGATTTGTAGCATTTGTTGCAAAATAACTGGAGTATAAAAGTAGAGAAGTGTTGTTGCAATGGTACAGGGAATGGTGGGACCACATTTGGAGTATTGTGTCCTGTTTTGGTGTCCTTAGAGGAAGGATGTAGTGGCATTTGAAGCAGTTCAGAGGAGGTTCATCAGATTGATTTCGGGGATGAAAGGGTTGATGTATGAGGAGAGATTGAACAGTTTGGGCTTATACTCGCTAGAGTTTAGAGGAATGAGAGGGGATCTGATCGAGGTATGCAAAATACTAAGAGGGATTGATAAAGTAAATACAGACCAAATGTTCCCCTTTGTGGGGGCAATCTAGAACGAAAGGTCACAGATATAGGTTGAGAGGTGGTAGATTGAAAACTGAGATGAGGAGGAACTACTTCTCGCAGAGGGTGGTGAAGTTGTGGAACTTGCTACCCCATAGTGCGGTGGAGTCTGAATCATTAAATGGCTCCATGAAGGAGATAGATATAATTCTGATAACAAAAATGGGTTAAAGGTATATTGGGAACAGACAGGAAGGTGGATTTGAGACCAGGAAGAGTTCAGTGAAGATCTGATTGAATGGCGGAGCAGGCACGAAGGACTGAATTGTCTACTGCCGCTCCTAATTCCTATGTTCTACTCTCAGTAAACCGGAGGTCAATCAAAACCCCACTGCCTGTATCTTAACTCACAGCAAGCCCCATTCATTCATCTCCCCTGTGCTCGATGACCCATAATGGCTCCCAGTCAAGCAACATTTTGATTTTAAAATTCTCACCTTGGTTTCAAATTCCTCCATGTCCTTGCTCCTCTGCATCCCTGTAATCTCTACAACCCTCCAAAATATCTACAGTCCTCAAGTTCTGGCCCTTTGTGCATTCCCAGTTATAACTGTTCCATCATTAGCGGCTGTGCTTTCAGTTGCCTACGCGCCAAACTCCGGAATTCCCTCCCTACACTTCACCACCTCGCTGCTTTTCTCCTTTAAGACACTTTTTAAAATCTACCCTTTGGACCAAAACTTTGGCCATCCTACCTAATAACGCCTTATATGGTTTGATGTCACACTTTGCTATATAATGCTCCGTGACATGCTTTTGGACATTTCATTACATAAAAGGTGCTGTATTAATATGTGGCATTTGTGATTAACTTCACATTCTAGGCATAATTGCTGTACACTTTGCACATTTTAAAATATGATCATCCCCGGATTATGTTGATTATTTAAATTGATAAAGAAAATTAACAACGGTAAGTACATACTTTTTAAAACTATCCTATCCTTGTTCTGTTCAGTTTTTTTTATATAATCTCATAAAAAATAGGTATCCATCCAGAAAAGTATAGAGCTAGAACTTCTGAGGAGTGCTCAAAGTAGAATTGCTACTCTTGTTTTTTGTTTCCTACCTTAATCATAAACTGTACCTTCCTTGTCTAACTTGGGTGGAGTGAGAAATAGACCATGTATTGGATTCCCGAGGCCTTCTGTGAAGTGTAGCAAAGTCAGCAGAGAGGATGCCATGCCCCCCCCCCCCTTTGTTTTACTGCATTAGCTGCCATAAAACAGATAAATTTAAAGGTCACTTTGAGAAGCCAGGGAGAATTTAAGTTGGTCACCGAAGTGGGGAGGTCATGGTCCATGGGCGGGTTTGGGTGGTCAGTGGGCCTTTGGGAGTGATCAGAGGATTAGCGGGGAGCAGGAGGGCGGGGACAGTCAGGGGGGATTGGGAGGGTAGTCAGAGGGGTGGAGGTAGTTGGCAGTGGGGGTGGTAGTCGCTGGATCTGGCGCATAGTTAGTGGTGTGCGGAGTAGATGGAGTTGTGGGGGATAATCAGGGTGGGGGGGGGGGGGGGGGGGGGGGGAGGTTGGTGAAGCTTCAGTACTATTATTACCCAGGAGTTAGTCGTGGTTTTAATTCTTCTAGCTTTTCCTGGGTAACTATTCCTCGAAAGCAGTTGGAAACATCCAGGGCGCGATTCTCCGCTGCCCACGATGGGTCGGAGAATAGCGGGAGGGCCTTCCCGACATTTTTCACGCCCTCCCGCTATTCTCCCCCCCCCCCCCCCCCCCCCCCCCCCCCCACCCACGGCCGCCCCATGACACGAATCGCTGCTCGCCCTTTTTTACGGCGAACAGCGATTCTCCCCAGGCCGATGGGCCGAGTTCCCAGGCCTTTACGGCCATTTTCACGAACGCAATCACACCTGCTCTCACTGTTCGTGAAAACGGCCACAAAGTGCCGTCCCGGACAACCATGGCACCGATTGGCATGGCCGCACCACGGCTGTGCCAAGGGTGGCATGGGCCTGCGATCAGTGGGGACCGATCGCGGGCAGCGGGTCTGATACCCGCGCACTATTTGTTCTTCCACCGCCCTGCAGGATCAGTCAGCGGGGCAGCTGAGTGGCATGACGGCCCGCGCATGCACAGGTTTGACGCGTCTGCGTGATGACGTCATCCGCGCATGCGCGGGTTAGAGCCGTCCAACCCGCACATGCGCGGCTGACGTCATCGTGCACGTCAGCTGGCATGACGCTTGGCGCACGGACTTAGCGAGCCCCGCCCGGGGGGGGGGGGAGAATCGGGTCCTGGGAGCTGGCATGACGCTTGGCGCACGGACTTGCTAGCCCCGCCCAGGGGGGAGAATCGGGTCCTGGGAGGGGGCACGGAGGCTGCCGTGAAACACGGCCAGTTTCACGGCAGCCTTTACGACTCGCCGTATTTGCGGAGAATCGCGCCCCAATGTCTGCAATTTAAATCGGAGTATCGCAAAGTTTCCAAGACATCAGAAGTTTAAACTTCCCGGGCAATTCCGTGGAAGTCTTGTGTGGAGATTTCCAGGGAGAAACAACGCATCTTCTGGGGTATCCCTTGGTGAGACCCCCGGAGAGTGGAAATTATGAGCTATATTCGTGCTTTTCTCCATTATTCGATGTGTACAGGTGGCAAAATGTATCCCATCCACCAATTAATTCCTTTTCAATCACCCACAAACTAAAAGCTAACTCCGATGGTTACGGAGACAACCGTGTGCAGAGATTTAATGCAACTTTTTAAAAAAACCTTGATCAATATGACACAGAAACAAACATTAAATCAGAACAATATTGATATTTTAAATGCCATTTAAGAATTATAACCTACAGATACAAACCCCAAAACATAAATTTAAAACAATGCCTCTGCTCCAGTGAGCTCCCATTCTCCCATCATTTTTCTTAATTTTTCAAGTTAGTAAAACTCATCATAGTTTTTCTACAACCATCTTATTTAACTGTACCTTACACACCTGTTTTCTTCTGCTTGGGACTTCTTGCCTTTTTAAAAGGGCCACATCTGAAATCCTTTGTCTCAGATTGAAGTACAGTTCCAAAGTTCATTTTTTCTAATCAATTAATGGAAACATCTTAACTTAGTTTAGTCATAGTTCAGGTTTTCTTCAATTACTTTTAACTTGTGGGGTCATGACAAACATGTAATTTTCATAGCCAGAGCATGTCTTGCATCAACCAAACCCTTGCAATTCATATCCCAAGAGTGAAAACACTCCATGGAACCGACCATTACCCAGTGACCAGGGCATCATAAACAAGAGATTATGTATCCTTCTCACCACAATCTTTTTGTCTACTCCAAAAGGCGGTGAATATGACATTACTGAAATGAGAGACATGTTGCCAAAACTTTTCGTCTTGACTCATCAAGACTAATGCAAGATTGCTAAATTTCAAATGACCACAACAGTTTGGAGAAAAAGTTGTTGATTAGTTGGGAAGTCAACCCTGATTGGCCAAAGTGTTGCCATTGAGCAATGGGGAGCCGTTTCACACCGCTGCTATGCAGTGACGACACAGTGGTACTATCAGGATGCTGCAATAAGTCCAAAAAGTTGCAACGCAATTGAGCAATGTTGTTATGAATTTCAGTGCCCATGCAATGACAGGTATGTAAGCTGTATGGATCAAACAACATGTTCCTTTGGTTGTTGAGAACCTATGCAAGGAGTCAGAGGAGGAGGAAATTAAGGCAAACACAAAAGACAGAAAGATGAATAAGAAAAGTGATAGGCAGATAAACCAAGAGCCAGAATCAAACAGGGCCACAATGAAAAATATTGGCAGCACGGTAGCACAATTGTTAGCACAATTGCTTCACAGCTCCAGGGTCTCGGGTTCGATTCCCGGCTTGGGTCACTGTCTGAGCGGAGTCTGCACGTTCCTCTTGTGCTTGCGTGGGTTCCCTCCGGGTGCTCCGGTTTCCTCTCACAGCCCAAAGATGTGCAGGCTAGGTGGATTGGCCATGCTAAATTGTCCTTAGTGTCCAAAAAAGGTTAGGTGGGTTTACTGGGTTGGGGGGGAGAAGAGGATAGGGTGGAGGTGTGGGCTTGGGTGGGCTGCTCTTTCCAAGGGTAGGTGCAGACTCGATGGGCCAAATGGCCTCCTTCTGCACTGTAAATTATATGATTCTATGACTAATAATGTTAAAGAGACAAGCTTAAAAATTTTGTGGCCTAATGCACGGGGCATTCACAATAAAGTGGATGAACTAATCCTGTAAATAGACATGAACGTATAATAAGATATAGTTGAGATTGCGGAGACATGGCTACAGGATGACCAGGGATCGGAACTTAATTTCCAGGGGTATTCGGTATTCAGGAAAGACAGACAAAAAGGAAAAGGCGATGGGGTTGCATTGCTGGTCAAGGAGGAATTTAACACAATAGTGAGGGAGGATATTAACACCAACAATGCGGAATCTGTATGGGTAGAGCTGCAAAACATGTGGGCGTCATATATAGACTCCCAACGATATTGTTGGGAATAGAATTAACGGAAATTAGAGTCACATGTGAGAAAGGAACAACTGTGATGAGTGATTTTAATCTGCGTATAGATTGGCAAAATCAACTTAGCCACAATACCATAGAGGAGGAATTCCCAGAGTGTATGCAGGATGGTTTTCTGGATCAATGTGTTGAGGAGCCAACTGGAGAACAGGCCATCCTACATTGGGCAATGAGAATGGAATCATTGGCAATCAAATTGTGCGAAACCCCTTGGGGATGAGCGACCATAATACGATAGAATTTTTCATCAAGATGGAGAGTGAAGTAGTTGATTCTGATACTAGGGTTCTGAATCTTCACAAAGGAAACTACGATGAAATGAGACATGGGTTGGCTATGATCGATTGGGAAATGTTACTTAAAGGGGTGACAGTGGATAGGCAATGGCAAACATTCATAAGAGTGCATGGTGGAACTGCAACAATTTTTTATTCCTGTCTGGCACAAAAGTAAAATGGGAAAGGTGGCCAATCATGGTTTACGAGGCAAATTGGGGATAGTTTTCAATCCATGAAGTAGCATACAAATTGGCCAAGAAAAACAACATGTCTGAGGATTGGGAGCTGTTAAGAATTCAGCAAAGGACAATGGGATTGATTAAGAAGGGGAAAATAGAGTACAAAACACATATGTATAAGAGGGACAAATAAATGACTGAGCATCTAAATACATACTTTGGATCTGTCTTCATAAATATGGACACAAATAAGATACCAGAAATGTTGGAGAGTGCAGCATTTAGTGAAAGGGAGGAACTGAAGATGATCAATATCAGTAGAGAAATGGTGTTGGGAAAATTGATGGCATTGAAGGCTGATAAATCCCCAAGGCCTGATCATTTACATCCCAGGATACTGAAGGAGGTGGCTCTAGAAATAATGGATGTGTTGGTGGTCATCTTCCAGGATTCTATAGACAGCAGAACAGTTCCTGCAGATTGGAGGGTGGCTAATGTAACTCCACTGTTTAAAAAGGGAGGTAGACAGAAAACTGGGAATCGTAGACCAGTAATCCTGCGGTTAGTAGTGGGGAAAATTCTAGAATCTGTTGTCAAAGATTTTATAGCAGAGCACTTAGAAAACAGTGGCAGGATCGGACAGATTCAGCATGGATTTATGAAGGAGAAATCATGCTTGAAAAATCTACTAGAATTCTTTAAGAATGTAATTAGTAAAATTGAATAGATGAACGGGAGCCAGTGGAAGTGATATATTTAGACTTTCAGAAGGCTTTTGATAAAGTCCCACATTAAAGGTTAGATTGTAAAATTAAAGCGCTTGGGATTGGGGGTAATGTATTGAGATGGATAGAAAATGGGTTGGCAGACAGGAAACAAAAAGTAGGAATTAATGGGTCTTTTTCAAATTGCAAGCAGTGACTAGTGGGGTACCTCAGGGATCAGTGCTCAGACCCGAGCTATTCATAATATATATTAATGATTTAGATGAGGAAACAAAATGTCATATCTCCAAATTTGCAGATGACACCAAGTTCAGTGGGAGGGTGAACTGTGAGGAGGATGCAGAGATCCTTCAGTATGATTTGGGCAAGTTGAGTGAGTGTGCAAATGAATGGCAGTTGCAGTATAATTTGGATAAATGCGAGGTTATCCACTTTGGTAGCAAATACAAGGCGGCATAGTATTATTTGAATGGCCATAAATTAGGAGGGGAGAACATGCAACGAGATCTGGGTGCCCTCGTACACCAGTCACTGAAGGTAAGTATGCAGGTGCAGCAGGCAGTAAAGAAGGCAAATTGTATGCTGGCCTTCATTGGAAAAGGATTCCAGTACAGGAGCAAGGATCGCTTGCTACAATTATACAGGACCTTGGTGAGGCCACATCTGGAATATTGTGTGCAGTTTGTGGTCTCCTTATCTGAGGAAGGATGTTCTAGCTATAGAGGGAGTGCAGCGAAGGTTTACCAGACAGATTCCTGGAATGGCAGGCCTGACGTACGAGGAAAGATTGAATCGATTAGGACTTTATTCGCTGGAGTTTAGAAGAATGAGGTAGGATCTCTCAGAAATCTATAATATTCTAACAGGACTGGACAGGAAAGATGCACCCAATGGTGGGTGCGTCCAGAACCAGGGGTCACAGTCTAAGGATACAGGATAGACCATTTAGGACAAAAATTAGGAGAAACTTCTTCACCCAGAGATTGGTGAGCCTGTGGAATTCGTTACCACAGGAAGTAGTTGAGTCCAAAACATTGTATGGTTTCAAGAAGCAGTTTGATACAGCACTTAGGGTGAAGGGGATTAAAGGATATGGGGGAAAGCGTGACTAGTGCTGGATGATCAGCCATGATCATAATGAATGGTGGAGTGGGCTTGAAGGGCCGAATGGTTTTCTCCTGCTCCTATTTTTTCTATGTTCATAATAGGCAAAGTGCAACCTCAAGCAGCCTGCACTTGCAAACTCAAATCAAAATGTCAACTTGTGATTCAATGATTGGACAGCATTTGCTGCACAATCCGGAATGCATTAATAGCTACACTAACAACCAATTTAGATACTCGGTCAAACTCATATTGTGGCTCATTTACACTTGCTAGACGTGTTGTACATCAATATAGAGGAACTGGGTCAAGCCTTCAGTTTTTCTGAATTACCCAACACCTAAGGAGTCTTTAGTTCCCTGTTGCTTTCTCCGTCACAATGCTTTGACCAGACAGAGTCACTTACCAACCAATCAGCACTGTTTTCTCCCAGAGCACAAATTGTTGCGAATGTTTGGAATTTGTTGTCCTAATGCAGCAGGTACAACCCAAAAATATGAATTTAAAACAATACATCTGCTCCCAATGAGCTCCCATGGTTATTTTTTACCTTTCATCACTCTAAATAATTTCACTTTATTCCTGCTCTTCTTTCTGTCTGAAGCCAGCTGGCTGGCCATTTTGCCACTTTCCCCCTGACTCCTCATTTTCTGGTCTTATTAATGAGTCTATTTCGGGTATCTTATAATCGGCATTTTGAAAATCATGAGAAATTATATCGACGACATTACCAGTGTCGACTCTCGCTGTTAGCACCTCAAAAAATTCAATAAGGTTGGTCAAACAAGATTTTCACTTTTTAAATCTATGCCGATAATTTATTATTGTATTTTTCATTTTTAGATGTTAAGTTCTCTCCTTGAGAAATCTGAAATTGAGGCCCAAAAAGTTTATAAAACTAATGTTGTAAGTTCAAGGTCTACTGTGGATAGTCTCTCAGACCAAAGCTTTGCCATAGAGTCTGGGGTATTGTGTTCAGTTTTGGTCTCCGTATTTGAGGGAGGATGTGGTGACATTGGAAGCAGTTCAGAGGCGGTTCACCAGATTGATTCCAGGGTTGACATACGAGGAGAGATTAAACAGTTTGGGCTTATACTCGCTGGAGTTTAAAAGAACGAGAGGGGATCTTATTGAGGTGCATAAAATACTAAAAGGGATTGATAAAGTAAACAAAGACCAAATGTTTCCTCTCGTGGGGCAATCTAGAACAAGAGGTCACAGATATAGGTTGAGAGGTGGTAAATTTAAAACTGAGATGAGGAGGCACTACTTCTCGTAGAGGATGGTGAATTTGTGGAACTTGCTGCCCCATAGTGTGGTGGAATCTGAATCATTAAATGGTTTCAAGAGGGAGAGAGGGTTAAAGAGTTATGGGGAACAGGTAGGGAGGTGGCTTTGAGACCAGGAAGAGATCAACCATGATCTGATTGAGCGGGCTAGAAGGGTTGAATTGCCTACTTCTACTCCTAACTCTTATGTCCTATGTTCACAGCACAAAAAGTCACTTTGACTCATTGTGTCTGCGCCTGTCATAAAGCAATTATCTAATCCCATTTTCCAGCACTTGGTCTGTAGCCTTGTATGCTATGGTGTTTCAAGTGCTCATCTAAATGCTTCTTAAATGTTGCGAGTTTTCCCGCAACTACCACCGTTTCAAATTTCCAGATTCCTGCCACTTCTGGGTAAAAAAGCTTTTTCTCAAATCCCCTTGATTATTTGTATCCTCTGTCTTGCTAACAGAGAAGTCAGCAGATTTTGAATACAAATGTCCGCAGCCAGGAAACACTTTATAAACCACCTTCTGACCCTACACACCAGGAATTTCATCAAGGGATTAGAACACTGACAAATTTGCAGCCTCACCCTCTTCCCATCTGGGGTATTGGAAACAATTTTGGGTGCCTAACTTCAACCAAAAATGCCCAAGAACATTGTGGACCTGTCTGGTTCAGGTATTGAATGATTCACTTTCCTACAGAAGATTGGCTTGTTTCCAAACTGCCAGCATCAGATACGTAATCTTGCAGTTACTTGAAAGATGCTCAATGTCACTGCAGATAGATCTACCGATAAATAAGCTCCAACCGCAATACCAGAGACTTGCCATACTGAACATCATCCGTATACACTTTTCTATAATCCTAAAATGCTGGCATCAAGGTGTGTGCCAAAAACTGGAAGGAGCCAGGGTGAAACAGAAACTGAGCATGTGGGAGCGACATTGCAGCTAAGAACTCCAGTCATCATGTGCAACACTCTGGTGTTGCTCTGTGTGTAGTGAAGAGCACTTAACTTCCTCCAGGCTCTGCAGGAACAGATGGTTGATCCTGTTGGATGGTTCCCGAGCAGGCTCTCAAAATCATCCCCGAAACTTCCAAACAAGTACCAAGACATCACCTGGCTGACGGTGAAAAGTGCCCTCCCCGTCAGATCTTTCCTGCACGCCTGGAAACTCACTGCCTCTGCACGCTGTCTTTGAGGCAACTACAATGGGGGTGAAGGCCATCACCCACCCCATTCTGGAATGCACCTTTGCAAAGCAAGTCTTGAAAGAGATGCAGTGTTTTTTGTCGAAGCTCATTCTGAGCAGCTCTGCAACCAAGGGTTCAGTTTTCCACTGGCTGTTTACATAGAGCCAAACATCAACTGCTTTTGGAGGACCATCAGCTCAATGAAAGACTCTCCTTGGTCTTTCAGAAATGCTGGATGTTTGACATTAAATGAAATTTATATGCACATTGAAATGATAACCTGTATTGGTAAATGTAGTGAGGCACCTCATGCACTGTATTGAAAGAAATTGAACTATATTGAACTTTATAAAATGTCAGACTTGAACAGTTATATAATGCATCTTTACAACTTTGATGAACAAAGTATATTTCGGGGAAAAATAAATACTTCTTAAAAATGCAGCATTAAACAAATACCATATTTTGTTTTGAGTCTTCACAGTCCTTCTTGCTGAAATGATCATATTTAATTAACGACAAATAGAGAAATAAGTATTACATTGAGGGTGCTAAGGATTTCCTTTTGAGTTTGATAGGCTTAGTAGAGAATGCAGGTCCATACTGTTTGATGTGATAAGTAAGCTCCACAGGCGAAAACCAGGACTTTAATGTGAAAAAATAGTTTTCTTTTCACAAAAGAACCCACTCTCTCCAGTAGGCGAAATGGAGATGCAGAAACCACATGTTAATGTTTACAGCTGAACATAATTTTAGTTTGTGAAATACCTTCAATTTTATGTATCAAGTGACTATTGTGCAATGCACCAACTGAAATACTATATAAACATAATTCTAATATTTGGAGGGATGCAAGTGTTTCCTTGGGGTATGTATTCTACGGACAATATCCATTAAGTTATCACTTGCATAATTGTAGTCAGCCAACAGGACAACTACTATAAATATTAGTGCGAATTAAATCCATGTGTTCTGAGCGAATTTGAATTACCACAAAATGGATATTTATACAAGCAAAAATAGCACCGACATGGCCAAAGATAAGTGAAAGTTCACTTACTGAACAAACTATTTGCACAACAGTGACAGACCCAGCTTGCTAATGGATTTCCAATTACTGTTATTATCTAATTAAATTGTTTAAATTAATCTGCTTATTATCAGAGACCCAATGAAGTGTCATAATTTTGATTTGGTGCAATCAAAGAAACCTTTGTTGAGGAGAGGGAATCTTCCAGACAAAATGTACTATCCTTTCTCTTGCATATTTACATATTTCACCCCAAGTTAAGCACGTATTTTACCATCAAGCAATATGTCAGACAGTGCTCAATTCAGCCAGATAGGTTCATACACCATAATGTTTGCCGAGCTGAAAAGAGAAATTCACAATATGATAAATTCCATTACCAGTGAACTTAGTTACAAGGCTCCATGGGACCGACTGAAAAAGACATAATTTTGTAACAAAAAACAATCAAGTTCTCCCACTGATGGGGTCTCGCTAAACAGTCCTATTAAGAATTCTATAATGTTTCTACAGCTGGTTTCTTCGATGATGCCCATAAACGCCTCTCTGTGACTGAAAAAATAGCCACTCCTCCATCCTCGGCACCCTGTGAGGACGAGAGAAGCGTCAAAACTGTGCTGCTTAATATTATGAGGAGTTTTCGCCTTTTCCCATTCATCAATTCTATTATTACCAGGAACAAAAGAGTTACTACAGCAGAAATATTTCAGGTCTCAAAAGTTTCTGAAAAGAATGTGGGTTGTTGCACAAAAATATTGAAGCGATGAAGTGTGCTCAAGTAGATTGGTGTCGTGAAAAGTTTTTAGTGACAAGTTTTGGTCTTGAATACATTTATTCAGTATATTATTATTGTAAATTTTTTTCATTTACCACAACAGAAACATTATCTGGAAGACATTTTGGTTAAACAATTGCTATATACTAGCCCACAGGTTCATTGTATATTCATTGCACACCATTAAGGAATTTGTAGCAGGACACAAAGCAATTTATTTAATTTTGTGTTTCTTGTTTGCTCAGGTCTGCCTCAAGCAATTAGAAGTGAGAAAGAAATGCAGCATTATTTTTAATTGATCATAAATCATTCCTGCATATGGGTGAGAAAATGTGAAATGTTAACTCTGAAATTATCAGACAATAGCCAACAGAAACATTCCAGTTGAATGGTCAAAGGTAGTCACATAAAAAAGGTTTCTAATTTTGAACCATGTACATTTATTTCACTCCCAATGAAAAAAGATAACCTAATTACTGAAGATTGTTGTTTACTGTGTTTGACTGTTATGTCCCGAGTTAATCTGATTAAGGATGCATTTAATCGTAAAATTGAATGATATTAAGACTGGAGTGTAAATATTGAATCAGATTAGCCATCTGAATTCTGTTAGCACTGGGACCGAGAAATGCCTATTCCTACAGATGGAGAGGGTGATGTCAGAAGACATCAATAGAGTGATGGCACTGGAGCTTCTGCAATGTATCGAGGAACCCCCCCCCATCCACCAGGTGGACCGGGAACTTCTCGGAATCCGGATCGCTCCACCAGGTGCAGCCTTATACTGGCCGGGAGATCATTGATATTAATTTCCAGGCACCACTGCGCCCACTCCACTGATCCGCAAAGAACTGTAGCTGAGTGAAGTGCCATCCGGACGGGGTCCCGGAATCGTGGCGCCTTTCTGAAATGGGGAGGGGTTATTTTGTCAAGGGAGACAGCGGAACTGGGGGTCAGCGGGAGAGATGGGGACCCAACAATAGGGTGGACATGAGGGGCAGCATTTCCCGCAATTCCTCAACTTGGTGGGTGGAAGGAAGTGGTATCAAGAGAGGAGTAGCCAGTAGAGGGGTAAGTGAATCCTGGAAACCTTACTGCGGGCAAATAGTGAAAGACTGTTTCCATTGGTGGGCTGGTTGATGGGGAACCAGGGGTTGAAATGGGTTCTCATTGGGGAAAAGCTAACGAGGTGGAAGGGCCTTTGGAGTGGAGTCTTTAGACCGTGAGATACAGCCTCACGTGTGTGGCTATCGTGGTACAGTCTAAAATCATTTTGGAGGGACTGGGTACACAAGGAATGTAGAAAGATCTGGGGGAATGGGGTTACAGAAGAGAGCACCAACACTAGTTGCTAAATGGCATCTTCCTGTGCTCTAATTTCTATCATTCTATGAACCAGATGGGTTTTTATGACAATCGCTTCATGGTCAACTTGACTTCTAATTCAAGATTTTTATTCAATTTAAATTTCACCATCTGCCATGGTGGGATTTGAACCCAGGTCCCCAGAGCATGACTCTGGGTCTCTAGATTACTATTCCAGTGACAATACCGCTACACCACTGCCTCCCCCAAAAACTGTAAAAGAAATCAACTCCTGTTGAGCTCCTGTATGACTGGTAAAGAGAATCGTAGGTGAACACTGCTAAATTTAGGTTCATTTTTTTGTCACCGCACATGGAGCGGAGATCATTTTATTATAATTCACTGGCAGACCTGTTTTATGATGGATAGTTTTGACATCCACGCCTTTGTCGCTGTTCCAGCTTCTGCTTATGATTGGTCATCTTGTTGTTTGGCAACCAGCGGGCATTTTGCTACTGTTGATAATCATAGTGAGAGTCACATACCTGTAGTTTGGAGGGAGCGCAGCTACTGCGAGGAGAGAGCCCAGGCGCTGATCAACGCTGTAGTCTCCCAACACATAGGCTGCCAAGTTTCTGGGATAATCAGAGAATCAGAGAAGAGACTATGCAAATGAGTGAAAGTAGATGGAGGACGTGAAAATCTTGGGAGACTTCCGCCGACAGCCATGGTGCGAGTGGTCCCACACAGGGCAGCTCCTGCTTGAAGCTGTAGAAAAGAGCTCTTTTTTGGAAAGGCGTGGCGTGGAGGTCTGAAAAGTCCCCCCCCCCCCCCCACCCACACTGGCATGTCTGTTGGTTACCAAAACTTGGCAGGGGGTGAAGGACTTGGCCCAAGGAGTTGCAAGAGACCATTTGGCGCAGCAGCTAATGGAAAGATGGCAGAGGGGGAAGGGTCAGTGTAGCTCAGAAGGCCCCAGATGGAACAGTTGATGGCCTTCATCAAGGAAGAGTTCCGACAGCAGAGGAAGGATCTGCAGGAGGATCGCTCGAAGGTGCTGTGGCACCCCTTAAGGGCTCGATGGAAAGGGTTGAAAATTGTCTGGAGGCGCAGGGGTCACAGATCCGAGAGATGGAGAGGGTGATGTCAGAAGACATCAATAGAATGATGGCACTGGAGGCGGAGGTGGGGCTGTTGGTAGATCTTTGCAAGACGCTGAAAGCAAAGGTGGAGGAGCAAGCAAACAGATCAAGAAGGCGGATGGTGGGCCTGCCTGAAGGAGCGAAAGGTATGAGTGCCACAAGGTACGTCTCGAGAATGCTCGCTAAGGGGGTGCTGGACAAGGCTCCAGAGGTGGGCAGTACCCACAGGTCTCTGAAGCAGAAGCCAAGAGCTGGGGTACTGCCACGGGCGGTAACGGTGAGACTCCACAAGTTTCTGGAGAAAGAGGAGATCCTGCAGTGGGCCAGGGAGAAGCGGAACTGCGAAAGGGAGGGGAATAATGCTCCATTATACCAGGACATTGGAGCTGAACTGATAAAACGGCATTTTGAGTTCAACAGGGCCAAGGCGGTGCTGTGTTGATGGCAGATCAGGTTTGGGCTACTCTACCCGGCGATACTATGGGTGACGTATGAAGGACGGGAATACTATTTTGAGACATCAGAAGCAGCCAGTGACTTTATCAAGGAGCAAAAACTGGGGGAGAACTTTATTTTTCTATAAATTTAGAATGCCCGATTAAGGGTAATTTTAGCATGGCCAATTCACCTACCCTGCACATCTTTGGGTTGTTGGGGCGAAACCCACGCAAACACGGGGAGAATGTGCAAACTCCACACGGACAGTGACCCAGAGCTGGGATCGAACCTGGGACCTCGGCACGGTGAGGCAACAGTGCTAGCCACTGTGCCAAACCGGGTGAGAACGGACCAATTTTGGGAGACGGAGGTGCTGGCACCCCAGAACAATGGAATATATGGATAGAATGGGTGGTTGGAGAGAGGGGGGTTCTTTTTCACCTATGTGAACGGTATTTCCTTTTTCTGTTGGGTCGACAATGGGTAGCAGGGTAAAAAGTTTGTAAGGGGATGGCCAGCGCACCCACCCTCACCCAACTGCCTTTGGCTGTTTCTTCTTTTCGTTTGTCTTTGGGGGAGGTGACCTGTGGTTTGAGATGTGTCTTTTGGTGGAAGAGCAGGCCCGCAGGGAACCTTCTGCACAGAACAATGAGGTGAGGGTGGGGGGGTCACTAGAAGGAGCCTTTGGGCAGGAGTTGCTACGCTGGCAGGTAACACTGGTGAACAGAAGTAAAGTGGGGGAGAGGGCCGCGAGAGATGGCTGAGGCGGGGGGTGGGGGGAGAAGAAGCGTGGTCAGAGGCAGAGAAGGGGGCCATCTTGGATGGGCCCAGTACAGGATGAAATCAGAGGGGGTAAAGCCGAAAGGAGGAGGATGGCAGATAGTGGAGGGAAATGGAGGCATAAGTCCCCAGTAAGGCTTAAAACATGACGCGAGAGGACTCAATGGACCGGTGAAAAGATTTTGGGTCTTTGCGCACCTCAGGTGTTCAAAGGCAGAGACTGTCTTTCTGCAGGAGATGCACATCTGCATGGAGGACCAGATTAGGCTGAGAAAGGGATGGGTGGGCCAGGTATCCCACTCGGCAGTCGACTCAAAGTTGGCCATCCTGATGAGCAGGAAAACAGGGTTTGTGAGCGCGAAGGGAGTGAGGGACGGAGATAAGTGATGGTGAGCGGGGTATTGGAGGGTCACCAGTGGGATTGGTGAATGTAAATGCACCAAATTGGGATGATGTAGGTTTTTATGAGGGGGCTGCTAGCAGTGATTCAGGAATTGTCCACGCACCAGTTGATCATGGGAGGCGATTTTAATTGTGTTCTAGAGCCAAGGGTAGAAAGGTCGAGCCTCACGTCAATGGGTAGGATGCGAATGGCAAAGGAGCTGAGAGGGTTCATGGAAAAGATGGGTATGGTGGCGCTTTAAGAACCCATGTTAAGAAGATGTTTAGAGGGTGTATTCAAGAATCAACTTTTTTGTGGTGAGGCGGGAGGATTTGGTAGGGGTGGAGGGGGTGGTGTACACGGGGATAGTAATTTCGAACCATTCGTCCCACTGGCTGGAGATTCGCCAGAGATTGGGACAGGGGCAGAGGCCGGGGTGGAGGCACGATTTGGGGCTGTTGACAGATAAGGCACATGAGGATAGGGAAAGGAGGGCGGAGTACGGACGTATAATGAACGAGATAGTCGAAGTAGGTAGGGAGTATTTGAGGGTGCCCACCACGGGATTGGCGAGGAGGAAAACATTGCAGGGGCAATTGATAGGTTGACGTGGAGATGCTGAGGCAGAGGTGGGAAGGAGAGGGGGCAGAGTGGGTCAGGATGGAGGAAGAATCCTGTTGGGGGTCCTGCCGGAGGGCAATGGTGATGGCAGCATTGCTACAGGTGCCGAAGAAACACACACAGAGCCCCGTGGTACAGTCCACAGTAAAGGTCTGGAACCAGCTGAGAAGACATTTCAGGATAGAGGGGATGTCGGTGTTGATGCCACAGTGCGAAAAACATGAAGTTGAGCCGGCCGAGGAGACGGACGGTATGTATAAGAAGTGGAGAGAAGTGGGGCTGGTCAGAGTAAGGGATCTGTATTTGGAAGAGAGGTTTGCCAGTATAGAGGAACTGAAGGAGAGGTTGGAGCTTCCGAGAGGAGGTACCTGCAGGTAAGGGACTTTGTGTGGAAAGTTTGGAAAGAATTCCCCAGGTTACCAATGTATGTCCTGTTGGAGCAATTGCTGTATCCAGACGTGGAAGGAGAGGGGCCATACATGGGTGCTTGGGAGAGCAGGGAGGCGAGAAGGTGGTGAAGATTAAGGAAAAGTGTGAGGAGAGATAAACTGGGGAGTGTGGAACGAGGCGCTATGAAGGGCAAACATGACTTCCTCATGCGCAAGGATGAGCCTGATACAGTTCAAGGTGGTATATAGGGTACATTTGACTTGGGAAAGAATGAGTGGGTTTTTCCAGGGGGTGGCAGACATGTGCAAGAAGTGTGGGCAGGGACCAGAAACCCATGCCATACGTTCTGGGGTTGCGAGAAATTGGAGAGATTTTGTGCAGGAGTGTTTGCGGCGCTAGCAAGGATAGTGGGGGAGGAGGTTGGGCTGAACCCTTTGGTGGTGATGTTTGGGATATCAGAGAAGCCGGGGCTGATGAGGGGAGGAAGGCCGATGTTGTGGCCTTCGCCTCTCCGATTCCCCGGCGAAGAATTTTTTTGGAATGGCGGTCAGCAATGCCACCGGGGGTTAGCGGCCTGGCTGGGTGACTTCTGTGACTTTCTTTGGCTGGAAAGATCAAATACGAATTGGGGGGGGGGGGTTCAGCAAAGGGCTTCAAGGCAAGGTGGGGGCTGCCCGTGGCCGTGTTTGAGGAGTTGGTCGTCGCGGGGGGAGGGAAGGTGAAAAAGGGGGAATACTTGCACAAACTATAGTGTGTTGGGCAGTTTGTTCCCAGGATTGTTTATGTTTTGTAACCATTTATGTAAGATTGGAATAAAACACCTTTTTAAAAAAATCTTGGGAGAGATTACTGAGACACTGAAACAGAATAACCCAGCTTTACTATAAACATTTCAAAATCCGGGCATTCCAAGAAGGTAATGGGAAAATAAAATACTATGGTACATTAGACATGCTGGAGGAGTAGAATGGTCTAGCAAAGCTGTAGGTTAAATATAAATTAACATTAATATCCTCAGTTTGAATATAACACATGACATTTTGGTCTCGGGGGTTAATGGAGAGTGTTTCATAATAGTAGCCATTAGACATTCTGCCAAATACTCACTCTCCTAGACTAACTAATTCTGATAATATTTCAAGGATATGGGAAATAATTAAACATCTTTCTTGAACATGTGGGTCTTTGTCTGGTGTCATCAATGTTGGTTCCATCTCCAGAATTGACAAGTGTCTGCTGCTGATATGGCAAGGTGCCATGAAGGTCAAGCTGTATGATAAAAGAACACTTATATTGTTAAATTGTTGATTACAATGCAAAGCTGAATTTCGTATACAACCATCATTGAGTAAACGTAAATGCAGTGCCGATAAAGATAAAACACTAGCTATGGTGGCAGTTATCGGCTGTATCCCGCATGGTGATCTGCTTTCTTAATATCTGCTTTTTCTAAAACAAGATATCCTCAGCAGGCCAGGCAGCATTCTCTGGCAAGAGAAACCAGAGTTAAAATTTCAGGACTTCTGACCCCGAGGTCATCTGGAACGTCAACTCTGTTACTCCCTGCACAGATGCTGTCTGGCCGGCCATGTATTTCCAGCATTTCCCATTTTTATTTCACAGTATTTTGATTTTGCACAATATTATCCTTGGAAGAGTTGATGTTAGCTATTTTTTTGGTTGATGTCAACTAGGTGGCAAGAGACACAAATTTGAATAGGCACTTGTTGACCACCTCTTTAAATAGGCAGAAGAGCCATTTTAAAAGGGTAGCACATCCCGGCACCCAAAGAACCAGCCAGTTTCAGGTGATAGGGCCATTTCAATATACAAATCAGACAACAGACTACAATTGCCATATCCTGGGTTGAAAATAGTCAAGAGGTTCCCTCTGTGCCATAATCAGAGCAGCCACGATTTTAGCAGGGCCTACCCCTGTCCCTATTTCTTATGTGCCGTCTAGGCTGGAACTTATTTGACAACTGCGGTCTCAGGCTGGCAGCTATAGAAAATTGTACCCCGAGTGAACGCAATTTAGTGAACAAACAACTTACACAATGGCCTGGATTTCATCGTCAGTGAAGTGATGTTGCTGGATAGTGATAATGAAGAAAGCTGCCCACAGTGTCCGCTGTGGCATGCATTTCCCCTTTCTCAATGTCGTTCTGACTCTAGAGCCATGTCAAAGTGGTGTCCAACAAGTGATATCATCAAGCAGGGTAAGCAACCAATCATGCCGAAGTATTCTCACTGACAACAAACCAGGAAGTAGACTTTCACCAGGAGCGAAATTAGTGATTGGGACTTAAACAGGTGGTTGAAATAGAAGCTGGAATATCGAACTTAAAAAAAAATAAAATACACATTTGAGAAATTTGACATTGCACAAACATAGAATTCGTTTTTGTGAATCAGTAATTATGAACATAATGTGGTATTAAAACCCCACTTCTGCCTCATTCCACAAGGTGTAATTTCTGAGGGGCATTACAGCCAGACTTACAGCATACAGGACAGTTCTTGTCAATCCATCCATGTCCAGTTGATTGTGGGGGGGGGGGCGGGGGGGTCATCAGGTGCTTTACAGATAAGCAGAGGATCAGAGCCCAGTTTCAGCGTTGAGCCAGCACCATGTTTGGACTGAAGCAATCAGTTTCACGGAATAAAATCTGGCGAACACTGACAGTTTGGGTGTCATTGCTACCCTAAAGTTCAACACGAAGAGCTCGTGAAACTGTCAAATGCAACGTTATTCTTTTTCTTTGTTAGATGTTTCCACTGCGGTTTCTCTCCGTTCAAACAGGATGTGAAGTTTAATCAAATGCACGGCTCTTTTTTTAAAAAAAGGAGGCCAACGCTGGTTCAGGAGACCCCTTTCCAAAGTTTCCAGTCGTCACCCGATTAGTCACAATTAAGTGTAGGCCAACCAGGACCCTCTGATCTATGACCCCAGCTCCACGTTCATATTTTGTTTTACTTTATATCCCTTTTCGTTTTCTTATATTGAGATTGTCTCCCCCCCCCCCCCCCCCCCCATGCATAACAACATTGTTAATCAGTCAAGATCATTACTCTTGATCTATGACTAGACAGGCAGACAGTTCGGCGGGTGGTGCATTACCTGCCACACATTAGCACGGCTTGGGGGTTGTTGCAATTGTTATATACTATTAAGAATCCGACGATAACATTACAAATTATTGCATTGTTGCAAAATTTTTATTCATGGGACAGATGTTATTGAATAACAGATTTCGCCTGAACTGAAATATACGGGAAAAAAAACACAATTAACAAGAAGTCAACAGGGTTCAAACAAAAATAAGCCCACAAATTAAAAAAAACTCAGCAGAAGGAAATGATGCGGAGGTCCCGGACCAAATCGAAGTTTAAAACTTTAAAAAAAGATGTGTTTCTTTTTCTGTTGGGCGAATCGGAAATGGTGCCTCGCAGTTTGGCTTCCACTTCACTGCTGCAGCAGAGCTTCCTTCGCAGACAGGGGCTGCCAGAGGGACGAGGCGTTTGGCTAATGGTGTGCACTCTCTCTGCTGCTGCACCAAGTGTATAACACACACACACACACAATCCACAAGATGGAGTCTACAGAAAAACAGAGAATCAAAATGGACAGAATATAAATGGCACCACCATTAATGCTGCCCGTTCAGTCGGCTGGGGAATGCACTTCAGCGGAGGGCCGGTTCGATCATCACAGGAGAGAATATTTGTCAAGGGAGCTCGGCCCAGATAACAGGGAATATTACCCCCCGCGGGGCAGGTCACATCTTGATACAGTATAATGATCCCGCAACGCCATTCATCCACATCCCACTCTCACCCGTCAACCTTACAAGGGAACTGGGTTAATATTGGCCCGTATCTGTGTAAATCACCACATTAGCCCGCCCGTCTATTCCCGCGATACATTAAGAAAAAACCGGAAAGGTTTCAGAACTCATTTTAAAATCCCAACCTTGGTCTAATTTTCATTTCGGAGGAACATCCGTTAGGTGGCTGTAGCGGTGAAACTCACCGAGTTGCAGAGGTATCCTCATCTGGCAATTTATTTTCAAGATATTCCGGGTTGTTTCATTACAGGTGTAACAATTCCAAGGATAATACCATCAATCAATGCAAAATCATGGGAAACTGTAAAATGATCAAACATTAAGACCTGAACACTGCATCCACCCTTTAATACATTTTGCAGGACAATGCAAAAGAGGCCAGGAGCAATTCGGTGAAACAGGATCACATCCAAGTAGCTAACGGGAGCGAACATTTGATATGCCGCGCTCCAGCTCCATGACTGGATCACATGACATGGGCACAAAATGATACATTTACCTTTAGAAAGTCTGCTCCTCTCCAGTCGGAGATCTTCGCTTGTGGTCCGCCAGAGGGGCCGAAAAACAGGCCCCCAGCGCTCAAGGAGGGAAACAAGGGAAGGGAAAACGAAGTGTGCAGGAATTTGCATTGGGGAAAAGCAGAGAGGAAGAAATGATTCCGCCGCCAAGTCGCTGGAATCACGCCAAGTAACGGTGAGATTTGGCAACACTCACATTCCCTACTCCCTGCACGTCAAACCAGTCCCGCAAACTCACCTGAGCCGGAGGAAAAGGGAAGAATTTGGGACACTTTCCCACAGGACGGAGCCCCCCCCCCCCCCCCCCCTCCTCTTCAAACATTTCTACCCCCTCCCACGGCTCAAACTCAGCAAATGGCAGAAATGACAGCGTTGGAGAAACCCTCTCCAATAATCCCTCCTTCTCAGTTATCAAATTCTATTTGGAATGGTATTCTATTCCCGACCTCCATATGGTGAAGCATCCCAAGGCAGTTCAGTTCAAGACCCTCTCCTCTACGTCCCCTTGGTTTTTCCACTCTTTCCATCTACTTGTCCCCCATTTACTCACAGTCAAGTCCCCACCCGCCTCTGAGGAGGTCTTGTGGTCCAGCGTCCCTCCCGCTGGACCAGAAGCTGCGGGTTGAAGTCCAACGCCAGGGCTTGTTGGTCACGGAAGGAGCGTCAATAAAACGGGCTGATAATCAGCTCGGAAATGCTTCCCTACTCTAAAAGGCAAAAAAAGTGGGGGTGAAGAAACGCTGAAAAAAATACCTCTGTAAAACGGCATCTCTCTCCACATCGCTCCCATTCAGTATTTTGCTGCGGCCGTTGTTCCTTGGAAAATACTGATGTCCCCCAGAGCTGGGCAGCCACCTGGAAACCATTGTAACCAGTGCAACAGGGCACACACGGCAACATGTGCATGTGTTTGGCTGCACAACCATCTTAAAGGGACCGCACAATACAAGTATCAAGCGTGAGAGAGGGTATTTTTCCTGGTTGAAGAATCTGGACCCAGGGGTCAGTCTCAGGCTGTGGGGTAGGCCACTTAAAATCATAGAATTTACAGTGCAGAAGGAGGCCATTTGGCCCATCGAGTCTGCACCGGCCCTTGGAAAGAGCACTCGACCCAAGCCCATGTGTCTACCCTATCCCTGTAACCCCACTTAACCTTTTTGGACACTAAGGGCAATTTAATATGGCCAATCCACTTAACCTGCACATCTTTGGACTGTGGGAGGAAACCGGAGCACCCGGAGGAAACCCACGCAGACACAGGGAGAACGTGCAGACTCCACACAGACAGTGACCCAAGCCGGGAATCGAACCTGGGACCCTGGAGCTGTGAAGCAAATGTTCTAACCTCTGTGTTCTAACTACAGTGCTGTGAAAAATATTCTTCACTCACAAGGGTAGTTATGGAATTCTCTAAAACAGAAGGCTGTGGAGGGCAAGTCACTGAATGGATGCACAAAAGATATAATATTGTTTTAGATTTTAATGGCATCAAGGGATATGGGGAGAAAGTGGGAATGTGGTATTGCGATAGAGGATCAGCAATGAACATATTGAATGATGGAGCAGGCCCGGAGGGCCAAATGGCCTACTCCTTTTGTGAGCGATCAGCTGTCGTCTATTCTTGTCAGATTGTATCAAGTGTCTCTCTTTTGTGGGCACCATGAATTGGATTCAATGTGAATTGGATTTTTGGAGTAAGCAAGGAGACCCATTAAGGGCATGCCATGTTCACCCTGCACATTGTCTTTGTAACTCTGAGAAAGGAATAAAATTTACTTTTTTTTTTAAAGGAAACATTGATTATAACACCCTTCACAATGTCCCTCTCCTCATTGCCTGAGTTCCAAATCCTCGGACTATCAATCACCTTCTCTCCCTGAGCCTGCTTTCTCACTCTCCTACTTTCCTCTAATTGTGTTAGCTTCAGTCTCCCATTCCCTGACTGATATTTCCTGTTACCCATAACTCTAGAAAAACTCCCCTCAAACCAGAGTACCTCCTAATCAGTGCTTGCTCCGCAGTTGACCAAATTGGGGTGGGGGGTGGGCTTGGGGTACAGTGCAGTTACAGAACCGGGCCCAAGGTTTATCTGTGGATTCTGTCCGTAGTGTGGGTATAGCTGCTGCAACAAATTTAAAGCAATTCCAGCAGGATATTCGCAATCAATCCAGAAGGATTGGCAACCTTAGGCTCCAGCAATGTGTCCAATCATTTTTATTTGGAGCTATTCCTAATGAACTTTAAACATAGCACCTTTACGCAATCCAAAGGATACCAAGACAGGGTATCCAAACATTTATCAGTAAGGGAATCAAGGGTTATGGGGATAAGACAGGAAAGTGGAGTCGAGGATTATTGTATTAAATCAGTCATAATCTAATTGAATGGTGGAGTACACCCGATGGGCTGAATGGCCCATTTCTGCTCCTTGGTCTTATAGTCTTACATGCACAACTTAAATATGTATGCTTGGAGTTAAGAATACATATTATTTTTAAGAAAAATTATATTTCAAGTCAAGACAATCCACCTGTGAAATAATGGGTTATGCATTTAGTCGATGATTTTGGGTTATTCTGTAAAATCTGAACTAGTCTTTTATTTTAACTGAGTATCTGGGAGAAATTAGATTTATATCCTTACAATACACTGACAGAAACATTTAGAAGTTACTCCTTGAATTTGCATCATTTTTTCTTATTGCACGGAGTTTGCACTTACATCATTAATCATGCACAAAATAGTGCTTACTCTGTTGTAAATCTAGTCTTAAATGTCACCTATAGATTTAGACTATTAACTTGAGGAAAGGCATTTTTCTTGGGTGGTTAAGGCTCTTTCAAGTTGATTGAAGGTGTGACATACTTTTGGAGCACTAGCGAGACTGAATGGGTTGTAAAGTTTTTTGAAAATGTTTTTCTTGATGTTTTTACATTTTATACACTACATTCATATGCGTCGGTTACAATATACAAGTCATTTCCCTCTGTACTACCTCTGGAAGCACCAATTCCCCACTACAAAGAAGTTGATCCGGGTATAGACCCGGTGTACTGGCGAGAAAAATGAGAATTTGTTCTCACCTGGGTGCATGAACTGCCATGGATCCACTGGCCCCATCTGTTACATAAGCATTTCCAGTTCTCTAGGTATGCCTGTCATTTTCCCCAATCTGGGGTTCAACCTGCATGTCAGTGGTCTTGTGCTCAGTTAAAGTCTCTCTCTTCTCCCCCCCCCCCCCCCCCCCCCCCCCAATGACCAATCGGTGCTTATCTATGTCGGGGATTTCCGCCATGGTCTTCTTTATAAATTCCGTATCGCCCAGTTGGGTGTGTACACATTCACTAGGACCACTGGTGCCACATCCAGGACAGCGCTGACCACAATGTACCATCCCTCCTTGATCCGTAGTCGTCCTCGTCACAGTAAACACCGTGGTCGTAAAGTATTTATGTGGATGATATAAACGTGGAATCTAATTTTCCTTTTTCCAATTAAGGGGCAATTTAGCATAGCCAATCAACCTACCCTGCATATTTTTGGATTGTGGGGGTGAGACCTATGCAGACACGGGGAGAATGTGCAAACTCCACACAATGCAGTGACCCAGGGCAGGGATCGAACCCGGGTCCTCAGCACTGTGAGGCAGCAATGCTAACCACTTCATCACCTATTTAAAAAAAAAAAAAATCCCTGGCAACTAACTCTCAGGGACCTTTTTAAAAAAAAAATATACTCTCCCTTCATAGAGCACCTTTGGTTTTTTGAAGGTTACTAATCAAGACGTGTCACACATTTCTATCTCTAGCAGTCTTTTCTATGATTTTACAATGAAGCAAGGGGAGGAGGCAGGCCCCAAAAACTACCTCAGCCGATACATGAACTGAATTACTCAATTTTCACCATCGGCACTATCAAGCATCACATTCTAACTACCTAAGTTGCACTCAATGGTTCCACTCGTGGATATTGGCAGTGTGATGAATCCTGGAAGAACATTGAAATGAGTAGGCTAGTCATTCTCTCAAGCTGCCTTCACCATTCTATTATATCACTGCTGATCACAACTCAACTCTATTTACAGGTCTTTGTTCCATATTCACAAAAAAAAAATCTATCAATCTTTGGCTTAAAGATTTTTTTGGATCTGGCAACCAGAAAGCCTCATTCATTTCATGTAGGGATAATTTCTCACTTCCCCACTAACCTGTGCATGGAAAATGTTCTTCCGGTTTTCATTTCACTGTGGTATAACTCCAATTCTAAGATTGTGCACCCTGGATTTGCCCACTACAGGTTCACTACATTCACATTGTTAAAAATTTAAACTCGAGTCTAAAGTGGAGAAGCGTGAAATTATTCGCATTAAACTTGAAAAAACAGAGCATTTTTAAAGAGGTTAGAAACTCGTAAATATTGGTGTTCAGTGAGATTTGTGTGCCCTTGTTCACAAATTGTAAGCAGTTAACTTTCCCGTGCAGCAAATAATTAGGAGTAAAAACATTAGCATTGGGACAAAAAATACATTAGGGGGAAGGAGGGAGACAAGATGGAGGAAAGGGTTCATGGTCTCAAGTTGTTGAACTCAATGTTAAGTCCAGAAGGCTGCAAAGTGCTGAATTGGAAGGCGATGTGCTGTTCCTCCACTTTGCATTGGACTTTACTGGAACATTGCAGCAGGCCAAGGACAGACATATGGCATGAGAGCAAGAATTTGGAGGCTCATGGCAAGTTGCCTTTTGTTGCAAGGGAGTTGCAGTATATACAAGATGACATAGTATAACAAAGCGTTTCTGCAGTTATATAGGGTGTTGGTGAGACCATACTTAGAAATTTTGTGCACAGCTTTGGTCTCCTTAGCCAAGGAAGGATATACTTGCCTTTGTAATAAAGATTCCCTAGATTAATTCCTGGAATGAGAAGGTTGTCCTATGAGCAGAGATTCAGCAGAATGGGCTGATATTCTCCCGAGTTTAGAATTATTAGAGGCATTCTCACTGACCTGTATGGTGTTTCTAAAAATGAGGGCTTGACAAAGGCGATGCGAGAGGATGCTTTCCCTGGCTGGAGAGTCAAGAAATAGGCGTCATAGTCTCAATGTAAGGCTTTAACCTGTTGGACTGAGGCGAGGAGAAATCCCTTCACTCAGAGGTTCACAAACCTTTGGAATACTACCCCAGTGGGCTGTGGGTGATTGGTTGTTTTGTATATTCAAGATTGTAATTGATGTATTTTTAGAGACCGATGGAATCAAAGGATATGGAGATATCATGACAAATTAGATTTGATACAAGAGTTCAGCCATGATCTTATCGAATGGTGGAGCAGGCTTAAGGGAGTTTATGGCCTACTCTGGCTCCCATTTCTTCACATGTTCTTATCCTTCCTGAGGTGCAGCATCAAATCTGAATGCAGTACTCCAGATGAGATTCAGAAGAACACAAGAACTAGGAGCAGGAGTAGGCCATCTGGCCCCTCGGGCCTGCTCCGCCATTCAATGAGATCATGGCTGATCTTTTGTGGACTCAGCTCCACTTTCCGGCCCGAACACCATAACCCTTAATCCCTTTATTCTTCAAAAAACTATCTATCTCTAGCTTAAAAAGATTTAATGAAGAAGCTTCAACTGCTTCACTGGGCAAGGAATTCCATAGATTCACAACCCTTTGGGTGACAAAGTTCCTCCTAAACTCAGTCCTAAATCTACTTCCCTTATTTTGAGGCTATGCCCCCTAGTTCTGCTTTCACCCACCAGTGGAAACAACCTGCCCACAACTATCCTATCTATTCCCTTCATAATTTTAAATGTTTCTATAAGATCCCCCCTCATCCTTCTAAATTCCAATGAGTACAATCCCAGTCTACGCAACCTCTCCTCGTAATCCAACCCCTTCAGCTCTGGGATTAACCTAGTGAATCTCCTCTGCACATCCTCCAGCGCCAGTACATCCTTTCTCAGGTAAGGAGACTAAAACTGAACACAATACTCCAGGTGTGGCCTCACTAACACCTTATACAATTGCAGCATAACCTCCCTAGTCTTAAACTCCATCGCTCTAGCAATGAAAAACAAAATTCCATTTGCCTTCTTAATCACCTGTTGCACCTGTAAACCAACTTTTTGAGACTCATGCACTAGTACACCCAGGTCTCTCTGCACAGCAGCATGTTTTAATATTTTATCATTTAAATAATAATCCCTTTTGCTGTTATTCCTACCAACATGGATAACCTCACATTTGTCAACATTGTATTCCATCTGCCAGACCCCAGCCCATTCACTAACCTATCCAGATCCCTCAGCAGACTTCCGGTATCCTCTGCACGTTGTGCTTTACCACTCATCTTAAGTGTCGTCTGCAAACTTGGACACATTGCACTTGGTCCCCAACTCCAAATCATCTATGTAGATTCGACAAAAGCTGCATACAAATGAAGAGAAGCTTTTTCCTCCTTGTATTTGACCCTTGTTACAGGCCAACATTCCATTAGCCATTTTGATTGAAGAACTAGCTTTCAATAATTTGTGTATCTGGGCCTCCAAATAATTTGCTGCTGTACAATTTCTAGATTTTTACCCTTAAACAAAAACATTCCCCAAATAATTTGAGTCCCTCATTAGTCCCCCATTTCCTTTCTGCAGCTTTCCCCCTTATACACCCCCCCCCCCCCCCCCCTGCTTCACCTTGCACTGGTTAGTATCATGATTAGTATCATGATCATCTTCTCCACAGCTTTCTTTCTTATTCCCACAGCTAGAAAATATAGCATACATGTTGAACAGGATCAATTTCTGGAGTCCCTTATTCTTTGCCTCTATTAGTTTCCCTATATCCTACTGACAATCAGTCACACACTGCCCTTTCCGTACCTTTCTACATGGTGTGACTGTATTCTGGATTAAACAACCAACATTTCTCCACTTCCCTTTTGTGTGGGAGTATCTCTAACTCATGCTCCACTCAATGCCCTCTGACTCAGTATCATGACTCATAGCATCAGAAATTTTCCATGTATTCATCAAGGACTGGCCATAAGTTCCACATTCGACCATCCTGACACACTGCCTGTATTGCCATTATCACAATATTTGTTTATTTTATAGCATTTATGTATTTATCTCTATTTTATGATTTGCTTTCAAGATTAAATCAGAATTGATGGCTTAATTACTTAGCCAGTTGCTAGTTACATTCATTTACTTAAAGCAGATAGTTTAGTTTTGACCTTGCCTCTTGCGCAGTTTAAAAAAATGTTGCCTTTTAACCTCCTATATAGTTAAATATTAAAGGAGCAATAAATAATTGAACACTTAGTTTTTGTATCTTGGACTGTGCGGTTCCTTCCTCTGCATTGGTTGTGGAGTTAAATACTTCATTTGGTTTCATTGTTACCAGTTTTGATGTACTGTGCTCTTTTTAAATACTCTTACCGAGAATTACCTGTGATGTTCCAATCTGTAACTCATATTGAACTCTGCAGTTTTTGTAGCATGGTTAAATGGCCCCAACGGATTTAATCACTGTTGGTAGGAACAACTCCTTCATGCTTCTTCCAAGATGTTGCATGGCCAGGTGATAAGACCTTGACAACTGAAATAGCAATTGTCTGCACTAAATACAATACTTTTGTGAAATCATAAAATATGATTTTATACAAACATCAATTCAAGGTTGAGTCAACAATGGATGTCAACACAAATACTACTAGTGAAGTTGTTTTTAATTTATATGCTGGGAGACAATGCATGGTTATCATGTAAAATATTAAAAATGACCTGCATCCTTATATAAAACAATGTCACAGTGTTACGATCATAAAACTTTGGGAAGCATTCATCTCTCAAGTCTCATGGAGACTTCATGCCTACTGTTGCATGGTTTGCTCAAAGACAATATTCTCCACCAGCTACAAGAATGGCGACAACACTCTTAACATGCACCAAGTTTACAAAAAAATGGTTTGCGCACAATACAAGAACAAATGTACTTCATGTTTATATCCACAAATATCTTCTAACAATTGGTTTAAAACTTTGCAGGCTTTATCGTTCACCAAAGTTTTGAATTCTTCAATAATATATCAGACAAAGCACATTTTAGTGAAGTTTCTAGACCTTGTCCAGCAGTTCCAGATAATACTTTTGATGTCAGAGTGATTATCAAGTAGGCTGACTTGCACAATGAGATTTGTTAAAGACCCCACTGCTCTTCATTGAGATTAGGAGATGAGACTCCCTTGTTAGAGTCGCTTGTTATTGGTTACTGAGCTTGTTATTGGTTATTGAACTGTACAGCTATTCCAATTGGATGAACTGACCATGATCATAGCTCTTCTCTCCATGCAATGATGATGTTTCCATGGTGCTGAATTGTACAATTTTCCCCCAGCACAAACCATTTTAGCTGATAACCAATAAACAGTAACCAAACATGGACAGCACACACAATGATCAAAAGGCTGCTTCTCATTTTATCAGATTATGCAAAAAATATATCTGCTTACAAAATAAGAATTAAGATGATGTACTCCATGATGGTATCTGTTACTCATTTTTACTTGCTCATCAAAATGTTCTCAGCCACATGTAACAAGTTTATTGAAAAAAAAAAGAGTTGGGATCCAACATCAGGAAACTGAACAGATCAAGTCAGGTGTTCGCGAAATATTGGACAGTTCAGTATTTTTATCCATTAGGTCCTACAAGCTTCCCAGCAGTGGAAAGTCTGGAGGTACCAGAACGTCTTTTGATACTGACAAGAGATGGGCAATTGCTGAAGAATGGTGTGGATTGAAGAGTATAAATTGGGTAGATGCGAAGTCATGCTTGGAAAGCAAACACTGAAGGTGCAGCAGCATTGTACAAAATGTCCAAATCCCATCTATATCTTCCAGCTGTGTTTTTCAAACTTTTTTTTCCGGGGACCCATTTTTACCAACCGGCCAACATTCGGGACCCAACCCGGCTGACCTTCTCGACCCATGCCAGCCGACCTTTGCGACCCACACCAGCCGACTTTCCCGGCCTACGCCGGCTGACCCACCATTTTCTCTTACCTTGTTTGCTGCTGACAAAAATGGAGGAAATGGTTTTGGGTCTCTTTGGTCCTCGTACACGCTCCTCCAATGGAACCTGATGGATGAAGGTGAAGCCTTCCAGTGTTGGAAAGTATGGAGTCTCCATCTGTCCAAAGTTCTGCATTTTTTCCCCTGTAAAATTTTATCAAATAAAACCCCCCCGAACTTGTAAAAAATAAAATGAATAAATGAAAAAAATAAAAATAAACTCAATGAATAAACCGCCCCCCCCCCCCCCCCCCCCCCCGAACTTGTAAAACAAAAAGCTGCAACCATTTTTTAAAAAGCTGTCGCACTGTGCATGCATGCCAGATCATCGGTGCGCAAGCGCAAAACTATGCGCATGCGCGCCGATGATCTGGCATGCATGCGCAGTGTGGCCGCATTTTATTTACATGTTCGCAGCTGTTTTGAAGGCCGCTTGCAGCCAGCTTTATTAACAGCCGGCTGCTGCGCTCAGATTTGCGCAATCGGGAGCACCACATCGGTCAGCTCCGCGGTCCTCCCGACACCCGCCCGCGGGTCGCGTCCCCGAGTTTGACAATGCCTGTTCTAGCTTACAGAGACCAAAAAATGGGCCTTTAATATCAGTAAAACAGAGGGTAGTCATTAGGTTTTCTTCATTGCAACGACAGAAGAAAGAACCAACGCTCAGCCCAAGGACAGCATTTAAGATGCAGCAAGAATTATGTGGCTGTTCCAACTTCATCAACATTTATAGAACACAGAACAGCACAGCACAGAACAGGCCCTTCGGCCCTCGATGTTGTGCCGAGCAATGCTCACCCCACCCAAACCCACGCAACCCAACAATCCCCCCCATTAACCTTACACCATGGACAATTTAGCCTGGCCAATCCACCTAACCCGCACATCTTTGGACTGTGGGAGGAAACCGGAGCACCCGGAGGAAACCCACGCACACACGGGGAGGACGTGCAGACTCCACACAGACAGTGACCCAGCCGGGAATCGAACCTGGGACCCTGGAGCTGTGAAGCATTGATGCTAACCACCATGCTACCGTGAGGCTCCAATATCAGAAAAGCCAGTTTGTCAGCTGTGCCTCAAATACAAAAGATGCCGTTCATTGTAACCAAAATATAAAATCAGACCTCATCTGTGCTTCCTTTAAAGAAATGGCATTTAACTTATTTTTCATGCTTATTAATCTTCTTAAAAGTTCTAAAAGGTTCTGATTTTGCACACATATAAGCCTCCACTGCAGCTGATCATTAATCTGCTTTTATAGTCTTCCATTTTTTCTTGTAATGTATTATTGTTTTAAAATATTAGCATGAAATCAAGGATCAAGTTTAACATCACTTTAAGGCACTGTAGAAATCCTGATTACACGATGATTTATCTTGGCCGAATAAGTCAAATTCAATTTTTATTACGCAAATCTGGGATTTTTATCCACCTTACTCTCAGTTTATAATTAAAGCCAATGATATATGGTGAGGGAACTAGATTTCATTTTTCTTGCAAGAAAATCTGGGATCTTTAACATTCTGGGGACTAAGTTCTGTGATTCTGTTTTTCTGTGAAAACTGTAAATCAGTGGCCTTTCTCATCAGCATCTTAAAGAGACTACAACCATGGTGATTTTCTGTTGTTGACTATTTTGGCACACAAACAGCATACTGAACGATTCACTTAAACGCTGCCCTTTTTGTATCACTGAAGATTAAGTTCATATGCGGTGTGTGTTCTCGATTCTAATTCAATAAAGCGTAGTCTAACAAAGTAGAGACTTTACCTTTAATTGTATAAAATTTTATTCCAATTTAATGAGTTGGGATTAAACAATTCAGTAATAAGTATACACCAAACACATTATTTTAATATTTACTTAGTGCTGATTTGATTAGTTTTGTATTTTATAATCATTCCCCTTTTCATACACAACACTACAAGGTTACAATCAAATCTGTACGATATACTAATTTTCAGATAATCTTCATAAAATATCCCATGCATTTCTGAGAAAGTTGATTTGGTTCAAAATCAAATGTGTCAATTTTCAGTAATACTGCTATATACAGTATCTTCGTGCAAGATGTTTATCAATGTTTGAATTATGTAGACACCAATCTCTTTTTAGATAAACTTACTTAGTTGGAAGTCAAAAATGTTTAATTGTGAATTTTGATCATATTTACTGTTTTTGTTTCACTAACTCTCTTTCATCTCTAGTCTAGTTTTCCAAGGTGCAGAGTAAACCTGGGTTAGGCCAGCACAAAAGGTAATGTCACATAACTGTTCTTCCCACAGCCATTATAGCATTATCTTCAAGTGCTGTGCATATACAAATTATGAAAAAAATTATACATACTTTTGAAATGCTTCTGACATTATATTTTGTATGTTCATTATCTTTTGCATTGTGACAACCCCCCTGTGTCAGGAATTCACATTGTTAAATGTTATGCAAAAAATTTCTAAAGGAAATATAATTTTAAAATGCCAACACTTACCTGCAGCTCAATTGTACTGATATGCTATGCCACTAGGTGGCACTTTACCTTTCCCCCATAAATCATTCAAAGTGCTTTCTGGGACTGAACTAACTGAAATTCATAATTCTTGAAATACGGTTTAAACAAAATTTGAGAGAGACACAATTACGTATTTCACAATCACGATCAAATTTGAAACCCGAATTGTCTTTGATTACCTTTATTAATGCTTTTATTTAAAGGCTTAATCTCTCCTCGTTAAACTTGATGTTCTGCCCCGAACCAGGCCTCTGTTTCTGAAGGCAGATTCTGCTGTCTGATTGTACAGTGCATCCAATTTCCCATGATGCATCAACAGCACTTACTCAGCTGAACCACTGGAACATTTTTCAGTATCTAGCAATTCCTGCTCAGTTGTTCTTCAAAATTATTTCGAGGAAAGCAAAATGACGAGATTCTTTTGAAAACGAAGAGGGTGCACATTTCTGTGCACAGAATAGAAAAGAGAAACTGCATTGATTACACTTCAGTTGAGAGATCATATCTGAAAATGTTTCAGTTCTGAAAATTTTTAAGTTCCGAAAGCAAAATAGAAACGGAAAAATTAGTGTTTTGTCCCTAATTGCCAGCAAGGCATCAAACAAGTTGGTTACCTTTTATCGAAACTACCAGATTTTCATTTCCATTGAACTTAATGGAAAGTAAAACTGGACTATTTCTACAATGGGCGGTTGATCCATTATATCCAAATTTTATACCAAGCCGCAAATTGAAAATTCACTGTGTCTTTCCTTGTCCTTATTTGACTTTGAACATAGTTAAATTTTAAAGCAAACTGAATGCCTTCTGTTACCAGTTGCTTACCACCTGTGTTTTGCGGCTGGTTAGAAACTTTAAACATATTAAATACATAAAGTTGCCAGAGATAGCAGAGGTGAGATTTTCTCTCATTTTCATGAGTCTTTTTTTTCCAAATTGGAAAAGAAAGCGGTTTCATTTTGAAAACAAGAGTCCTCTCATGATCACCAAATTAGTTTTGATAGCGATTTGAACGTTTACATTTTCTTAAAGCCACGCTGGAAACAGATAGACACTGAAGGAATACAAGAGAGAGGGAGGGAGGGGAGAGGAATACCACAATTGATGTTTGCAGCATCTCCTTAAAATATCTAAATCATGACATCTATCCAATGCTGTCAGGCCCAGACATTTCCCCCTTCCATCTTTACCAACAGACACTCGGAATGACCATTCAAGTGTGCTCCAGTGACACAATCGGTTAGCACGCGGTACTTATACAGGAATGACCCTTCAAGCCCCATATTCTATTGTTAGATGTGCGAAAACTCAGGACATCAGGACACCTTCCACAATTCTATTAAACCTGGGTTCTCCTCAAGTGTGATGCCATACCAACCTGCCCACCACCACCACTGCTAAACATCAGAAGCCCTATTGTATAATGTTAAACTTCATGACCTCCACCCAAGCTCTAATACCAAACAATTTCCTCATGCCACAAAGCCAACACATTCACAATGTTCTCAAAGTGGCAAAAGCAAAATACTATAGATACAGGAAGTCAGAAATAAAAAAATAAATGTTTTTGCCTTATATCACATAAACATCCACACTACTATAAAACTGAGTTTTCTCTGAATCATCCTGTGAAACCCAATAGTTTATCTGCCATGATAATACAAGATTGTGACCACTAATGCTCCAAGGCATTTTCTGGGTCTGCGTACCAAAGTTAGTCGACATAATTGACCATTATTACCAAATTCATAACCTGTCGTAAGTAGTTACCATTTGCTTTCCCTTCTCAGTAAATATCTCAAATTAAATCATAGCTGTTTTCTACTTTCCAAAAGGTTATGAATTCATCAGCCATTCAGTTGAGGGGTAAAGGGTATAATTACCATGTGAAATTGATACTAGATTCTCATGTACTTGCTGATCATGTGGTTACAGAACAGGTAGTGAGTCAAGCATCATAGGAGCCGTGCATTTTCCCTCCTAAAGAACAGGCAACAGGAGGATTCCCAACTTTGGAAACAGATAAGAGTGGTTATTTGAAGCAGTGTTGAGTGCAGGAAGAGTGGTCAGAGATGGAAATGAAAACGAAGGGAAGGTAAATTTGACTGACATGAAGACATACGAGTTCAGAGATGGATTTAGTACAAAATAAAGGAGGAAGTAGATGCTAGTGGTATATTCTTGAGAAAATTAAATCTCAATGAATGTGACTCATTTTGAAACATTTTTACAAATCTTTTAGTTAAATTTTTCACATTTGTTTCAAGCAAAATTACCCTGGCAATTATACGACATAATAATGATTAACTGTAAATGTTATATAAAGGAGGGAGAAGAGAGGTAGTGAAAGTAAATATGCAGCGAGGGGTAGAAAGGACTACATAAGAAGAGTGAAGAGATTGGATGTAGGGTTAACAAATACATCTGCATGTGATGATGTTAGCACCCTAGATACCAGTGAGGGATCAGCGAGAAGAGACTCAGAATGAGAGAGAAATGGTTAGGAGATAGATATTAAGAGATTGATGAGAATAAACTGTCCTTTCCAACTGGCATAGATTTTAACTATTCATTTTAACTATTGCAGATAGTTAACACAAATTCAAAGCCAAATTTTCTGTCCCCTATCAAAGTGAACATTTCCAAACTACTCCTTTACTAAATACAAGGGCAAGCTTGAAATATGTTTTAAATTAATGATGGGATAGTTGGTTTCAAAGAGAAACCCAGCATTGAGAGATTTCAGAATTCACATTCAACTTGTATACTACAATTTAAATAAAATAGAGATCATGCATATTAAATTATATATTATTATATTGAGCTTTGAGAAGGTGGGTTTCCTCCAGGTGCTCTGGTTTCCTCCCAGAAGTCCTGAAAGACGTGCTGTTCGGTGAATTGGACATTCTGAATTCTCCCTCTGTGTACCCGAATAGGTACTAGAATGTGGCGACTATGGACGTTTCACAGTAACTTCATTGCAGTGTTAATGTAAGCCTACTTGTGACAATAAAGATTATTATTAATCCAGAATTGCAAGCTGATAATCTCTTGCAAATTTTTAGATAATGTGTTAGAATTTGTTCAACGTTGAAAAGCTAATTCATTCATACTAAATGCTGCGAGGCCTAGATAGTTGTCACTTACATGAATTGCGTATTTAAATTCAAGAGGAACAGCAACATTTTACAGCAAATCAGTAATTTTAGACACTCCATTTGAATCATTCAATACCACACGGCAAAAATCTCCAGGTGTACATCAATATTAATACAATATATTAATACAATGTACTGGAGCTAATCTGTGACAGTAGCTGCAATATCAGAAAAGCCAGTTTGTCAGCTGTGCCTCAAATACAAAAGATGCCGTTCATTGTAACCAAAAGATAAAATCAGACCTCATCTGTGTTTCCTTTAAAGAAATGGCATTTAACTTATTTTTCATGCTTATTAATCTTCTTAAAAGTTCTAAAAGGTTCTGATTTTGCACACATATAAGCCTCCACTGCAGCTGATCATTAATCTGCTTTTATAGTCTTCCATTTTTTCTTGTAATGTATTATTGTTTTAAAATATTAGCATGAAATCAAGGATCAAGTTTAACATCACTTTAAGGCACTGTAGAAATCCTGATTACACGATGAACCACTATCCAATACAGCTAGAGATTAAAATATACAAAACATTGTGAAACAATGGTCCATGGGTTATACATTTCTGCTAACCTTCATTCTAATGATAAAACTGTAGTTGAATTCGAAGCTATGGCTACAATTATTACAGAGCTTTAAATACTTGGATCATACAAACACATTCCAAAATGGTCATTCAACAAAGTCATAGATTATAACATATAAGGCATAATTCAGCCCATCATGTCTGTGCCAGCTCTTGCTAGAGAAACCTGAAACTAATCCCATGATGCTGCCCGCTACCTATAGCTCTATAAATTCCTCTGCCTCAAACATTTACTGATTTTCCCCCCCCCTTTTTTAAATGAACAAGCCTCTGTTGCACCCACTGGCTATGACAAAGTATTGTACTCTCCATCAACCGTCTGTCTAAATAACTTCCTTCTACTGTCCCTCCTCACTCAGTGACTACTTTGAATTGATAATGCCTCATTATTAGCTCCTTAAACAAGGGAAATAGTCTTGTTTCATAGTTTTCAAAGCTTGATTAAATCTCCTTTTAGCTTTCTCTGCTGCAATGGTAATTGCCCCAATATATCAATTATTTCCCAATAATGGTGTTTCCCATCTCTGTATTGTCCTGGGGAACCTACGCTAAATGATCGACACTGTATAGTTTAACCTTAAAATGTTCTTTCCGTAACCGGCTAATCAAAATTGCAGCATTCTAGTTGTCGTTTGTATAAATTTAGTTTTACTCCAACGCATTATTTTACAGCTGTATTAACCTGTATTTTCAGGCTATTGTATATTTGAACTCCAGTCTTCATCCACACCTTGTTTTTCACCAAGTCTGTGCTTCTATCCTTTACTATTTGCCCCGTCTTCTTGGTCTTTCACGGACCTACGGACCACGGACCTACTGCCAAACCTCTGAACATGTGTGTGTCCTCAGCACATTTCAGATAGTGCTCCATAAAGCCAAGTCCAAAACGCCTTACACTGCACCCAGCACTGACCACCACTTCCAACTCTGCCTTCTGTCTTTAATACATGTCCATTCACAAGATTTCCCATTCAAGCATCTACATTGCGGGGGGGGGGGGGGGGCAGGCAGACTGGGGCTCATTTTGACTTGTTTTCTTGGTGCTGTGTTGCCCACGCGCCTTTTTCCGCGTTCAATTCCGCGCCCATTTAGGTCCCCCCCCCCCCCCCCCGGGTTTCCGTTTGAAACAAACCCCTGAATTTTTCAAATCAAGCATCTCTTGACATAACCCTAACAAACATTTCAAAAACAAATCCATCCAGCTAAATTTATTCACTCGTTTCTTAAAAAACAAATCGGTGTAAACGTTTACCATTGTTGGCCTAGCTTTACCTACACTTTGAAATTTCAGTTTCGCTTTCCTGTATCTATTCATTCGCTCGCTCTGCAAGCTGGTATTTTCTCGCGGCCTGTCTGCTGTTTTTTTTTAAATCGCTGCCCTTTTCGCGGAATACGCCGTTTTCCAGACCTCTTTCTGTCTTTGATCTTTTAGAGCGGTAACTTTTTCTCATCTGCTTTGCCTTCTTCCTGGGGCGTCAAACAACCTCAAAACTATTTGCGGTCAACCAAATATAATTATTCGAATTTTACCACACCTTGAAGGTGAAAGCTTCTTCTGAAATAGAAGATTCTGAGCTTCAGCAAACCGAGTATCGTCAGGTGCCGAAAAGGCGGCCGAACGAAGGCCTAAACAATGCGCATACACACTTCAAAGCGGCTGTTTTAAAATAGGTGAAATACAATCATGCAATTTGATCCCAATCTGAGGAAAACTCTTAAACAATCGTGGACAGACACACGCCCATTCAGTGTTGTGCACAATGCCGGGGTCAAGTTGTGGTGTTGTCCATGATTCACAAGCCCAGGGATGTTTTATAGACTTCAACTGTTAAACTAGAATTGCCAAGTTTTGTCAGAAGGCTGTTGCTTCAGTCAAGTCAACTTCCTGCAAAACAATTCATCCCCACGATTGCTTCGGGAACTTTACATCAAATATTAATATTTGGACCTTGGGATGGTCCTATTCAAATGGGGAAAAAAAACTTCGTTGGATTTTTAAAAATTTAATGCAAAAATGGTTGAAGGTTATGGAATGAACGTTCGTTAACTTATCCAAAGCAAAAGACGAAGACAGAACCATTGTTCCTTCTATAGTTTTAAGTTTAGATAACAAGGATGCCTTCTTTGAAATCTGCGGTTCTGCAATTTTAGCTCACCCCCTGCTCCCGTTTTGCCCCCTTGAAACTGACGGCTTATTAACCCGGAGCTCTGATCAATATCTTCTTCAAAGAGGTTTGGGTGCTGAATGCACAGGCGACATAATGGATCTCTGCATGTTGCCAGTGTTCTGTGATTAAACAAGACCGGATATACCGCCGGCTGTCCATAGGGTTGTCCTTAGTCAGTCCAGCAGTTTGTGTTGTTCATCCATTTATCATTGGAAGGAATTAAATCACAAAGGTCCCATTTAGTATCCAGTTTTCTGCTGGTCCTTGAGCTTAAACATTGCAGCTCTCTGCAATTCGCAGCACATTTTATATCAATTATAGATATAGAAAAATACACACACACACACATATATGTGTAAATTGTAATGCATCTTTTACTTTTGATTCGTGGCATCACGTTGAACATGATTTGACTCTGGTGGGTGAACATTAGTTGTACTAAAGAATGTTCCTTTGTAACAAAATCCAATGTTTTTAAACAAACCGAAGCTCCGATTTATTTCCACTTGTTCAAATATGACAATACAAATAATTAAAACATCTGTCTCTTCGATCGGTTTCTGCTTTTAGCCATTCCAGTTATAATCAGTTTGATTGAGTAATCTCTTTTCATTCGCCAAAGAGACGGGTTTTCTCATTCACTAAAATCTAACTGCGATAGTTCAATCGCCCGGGTGCCTTCTCACAAGATGCCCGTCAATTTGAATTTTAAATATAAAAGCGGTCAAAACAAACAGGAGTAACGATCTAACCCCACGTTAAAATAGGTGGAAATTGCATAACGTTACAACCTGCAACATATTTCCATGGATTTAACATACATGGCGGGTTCAGTGACGGAAACGTCCACGAGAAAATTGCAACCGCGTGAAAAACCTTGTACATCGCACTAAGCCACTTACTTCAAGATTTTGGACAAGTGTCTTCTCTTCGGCAGCCACATCCTATAAATACCAATCTTGGCTCTTAATGAATTAAATGAATTAGGGACTAAATTAGGGTTAGCACGGCTGTTAGGTGGATTAGCCATGGTAAATTGTCCCTTAGAGGCCAAAAGGTTAGAAGGATAGGGTGGAGCATAGGATTAAGTAGGATGCTATTCCCAAGCGCCAGTGCAGGCTCGATGGCCTCCTTCTGCACTGTAGATTTTATAATCAACTCCCACCTGTCGTCCGCAAGTACGGTGTCTTACCAGCATTAACTGGTGGTGGTAACTAAAGGCAGTGTGGCTGGAGCAGGTGATGGGAATCTTGATCTGGGCAGAAGAATGACACAACAGGAGATTAGGATGCAAGGATTTTCCCAAGGCTGTTGGAGAAGTATCCTGGATCTGCAGGGATCTGAAGGCAGTGTGGAGGTTAATGCCAGGACCCCGGAGACCTGGGTGCAGTGCAGCAAAGACCTCACATTAGTGATCAAAGTCAGTGAATGCATCTTCAAACACCATCTGCTATCAACTGTACCTGGAGTTTCAGATATCCTAAATCCACTTGTCTATAATCTCCAATCAGGACTCCGACATCTATCATTTATGTGCTACACATTCATTGTTGCAAAGTGCCAGCTGTTCAAACAAGTTGGTCACGTAAGCAAAACAAATTGCACAACACTGGCACACATCCCCCTCTCTTGCAGGACATGATGACAACCAAGAGAAACAAGCGCATCTACACATCCTGACCTTGGAGAGGAGACTGCTCTAGCCACTACTGGGATGCCCTTTGCCAATAACATGGATACTGCGCACTTCTGGTGGCGACTATGAAGGTGTAAGTCGCACATTTGGTGGCTCCCCCGATTTTCTACCGGACTTGAAATGTAAAACTGAAGACGGGCAATTGTGTTCTGAATTCCCACTTCGGTGCATGGAGAGAAGGACTAGAAGTGTTCATAAGGGCAGAAACAAAAAGACCGAGAAGGCTTGGCTGTAGCTGCAACAGAAGACAGCATGGCAGAGGTTCGGACCTCTGGCTTGTCGACCCAGCAGTCGATGGAGCAGCTGATGCAAGTCATTCAGGAAGGCTTTGCTATGCAAAAACGGGACTGCTTGGACCCGATAAGAGTCAATTGAGCGGTTGGAGCATAGATTGGGCGCCCAAGATTGGACGATCCAGAAGGTGGAGAAGTCGCTGGCTGAGCAGGAGGAACATCAGACTGCGGTGGAGCTGGAGGTGAGGATGCTGACGGACCAGCAGAAGCTCCTGGAGAAGGTGCAGGACCTTGAAAATAGGTCCTGCTGGTAGAACCTAAGAATCGTCAGGCTCCCGGAGGGATCCGAAGGAACGGACGCTGGAGCATACATCGCAGACATGCTTGTGAAGCTGCTGGGGGATGGGGCATTCTCCCGACCCTTGAGGTGGCTAGGGCTCACAGAGCACTCGCAAGGAAGCCGCTAATATTCCACAGGCTCTCGGCCAAGCAGATACAAAGCTGTAATTGGAACAATTGCATCCTGCGGGTTTACCAGGACCCGAGTGTAGAGGTGGCCAGGAGGAGAGCAGGCTTCAACCAGATTAGGTCAATCCTTTTTAAGAAAAAGGTGAAGTTGGACTGTTATACCCAGCCCGTCTCTGGGTCACGCATGAGGATCAGCACTTCTACTTTGAGTCGCCCAAGGACATGTTGGACTTTGCGAAAAAGAAAGGGCTGGCGAAGGACTGAGAACTTTTGAACTTGGCTGAAACGTTCATTTTTTTTTTCTGTTTGTTTCTCTGGGTTTGTAAAAAGTTTATCATTTTGCGTTTTATGGAAGATGTTTGTGATGCCGTTTGCATTGGTTTGGAACCAGCGGTAGAGCCGAGTGAGTTAAGGTTTTCATTTGCACTGTTGAGGGATGGAGGTGTGCTTTTTGATCTTGGTGTTTTAACTGTCGGGCAATTGTATGGGGATTGTTTGATGCTGGAGTTTTTTTGTATGAGTGGGGTGGGAGGAGTAGGTGGGAGACTATCTGGTGCCAGGGGTGGGGGCCACCAAGCTAGCTGGGTGAGCTAGCTCACAGAAGCGCAGTGGGGGGTATGCATATGTTTGGTTTAGTAAAGGGGTTGGGTTCCAGGGTGTTGTTACTGGGGGGGGGGGCGAATGTTCTGTTGATGAGGGACAGTGAGGAGGTTGGGGGCAGGGGCTGCCTGGGATGGACCGGTGGAGGCGTGGAGCACAGGCTGGAGGCGGCCTAAAACAAAGAGGATGGCTGATCAGCGGGGGGGGGGGGGGGGGGGGGGCAGGCAATGAGTCCCCCAACTAGGCTGATCACCTGGAATGTTCGAGGGTTAAATGGGCCGGTCAAAAGGGCACGTGTGTTTGCGCATTTTAGGGGATTGAAGGCGGATGTTGTAATGTTGCAGGAGACGCACCTTCGAGGACTGAGGAAAGGCTGGGTCAGTCAGGTCTTTCACTCGGGATTAGATTCAAAGACTAGAGGGGTCGCGATCCTGATCAATAAGCGGGTGGTGTTTGAGGCGGGTAGAATAGTATCGGACGCGGGGGTTTTTGCATTATGGTCAGTGTGAAGCTAGAGGGGGAGCAGGTGGTATTAGTAAATGTATATGTGGCAAATTGGCATGATGTTGAGTTTATAAAGAGAATACTGGGGAAGATACTGGTTAGGTTGGTCATGAGAGGGGACTTCAACACAGTTATGGACCCTGGCGTGGACCGGTCAACAAGCTCGAAAACAGGCATGGTGCCAGCAATGGCAAAGGAACTAAGAGGGTTCATGGAGCGGGGGGCCGGGGGGGGGGGGGGGGGGGTGGATCCATGGAGGTTTGGGCAGCCGAGGGTGAAGGAGTTCTCCTTCTACTGGATGGGGAGCAGGTAGAAGGGCTGGGGCCCCCGATCGGGTTGGAAGAGATAGCGTAGGGTCTGAAGGCCATACAGTCGGGTAGAGCCCCGGGGCCGGACGGGTACCCAGTGGAGTTCTATAAAAAGATCTCTGGGATATTGGGGCCGGTGTTGATGAGGATGTTCAAAGAGGCAAAGGAAAGAGGGGTGCTGCCCCCGATGATGTCCCAGGCAATGATTTTGCTGATTCTTAAGCGGGACAAGAACCCGGAGCTGTGTGGGTCCTACAGGCCGATCTCCCTGTTAAACGTGGATGCCAATTTGCTGGCCAAAATCTTGTCCTCCAGGATTGAGGATTGTGTTCCGGACGTTATTGGGGAGGACCAGACGGGGTTTGTTAAGGGCAGGCAGTTGGTGGCCAATGTAAGACGGCTGTTAAATGTGATCATGATGCCCCCGGCAGGTAGGGAGGTGGAGGTAGTGATCGCAATGGATGCAGAAAAGGCTTTTGATCGGGTAGAATGGGACGATCTGTGGGAGGTATCAGGACGGTTTGGATTCGGGCGGGGCTTTATTGACTGGATCAGGTTGCTGTATCAGGCTTTTGTGGCAAGTGTACGGACGAATAGGACTACATCGGACTATTTTAGACTACACCAGGGGGACGAGACAGGAATGCCCCCTCTTCCCACTGTTGTTTACGCTGGCTATAGAGCCGTTGACAATTGCTCGGAGAGCCTCGAGGGACTGGAGAGGACTGGTCCGGGGGGTGGAGCACAGGGTTTCGCTCTATGCGGATGACCTGTTTCTGTACGTTTCAGACCCAATAGAGGGGATGGAAGAAATCATGAGGGCTTCAGGGGATTTGGCCGGTTTTCGCGTTATAAGCTTAATATGGGAAAGAGTGAGATGTTTGTGGTCCAGGCGAGGGGACAGGAGAGGTCACGGGGAGAGCTGCCGTTTAGGTTAGTAAAGGGAAGCTTTAGGTACCTAGGCATCCAAGTGGCGCGGGAATGGGACCGGCTGCATAAATTGAATCTGGCCCGGCTGGTGGAACAAATGAAGGATGATTTTCGGAGACGGGACGTGCTTCCGTTATCTCTGGCTGCGAGGGTGCAAACGGTGAAGATGACGGTCCTCCCGAGATTCCTATTTGTATTTCAGTGTCTCCCCATTTTTATTCCGCAGTCCTTTTTTAAGCGGGTCAACAGAATGATCATGGGCTTTGTCTGTGCGGGCAAGACCCATTTACCTAAGGAAGGTAAATGCTTGAGCGGAGTCGGAGAGAGGGCGGGCTGTGCTGCCAAATTTGAGTAACTATTACTGGGCGGCCAATATAGCCATGATCAGGAAGTGGGTGGTGGGGGAGGGGTCGGCATGGGTGCGCATAGAGGCAGCTTCATGGAAGGGCACCAGTTTGGGGGCATTGGTAATTGCGCCTCTGCTGTTTCCGCTGGCACAGTACTCCACCAGTCCAGTGGTGGTGGCGGCCCTGAGAGTTTGGGGCCAGTGGAGGCGGCATGTCTGGGCCCCAATCTGTGATAATCACCGGTTTGCCCCAGGGAGTATGGACGGGAGGAGGTTCCGTTTATGGCAGAGAGCAGGGATTGAGAGGATGGGGGAATATGTTCATAGAGGGGAGCTTTCCGAGTATGGAGGAAAGATTTGGCTTGGCAAGGGGGAAGCGAATTCAGGTATCTGCAGGTGCGGACGTCCTACGTAAACAGGTGTCAACGTTCCCGCTCCTACCACTAAGGGGGATTCAGGACAGGGTAGTTTCCAGAGGGTGGGTAGGAGCAGGGAGCGCCTCGGACATTTACAAGGAACTTATGGTGTCTGAGGAGACTCAGACCGAGGAGCTGAAGCGCAAGTGGGAGGAGGAGCTGGGAGGTGAGATAGAGGATGGTCTATGGGCAGACGCTGTCAGTAGAGTCAACGCGTCCGCAACATGGGCCATTCTCAGCCTAATACAATTTAAAATTGTTCACTGGGCTCACATGACAGTGGGGTTGAGTACAGGTGCACAAAATGTGCGGGAGGACCGGCGAACCATGTCCACATGTTTTGAACATGTCCAAAGCTTAGGGAATTTTGGCAGAGGTTTGCGGACATCATGTCCACGGTGTTAAAAACAAGGGTGGCCCTGAGTCCAGAGGTGGTGATTTTTGGGGTGTCAGAAGACCCGGGAATCCAGGAGGAGAAAGAGGCAGACGTTCTGGCCTTTGCTTCCCTGGTAGCCCGGCGACTGATACTATTAGCATGGAAGCACTCAAAGCTCCCGAAGTCGGAGACCTGGCTATTGGACATGGCGAGCTTTCTCTGTTTGGAGAAAATCAAGTTTGCCTTGCAAGGGTCACTGTTAGGGTTCACCTGGAGGTGGCAACCGATCGTTGACTTATCATAGAATTTACAGTGCAGAAGGAGGCCATTTGGCCCATTGAGTCTGCACCGGCTCTTGGAAAGAGCACCCTACCCAAGGTCAACACCTCCACCCTATCCCCATAACCCAGTAACCCCACCCAACACTAAAGGGCAATTTTGGACACTAAGGGCAATTTATCATGGCCAATCCACCTAACCTGCACATCTTTGGACTGTGGGAGGAAACCGGAGCACCCGGAGGAAACCCACGCACACACGGGGAGGATGTGCAGACTCCGCACAGACAGTGACCCAAGCCGGAATCGAACCTGGGACCCTGGAGCTGTGAAGCAATTGTGCTATCCACAATGCTACCGTGCTGCCCGGTAACTTCTTTGTGGGAAATTAATCGTGAGCAGACGGGGGGGGGAGAAGTTTAGATTAGAGTAGGGGGTTAATAAAGGTGGGACATGTACGAGAGGTAAATGGCTTTTGCACTATGTTTATGGTTTCATGCATATTGTTTATTTTGTTGTTACTATACCGAAAATACCTCAATAAAATATTTTAAAAAAACATGAACGCTGCTGGTGTCGAAACAATCAAAGATGGTAGTATCCTCAAACCTAATCTTCCCCCTCACATTCCAGCCATTCTCCTCATTTACAGATGCAGATGGAGTAAGTATCTTACTTTACTCCTCCTTGCACCATAACCTTGTGCTTGGTATCTGAAAGTAAAAAGACACAAGCAGTGCAACTTGGCCAGGCAGTGTACGGACGGCAAGACAATAATCACGGCACAGCAATATCACTTGATTTAACACTCAGTCAACAGCTCAGTTATTGGCCCTGTGTGCAATTTAGGACAGCCAGGCAGGATCTATACCTGGTGGGATGCTGGCCATGAGTGGCCTACAGCCAGGCCAAGGGCAAGGAAAATGCAGGTACAAAGAACGAGGCCACACAAGAGTTCTGTTGCAGAGGACTCAATAGAGTAGGTTATAGAGGGCAGCTGAATGTATGTCCAATGAAATCCTTGGTGTGTTGGGAGTGTGTCAGAAAGACTGGTCAATGCCAAGGAGCATCAAAGAGACCAGTATGAAAATAGCACAGGGCTTTGTGAAAAGCTTTCATTTTGGCTTGAGAGATGTCACAGCAGCCAAACAATCTGCCCTCCAATAGATTTCTAGGGTTGCTTACATGCTGTACAGGGCAAGTGGCAATGGCTCCATGGAGCACAAACCTGCTGCCAACTCTCAGGAAGGCAACATTCACATTCCCATTGTTGTCACTCCACCAGTGCCCTAGCTGTGACCTGTTGGACAGCCAGCTCAGGCTGCTGCTACCCATGTAACCTGATGCAATCCACTGCTGGGGCGTATTAGCTCAAGGCTGTACTCTCAGGCCATCTGCCTCCTCCTCTACTGAAAAGTCGGCAGCCTTCCTCTAGACATGCTGCAGCACTGGGCAGCGAGAAGTACCAAAACAGGCAAAGGCACACAGGGGACAGTCATTAAAGGAATGCACCAGCACGATTGATTTTCACATTTCGTTTGGAATGTTTATTTTATGATGGCATTTATTTTTTTCATTTTGGTCAAGCAGCAGCTGTGATGGTCAGTGACAGAGGGAATGTTAAATGTGGGATAACTGGTCATGAAGTGGGATTGGAGGTACTAGTTTCAAACTTGGATGAGTTCTTTCCAGACAGCCCAGCCAGTAAGGGCCTGCCTAGGTTGCTTCCTATTTCTATTCTCACCCGTCACCATATAGTTGGTGACAAGAGTTGTGCCATCACAATGGTTAAGAATATGCAGCAGACTGTCATAAGTCTTGACACGCAGTCTGCAAGTACTGCTGGGTTCCTCTAGAATGGTCAGTGGAGAGCCCTTTTCACCCAGTAAGGAAGGCATCATCACTGCTCCCAGTGCATTGACCTGCATAATTCTCTGAACATGGCCACACAGCAGCTGGATGCTGACGAGTAGAATGCGTTTTTTATTGTGGTATTGTTAACATGCAGCATCCAGAAAGCTGTGTGTGTGCAACAATTGGAACCCTACACCCTGACTAAGCTTGCAATTATATTGAAGCCATATGTTCACTTTGCGTTACTCGCTCGTGAAAGAGAGAGTGCAATGCAGTTAGTTCTCAAATAGTGTCTGTGATCTCCTTTATGCAACAGTGGATGACAAACATATTTAGCCCAGCCTGGAAGAAATTAGACATGTAACAGTTCATTGCCACAATCACCTGCATAGCCGGTGGCAATACAATCCATGCGCTTCTGAGGTTGCAGTTCTGGTTTCAGCAAAAGCAGATTTCAATAAGAATGTCCTTGCTGAAACATATATTGTTCCCCACTGAGGTTAAGATAGGAGCATTACTCCCTGAACATCCAGGATGGATATGATGTCCTGCAAAGAGCCAATCCTTTCCTCCTCCTCCCTCTTCCATCAGTTTGTTCAGTTCTGCGTGTCCTCTGTTCCATTACTGATACATTCCTTTGAAATACATCATGACTAGTAGTGCAACAATGCCTGGAGGAACTGGTTCATGCAGAAGCCTTGAAGTCAGCAAAAGCTCCTTCAGCACGTGCCACAACGTCCTCTGCAGACTTTGGCAACTTGAAACACCTGTAGAAAGCAAACAGTTGTAAAATTGAAGCCAGAGGGGGGAACAAAACCTAGCAACTAACCTGTAAGCAACTAATTATCATAAGTAATGTTGGGGGGGGGGGGGGGGGGGTCTCTCCTGCGGTTAAACAGGTTTCCAGTTGTGTTAAGAGGGGGTATTAGCTTGAGTGTTGAATGCCATAAAGCATTGCTGGCATCAAATCAGTTCTGCATGCTGATTGAGGTCATGATTTGCATGTTCTGCTTCCTTCCAGCGAGAGTTCCAGCACCTGTTCAATTTACTCACTACCATGATGCCCAGTGCTAGTCAATTCAAAAGTTTGCAGGTGGCAATGGATGCTATTTTGGACACCAAACAACACCTGCATGACACAATCATAATAACATACTTATATAGCACCTTTAATATTATAAAACATCTTAAGGCCCATTACAGGAGCAGTAAAAATAAAATAAGACACCGAGCCACGTAGAGAGATCAAACAATTGGGATTAACAACTTGAATTTCACACTGCTTGAATTTACATAGCATCCAATCATGTTCTCAGGAGGTCCAAAGGTGCTTTACAGCCAGCAGATTGCTTCTTAAAACTGCAATCTCTATTGGCTAACCTCCCATGTAGCAAGTGACAATATAATTTTGGGTTTGTTGAGGAAGAGCCAGGGCATTCAGAAAAAGTTACTCTTCTCGATAAAGAGCCTTGGAGTCTTTTACTTCAATTTGAACAAAGAGGTGGACCATCAGTTCAATATCTTACCTGAAAGAAAGTACCTCAGGCAATGCATCACTCCCTCAGCACTGGTCCATTAAATATAGAGTGGTGCTTGAATTATCTTATGACACAGAGGGGAAAAAAGCGACCAACTGTAACTTATTACTTCACATATCATTTGCAATGAGCAATGGTGTGGATGGTACATTGTCATATTCATTTGCCAAGAAAAATTAGAAGCAGGATGTGCTCACAGAAAACTAATTGACTAATGAAAAAGTGATGGCGATTTAGGACAATTGCTTAATGAATTTACCTGAAGATTGGCTTATGAGGAGAAACTGAGTAGGCTGGGACTATACTCATTTGAATTTAGAAGAATGAGGAGGGGATATTATAGAAACATACAAAATTATGAAGGGATTGGATAAGATAGAAGCAGGGAGGTTGTTTCCACTGGCAGGTGAAACTAGAATTAGGCGAAAAAGCCTCAAAATAAGGGGGAGCATATTTAGGACTGAGTTGAGGAGGAACCTCTTCACCCAAAGGGTTGTGAATCTGTGGGCAACACGGTGTCAGAGTGGTTAGCACTGCTGCCTCACAGCACCAGGATCCCAGGTTCAACCCCAGCCCCAGGTCACTGTCCATGTCGAGTTTACATTCTCCCAGTGTCTGCGTGGATCTCACCCCCACAACCCAAAAGATATGTAGGGTAGGTGGATTGGCCATGCTAAATTGCCCCTTAATTGAAAAAAATAATTGGGTACTATAAAGTTATTTTAAAAAAGAGATTGTGAATCTGTGGAAGTCCCTTCCTAGTGAAGCAGTTGAGACTTCCTTGTTAAATGTTTTTAAGGCAAAGATTGATTTTTAAACAGTAAAGGAATTAAGGGTTATGGTGAGCGGGCTGGTAAGTAGAACTGAGTTCACAAAAAGATCAGCCATTATCTTACTGAATGGCTGAGCAGGCTCGAGGAGCCAGAAGGCCTACTCCTGCTCCTAGCTCTTATATTCTTATGTTAAAACATTGAATCACAGAGCTCAAGTGGTGGCCGTTCTGGACATCAAGTCTATGCTGGCTCAATGTAAGAGCTATTCAATTTTTCCATTCCCCTGATCCTTCCTGATAGACCAATAAATATATCCATTTGAAGTATATACCCAAACACCTTTTGAAAGTTATACTGAATGAGTTACCACCCAGACTTTCAGTCAATGCTTTCTCAATCACGACAACTTGTGTTGAAGATTTAGTGTCTATCATGAAAAACAGCTGTTGCTCTAGCTCTGTACCTCCAATTGATGGTGCCACCGTTTCGTAAGATACATATGCCTGCCCAAGCAATAGTCAGGATAATGGCAATGCACTTAAAAGTTATTTGGCTAATGGTCCTGCTGTACTATACACCAAGCACATGTTCAAAACCATACTTACTATCTCATGACCAACTATTTACTATTTTGCTTTGAATGGGCTGTGTGGAGTTTGCACATTCTCTCCGTGTTTGCGTGGTTTCACCCTCACAACTTAAAGATGTGCAGGGTAGGTCGATTGGCCATGCTAAATTGCCCCCTAATTGGGGAAAAAAAAATGAATTGGGTCCTCTAAATTTATTTTAAAAAGAACTTAGGAACTCACTTCAAATAACATCTTTAAAATAAATAACCCACCACAAGGATTTTAGCATCCTAAATGGAGGCTGCACATTTGAGGTTGGAATATGGAAACCTTATCGCTGGACCATAGCTGATCAAACCTATTCACAATTCATTAAAATTAACGCAAAGTGATTATTAATAGGCACTAAGTTAAAAAATGGAAAGATGGGATCCATGCAGCATTCTTTGAAATTTAAGGAAAAGCTATTGTCAAGGTGAGCTAATGTTTTTAAACTGTAAAGTAAAAAGAGGACGTATCCTTTTCGGCCACGGTCAAGGTTTTCCCAAATTTCTTCCAATCTCCAAAAGGTTGCCCTTTGTAATTTTTTCACTCATCAAGCAGAGTGATGCCTAACATGACAGATTAATAGAGAAAGAGAACACTTCCATTTTGGCAATCCAGCATCAGTATCAAACATTCTAGACTGAGGTATGGAATGTTTAGATGGTACCCTTAACACTTTTGCCTTTTTACCTTTTTCAACCATTTTCTCTTGCTTTTTCTCATCCAGACCAGCCATTTTGCAGCAGGATCAAAATTAGAATGGGTGGCTAGTTTTTTAATTTTTGGCTGGCCAGACACTATAGACTCTTTGAAGCGTAACATTTTATGGTTTTAATTTGCTATAGGAAGTTGGGTTGAAACCAGTTGAAATTTACTTCACCTTTCCGGCCAACCTAAAGTAACTTGCAACTTAGTTGGATCCAAATCTTAGGCTAGTGTGGAAATTACATTGCACCACCCAATGTCTGAAGCTAGAAAATGTTTTAAATTTTATTCCCCAAAGCTCTTATATCCCAGTTTGTGCATAATTTTATCTCAATTAGAACAATTTTTGGGACACTACAAATGAACCAAGTGGGATAATTAACTAAGGTCTCTGTTGTTCATGAGTTATCCTGAATGAAACAGCATGTTTTGGAAGGTCAGGCAAGAACAAAATCAGGCTCAGTGTGATATCCACTGTGTTGGAATAGTTCATGGGAATGCTGTCAAAGCTTGCACACAAATAATTATTAGAGTGGGAATGAGTGATAACAACGAGATTATGACATTCAGGGAAGTATACCCTCTCAGGGCAGGCAAGAAACTCCAAAGCTTAGACAACACCAGAAGTTTACAACATGTTGTCTTTTTGTATGTTAGCCATCAAAGACCTAAAACCATGTATCTATTTTTCCACCAATGTCAACTACAGTAGCAAAGTTCCATGAATAAAGCAACAGTAAGCCAGATACTAAAAGCAGCCGAGTATCTTGGCATTGATCTCCAAATCCAGGGGCTGTTTTTGAATCTCATCTTGACATCTTGGTTAAATTGCTGGACCACTGCTTTACAGTAAAAGTTAATCGTTGACTGGTATAGGGAAGGAGGAAAAAACGACTTCGCTCAGAAAAGGTGCAATTCTTGTCAGTCAATTGCACAAGCAAAGTTTGTGGTGTCCACAGATAAATCTATGGCTCAAACCATTTCCTCATTACCAACAAGAAGACACACTGGTATAGGTGGTAACAACAAGATACTCAAGTCATTTGCTTCTATTCTCCTTCAGGGAAGCATTTTGACTAGTCCTACTGACTACCTGGGAGGAAGAAAAATTACTATTCACTTTGCCCAAATGATTTATTGCAGAAATGGTGTTTGACACATTCTACCTCTTATTCAAATTACGTGGTAGGTTCCCTAAAAATAACATCTTATTCAAGTTTACAGGAGTGCATAAAGTGGAAAAGTATGACTTTTAGTTGCCTTTCTTGCTGAGAGCTGCTGCAGAGCCAGTGTCCAGTGGGAAAATAAATGAGACTGGGTTTGTCCAAGAGTTTCATACTGTAATGATACACGACATTCCATTTTTCATTCTACATTAAAACCTAGTTCAGTTTCAGTTTTCTCTTCTTGTTCAGCCGGAAGATTTTACTTTCTCGGTAGGATCAGTTCTAAATATTTGCTTTGGAATCTGATTATTCCAACTTCAAGTTTGATATCCTCAATTTCTGTGCTGATATATTGTTTTTATTCCCTCAATTAAATGTGCTCCACTACACACTCATACCAGGCTTCAAATATTGCACATCCTGTTGTGGACTTTGCTGAACACAAGAAGTTTTTGCAGGATGCACCTGAACTCACCAGGGGTCTGTCTTCAGTCCAAACCTAAAATGAAGCACAAACACTCCAGGTCAGAGAGATCCCTCTAGCACTGTAAGAAATTGTAATTGGTTGTACCATCAACTGTTTAAACAGTCATGAAACGAGGATGTAAACTATCTTTTAAGAAGTATCAAGATTTTCACATGTCTTCCCAGCTCTTGCCTCAAAACCAGAATAGACTCTGGTAATACATCATGTTGCAGTAATTTTCAGCAGATGTTGAAGACAGCCCTTGTACTGCATTGTGCTGCAACATCTGCTATTAAGTCTTCAATTATTGTTCCAACCACCACCTTGGTCAGTAAGGTGTCATTCAAGAGGAACCTCTGACCCAGATCTACAGTTGCCCCGCTAACACTCCTGAATCCTGGTTGGTCTTTGCCTGTCGCCTCTGCTCTGGCCAATATACATGGAGCACGAGAGGATCTCCGCATCCTCTTGAATTCTTTATTTTATGGAAAATCTTTTGCCTGAAAACAGATCTAAAGCTGTTGGATCATGAAAGGCTTTACTCTTGGGAGGTTCTTGGACAAGTACCACCCTCCTTTGAAATCATCCATCATGAAAGAAATAGACTTGATATCGCTATGGAGACTTGGCAGCCCAGAGTGTTGTTGTGACTCAAAGACTATAAGTCTTGATTTCAACCTTTGCTTCAAAAAGGTAACTGGTACTAGTCTTAAATGGTATCCCAATTTAGTCGCCTTTGTCAGCTGTATTAATTGTTCAGTCTGCTTTGACCAAATTACTTATCAGTCTCAAGGATTTTGCTGACTCAAGACAACTCTTTGAAATCTTCAAATTCACAATACGGGGGGTATACTAGCATTTTGCACACCTCAAAGGCAGATCTTGCATGTTCAGTTTAATGTCTAACAGCAATAGTTGAGTGTAAGCCTTCATTCTATCCCTTTAGTTCATGCATCAGTCCTGAGTCTAGTGAAGTTATCTACCTCATGGGGCCAGCGCTATGGTTGACTGTAGATTTGGTTTGAAAGGACTAGTAAAACTTTCCTCAGGCAGTGTGAACAGACAATCAAGCCATTTTTTCTGTCTTGGTTCTTCACTAATGTTCCAAGCACTGTACAGGACTGATCCAAGCCCTTGAAATTTTTCAGTCCGAAAAAGAAAATGTGCTGTTGGTGCTCTTCAGGAAAGGGGGTTCAGGAATGTTCTGATACCTTGGATATCCTGTTCAATAGAATGAACTAGTTTTGTATTTCACAAATATCTGCACATCTTCAGACAAAACCCCAGGGGCTCCCTTTCATGAAAAACAATTTCTGGGACAGGGTGAAAAAATGCTCGACTGTTTTCAGCAAAACTGAAGCAAAATATTGATATTTATTTAAAACTTACACCAAAAATAGAAAACCGTCCGAAAACGGATCCCAAAGGATGACTAGCTCTCGAGTTGGAAAAATTCCATTCTGAGGGAAAATGTATTTACTTTAGGGTCAAATAGATCATTTTGAGGTCTGGGTCTACATAATCTACACAGGGCAATAGAGTAGTGGGACTACACCAACTTGTATTCGAGTTTCTCCCTCATAGTTTAGTTCTCATTAGTTACATTTTTCCTACTTTCTATTCCAATTATCTAAAAAACAATCATGCAACATTTTTTGAAATATGAGAAATCATATTATCAAAACTAGCAAGACTATTTTAAACTCTTCATTTAAAGGAACAGTTCATCTAAGATCACCTAGCAAATGGAGAAACAATATGCAAGATGGCCAAATGATAACGGGACATGCTAATAACGTTTTGTAGTTCACAAACTGATGTGTCACTACTGACCCATTCTGCATCTTCTCAGCATCCAAACTTCACTGCAGTGTTAATGTAAGCCTACTTGTGACAGTAAAAAAGATTATTAAATGATAACCTCGTTGATGAAGTTAGACAACCCTAAATGGCCTCAAGATTCAATATTTTCACAAAAATAGAACATTTAGAAATGGAAATCATAATAATGATTAGTCAATGATAATTTAAAAAAAGGACAATCATGCCTGACCAACCTTAGCAAAGCTTTTGAGGAGGCAAGAGAGAGTAGACAATAGTAATGTAGTAGATGCAGTTTATTTGGTCTGTCTAAAGGCCTTGATAAGGTATCCCATAATAGTCCAATGAATAAGGCAGAAAATGTGGAACATGGGGACAAGAAGTAGGATGGATTGCTAGCTGGTTTCAAGACAGAAATGAGAGAGTGGGAATAGCAGGTAGTTATTCAGAGTGGCAGAAGGTGGGAAGTGTTGTTCCACTAGGATCAGTGCTGGCACTGCCATTCATAATTTACATTAATGATTTGTACTTTGGAATTAAAATGATAATTACTAAATTTGAATATAACACCCAATGTTTCGGGGTGGAGGAAGGGAAATAGTCAATACTGAGGAGGATTACAACAAATTATAAGAGGGCATTAACGAACTTGCAGAATGGGCAAATAATTGGCAAGGTGTTCAACAACAGCAAATGTTCAACAACAGCAAATGTAAGGTGGTGCATTTTGTTAAGAAGAATAGGGAAGTAACTTATTACTTGAGGTGCAAGTCTTGGTAGGGTAGAGGAACAAAAAGGTGTCTTGGAGTATTAATACACCAATCACTAAAAGTGGCACACACGTTAGCAAAGCCTTAAAAAAAAGCAAACCAAACACTGGTGTTTATTTCTAAGAGGGATAGAATTGAAAAGTACGGAAGTTATGTTAAACCTGTATTGAACTTTGGTTGGACCACACTAGAGTTCAGTGTGCAGTTCTGGCCATATATTATTAAAGGACAAAGAGACATTGGAAATGGTGCAGAAAAGATTTAAAACAATGATAGCAGAAATCAGAGTATATACATCAACAAAGAATTGACAGGCTGTGTCTCTTTTCCTTTTAAAGAAGATGGGGTATTTAAATTATGAAACATTTTGATAGTGAGAAAATATTTTCTCTTGCAGGGAAGAGCATAACTAGAGGCCATCAATAAATGGATAGCCACCAAAAACTTCAATAGGGAAATCTGAAGCAACATATATACCCAAAGAGTGGCAAGAAAGTGGAACTCACTACCATAAAGCACGTTGTATAGCTGCATTTAAGGAGAAACTGGATAATCAAATGAGGGAGAAAAGAGTAAAGGGTAGATTTAGAGGAGGAAAGATGAGAGATTAGTGTGGAGCATAAAGACTGGCTTAAATTGGTTGGGTCAAATGGTCTGTTTCTGTGCTAAGTAATCTTGCATACATAAAACATGTGATCCACAAATCAAAAATTATTAAGCAATGTACAGGTTATCAGCCACTAAAAACTACAACATTTATGTGTTGTTCCTCGTGTCTTAATAAAGCTCGTAGTCTCAAATGTGGAGAAGATGCTTTATTGTGAATTCATTCTCTCTTCAGAGCTTAACTTACGGCTACCTCAAATGCTGCCTGCCTGTCCTGTGTCCTGCTACGAGTTCCGCCTTCCGTGAAGTGTGTCGTCACTTCCTGTCCCTGTGTATATATAGATCTCCCGTGCTCCCTCTAGTGCTTGCTCAGTTGTATTGCATCTAGTCAGATCTACGATCACCACATCCCCCCTTTTTTCTTTGCATATTTTCTGTACATCGTTAAAGAAAATTGTACAAAACAGTTACTTATGATATGTGTATCTATACAAGTGATGGTGCTATTGCATATTTTACAAAGCCAATTTATATTTATGAGTCCACTCAATAAAAACATTCATGAGTCCAAACTTGATGAAATTGTTCAGAGTTTTTTCTTTTGTTGTTGTTGACGTGGTGAATGTTGTCGGTGTTCCTGTTATTTTAAGTAACCAATGCGTCATCCCGAGGTGTTTGCATGGTCGAACCACTGATATTGACTGACATGGACTTTTTTCTGTGCTTGTGGTATCGATTTATTATCTCATCCGCCTTGAAAGCTGGTGTGCTTGCTTGTTCTGGGGCAGATGTGAGTTTGTGCGATTCGTTGTCATCCCATGGCATGTTTGTAGTCTTGTCATTGTTTTGCAGTGTGCTGTGGCATTGTCCTTCATGTGCAGAGTTGTACCATTTTGTACAAGTCGTTGTTTCATTGCTGTTGTTTCTGTCGTTCCTGTCTTTGTTGTTTTCGTTGCCGTTCTTGTTGCTGTTTTTGTCGTTTCTGTCTTTGTTGTCGCTATCTTTGTTATGCTTCTTGGTGGTTTTGTTGTTCTTCTTGTAGTTTTTTGTCATTGTGCTTGTAGTTTTTGTTGGTGCTGTTGTTGTTCTTGTTTCTGCAGTGCTTCCTGCGATTTTTTGTTGTTCTTGTCGCGCTTCATGTTGCTTTTGTTCTTGCTGTTGTTGTTCTCGTTTCTGCTGTGCTTCTTACGATTTTTGTTGTTCTTGTCACACTTCATGTTGCTTTTGTTCTTGCTATTGTTGTTCCTCGTGTCTTAATAAAGCTCGTAGTCTCAAATGTGGAGAAGATGCTTTATTGTGAATTTGTTCTCTCTTCAGAGCTTAACTTACGGCTACCTCAAATGCTGCCTGCCTGTCCTGTGTCCTGCTACGAGTTCTGCCTTCCGTGAAGTGTGTCGTCACTTCCTGTCCCTATGTATATATAGCTCTCCCGTGCTCCCTCTAGTGCTTGCTCAGTTGTATTGCATCTAGTCAGATCTACGATCACCACAATTTAGTTGATCTTGTTTTAGCAAGTTGTGTGTTAAGACATCAAAGTTTCATCTCATTTAAGGAAATGTTCAGGACCATGGTTCACATAGCAAGCAGTAGCTGAGAATCATTACAATAGAAAGTCAACAAAAGTAATCACATTAGTGACTAGCAAGTAACTCTCCTCAAGAGTTATTCCACGAGATTAAGTAATGACTAATTTGACTTTCCATTTTAAGGATTCTCAGTTGCTCTTAATGGAATGTACAGAAAATGAGTTTGAGTTTTAAACAGGGCTATTACAATCTCCTCTAATTTAGCATTTGACTCCAAAAAACCCAGGAAGTTATTTTCCAGACTACAATATGGATCCAGTTCCTCATTCACATTGCATCTTTTATAGACAGAATATTGTTTATTGTACCTGAACTAGCCAGAACCACATTTCTTCAAATTGTAAATTTGCAATTGCAATGCTGGCAAATACTCCCCAGTCATGTACTCAAGAAATTATTTCCTTCATGTCCCTGCAACCTGGTGATTCTTTGAAAATCTCTAAACGCAACACCATCGACTCCATAAAGGCTATATTTTCATATCAATTACAGCTTGGACATCTATTACTACTCCTACAAGCTGAGTTCACTGGTGTAGAACAATGGTCGAACCTGCCACAATTCCTTGTATGTAACCTCAACAGATCATTAAGCTCTTGAACTCAAAATGTCAAGGATGGGAATAGGCTGAAGGGGGTAGTGTCGGCAGTTCACAGGGCTATTTTGGAAGAGGAGAAGGCACACTGGAAGGGATCAAATCATGTTCATATGTTTTGGTCCTGTCAGGGCAGCACGGTGGCACACTGGTTAGCATTGCTGCCTACGGCACTGAAGACCCGGGTTCGAATCCCGGCCCTGGGTCACTGTCCGTTTGCACATTCTCCCCGTCTGCGTGGGTTTCACCCCCACAACCCAAAAGATGTGCAGAATAGGTGGATTGGCCCGCTAAATTGCCCCTTAATTTAAAAAAATAAAAATAAATGTTTTGGTCCTGTCCAAAGCTGGAGAATTACTGAAAGGAGGTTTTTAGGGTAATCTCTAAAGTGGTGCACGTGAAACTGGACCCTCAGGCGGTAATACTCGGAGTGTCGGACCAGCCGGGGTTGGAAACGCGCCGGAGGCTGATGTTGTTAATCGCCCGAAGGTGGATCCTGTTGGGATGGAGAGCAACCTCTCCACCCTGTGCCCTGGGGCAGTTGTCAAGTTGGAATTCTTGACTCTGGAAAAGGTTAAGTTTGAACTGAGGGGAAGCTCGGAGGGGTTCTACGATTCATGGGCTTATTCATAATGCACTTCCATGAATTTGATAACATTGAAATTAGTAGGGGTGGGGGAGGGAGACGGTATGTGTTAATGGTGACTATGGGTGATTCCAGGTTCCTTTTTGTTATTTATGTTAACATACAGGCAGTTGTTTGGGGGGTTGGTGGGAGCATGGGATTGTTGTTGTTGATATGGGGGTTGACATTATATTCCTTACTGCTTATTGTTTATTGTTGGTGGGTGTAAATTTGGGAGAAAATGTGAAAGAGGAGGAGAATAAAAATATATTTTTTTAAATGGATGGGAATAAGCTATTCAGATCCTTCAGGCTCACCTCTAAATTCCATCAACTCCTATCACAGCATTCAATTGCATCTTGAACAATCAAAATGTTTTGGTTTTTCTTACATTGGCGTGTTATAGATTGGTAGGTAGGTAGGTAGATTGTTGCTAATATCACTAAGTAGAGAAATTGTTTCTAATCAGTGTTAAATTTACACTGGTCTTATTTTTTTGGTGCACTTTGAAGTGCTAATCCTGGTTTGTTTATTCATACCACTTTGATACTATATGTATCAATAACAAACAACAAAACCATTACGGATCACAAATTATGTTGACTGACACGCTTAATCCAAGATAATTTGGATATTGAGGTATGCACCTGATGTACTCAAATATGAACAGACCAGTAAATAAACATATTTTAACATTCTGGTGGATGCACTTTTATCAAGAAAATGTGTCTTCTAATTTTCAATCACTTTACAGTCAGATAGTTTAAAAGGGCTTCATTTCCAACAGTTGTTTAAACAAAGCTATGAACCTAGTTACACCAAAATTCAGTGGCCATTTACATTTTTTTACCCTTTATAAATTGGATGTTGAGGTTTGTGGAAGGAGTTGAAAGTTTCGATCTTTCAGAACATTATGAGAGGGCTTCTTAATCCACAAATGTTTGCACTGCTTACATCTTTAGAACATAGAACATACAGTGCAGAAGGAGGCTATTTGGCCCATCAAGTCTGCACCTTGATTTTTGAAAGAATATGAACGAGTATTTACCACATAGATGTCTTAGGAACTTGTAATATACAAATAAATCCAGTTATTCACTCCACTTGCTAGGTATTACCATAGCCAAGCAATATCACATGTGACAGACTAATTAAGAGTCAGGGGTAGGGCTGAACAAGCAGATAATGCTGACATTTTATGGCAACAAAATGCAATACATACTCTACTCAAAAAAGTCTATGGGCTAAAGCTATAATCACCAACAGCTTTTTGAATTACACTTCTTTGCCATGCTCCTTGTTTCACAAGTTCCACTGGTCATTGTGTCCATGTTCACTCAAATACTGTCAAAACTCAATTCTTAACCAAAACAAATCAGATTTTCAGATATTCTCTTGCCCATACATTTTAACCCGAATCCAAACTCCCTGATTCAATAGATCGGAATTGTATTTAACATGCGTTTGAGAGAAGCTCGAGTGAATTGCTGCAAATAAATTATTAACAGGGAAGAATTCTCCAAGAACAACATCTTCCTGCTAATTATTTGATTATTACCACAGGATGCCACACAACAAATGCAACAATCTTAGTTGTCTAAGCAATAAACACGAGCTTCTTAAAAGATTGTTCGTAGCTTTCAACAGTTAAGTATATAAGTGTACAGATGGCCATAATTGGCCTTTTGGCCAAGATCAAGCCCATGATTAGGTGCAATGCCTTTTCTTGTCAGCTTGGATCTTGTCTGTCTCTCTTGTGGAGACCATGAATTGGATTCAATTTGAATTACTTTTTTGGAGCAAGCAAGGAGATGGAATAAGGGCTTGCATGGCCCACTCTGCGTATTGGTTTTTGGGACCAATGGGATTAAAATAATTTAAAATCTGTAAAACAAAAACAATCTTATTCTTTCTGCCTTATGCACCATCAGATAGATTTCAAACATTTGTAAAAAATTATAGACTTATCAGAAATCATAATTACATACTTGTTTGAAAATGTATTTCATTTGGTACATACACATTTAGACTATCATGGCTGTTGATCCATCAGTCTATAAAAATGAAAATCTCTGCAATCTAGAGCAATTGTGATAATTTTGAATCACTCCGGGATCCACCTGTAAATTAACAATGTGAGCCATTCGTATTAAGTAACGTCAAATTGATTTTCTTCCCCAACACATTAATCCATATTTTTTTTTGCATAATTACAGACAGCCGCTCCATTTTGGATTTTATCACTTGGGCAATAAAGGTAGGTTTTAAGGACCCCCTTGTTCTTTGGGCGTCTTTCATTGTCCTTCCTCTTGAGTTCTACGATTGGACTGCTTGACATTTAATTTCAGCAATTTGCTTCCTTTACATCAAAGCTAAACTGCTGAACAGTCATTGTCTCCAAAGAAGAAAGGTGTTACCTCAATGAAGTGCCGAAGACCTAGCTGCTCGTATGCCTGCAAGATGCATCACATCTTTAAGGAAGGATAAAATTGTGGTGAATAGGAGAAGCACCAGAACAGATATATCCTGAAAAAAGTATACAGACTTATTTTGCGGTGCTCAACCAAGGCATGTGCAGAATAGACCAGAGAGTACAGAATGGAATTTCTGAGGTATGCAAGCTTCCTGTAGATATTTCATGGCATTTTCCTATGCAGGGCAGTTCCATTACAATACATATTCAACACCCTTCCCATTTTCCAAATTACTAGTCTTGTTAAAACTATTGAGAAAGTGCTATTCAAGATTTAGTGTAAATTTAAGCCACCATGCATATAAAGTACAAATACATGTGTGCAAACTGAGGGGAGAACAATCATCTGCTTTATCATTTCTCCCAAAGTTCAGAACAATACCTATAATATATTCAAACATCTTGCATCTGTGTGCACTCCGAGTCAATTATTTTCATTGCAATTTCTGATTCCAAGTTTGTTCTAAAAACTGTGCCATGCTGTAATTACACCCATTGTCTCCCCCAACCCAATACCAATTTCCCTCCCCTAAAAGGAGTTTGTTTTTACTGCAGGACACCACTGGGATCTAACTAAGGGAGCCCATTCTACTGGATAATAATAATAATCTTTTAGTGTCATAAATAAGTTGACATTAACACTGCAGTGAAGTACTATGAAAATCCCCTAGTCGCCACACCCTGGCGCCTGTTTGGGTACATGGAGGGAGAATTCAGAATGCCCAATTCACCTAACACACCCGTCTATCGGGACTTGTGGGAGGAATCCGGAGCAGCTGGAGGAAACCCATGCAGACACGGGGAGAACATGCAGACTCCGCACAGACAGTGACTCAAGCTGAGAATCGAACCCGGGTCCCTGGCGCCGTGAAGCAACAGTGCTAACCACGGTGCTACCGCTTCCTCGATAATTATTGACATATTGTATATGATGGTATTATTGGGTTCTTTCCTTCTCTCTCCCCATTTAAAAGAGAACAACAACAGATAGGATATGGAGGCTGAACAAAAAGACTCATGGGCAGCAGTTTCCTTGATAATTATGGCAACTTTATCACTAGTTTTTTTAAAAATCATGTGCTAAGTTAACTCATCGCCTCCAACTGTTCCCAGCATCAACATGATTTCTCTCTACTATTTGAGAGCTCTCCCCAGGCACAATCCAAGTTTAGAAGTTAGAATTTAGATTTCTGATCTCGGTTTATTTTTTCCATTTTAAACAAATATAGTGGAAAACATTTGACTGCCCACCATTATGCTTTAATAAAATCTGCGACAAAGTCTAAATGCATAAAAAAACAAATCATTTAAATTTATTTTTGCCATTTACTAGATTTCTCAACAAAAGAGAATTAGAATAAATCGCAAACTCGCTACAACACAGAGAACAGAGTAGAAGTTTAACAGTATTTATTCAGCTGGCAAAAAGGTAGGAATTGGTGTTCCCACCATAATTGTTCACTACTTACATAAACAATTTTGAGTCAAGAATCAGGAGAAAAAGTTCAACATTTGCAGATAAACCCAATTTTGGAAGGGAGAAAGGTATAATCAATAGAGAGGCAGACTGTGACAAAATCCAGGAAAACATTAATAAACTGCAGGATGGACATGTGTGTAGATAAGTGTGAGGGATACATTTTGGTAGGAGGATTAATGGAAACCACAATCTTTCAAAAATAAGAAACAAAATTTGGCAGAGGAGCATATGTATTTGAGGGGACAGATGCATAAATCACTAAAGCAGTGATGCAGTTTAATAAAGACAATTTTTTTTTAATTCACTGGGGTATAGAGAAATGGAATTGAAAAGAAGGGAGGTAATGTTAAACTCTCATAAAAACTTGAATAGACTACACTTTCAATACTGTGAAGAGTTCTGGTCTCCAAAGGATTGAAGGGCTCTGGAAAGGAAGCAAAGAAGATTTACTAGAATGATACCAGACCTGAGAGGTTATGCCTATCAGATTGGATTCAATTAGGGTTCTGGGGAACTTTTCTCTGGCAAAGATTGAATCATGGCGAGATTGGGATCTTTAATATTATGGAAGGGTTCAATAGGGTAGTAATGGAGAAGCTGTTATCATTTGAAGGGTATACTAGAATCCATAAATATATGATAGCCATTACTAAATCTAGTGGGGAATTCAGTAAAAACATCTTTATCCGAAGAGTGGTTAGAATGTGGCACTTTCTACAAGGAGCTGCTGAGCTGACTAGCACTGATGCAAGTAAGGGGAGGTAAAATGCACTTGAGGGAGAAAGGAAGAGAGATACCAAAAGAGAAAATGCTGGAAAATCTCAGCAGGTCTGGCAGCATCTGTAGGGAGAGAAAAGAGCTAACGTTTCGAGTCCGATGACTCTTTGTCAAAGCTAACAGACAGAGAAAGTTGGAAATATTTATACTGTGGAGTAGGAATGAAAGATGAGTCATAGCCACAGAAACAAAGAGAAACCGGGTGCTAATGGTCACAGATACTAAGAGGAAAGAGTGTTAATGGCAGTCCCCAGAGAGGACAAAATATGTGAAAGGTCAAACAGCAGGGAAACTAACATCAGAGAATGAACTGTAGGTATGGGGGGAGGGGAAGGGGGAAGCAAAGAGGAAAAAAAGTGCAGGAAAGATGGATAAGGTGGGGGGGGGGGGGGGGGAGAATTAAATGTATATTAAGAAAGAAATGGTAAAAAAGTTAAAATTAAATTAAAACAATTGGGTCGAGGTGGGGCTGATCATTTGAAGTTGTTGAATTCAATGTTGAGAGATATTCGATGTTGAGGAAGAGAGATAGATGTTAACTGAGCTTGGTAGAAAAAGGGTGGGAGGAAGCTTGTGTGGAATTTAAACACAGCATGAACTTGTGTCAAATTGTCTGTTTCAGTGCCTTAAAGAGTGACATGGTGGTAGTGGATGGCACTGCTGCCTCATAGCGCCAGGAATCCTGGTTTTAAACCCACCTTGGGTGACTGTGTGGAGTTTGCACTTTCTCTCCGTGACTGCATGAGTTTCCTCCGGGTGCTCCGGTTTCCTCCCACAGTCAAAACTATGCAGGCTATGTAGATAGGCCATGTTAAATTGCCCCTTGGTGTCCAAAGATGTGCAGGTTAGGTGGCATTATGGGGACAGGGTGGGGCAGTGGACCTGGGTAGGCTCCTCTTTCAGATGGTCAGTGCAGACTCAAATGAGCCAATGGTCTCTTTCGGCACCGTAGGGATTCTAAATGCAATGTAATAGCAAGCATGTCTAGATAACGGAATCCTTTGAATTTGCATAGCAATAAAGAATACATATGGTCCAGCTTCATCCAATGCTTTTGACTATTACACTTATGTACTAAAAATCAAGTACCGAATTTGATCAATGTTATGGAAAAAGAAAACACCTGGCATATGAAAAATAGCTAGCATTTTTAAAAGACTTTCCCCTTGAACTACATTTCCAAATGGAAGAACACCATCATCCTACATTTAGAATAATTATGCTAGTTACTTTTATGTGTGCTTTGATTTGTTTGATATGTTAATGTACACAGCTCAACAGACAAAATTGTAATTTCTAGTCATGGTCTGGTATGAAGCCCAGTCTCAGGCACTGAGGAACTGAAGCCAGCAATTTACAGACATTACCAGGTTGTTGTCCAAAGAGTAAAAACCTAACAATCTGGCCTTGGGGAGAAATAGTTTCATTTGCAGAAGAAAAAGTACATTTTTATAACGAAAAGCCCCTTATGTTCTTCAGCTCTACTCTCCTTCCCAGTACTTGGTGTGTGAAGGCAATAGGGGTTCTATGAGGAATCATCTTGCGTAACCTATCAGAATATATGTTGCCAAGAACTTGCTGGGAAGAGTCTCTCAAAAATGCCTTTTGTAAAAGGGTATATTCAACCAATTCCAATTTTATGTATTGTTATGCTATTTGTACCTTTCTTCTTTTTGTTTTAACTCATTTCAACTGGAAATAAATCTAATACTTCAACTTCTTACACTGTAGTCTAATGGTGATATCCTTCCACCTTCAGAAATTACAAGAGTGTCGAATAGGGATATTGCAGTAAGCAAGTTTAATACATTTTGGGCTAATTGCTAAACTTGTGTTACACTTGCTGGGGCTTCAGTACACGATGCTAAGGAGAGGGGCAATTTTTCACAAATCAGTGAATTAAAATACAATTTTTTGCAGGGTTTTTAGGAAAAAGTCAGAAAACGTCTTTCTATTCAACCATTCCAGCTCTACATGTTTTTGAATCATCATTACTTTATTAAGGTACAGATCTTTTCAAGTCGGATCCTTCCTTACTTATCTAAAAGTACTACCTTGCAATAAATAAAAGTTCTATTTTACACTGAGGCTTCCCCACCAGAAATGGCTAAACAGCACCTTGTAATGCTCAATTCTAGTAAAAATCCATTTCCTATCTTGTTTTCAGCTCAGTTCAATACAGAAAACATGTATCTATGACATAGCCAGTTGGGACAACTTGATTGGGTGTTGCTACATGTAGTGGCTATGCTCGCTCTTTGTTTTTTGGGTGAAACTTTAAACTGAGCTGCTGCCTGTCCTTTCAGTTGGGGGTCAACAAAATAATTTCATGCCACTAGTTAAGAGCGTTCCCCCCAGCATCCTAGCCAATATTTAATCTGTTTTGGTATTGTTGTTTGAAAGATTGAGAGATCTTGTTGTGCACAAAACATATGTTTGTCTACATATGTAACTGTACTTGAAAAGTAACTCATTGACTGTGAAGTTCTAGGTGATGTGTGAGGGCATGACCGAACACATAAATACAAGTTCTTTCTTACTCTTCCTCCATAATGCTGATTTTAATGCACAAAAACAAAAAACTAAAAAGCAGTTAAGAATATAGCAAGACATTTAAAAAATCCTAACTTAGTTTAGACAAATGTCTCAATTATGTGGAATAACTAACACTACTTTGATTTGTTTACTACATCAGTAAGGTATCCGAAATTCTAACTTGCGATCAATTGTGCAAAAGATTAAAATATTGCACACGCCTCACTGGGGCATGGGTTTTAAAGCAGCCCCACTTGTAAAAAGCGTATTTGTTCACTTGACCGAAAGACTGATGTGAGTTTGAATTGCATTGTGGGTGGAGTGGTTGCACTGTGGCGAGGTACCCAGAAACCCAGGCTATGTCACCAACCTGACAGCTGGTGAAATTTAAACTTAATGAAACCTGGAATTAAAAGCTTATTTCAGTAATGGTGTCCATGAAACTATCATTAATTGTCATAAAAAGCTATCTGGTTCACTAATATCCCTTCGGGAAGGAAATCTGACGTCCTTACCTCGTCTGCCCTACATGTGACGCCAGACACACAGCAAAGTGGCTGACTCTTAACTTCCCTCGTAAATAGCCTAGCAAGCCACGCAGCTCAAGGGCAATTAGGGATGGACAATAAATACTGCTGTTGCCAGTGACACCCACATACCATGAAGGAATTTTAAAGAACATGTTTCCATGGACCCAAGGTCAGAACTCAAATGTACACTGTCACAACACAATGATGATTATCGTCAGCAGTTGCAGAGTTTTTTTTTTTTTTTTTGTTTTTTTTATAAATTTAGAGTACCCAATTATTTTTTCCAATTAAGGGGCAATTTTAACATGGCCAATCCACCTATCCTGCACATCTTTTGGGTTGTGGGGGTGAAACCCACACAGACACGGGGAGAATGTGCAAACTCCTCATGGACAGTGACCCAGGGCCGGGATTCGAACCCGGGTCCTCAGCGCCATAGGCAGCAATGCTAACCACTGTGCCACCGTGCTGCCCAGCAGTTGCAGAGTTAATGTTGGTGCTATAGGGGATACACTTCAGTTTCACTAAAGGAAGCTTTGCTCTGCAGGCAGCTGTGTTGCATCGGACTTCAGAATTCTTAAATCATAGGATCCCTAAAGTGCAGAGACCATTCGGCCTATCGGGTCTGCACCGACCCTCCGAAAGAGCACCTACCTAGGCCCACACCTAACCGTTGGACGCTAAGGAGGAATTTATCGAGGCCAATTCACCTAACCTGCACATCTTTGGATTGTGGGAGGAAACTGGATCACCCAGAGGAAACCCGCACAAACACAGGAGAATGTGCAAAATCCACTCAGACAGTTACCCAAGGTCGTAATCGAACCTGGGTTCCTGACAGTGAGACAGCAGTGCTAACCACTGTGCCACCCAGTATAAGAACTGAAAACATTCAAAAACGTACTCTGAAAATTGTTCAACTGTAAATTTAATTTCTGACTTACTAAGAATTAAAACAAATACAATTTGCTCTTTTAATGTTAAACATTATTATTTTTTATATATAAATTATTTTTTTCCAATTAAGGGGCAATTTAGCAAGGCCAATCCACCTAACCCTGCACATTTTTGGATTACGGGTGTGAGACTCACATAGACACGGGAAGAATGTGCAAACTCCACACGGATAGTGACCCGGGGCCTGGATCGAACCCATGTCCTCAAGAGCTTTGAAGCAGCAGTGCTAACCACTGCGTCACCGTGCCGCCCTTAATGTTAAACATTCTTTTTCATTAAGTTTACTTATCACAAGTATTGAACTTATGCAGCAAGACTAACCAATAACCAAAATATAGTAAATATACCTTTTGCTTTAAGTACCAAATCCTGCAGTGCTACATGTTAACTAATCAAAGGCACCGTGAGATGTACTTGTTTCAATAAAACCATGAAGGAAGTAATTAAATTATAAAGCAGCGGACCAAGACATGAGATTTCCAATTTATTATGACTATAGTATAAGGAAGGATTTATATTTTTTCCCTCCGGAAAAATATAAAATCCTAATATACAAAATGGTCAAACAAAAGGGAATCCTGAAATAATTTGGGCCTAAACAGAAGAGGTGGTTGGAATCGCTAAATAGCAGGGGTTGACTTATTTACTCATGGTAAATGAAATTTTCTCTTCATTAGATATATTGATTAGATAAAGAAGTGACTTGATTGTTCTATTAGCAGAAACTTAATTGTTCTATTCGCAGAGGCAAAGAACTGCTGGGGAGTAGGGAAAAAGTATGTCAAAAACCCAGCGCTAATAGAGCAAATGCTGATGAAAACATTAAAACAACACAGACAGAAATCCAGCATCAACTTGGTTTCCTGTTTTATCAGGTAGGCACAATACAAGAAAAAATAAAAATTGAATCAACCAAGAGATAAAGTATCTGTAATACTATTTGGTTTAGGCAGAAATTCCAGTCCTAAAAAGTGCAGCTAATTTAGTTTTATTTTTCAAATGGAAGTCCATACAATCTGTACAGATGTGATACAGATAGATTGGCCATATACAAACTTTTCTATCATCTTATTAGATTGGGCAAATTTGGAATGAAGCAAAGGAACTTCCTTACAGCATAGGGAAAAGTCAAGGACAAGAATTTAGGCATTTTAATATACCAAATTTTAGCCAGTTCAAGAGTGGTGACAGGCCAGGGAATGGATCACTTACCCTCTTGGCCAGAAAGGTGCGTGCATTATAAAAGGGACTTATAACATTGTTTTAAATGGTTAATTCACACATTTATTCTATTATCTAATATGTATTATAATAAGACGGGTTACTGGAGAAAGTTTAAATACAGGAATAGCACCATAAGTGCACTTGATTATGTTCATACATATTTTGCTTTGTACAAATTTGACTCTTTTGTCTCTTATCAGAATGCAGCAGATTGTTGAGACCACATTACCACAAATTAATTCCTTGATTCATAACTGATTTGGAACTGATGGAAACTGAACTTTTCTATTCCTCATCTGTGGGGTAAACAAATGAGGCACTTCAAATCTAAACTGCACACGTGACTACCATATGTCAGTGTTTAAATGAACATCAAATTATCTATGTTCAATACTTCAAGTGCAAGGGATGAAAATATAGAGCATTTAAATATTTATAAATTGCTAAGAATAGGAAAACCTTTTGCCATTTTTATTTTTTCCTCTTTTGACAGAAGTCTTTACTTGGTGAATGAGCAACAAAAATGTACAAAAAGTTTTGTTCACATTGATGCATTCCTAACCTCAAGTTTAATTTAACTGCAAAAATAAATTGTTCGGATTGATTCTTAAATAAGCAACGACAAAGGGTTAATACACTTGGATTAAAAGTTAAAATTTTGCTTTGGACAAATTTATTTTGTACCATCCAGGTTCTTATTAGTAATTTGTCCTCATTAATTGTTATTACTGCTACATTGGGAATATCAGACAATCAAAATACATCGCCTTTTTGAAACTCATTTTACTGATGTCTGAAACTAATGGAAACAAGATTTGACAGCTATGGGCAGCTCCCTCTGAAATTCAGAAAATTATGGAAGAGTTTAATACCAATAATATTCAGACCAATTACGATGTTCTAGCTACAATCAGTCTTAAATTTATAGGCACAGGAAGAACAGTAAAAGTTAGATTTGAAGTAACTCAAAAATATTTAGAATGGGAATATTAAATGTAGGCTGCTTCAGGATTGTACATAAAATATTTGCCATGTTGCATGGGTTAATTTGTAATTGTCTCTGTGAACTTTTACTCTTGATTGGAGAAGTGCGACGTAATACAGTAAATACCATTGTTCAGTAATTGTATTGATATTATTGCCAATAATGGTTGAAATTAATAGAGATATCCATCTACAGCTACAACAAGACAAATTATCCACCAATAATATTCCAAGTGTGCAAAGTGTTGGGTTACACTACCTAGAATCTTCCAGGACATAATACTTCCACAGAATGTCTTGTAAAATTTGATGTGGAGATGCTGGCGTTGGACTGGGGTGAGCACAGTAAGAAGTCTTACAACACCAGGTTAAAGTCCAACATGTTTGTTTCAAACACTAGCTTTCGGAGGGAGCACTGCTCCTTCCTCGGGTGAGGAAGGAGCAGTGCTCCGAAAGCTAGTGTTTGAAACAAACATGTTGGACTTTAACCTGGTGTTGTAAGACTTGTAAAATTTGAATTTGGGAATTTACTCTATGCTACCAAACTCTACACAAATTACATTATTATGCAATGTGAAGCTTGCGAGTGTGTATGGCCAGCAAATGTCAATGTTGTGCTACTTCTATTTTATATTTGGATAATCTCAAAAAATCTGCAAGCCGTTTTCATCTTAAAAGTACATTTCCAACAAAATAGTCTACCACGAAAGATTCTCAAAAGGAATTTATTAGGATTGTGAAAATACAACAAAAAATATTTCTAAAACTTCTAAAATTAACTTCAGTTCTGACAATTAAAAATTAAATCAGCACCATGCTTAATTGATAGTAAATGGCAGTAAATCAGTCAAATATTTTAGCTAAAAGTTTTGAAACAGACTGGAAAGGTAATAATGGTATCACATTTTGACACTTAGCAAGTTTTACAAACTGAGAATTTAAACTTAAAGCGAATAAACTTACTAGCATACTATTTTTGGTTTTCTTTTAATTGGTTCCTACTCACATACTGTAAATACTAAATTAATTCTAAATTTGACTCCTTGCCAAAAATGCATTTCTTTATGCACAAGCAATTTTTCTGATAATAAAAGTGCCTTGTTTCAAAGAAGTTGATAAAGATCGAAATTTACCAATTCAAATTTTAGAACTTTAACTAGTGTACGGTCAGGCTTGCAAAGGATAATGGGGAAGAAACAAAAATTACAAATGTTTAAAAATCCCAGTTATTGCACATCACTCATCTACTAAATTTAAGCACGACACCTCTTAAATCTGTGGCACCTTGCAAAATGATGGCTGTTAACGCAGCAGGCTTCTACTCAACTTTTGTGCACAATTCAGGCCAACTCTACTGCTTGGCTGCAAGTCAAATGTACTGCAAAATGTAAGGTTGCGTTTTCAAACAGATATTCCGACTCTGAAATTATGCACAGATTTAAATCTGAGAATAGTAATTTTATGGAAATTTTTGAGCCGTATTAGTTGCCACTCCTTGTATGAAAATAGCCATATTTGAGGTTCATTATCGTAGAGAATATGGTAGAATTCAGACAAGGCAGAATGGCTTTCAGTAAATATCATTGAAGCCAATGTCCGCTGGTCTGATTAAAGCCAATGAATCTTCAAACTGCTGCACTGCAAAGCTGCTGGCACTTGGAGCAAACTGGCAAGCACACAAATTCAAAATCATGTACAATATATGAGTGGAGGTGGGGCAGGTTTCAGGTCATTACTTAAAACAAGGGCTGCCACAACAATTGCTGTATAGTCTGTAAATCATTCAATAATGTACTTTCATTAACTAAGCAATTTGTCATTGGATTTGTATGAAATGTATAGTTTATAGTTCTAGTTATTAATCTCTTCTACATTCTTGGTTAAAATCAAGTAAAATTACATTTGATTGCATTTACTGATCTTGTCCTGTTGTAATTGTGTTTTCAAATTAAGTCTCTACCTGTGTGAAATCTGTTATTTTGTAAAATGGATTACTTTAGCAGTAGTATTGGATAAATCAGATTTTGCATGACTGGTTAAGACCAAATATGGGAGTGGTAGTGGGGGTGGAGGGTGGTGAAGAGTCATCAGCAAATTTGAAAAGCCGATTAAGATTTTGTGTTCGAAAGCAATTGCCTATTCTATATATTGGATGTAATATAAACATTCTTTTTACAGGAAACTTTGCGCAAATATATCTGATTTCAATACTTACTTCTAATATACTGATCTGTTTAATTACAATTGAACAGTGATAGGGTTAGTGATATTTATTGCCCAGTTTCGCACTAGTTGTAACTCCACTGCTGAAATGTTGTGCTACATGAATATAACAACTCTCAGATTACAGTAGCACCTAATTGTTTTTGCAAGTAGTAAAAGGCAACTGGCAGGGCAAGTACTGGCAATGGCTGTTAAACTCAGCATTATAAAAAAATACAAAAAAAAGCATCAAATGTTACAATAAAAATTCCTTAATGTTACATTGTCATTTGCACCAAATCTTGGAAACCCTCAAATAGTAGATGAGAAATATCTAGGTTCACAACTATTAAGAAATGCCAAGTATAAATGGCTAAACTTCTCCACTAAACAATGAAGTATGAATGTGCTTAACAGTAATATTTAGTACCTCATGTATACATTTTACTGTACAAGAAATTAAAACACTTCTTATGCAAAGTACGGCTCTGATTTAAATGACTTGAGCCAGGAATTATTGTTTACACATGTTTAGATCAAAGCAGCCCTTGCTTTACTGACGACGGGAAAGCATAGTTCTGAAAACTTTATCACAATGGTTGTAGAATTCTATAAACAAACCACACAAAAGCCAAATAGTCTAAACTATATAACAAGGAATTTTATCTCTTCATAATCCCAAATAACAAGGTCATAACTGACTGAAGAACTACAGAAAGAAAACTGGGAAAAACCCAGAAAGAACAAAACAAGACCTTTACAGTGATTAGTGACCTAAAAATGTATGTAATACTTTCAACTTGCCAGCAACAGATAATCCACATGAACGCAACAGTCACTAGCAACCAGTAAGACGCAAAACATTTTTATAGGTTGTACGACAAAAAGAAAACAAATCAAATTATGAATATAGTGTTAATACTGTGATATTATAAAGTGCAGAATAATCTGTGCCTTTAGGATGATCTAAAATATGATATTAACAAAACAGGAAATGTAATCTGGAAGAGATGGTCCCAATAAAATGTTGTCATTGACACGTCACTCACTCAGATTCCCACTTAATATTAAGATGACCCCTTCCCCCTACGAAGTAAATAAATGCAATTTCCTCTCTTTACAGGTAACAGTAATTCAGGCAATAGCTTGCTACATGAATGCACTCACATTAAAAGTTCCCTATCAATTGTTAATTATGTACCATCTGATAGAATGCATATAATTTGACAACTAATCTAAATACATTAAATACCAGTAACTCACATTCACAGTTAAGAGCAAAATTATCATAACCTAACTTAAAATGTGCTACTTGCTTTGTTAATCATAGGTTAACATTTGTCTGTAAAAATCAAACAACTTTGCAGTTCATTTAAATGCCTTTTTTAATAATTTGCTTCATGTTCACAGAAGTTCCACTGACCAGTTTATATGTTTAAGGTCCAGATGCAATGCATATTGTATAAAAGAGAGCACTTCTTAATAGTTTTACCTTGCATGAATAAACCTATGTACCTTTTAACTCTACAGACTTCTGCATTACATTTAACAAAGCTCAGACACACAGCATGCCTAGCCCTCATATATACACATCTCTAATCACAGGTATATAGGGTGTCAAATATACTATAACCTCCGTATAATGTTTGAAATTTGGTAACAAAATGAGAAAACTAAAAATATTATTTTCGTGTTCTTCTAAAATATCTCTCATTTTGTGCTAAGTCAAATGTTAGCTCACATGAAAAGGACTTATTTCATTATAATTCAGCATATTATCTGACGATTGCAAACACTTTTAATAGCTTGAACGTGTACAAAAGTCTTGGTTAATTAGGGAAATAAACACTCAGTTTTTGTTTATCAAGTAGGAAACACAGTTCATAATGTTATTACTTAGCAGCTGCTTACGGTTTACACGGTTGATAAGTGGACGAACATCCAGCGATGGGTGACAAGTCGAACTGTCAGTTGTGGAGGTTTGGTGGGTGGTGCTCCCTCGTAGTTAAACAGTTACAGTTTTACAGGAAGTGTTTTATTACAGTTTTATCAGTCTTCCTCCCCATCATCTCCGGGTGCTTCTTCCTGCTGCTCAGATCTTTTCTCCCGCTGTCTCTCCTGTATTTTCTTCATCTCCTCTGCGTATTTACTGAAAGTATTTCCAAACTTGGCCCACACTTTGTACGGTATCGTGATGGAATTGCGGTACGATGGTTTCACCTCACTTACTCTCATAAAAACGCCATACTTGTTTGACCCAACGTCAAAGAAAAATCGCTTGTTGTCCACAGTGAGAGATGTCCCTTCGGGCAGCTCAGTGGGTTCCTCCTCGATGCCATAATCATCGATGAGTTTAGCGAGTGCATCGCGAAATTCAATCAGCCCCTGAGCGGGGAGGGCGATAGTCTGACCCTGCGAGCCAAGGCCATGTCCCCGGTTCACGGTCTGGCGGATCCGTAGGAACCGGCCCCGCTGGTTCTCTTTTAAATCCATGTAATATTTGCGGTTTTCCCGCACCAGGAACTCACTTTTCAGAGCTCGCCGCGGCTCGTCCGTCTGCATGTCCGGGTTGCTGGGGCCGAGCTGCGCGTAGTGCTCGATGAAATCGCCCAGGTAGTCGCGGAACTCCACAGCAACAGACATGGAGAGAGTTAGGCGACTTTTATTGCCGCCTGCTCCCACCTCCGCTATCTTCAGGAAGCGGCCCTTGACGTTCTGCTTCACGTCCAGGTAGAAGCGCTTGTTCTGAATGTCCACCCTCTTGGAAGCCAGTTCCTGCGTCTCCTGCTGCAGCTGCTGCAAGCTCGAGCTGACCGCCCCTTGCTCGCTCCCACTGTCTCTGTCCGCCATGATGGTAGCCTTCTTCCAAACTCCCAGCAGCCGGCGATCTCGCGAGGCTGCAGCAAGGGAGGACACATTCAGTTAGAGCCGCCCTCATTGGCGCCGAGCGCCAGCACAACCCGCCACCCGCCAATCGGCAGCCCCCTTACAAGCTTCCCCTGCCTCCCGGGCTGCCTCCAACTGCTCAAGTATCGCGGAAAAGCAGCTGATGTCTGCCCTGGGCAAAGTGAGACATTCAGCACCGATAACAGGGGAGGGGGAGTGACGGGACAGCATTCCCTCCCTCCCTCCATTCCATTCCAACAAGCATCTTCAATCACTCCCCACTTCACTACCCTAGCTAACTGTTCCGGTGCTATTGAAAATTCCCCCCCCCCTCCTCCCACACGGACATTAATACACAATGTGCTAATTTTGCAATAGGTATTTATTACCTGAGAATTGAGCCAATTTTGGACAAACGTTCAGGCTCAACAAATGTTGAAACATCAACACAATGCGGGGCATAATGCAACTCGTGCAGTTATACTGTGCATATCGATAACAGCAGTTGATAAGCAAAATGGCTGCATTTCCCAGCAAATGCATAAAGCGGTCACAAACATAGTAAATAAATCAGTGGCACTTTCATGTGCCGGAGTGACACTTCATCTCGTCGCTATTTTGTTTTGCACGTCAAATATTACTTTGCACATCTCAAACCAAACTACGCTAACAGGCGATGCTTTTGGCAGAAACTGGAAAGCAACCAAGAATATTCAAATTATAAGACTGAAATGTTCCTTTTTTTACTGGAAATCGGATTTATTCAAATGAAGAAATATAGATAATCACCCCCAAAGTTGCTACAATATCTTCACAATCATTTGTAACCCCTCCACAGATTTGGTGAAATGTGTCTCTTTCTCTGATAAAATGTCAATATTTTGTATGCAATTTCATGGCAGTAAACGATTGTTCGTACATTGCGTTTTTATTTTCACTAAACTGAGTGACAATGTACAATAATTATATTTAGCATATTTGAAGATTTATCCCATGTTCTAAGCAAATTGCATTTTCCTACACCAATTTTGATTGAAAAGGAATATTACGAGAAAAAGGAAAAGACTCGACATATTACTAATGATGCTACAAAAATGTAACTGAAGAAAAGCCTGGTAGTACAAAATTATGTTGTGCTCCGTTTCGGAATGTCTGCATATTGTTGGTTAGAAGAAGATGTAACGAGAGTAGTTTCGGGTTTCAATTTTTTTCAAAGCACTTGAATCTAAATCTTTACATATTCCACCTGATGGTTTATAAACGTATCTGATCGATAACAAATCTAACTTTTATGGTATTTCTTCAGACAGGTTCTACTTACTGGGATGAATCGCTTTCTCAATATGTTCATGATTAATACAGTACGAAACATCATCTGTATTTCACGAAATGCTCCTAGAAATGGTCCTAACAGTTTGAGACTCAAAGAAGAATGGACACACTATAAAACCTTCACAAGAAGGGGATCAATAATTAGGAATATAAATTTCGATTAAGCATGTTTGTGATTAAAAGTAATGGAAACAGCTCTGTATGTAATCGTTAGTTCATCAAAATTTATATATTCGTCGTTCCCACGGAAATCCAAATGCTCACAGGACATTGCATTTTTCAATTTTATTTTCTCCGGCGAAAGTAAAGTCACACGAATAAATCTAGGTCTCTATTTTATAAGGTGCTATTGAACTTTTTATGTGATTAATTAATCAGTCAGAATAATATTATATTTAGACAAAGTACCTTTTATACCTGCTCCGTTTACCCTGTTTAGATGAGCGAGCATTTTGTTCCCTCTGGCGAACTATGGCAAGTGAAGTCACAGCACAGACGACAATCTATGTTGCATCGTTTCAGATGAAATATTTTAAAATGTTAAAAACCATAAGCCTTTTCTTCTTTCAGGTAACTAATGTCTCTACTTTTAGTAAAATATTTCACATTTATCCCAGAGGTAACATGGTTGCTGATGGGCAGTGGTTTTCTGATCATGATGTTTCAGGTCTCACGACTGTGTGGGGCAAGATTGATGGACCAAATGGGCAGCCTTCCTGACTGTCATTTAGGTATGTTCATAGAATCTTGAAGTTTTAACGAATACCCTAACGTGATTGGAAACTAGGTAGGAAAGAGAACCGCTTTGAAAACAAAACGATCACGAGGTCTGGCAGACTAAACTTCTGACAAGGCAAAAGCTCCCATAAAAGCTTTATCCATAATTAACGCTTTAGAGGGGGCTTTCGAAAAGTCTGATCTCTAAACTACAGTTAACATTCTCAATTTTACCCACAGAATAAATCCTTGTTTCTAATTTACACCAGGTCTCAAATGCAAAAGATGCTTTAATAAACCTCGTGAAGAGATTTGCCGAAGATTTGGAACGATTTTACCGAAACTAGCGGAAACGAAATTATTCAAACCCAGATATGTAAGTCATTCAAAATATTTCCATTCAGACTACTTTTAATAGCGGATTTATTTATTTTTGATTATATATATATAACATTTGTACTTAATAAACTTAAACCTTAAGCCGTGGTTGATCGTGGCTCCGTTTATTTTTTCAATTATTGGCAACATGGGTGTGAATGGAAACTTTCACCCTTTTTAAAATCATTTAGTTATTCACAATGTAAATATTAAAATTATTTAATTTTGCCACTCTTAAATCGTTAAATTGTTCACTTGATTGCCGTAAATAGATTAAAGCAAGGAGTTTGCATTGACCAAATCAGTGTCACAATAGTAACCCCCTTCCCCCCACCCGTGTGTCGGAACGTGTGTTTCATCCTAAATCAATCAGATAAGAAAGAACGTTCCCAATCCATATCAAGTCAGATAATGCCATTTCAAAGCCAATAATGTGTTTATGCTTCATTGGAAATTCTTGGGTTAACGTTGCCTTCAAGAAAGGTATACACTGTATTGAAAAAGAGTTGTTCTTCATCAGGGTTATTTTTCGCTATCCTTCAATATATTTGACTCTGATGAGGAAACTTCAATTTTAGCTCCTGCAGAGAGCGAGCAATGAGTGCAGTTACAGTTAAAAGCAGTTCAGACAAGGGTCACCGCTGAGATAAATATGAATTACTCCTTTGGACAACATGTTAACGTTTCTCAAGGGCCATTGAGATTGAGGAAATTATGTTTTTCACTATTTCAAGTCCATGCTTTCGTAGCTTTATTGAACGTTCCTCTTATCACAAGTTCTCCGCCAATGATTTTATGTACAAAGAACATCAGACCCCAACGTGGTTACCCTGATTTGTTAAAATGATGAAATAAAAACAGAAAACTGCTGGAAATACTCAACCACATTCGATACTCAGTCATACTGGGACTCCGAACGTGAAACCTGCTTCTCTCTCTGTTCGCCCTGCTGGGTATTTTCAGCACTTTCTGATTTTATGTCAGATTTTCAGCGTCCGCAGTATTTTGCTTTTATTAAAAGGATGCATGGGTTGTTTTTAATATTTTGCAGCAACTTCACAGTAACTGGCGAAGGCTTTTTTTTGTCTAACAGTCGAATATTGCGACAGGAATTGGACAGAAAGTTATTTTTTATGAATGGCCCATTTGAAAAGTGCCTGATGTTTTTCAAAATGGATTATCTGTAAGATTTCGAGAGCAGTAGTCAGTGTTTTCTTTGACTTTCTTCAAAATAAGCGAATGAAAAGCCTCGCTACTCTCAAACATTTTAAAATAAACCTCTTCCGTCTCCTTAAAGGTTTGATTAGTAATTTCTATCTAGGATCGACTCTTCATTAGTCCCTCGAAGGACGAGCAGGTACAGATTTGTTTTACTCCTGGAGTTTTATAAGGGCAGATTTCTCAATCACAATGCCCTTGAAGTACATTTTTGAGCACACGTGCACTTTACATACAGTCTGAAGAAAATAAGTCTTTATTTCTTTAAAAGGATACTTCAAGGGCATTGTGTTTATAAAAATAAACGTTATACATTCAGCCCTTTTCATCCTGAAACCACTTGAGCAAGTCACAATATAGCTTGGGAGTTGCTTTTTTGCCACTTCGCATGGCAATGTCTCATGGTTTGTCATTGACGCGTGACAAGAGTGCATACGCGGTGACAGCGGATCTTTGTCACGGGATACAGAATAAGTTAACATGGGACATTTTTCGAATCGCCACAGAAACCAACCTCGGGCATTTTGGTTATAGAACACATGAAATTGGGACCAGCATCCGAAGCAATCAGAACGGGTTTACGAAAATAATTTCATGGGCCTGCTATGGTTTAGTGTCTCCTTCATGAGCAATGCATATCCGAGTTGATTTTGCATATACTTGTGTCTCTATATGGAAATATCTCCATATCATGTTTAAATCTTACGGCAATGGACAGAAGAGGATGCTGAGCGCGCTGCTGTATTCCAAATTACAACCCACTTCCCGCTCCAGGTTTGCATTAATACTTCCAGCCAAAAACTAGTACATCAAATTCATATCAGGTTCTAAACATTTTCACGAATTGTCACGTATCAGATTGTTTTAACATAGGAAAGGTTAGTGATTTTGCCCGTTGTCAGCTGCTAATACAAATATTGAAACAACATAATGGAGAAGGCCTGTGGGTTATTGATAATTTATTTTATTTACACAAATAGGGCATTTTAATAGATTACGATTAGATTGCCGTTATATTTATAGAGTTAGGAAGGTGAGTAATTTCGCAATTAAATGTCAGAGGTGATAGCCACAGCGAAGACATGACTAAGGCTTTAGACATCAGAAATTAACCTGCTGCCTGGATGCTTTGCATAATATGCTCTGTTAAAATCATCAATCAAAGTACTGTAACAACTAGTTTTTAAGTCCACCAAATTTCTCTTCACATTATTAAAACCTTTATCTTCTAAAATCCAGTATATTTTTCTGTTTCTTATATTGATAGTCTGTTGATCTTCGCACAATATATAGACACCAAAGCACTGACATGCGTTTCATTAAGGCAGAGCTCCTTCCACCAATAGGAATGGACTTTTGTAACCCAAAACTGAGCTAGCAACATTATTGACAATGTAGCTGCCTTTAAAAGAAAAGGAAGGAAATGTAACAGTGCCCACTTGACATGCAGAAATATCATTAAAATGGTAAACAGCAGGACTGCGACCTTACCCTGCAGCTTTCCTGCTCGCAGACTTTGCAGATCTAGGTGTGATTACCTGTCAGAACTATGATGGCCGAACAGTGAAGTGCAGTTTATGAGGAAGGGCCTGATCAGAGTGCTGCCACCTTGGCACAGTCGATGGTGAGAGAAGAGAAAGCGACTCGTCTCACGACATCACGTTCTCCTGCGTCCGACACGATCTCCAGTACGTCAGGGCAACGTACTGCATGGCCCCGGAACTTCAGCAGGAATCCGGGAGTCAGAGTTGCTGCTGATCCACTCAAAAGGCCACTTCCACCAAGTAGGAAGTATTTTCCCCCCCATTCGCTCATCATAACGTAACATTTATATGATTTTCCTTTTGCAGAGAGTGCACCCGTAACGCAAAGGAAAAGTAGCTACTGCGTTTCTTCTTGTCAAAAGACTCCATCATGTCCGCGGTTAAATACTCATCATCTGTCTATTAACACTGTCTCTGGTAGTTTTGTAGGTTCCTCAGCGAGGAGATTCTCGTACATTGTAATGAAAGCTGATATTTCGGGAGTTGTGGAAGGTGCCACTTCCAATACTGTTAAAATGGAAGCAGACCAGAGAGGGAAAAAAGTCATTTTTGTAGTTCAACCCCCTGTTGCCGTATGCTAATAGACTTGAAGGCTTCTGGAGATGATTTTCCAGTTTCACATATTATTGGCATTAACTCAGTTTGTCTTTTGTGTTAAACAGCCCTGCATATTTATGTACATATACAACTTCACTGTCTAGCATCTAGCATCTACCTGTACATCGCAATGGTGACAAAAGTCACTGTTTGAGCTTGCTCTGCCAATCAGTACAATTCAAAGGGCTTGCTCTAATATGGGTGACCTTAACAATCATGCTTACAAAATCACTATTTTCTTGTGTAGATCTGGGTATTTTTGTTTATACGGTCACAAGGAAGATAATTGTGTAAATCTTGAAAATGGAAGAAAGTAGCACTTTTAAAAGGATCCTTCAGGTTAATGAAGGGATAGTGGCTGTGAGGAATGGACTTGGCAGGTATCTTCGCTTAGAACAATTGTGCTGAACTCGGTAGGCGAGACACTACATAATGAGCAAGAGGGAAGGGCTAATGTTGAAGGGAATAAGGTTAATAGGGATGGTGAAGGTGATGTTGGTTCAAAGTTCCAGGAAGCTAGAAGGAAGCTTGAAGGAAGGTCAGAATCAAGAGCACAAGAAAATAATAAGAGGGCGAGAAGAGAGATTACAAGCCAATAGACTAGCATTAAATGAACAGGAGAGAAATACTGGATCTGCCCCCCAGAAACAATCAAGACGAGGAGGGAAATTTCCTTTACTTACTGTGCTTAAACAGTATATGACTGCTTGAAGTAGGCAGAAGCGGGAAGGAACTGTAAAGTGATACGAAGTAAACAAAGTGTAATCCCAATAAATGAAAATTAATAGAGCATAATGAGGTGCAGTGAGGGCAATACGGTTAGCATTGCTGCCTCACAGCACCAGGGACCCTGGTTCTATTCCAACCTTGCGTGACTGTGTGTGGAGTTTGCACTTTCTTCTCATGTCTGGGTGGGTTTCCTCTGGGTGCTCCAGTTTCCTCCCACGGTCCAAAGATGTGCAGGTTAGGTGGATTGGCCATGCTTAATTGTCCCAATAGTGCCCAAAGGATACGTGGGGTTACAGTGATAGGATGGGGAGAAGGCCTAAGTAGGGTGCTGTTTCGGAGGTTCGGTGCAGACTCGATGGGCTGAATGGCCACCTTCTGCACTGTAAGGATTCTATGATTCTATTCTATAAAATGTTCAGGAAGGACCGAACACCTGAAAGCAGACCTGATAGTAAGCAAAACATTATTTAGCAAAATAGTCTGGTTGAAGCTTCCTAATGCAGAATGCAATTCTAAAATTCCAATGAATAGGTAATTCTAGAAGGTAGCGTTTAGAGAGTTGAAGTTATTTTCGCCAGTGGTGGTGTAAAGGGAGGTGAATCACAAAGGGCCAAAGTTGGAGCAATGACGAGTTCTTATGCAGAGGGGTTAATAGTGCTGGTGAAGATTCTAATAGAAATAGGGAAGAACAAGAATTATCAGGATTATGTGATCATTATCATTAACATGTCCCTGTTTATTGGACCATGCCTTGCACAAATTGTCTGCCATGTCACATTGCAACAATGACTATACTTCAAAAGTGCTCCATTGGATGTGAAGCACTTTGGGATTCCTGTAAAAATGAATTTTAATGCAGTCAAACTGAGGATCCATTCAATCATTCTAGTATACTAGCCAATCTCCTTTACTCATAGGAAGTTGGAGAATAACTGATATAATGGAGAATGTGTAATTGTTAGCAAAAGTAAAACTATTATGGCCAGATTTTTCTATCAAAATAGCAGTGAGGCCAATGGTATTCCTTGTTACTTAAGCATAAATTATATCAACAGCTTCAAAGGACAGACATGAGGCGAAACACATAATCCAGAAGTTGCTCTTTTGGATGCACTGCTCCGCCGTTAACTTTGTGGAAATGATACTTCACAAACTGCCTCACCATAGAAACATACTGAGCTGCATGAAGTTGTTGTACTGTCATTGTAGATACAAATTAAACTCATTACAGAAGGTTAAGTCTTGTTATTTCAAGTCTAAAACGTGATACATGTTAATTACTGCCAATCAACCTGCCTGGCACTAGAAAATAACTGTTATGCGTGTAGAGCCCTGAGTGTGGAGTGGTTACGCAGTTCCTCACAGCGCTGGGGACCCGGGTTCGATTCCGGCCCCAGGTCACTGTTTGTTGGAGTTTGCACGTTCTCCCTGTATCTGCATGGGTCTCACGCACACAACCTAAAGATGTGCAGGCTAGGTGGATTAGCCACGCTAAATTGTCCCTTAATTGGAAAAAAATAACTGGGTACCCTAATTTTTTTTTAAAGTGTGGAGTCCTAGTGCTACAGGTGTAAAAACATTGGAATATTAAAATGCAAAATTTTACATTTAAACATTTTATTTCTTTTTTGTGTCCTTTTTTTTTCTCAATCCAATCTTTATTTCCGTTTCTGCACCTGATTTATCATTTGACTTTATACTTAGACTCAGTCCTGTTTATTTCACTCCTTCAATTGATTTGTTATGGAGCTACAATGTTGCTTAATTTGTTCACTCGGCTCCTAGCTGCCCTGCTTCCTATCTTGCAAAAGATGTAAAAATCTAAAGGTGCAGGGAAAATCTAGCTAATGGTAGTCACTGTTCAATAGCCTGCTGGAGCACACTGTGACCAAAATAAACCATTGTTATTTAGAAAGTATTTATATAATAAAAGTTTGGGGAAAATGAGAATCATAATATGTCTAATTATTTAAAGAGTATTTACAACAACAACTTGTGTTGTGCTGTGTCTGCAAAATCAAACATTACTCCAGGCGTCCCGGCTGCCATTGCAGGCTCCCTTTTTAAAAAAAATCATTCATGGTATTTGAGCCTCACCAGCAAGGTCAGCATTTTCTGTCCATACATATACAGCTGAGTAGCTTGCCAACACATTTCAGTGGGTTGGTAAACATAAATCACATTCCGTTGGGCCTTGTGTAGCATGAAGACCAGGTTGAGTACAGACAGCAAATTTCCTTCTTTAAAGGATATTAGTGAATCAGATGTGTTTTTACAGCAATTCGGAGTTTCATGATCACTATTGCCACTCGATTTGTTTTCCAAATTAATTTAATTAACCAAATGCATGTTTGCTAGTTGATCACTAGTCCAGGCCTATGATCACTATTGTAGTAATATAACCACCATTCTGCCATACCCTGCAAATACTTCTATGATACAATAAACAGCATCATCTTGGTTCTACATTTCAGATGCAGTACTCTAAGAATTAGTTCAGTTATTGCAATGACTGGTTTCACAAAAATGGTAGAGTTTTAAGCTTGGGAATGATATGGTATAAAAGGGGAACATTTCTGAAGGGTATTTCTGATCTTTAACCTTTTCTTTAGGAGTTCCACCATTTCCAGCTCGACCCTGCAGAAATTCCAGGCAGATATTTAGGGAATGCTTGATTAACTTAAAATAGTGCCATGTAAATTATATTTCTGCTCCCCTCCAGTCTTCTGTGTATTAAAATAATTCTTTCTAGCCACATTAAATTACTAGTTGTTAATTAAGATGCTTCACCTTGCATCTTATCAGGTTTCAATAATACCGAGGTTGATGTTTAAAAGCCTTCCTTCCACTTTGCTTAACTAATGAAGTGCATGTCACAGCTTCTGCTTTCCCTGAACACTTTTCAAAAAATATTTTTATTAAGGTATTTGAAATTTTTAATAAAAATAACATTAACAATGACATCAACATGGTATAATAAACATTTCACTCCCCCCATCCCAATCTTCACACACCCCAACCATGCAACAACATTCCGGCCCTCTCCCACCCCCTTGGAATACTGCATCCGCTGACATTTTAATTTCCCCCGAGAAAGTCGACAAATGGCTGCCACCTCCGGGTGAACCCGACTATTGACCCTCTTAAGGCGAATTTTATCTTCTTGAGACTGAGAAACCCAGCCATGTCACTAACCCAGGTCCATACACTCGGGGGCTTCAAGTCCCTCCACATTCACGACATGTGTCTCCGGGCTACCAGGGAGGCAAAGACCAAGACATTAGCCTCTTTCGCCCCCTGAACTCCCGGCTCCTCCAACACTCCAAAGGTCGCTACCTCCGGACTCGGCACCACCTGTGTTTTTAGCACAGTGGACATTGGCTTAGCAAAACCCTGTCAAAACCCTCTAAGGTTCGGGAATGCCCAAAACGTGGATATGATTTGCTGGGCTTCCCACGCACCTCGCATACCTGTCCTCTACCCCGAAAAACTTACTCATCCTAGCTGCTGTCATGTGTGCCTAATTGTCTACCTTAAATTGTATCAGGCTGAGCCTGGCACATGATAAGGTGGTATTAACCCTGCTTAAGGCATCCACCCATAGACCCGCCTCTATCTCTCCTCCTAGCTCGTCCTCCCACTTGCCCTTAAGCTTCTCCACCGGAGTTTCCTCTGCCTCCAAAAGCTCCTGGTAAATATGTGAAACCTTCCCCTCTCCCACCCAGGTACTGGCGACTACTCTGTCTTGTATCCCCTGTGGCAGCAGCAGCGGAAAGGCCGGCACCTGTTTTCTCAGGTAGTCTCGCACTTGCAAATACTTAAACCCCTTCCCTGCTGACAATTCAAATTTGTCCTCTGAGGCTTTCAAGCTGGAAAAGCTCCCATCTATAAATAGATCCCCATTCTTCTAATTCCTGCCCTTTGCCATCTTCGGAACCCACCATTTAGCCAACCCGGTACAAACCAATGATTATTATAAATCGGGGTCCAAACCAATGTTCCCTCCACTCTCATATCCTCCATTGCCCCCAGATTCTCAGAGCCGCCACCACCACCGGACTTGTGGAGCATCGGGCCAACAAGAATTGAAGAGGTGCTGTTATCCCAGGACCGGATGGGATCTATCCCAGGTTACTGAGGGAAGCGAGGGACGAAATAGCTGAGGCCTTAACAAATATCTTTGCAGCATCCTTGAGCACGGGTGAGGTCCCGGAGGACTGGAGAATTGCTAATGTTGTCCCTTTGTTTAAGAAGGGTAGCAGGGAAAATCCAGGGAATTATAGACCCGTGAGCTTGACGTCAGTGGTAGGCAAACTGTTGGAGAAGATACTGAGGGATAGGATCTATTCACATTTGGAAGAAAATAGACTTATCAGTGATAGGCAGCATGGTTTTGTGCAGGGAAGGTCATGTCTCACAAACCTAATAGAATTCTTTGAGGAAGTGACAAAGTTAATCGATGAGGGAAGGGCTGTAGATGTCATACACATGGACTTCAGTAAAGCATTTGATAAAGTTTCCCATGGCAGGTTGATGGAAAAAGTGAAGTCGTATGGGGTTCAGGGTGTACTAGCTAGATGGATAAAGAACTGGCTGGGCAACAGGAGACAGAGAGTAGTGGTGGACGGGAGTGTCTCAAAATGGAGAAAGGTGACTAGTGGTGTTACACAGGGATCCGTGCTCGGACCACTGTTGTTTGTGATTTACATAAATGATCTGGACGAAGGTATAAGTGATCTGATGAGCAAGTTTGCAGGTGATACTAAGATTGGTGGAGTTGCAGATAGCGAGGCGGACTGTCAGAGAATACAGCAAAATATAGATAGATTGGAGAGTTGGGCAGAGAAATGGCAGATGGAGTTCAACCCAGGCAAATGCAAGGTGATGCATTTTGGAAGATCTAACTCAAGAGCAGACTATATGGTCAAAGGAAGAGTCCTGGGGAAAATTGATGTACAGAGAGATCTGGGAGTTCAGGTCCATTGTACCCCGAAGGTGGCAACGCAGGTCGATAGAGTGGTCAAGAAGGCATACTGCATGCTTGCCTTCATCGGACGGGGTATTGAGTACAAGAGTCGGCAGGTCATGTTACAGTTGTATCGGACTTTGGTTAGGCCACATTTGGAATACTGCATGCAGTTCTGGTCACCACATTACCAGAAGGATGTGGATGCTTTAGAGAGGGTGCAGAGGAGGTTCACCAGGATGTTGCCTGGTATGGAGGGTGCTAGCTATGAAAAAAGGTGGAGTAGATTAGGATTGTTTTCATTGGAAAGACGGAGGTTGAGGGGAGACCTGATTGAGGTCTACAAAATTCTGAGAGGTATGGACAGGGTGGATAGCAACAAGCTTTTTCTAAGATTGGGGGTGTCAATTACAAGGGGTCACGATTGCAAGGTGAGAGGGGAAAAGTTTAAGGGAGATGTGCGTGGAAAGTTTTTTACGCAGAGGGTGGTGGGTGCCTGGAATGCTTTGCCAGCGGAGGTGGTAGAGACAGGTACGATAGCATCATTTAAGATGCATCTGGACAGATATATGAACAGGTGGGGAACAGAGAGAAGTAGACCTTGGAAAATAGGCAACAGGTTTAGATAAAGGATCTGGATCGGCGCAGGCTGGGAGGGCCGAAGGGCCTGTTCCTGTGCTGTAATTTTCTTTGTTCTTTGTTCTTTGTTATCAGTTCTCCCAAACTGGTGTCTTTGCATGACGCCGCCTCCATCCGCTCCCATGCCGACCCCTCCCCCACTATCCACTTCCTAATCATGGATATAATAGCCGCCCAGTAGTAATTGCAGACATTCGGCAATGCCAACCCCCCCCCCGACTGCGCTCCAGCAACACTTTCTTCACTCACAGGGTTTTACCCGCCCACACAAAGCCTGAAATAACCTTATTCACCCGTTTGAAATAGGCCTTTGGGATGAAGATGGGGAGGCACTCAAAGACAAACAGAAATCTGGGGAGGACCGTCATTTTCACGGTCTGTACCCTCCCCGCCAGTGATAGCGGAAGCATGTCCCATCTCTTAAAGTCCCCGTCCATTTGTTCTACCAGCCGGGATGGGTTTAACTTGTGCAGTGCCTCCCATTCCTGGGCCACCTGGATTCCCAGATACCGAAAGCTCTTTCCTACCATTCTGAGCGGCAGCTCTCCCAGTCTCTTCTCCTATCCTCTTGCCTGGATTGCGAACATCTCGCTTTTCCCCATGTTCAATTTATACCCCGACAAATTGCCAAATTCCCCCAGGATTCGCATTACTTCCCCCATCCCCTCCAACGGGTCTGAAATATACAAGTGCAGGCCATCTGCGTAAAGCGAGAGCCGGTGCTCCACCGCACCCCCCTGAACCAGCACTTTCCAGTTTCTAGGGGGTCTTAATGCCATGGCCAATGGGTCTATGGCCAGAGCAACAGTAACAGGGAGAGGGGGCACCCTTGCCTCATCCCTCGGTGTAGTTTAAAGTACCCCGACATCAGCCGGTTCGTACGCACACTCGCTACTGGTGCCTGATAGAGCAACTGCACCCAGTCAGTAAAGCCCTCATCAAACTCAAACCTTCACAGCGCCTCCCACAGGTAATTCCACTCCACCCGATCAAAAGCCTTCTCTGCACCCATCGCTACCTCCACCTCCCCCCTTCCGAGGGCATCATAATAACATTCAAAAGCCTTCGAACATTGGGCTTGAGTTGCCTGTCATTTTCAAATCCCATCTAGTCTTCCCCTATCACCCCTGGGACACAGTCCTCTACCTTTGTGGCCAGTATCTTAGCCAGCAGTTTGGCATCCACATTCAGTAGAGAAATTGGCCTGTATGACTCACATTGCTCCGGATCCTTCTCCCGTTTCAGGATCAATGAAATCAAGGTCTGCGACATTGTTGGGGGAAGGACTCCCTTCTCTCTTGCTTCATTAAATGTCCTCACCAGCAGTGGGCTCAATATCTCTGAAAACCTCTTATAGAATTCCACCGGGTAGCCATCAGGCCCCGGGGCCTTGCCCGACTGCATGCCCTCCAGCCCCTTGATTATTTCCTCAATCTCAATTGGGGTTCCAGTCCTTCCACCAGATCCTCACCTACCCTCGGAAACCTCAACTGATCCAAAAACTGCCTCATGCCCTCCACCCCAGCTGGGGGTTCCGACTCATATAATTTACTATAAAAGTCCTTAAACACTCGTTCCACCCCCGCTGGGTCCAGGACAGTATTACCACCTCTACTCTTTACCTATCTCCCTCGCCGCCTCCTTTTTCCTGAGCTGGTGCGCCAACATTCTGCTTGCCTGTTCCCCATACTCATAAATCACCCCCCTTGCCTTCCTCAACTGTTCCACCACTTTCCCTGTGATGAACAGCCCAAACTCCGCCTGAAACCTCCGAAGCTCCCTCAGTAGCCCCGCGTCCGGGGCGTCCGAGTATCTCCTGTCTACCTGGAGTATCTCCTCCACTAACCTATCCCTCCTAGCCTGTTGCGCCTTTTCTCTGTGGGCCCGTATCGAGATTAATTCCCCTCTGACCACTGCCTTCAGAGCTTCCCAAACCGTCGCTGCGGAGACCTCCCCCATATCATTTATTTCCAGGTAGTTCTGGATAGACTTGTTCACCCGCCCACAGATCACTTAGTCCGCTAGCAACCCCACATCCAGTCTCCACAGCGGGCATTTCCCTCCCTCCACACTAACCCGTAGATTTACCCAATGCGGGGCATGATCCTACACTGCAATTGCCGAGTAATCAGTATCCCCCACCTCCGGTATTAGTGCCCTGCTCAGAACAAAACGTTCCCTGAACACTTCTGTGTGCAAAGCAAAAGGGTTGTTTTTAAAACAGATCAAGTCTCCTCTGAACTGATATTTGCTATGTTTGAAATGGTCAATAATCACCCCTTCATTGTGATATCGGCCATTGAGGAGCCTGTGAGTTGTCCACAAAAGGCAGATAATTCTGTAAGAGTCCTTCCTGTGTATTTGCTTTGTTCCCATTTCTTCTATTTTATTCTTATTATTTTTGGTCCATGTATCCATAATCAGGATTTACCTTTAAGCAGAAGATGCTTCTGAAACAGCCTGCTTGCCAGAACACTGGGTTCCCAGGTTTTTTTGAAAGGGAGAAGCCAAATTCCTCGGCACCGAGTGAATTGGAGGAACCAGCTTTGGAGGATCTCGGTTCAATTGGTTAACTGGCAAGTGGTCGGTTGGTCAGGGACAGTGTTCTGCCTCACTATAGTCAGTGATAGTTCTTGCATCATGCTTTCTGAGAAGACTAAGTAAGAAGAAATTCTCTCCTGCTTGCTGAAGTGAATGAACTGCTCTATTGTTCTGAAAGCAGTGAGTGCCTTTTCTGTGGATCTGAAATGATACCGAGTTTGCAGAGAAAGTAGACAACCATGCCAGAAAAAAACATCTCAAGCCTAGAAGGAAGAAGTACCAAAACTAAAGTCTGAACTTCAGAAAAATGTTGACTGTCAGTCATCCCAGTACATCAAAGACCCTTATCATTTTATTTTTGTTAATAGTTTATTTTCCTTTCCATCACCCTTTTCCCTTTGTTCCATTTAATTATAATACTGTGCATAATAAAATGTTATTTGTATTTTAACATCACAAACTTAGTGACTGTAGTTTACTGGGCTCAAACAAGGACCTCGGGTATTTTAAATAAATTCTCATTTCACCTGTGTTGTGACTCCAGGTCAAGTTGGGCTTGAATTCACCGTGCACTAGCCCAGGGTGTTGTGACATAATTTGGGGACTGTGTCCTGGGATCTTTGGAACGGTAGGCAGCAACAATTTGGGATACAGTAAAAAGGCACCGGGTTTGTAATAGCATAACTGGGTGGCCCCGGAAGCTGCTAAAGCCTTTCTTCAGGTGGTGGCCTTATCTTTGGTTTATTTACAAGGGCTTTGAAAAGACTAGTTAATTGAATTGGCAAATGAATTAAAAATAGAGATTCTGGTTAAAATTAAGAAGGCTGAGGTATATGATGTATTAGTTGAGTGAGTAGGTTTGTTAGAAACACAGGACAGCCCACAAGCAAGGGCTCCAGGTAATGTAGGATCAGAAGCACTTTCTGGTGGGGAAACCAATCTGTAGAGAATTCGGTTACAGTTCGAGAATAAGAGGGAACTTTTTGAAAGAGAGTTGCAGGTACGGGAAGAAGAGCAGAAAGAGCATTTGAAATGAGACAGTTGGAATTAGAGGAAAAAGCAAAAGAGAGGGAGTTCCAGTTCAGAGTGCTGGAAAGTAAAGGAGAGCTGCCAAGAGCTAGAGAGGAGCCTCACCTTAGAACAGAACCCAGTGGGAATATGTTTGTTTTTACAGGCCCTACCAAAATTTGAGGAAAATGATGTAGAGGCATTGTTCATGGCATTGAGAAAATAGCAACTCAAATGGAGTGGCTGAAGGTGAAGTGGATATTAGTCATGCAAAGACATAACTAGGCAGGCACAGGAAGTTTGTTTCCCTGTCATGGGGGGGGGGGGGGGGTGTCTAAGGATTACAACAAGATAATAAAGAGTATTTTGGGTGCAAAGGAATTAGTTCCGGAGGCATACAGGCAAAAGTTTCAAAATTTAAAGACACAGCTCCGACAGACCAATGTTGAATTGAAAGGGTTAAGCAGAACAATTTTAATAGGTGGCTATGGACATTGGGAGTTGAAACTACCTATGAGGCTCTGAGAGAAATAATTATCTTGGAAGAATCTAAGAATCCATTACCTTCCATGATAAGAACCCATGTTGAAAACTGCTCGACAGCAGTAATGGCTGATGATTATGAGCTGATCCATAAATTTAAACCTTTGTTCTGACACACCTAAAATTTTGAAAAGGACAGGAAGTGGGAGAGTGAAAGCAAGGCAGGTAGCCAAGGTAAGGAATGGAAAGCTGGGAATGCTCTGACATCTCGTCATACCAGGAAGGAGGGTACTGAGGGTTGAGGTGAGACTCGAAGGCCTAAGTATTACCAGTGCAATGAAGTGGGGCACATTCGTTCAGCATGTTGGAAGTTTGCAAGGAAAGCCCATGGGACTTGTTGGGGGTCCATAGGATTATGAAAAGGCGATGAAAGTGGAGAATCCTGCAGGACAGACTAGCTCTAGCTAGAATTAGGATACCTGAAGGAAACAACGCTGTCGGAGCTGGTGTGGCAAGAGAGGTAGATGAGAGATATGCAGTGTCTTTGTCTTTAGGGGAAGATCACCCCATTTTCACCAAAGGGTGTAGCTAAACCTATAACTATGTTAAGGGACACGGGTGCTGTTCAAACTCTCTTACTGGAAAAGGATTTGGGTTTCCTACCAGAGAGTTCAATGAAAGGTAAGGGATGGGATTCTCCATCCCGCCAGCTCCATTTTCAGACGTGGTGTGCTGCCGCTGGCAGTGGGATCCTCCGTTCCGGCAGACGGCCAAGGGGGTTCCTATTGTGGCCATCCATGCCGTCGGGAAACCCACGAGTGTGGGAGTGCTGCCAGTGAAGCAGAGGATCCCGCTGACAGAGAATCCCACAAAAGGTGTTAGTGAATTGGATAAGTGGAGATTATATACCAGTTTCCTTGTATGAGGTACAATTGGCGCTTGATTTATTATCAGGTCCAGTAGTTGTCAGAGTGGCTAAGAAGTTGCTAATAGACTAACGTTTGGGGAATGATTTGGTGAGTGAAGGTTATAGCTTCACCAATGATTACAGAGAGTCTGGGCAGGATAACATTAATTGAGGCCCAGGAGGCAGACCCAGAGTTACATTGGTTAGCACAGTCAGCTCTGACAGAAGTTGCAGCTGGTGTAGTGTTCCAGAGCGCTATACGTTAAGAACGGAGTACTGATGAGGAAATGGAGACATCCTGATACACATTTGGACAAGGAATGGATGGCGTTCATCAGATTGTGGTACCACCCAAATATCATAGGGAAATACTGTAGGTAGCACATGAGCCACCTATGGCAGGACATGTGGGAATTTAGAAAACTCAGGTATCAGTCAACAGGCATTTTTCCTGGACAAGACTACCTAAGGATGTGATGCAATTCTGTAGAACCTGTCATACATATCAGGTCATAGGTAAACCACAATATGTGATTAGACCAGCACCTTTGATGCCCATATCAATGTTTGAAGAATCATTTAGTTGGGTATTGGTAGATTGTGTAGGACCATTGCCTAAAACAAAGGCAAAGCATCTCTACATGCTTACAGTCATGGATATGACCACCCGATTTCAAGAAACTATAACTTTAAGAACAAGTACAGCTAAGGTAGTAGTGGAAAGGTTGACGCAGTTCTTTAGACACTATGGTCTACCCTTAGAAATACAATCTGACCAGGATTCTAACTTTATTCTAAAATTTGCCAGGGCATAATCCGTAGTTTAGGTATCAAACAAATAAAGTCAACTGCCCGTCACCCATAAACTCCATGAACTTTGGAGAGATATCATCAGATTCTCAAAACTATGATTAGAGCCACAAATATCCAAGTGATTGGTACAAAGGATTGGATTTTCTACTATTTGCCACCAGGGATTTTCCTAATGAATCTACTTCGTTTCGCCCATTTGAATTGGCCTATGGTCATGAAATATGGGGCCCATTCAAGTTGATGAAAGAGAAGTTTCGAAAACAAAAAGATGAATCCTGAATGCTGGATTACATGTCCACAGTTCGGGAAAGATACAGAAACTTGTCAGGTAGCCCAAGAGCATTTTAAAGTTTCAGGAGAAAAAATGAAAATGTGGGCAGCAAAATTGGTATTGATGCTTTTGCAGGGCGAACCACTTAAAGCAAAATTGACTGGCTCCTATAAGGTAGTTAGGAAGGTGAGTAAAGTGACTTACCTAATAGATACTCCAGACTGTAAGATGAAGGACCAATTATGCCACATAAATATGTTGAAGAAATACCATCGTAGCAAAGAAGGTAGGAAGGAACCAGAGTATCCAGTGGTAAATGTAATGGAAGAGGACAGAGATAGTAAGTGTGAGGTTGGGGAAGAGGTCGACAGTTCACAGTGTGACCCTCCTGTGGTTACAACTAGCTAATACAGTAATATTAGAACAGTTAGAGTTTGCATAGAGTTTGAATACTTAGAGGAAGAACTACAAAATGATCTCATAAGGCTACTGCAAAAGCATAAAAAGATTTGTCTGGAAATACCAGAGTGCACTACATTAACTGAACATGACGTAGATATAGGTGACTCCAGCCTGATAAAACAGAAACAAGAACAAATGGTACGGTCCACATAATGCCAAACAGCTCTGAGAAATTGCGGGGCATATTGGTAATGAACCAGTGTTGGCAGCCCAGATTTTTCCAAACCTTTTACAATGGCCACAGAAGCCAGCAACCTGGGGGTGTGGGCAGTGTTACTACAGGATAAGTCAGGGATAGAGAGGCAGGTAGGATACGTTTCAAATAAACTAAGTCTGAGCCAAAGAAAGTACTCCGCCATTGAGAAGGAAACATTGTGACTAGCCCGTCAGAAATTTGAAGTTTATGTCCGGCACAATAATAAGCAAAGCCTAATTTATACTGACCGTAATCCGCTTGTGTTTGTGGAAAGATTTAAAGCTTGCAACAAAAGATTGTTCCATTGGAGTTTATTGTTTAAACCTTTCAATATATAAAATTGTGCATATTCCTGGAAAGGACAGTATTATTGCAGATGCATTGTCACGAGTTTAAGTGTTGATAAATAGCAAATGTAAGATTGGGAGAACCTACGAAGTGGGAAAGGAAAGGTGAATAGGTGTGTATTTTCCAGTTTGTGTCATACCTTGTGATGAAGCATCCTTGCAATGATGGTTCATCCCTCTCAGGGTGCAGGTATATAAGAATCCTTCTGTGTATTTCCTTTGTTCCCATTTATTTTATTGCATTTTAAAAATTATTTTTGGTCTGTCAACCCATAATCAAGATGTGCTTCTGTTGAAACAGCCTGCTTGCCAGGACACTGTGTTCCCAGGTTTTGTTTTTGGCAGGGAGAAGCCAGACTGTTTGGCACTGAGTGGATCTTAGGAACCAGTTTTGGAGGGACTCAGTTCAATTGATTAACTCGTAACTGGTGGGTTGGCCAGGGACAGTGTTCTTCTTGACAACAGTCAGTGATTGGTGATGCTTTATGAGAGAACTTAACAAAAGTGTTTTAGGCCTTGTAAGTGAAAATAACTCCCTCTCTCTTGCTTGCTGAAGTGACAGAACCTCTCTATTGTTGTGAAAGCCAATGAGTACATTGCTGTGAACCTGAAATGATACTGAGTCTGCAGAGAAAGTAGATAACCTTGCCAGAGAAAACCATCTCAATCCTTAACGTAAGAAGTACTAAAATGAATGTCTGAACTTCGGAAAGACATTGACTGGAAGTCATCAAAGTACACCAAAGATCCTTCTCCTTTCATTTTTATTTATATTTTTATTTCCCTTTCCGCCACCTTCTCTCCTCTGTGTTATCTGTTTGTGTGTGTAGAGAATGTGGCCAGTTAGGAAGAGTGAAGTACTATAATAAAATTAAAGAGATTAAAATAAACAAAGAGGAGGTCCTGAGTGATCCGGCAGGCTTAAAAGTAGACAAATATCCAGGTCCAAATGAAATGTATCCCAGGCTGTTGAGAAAGGCAGGGGAGAAAATGGCAATAATTTTCCATTCCTCCCTGGCCACAGGAGAGGTTCCGGAGGACTGGAGGATAGCCAATGTGATACCTTTATTCAAGAAGGGAGGAAGGGATACATCCGGAAACTACAGGCTAGTCAATCTAACCTCAATGGTGGGGAAACTATTGGAAGAAATTCTAAGGGCCAGAATTAATCTGCATTTGGAGAGGCAAGGATTGATCAAGAATAGTCAGCATGGTTTTGTTAAGGGGAGGTCATGTCTGACCAACTTGATTGAATTTTTGAAGAGGTGACCAGATGTGTAGATGAGAGAAATGCATTTGATGTAATCTATGTGGACTTCAGCAAGGCTTGTGATTAGGTGTCACATGGGAGACTGATAGCAAAGGTAAGAGCCCATGGGATCCAAGGAAATTTGGCAAATTGGATCCCAAACTGGCTAAGTGTCAGGAAACAGAGGGTGATGTCGATGGGTGTTTTTCTGACTGGAAGCCTGTGTCCAGTGGGGTCTTGTTGTTTGTGCTTTATATAAATGATTTAGATATGAATGTAAGAGGGTTGATAAGTAAGTTTGCGGATGATACAAAAATTAGTGGGATGGTAAATAGTGAGAAGGATAGCCTTTGATTACAGGAGGATATAGACAAACTAGTCAGATGGACTGATCAATGTTACATCAACACCGTTACATCTAGGCACAAACTAGAGGGGCTGAGCCAACCAGTGGATTTCACCTCTTTGCGCCTCTAGAAAATCACTGCCACAACCTCAGCAGTGAAGATACTCATCTCTCATTCCCAGTTTAATCCCCATTATTGTTATCCATCCCTACCCCGACCGGGTGTCTGTCTTGTTTGTGTGTGTGTGTGTGTGTGGGTGGGTGGGTGGAAGGTGGGACGGTGTTAGGGGAATAATTAGGTTAGCAGACCATTTGGCTGACCATTACATGTTTGTCTCTTTTGTTATAAATAAACAATATTTTAATGTTTTGTTTACAAATCTGTGCCTGTAAGTCATTGGAGCAGTAAAGGCGCAAATATCTCGGAAAATGTAGACAAATTATTGGTTAATTCACACATGTTGGGATTTCAGGGCCTGTGGGGGCTGTAATTGACCGAGCACTAGCCAGGGTTGTCAAAACAGCCTCCAACGCTTCCTCCTCTCTGACGATATCCATAGGGTCCTGGGGGTGTCCATGGGATGGAGAGGCAGCCGAAGTGAGCTCTAGGGCCTTCTACGTTATCAGGATCCGCCGGTCCTGGCACCTCCCCTTTGTTTGCACCATAGTGTTGACGCCCTTGATGATGCTCCTCTGTGACTCGGCCATGCTCTGGAGTGCCTCAGCAATGTCCACCTGCATCTGGTATTTGTCCTTCATTGACTGGTACATGATGTGGAGGCCATCAACCATGGTCGTCATAGACTGAGCACAGTAAGAAGTCTTACACCACCAGGTTAAAGTCCAACAGGTTTGTTTCGAATCACTAGCTTTCGGAGCACTGCTCCTTCCTCAGGTGAATGAGCGGCTGACCCCCGGACGAGTCCTGTTGCCACTGGGTTAACTGCCTGAATTCCAAGGTGGCTACTCACTCCCCACAGCAGCCATTGCGAAGGGATAATTCTTTGCTGATGTTTAAACTTATTTCAACTTGTGATTTATTATGCATAAGGTTATCCTGAAGCTTAATGTGGAAAATAGCAGTCTGGTTATTGAATTTAGTTTGTCCATTAGTTCATTGGCTTAAAAGCTGTTCACTCATCATAAAGTAATGTTTGTAGTTCTTTTCCATTGAGATTAGAATGCAAGGGTTTGCAGTTATTGCACCAATAATGGGATTACTGCCTAGATATCCATTCCATAGTAAATAGTAAATGGATACTTGCATTAGAACAAGTGAGATATATCTGCTTTAGTACTTAAGTTCTTACGACACAAGCTGAAACGCTTTGAAGACGATTGGAGTTTTTTCATTGTATTTCGGTACTAAATGTGACCTTAGGATTTCCTCTCTCTCTAATAAGCAATAAAATTGAAAACGTACATATTAAAGATAAGTTTGCAATTCAATATGCAAAGTATACAGGAAATGCGCTCCATGTTAATATCTTGAGGGTTTGTTTGCAGGAACACTGTGTGATCGGAAAGGCAGAACCCTCGGCAACCTATCCATCTGCACGGTTCCATTGTTCGATCCTGGCTGGATGTTATACAATGATGACACCCTTAATGACACACGTGTCTGGTAAATTCTTTGCAGATCTTAATTTTTCGTTCATATGGCAATTTTATATCAAAGTAAATATTTGTTCAATTTTCATTAGAGAGTTAGTTCATGCTGTGTTTTTATGCCTTTGCTGGGATATGATCCGTGGTTCCCATTTGTGGCAAAACGGAATTTTAATTTTAATTCTCACAAGCTTTATTCATTTTTAACATTTTGTCATTCATCTCTGGTTACAGTTAGAATTAAATGGCTTGCTTAGCTCTTCATCATTTTTGCTTTCAGGATGTGGATCATATCAACCTTCAATCTTTTCTTCAGCAAAGATAATCTGAGTTTCTTTTTCTTATTCATTCATGGGATTTGGACATTACTGGCAATGCCAAGATATATTGACTATCCTTCAATGCCCTCAAGAAGGTGTTGTTGAGTTCCCTGCACCTCTCTGTATTTCTTGAAACTTTCAGGCCTATATTTATTAATACTCATTGAAAAGCAAAGTATAGTTGTTTCAAAAAAAACTTTGACCATTTTGCATGCCAACGTTGGAGCCAACTAATACATGAAGCAGGTTTCCCCGTTAGGTGGCGCAGAAATCGGGAAATGCAATTGGGCGGAGAATTGGTTTTGATGCAGAAATCGTGGTGGGCGCCAGTTTCTTATACTTTTCTTGTGCCTCAACAGCGGCATTAATGCATTCCACTCCTCACGTACAGTAAACATCATTTGCATACCATTAGCGGGCCTGACCTCGTATTCTCCAAGTCCTCCGTGATTCCGTCGGCATGGGGGGAATCACTTGTGCTTTTAAAAACCGAGAATCAGGCACCTTGGATGATGAGGGAGAGAGGAAGCAGGACACGGAGAGGCGCGACCATGGGCTGCCGTTCCTGAAACTGGGTGGGCTGGCTGGGTGGGGGGTGTTGGTCGGCAAGGGCCTTGCGGCCAGGGTGACAGGTATGGACTTCCAGTGCTGTGGCCATGCTGTGCACCCCACTGACCACCCATCTTGGGCCCGTGGTTCTGCATAGTGCCACCGGCCGTTTGGGTGCTCCAAACCCACCACCCCTATATCCCACCCTCCACCATGCCCCCCCCCCCCAAACCGGCCAGCACCTGCCAGCGGGGCAGCACATGGCCCACCCAAGGGCAACACCTACAGTAGTGCCTACATGGGGGTGGTCCTGGATGGGGGGCACGGAGCATACCGCTGGCATGGGCAGCGTCAGCAGGTGCTACCCCTTTGCAGAGATGGGCCCCCACCGACGGGGCTAGGGGTGAGGGGATGGGGAGGGGCAAAGGAACATGTGGGGGCAGTAAAATGCACGACGACCAGATGCGAAAAAATAATTAAATGCTTCGATGACTACTGACATCTGAAGAAAAATTTAACATTTGGGCGATATGTCTTTCGCATGCGGTTACAGAAATCGAGAGAAGCATTTGACTCTTTTGTAACAGACTTGCCTCTTAAAGAGCAATCCTGCAATTTTGCAGACCTGCAGGATTCTCTAATCAAGGACCAAATTGTTTATGGAATTAACGATTGCTGCACAAACGAGATTTGACTTCATCCAATGCAATATGGATATGAAAGGCCGGCGAAGCTGCTTTGCAACAACTTGCGGAAATTCAAACACAGTGTAGTGGCCTGAAACGAGAAAGTGAGACCGACGCCACCTTTCCTGTGTCACAGAAAAACAACCAACGTGGTCAGCATGGGGACGGTCATTTTAGAAGACCATCTAAACACGGCACTTTGTGTCCGAGGTGTGGCAAACTATACGATCAAGGCAGTGATTTCTTTGAACTCGACGAATTGTTCAGAGACAATTCAATCGCCGACACAGAAATTCAAGACACATGCACCAACTGCATACAGATGGCAGACGTGGCAGCCATAGATGAAAAGACACAACAGACGCCGGAGAACAAATCCAAAGCTCAGGCCGCAGCTCTGCTCAGAAAAAAATCACTATCAAGCTGCTACCGAAAGCAGGGTGCCTCCGAGAGCGTGCACCAACACACCGACCAAAACCGTGAGTCAAGTGAAATAATTAACACAAGGCAACATGTATCTCAGCAGCTGCATGAACAACTAAACCAAAACAAAAGAATCATAGAAAACAATCGGCTAATCATAAAACAGAACAACGCTGAGATGACTGCCCTTGCAGCACATGGACACCAGCTGACATCGAACAGCACAACGGTGAGCCCTGGTATAGCAAGGAAATCCTTAAAGCCAGGTAAAACGGACCCACTTCCTTCAAAACTTAATCGGGATGTTGGGCTGGCAGCAAATGCTGGTAAGACATTTAAACACCACAAGTTCAAGACAAAGAACACCCTACACATCAAAGATGGTGAAACAGCAGTATCAGCCACTGATACAGACTTATTTTAAAATATCAGACACTTAAAAAAAAATGCATGTGGACAACTTGACCCATTTTTAAAACTTTGTAAATAGTTCACATGTGCATGTAAGTGATTTAATAATCATCTTGAGAAAGAGGAGGATGTAATGATATGTAGAATATCGTTTGTGTATAATTTAATAACCAAACTGTAAGTTAGGATAGGTGCTGTATGCATAGACTGAGATTCTAGCATCTGACCAGAGGTGGCGTGGTGACAGGAGTAGGTCACTAGAAGACAGGCTTCATGGAGATACGAGGTAATTTCCTGGACAGCACAGAGAAAAAGAATCTGGACAACAAGCACAAAGCACAGTCTCAGAGCGAGCAGCTCCTGAGTCAATAGTGATTAATAAGAGTTAACCATAGTTATTTGTATTTAGCCGTAATATTCAACTGCAATCTTACATCATAGAAATGCTTTAATGATTTAGTTAATTTATAAACAGTTTTGTTCATTTACAAAGCCGTATGGTCTCTGAGCACTTCAACCACAAAGACCTCGCCATCCGTGCATACAGAGAACATTACAGACACCAGCTCCCAGTGACTGTCAAGGTGATGGTCACCCCTGAACCTCTATGCCACAGGGTCCTTCCAGGTGCCAACGGGGGAACTGTCCGGCATCTCACAGAGCTCGGCGCACAGGTGTATGCTCACCATCACGGAGGCCCTATATTCCCAGTCGACACAGTGCACCTGTTACAATGTGGACCGAGCTAGTCAGGATGCCCGGGCTGCGGGGTTCGCCGCCATAGCCGAGATGCCACGGGTCAAATAGGTGATCGACGGGATGCATGTACCCCTACGAACACCTGCAGATGTCAGGCCGCTCTACACAAACCGAAAGGGGCTCCATTTGATGAACGTGCAGCTGGTGTGTGACCATCAGATGCGCATTATGCACGTCTGCGGCCGATACCTGAATAGTGTGTACATTGCCTTCATCCTGGCACATGCACCAATTCATGGCCTCTTCGAAGTACACCTCTGGGAGGTTGGCTCCTGGGTGACAGGGTTATCTGGTGCAGTTGTGACAGACAACGCCTATCTGGAGGCCACAGACCAACGCTGAGACCCGCTAAATCGATGCCCACGCAACGATCAGGGGTGTGATTGAGTGGTGATTCAGCATTCTGAAGATGCAGTTCAGATGCCTGGACTGCTCTGGAGGGACCCTCCAGTATGGCGCTGGGAGGGTCGCCCGCTCCTTGGTGGCCTGCTACGTCCTCCACAACATTGTGCAGCAGAGGGGCAACGTATTGGAGGAGGAGGATGAACGCCAGTCCTCATCCGATGAGTAGGATGCGGGGGATGATGAAGATGGGCAGCCATGGAGCAGGCACGAGGCCGCATAGCGTGTGCGCCAGGGCCAGTGCGCACGGGACGATTTGATCGACTTCAGGTTCACTGACTGGGGGGGGGGGGGGGGGGGGAGGGACTAGCAGGTTGGATGAACACTGCATCCAAACCGCACACCCCCCCTCCTAGCCAATGCCCTGCCTGCCACCCATCTGTGATATATGCCTGTCGCACTAAGGACTGCGGGCCCTGGATTGGCAGTAATAGCCGGTCTGGTTAAGGGGTGGAGGATGATGATAACCCGCTCTGCGATGGGCTCCAATGCTCTGCATCATTTTATAACATCAGATGCCTGCCCATGGTGAGCTGGCCATTCCAACATACAGTCCCATCCGATCCCTGGGGTGGATGGTGGTAGTGACAGTGGGGAGGAGGTGGGGGTGGGGCACTGGAAAGGTGAGCATTGGCTGAACTGTGGTCCCTAAGCCAAGCCCACCCACAACACCGCCCATTTCCCCCACCCCACCCCACCTACACCCCCTCTGCGATGAGCCCAAACCAGCCCACCCCTCACACCCTTCTGACAGGGCGCCGAGACAGGTTGTAACATTGTGCACAGGTGTTTAATATGAAAACATATATTCAGTAACATGCCCTAGCTCCTAACACTAAACTGTGCCCTGTATCCGTGCCAACTTAACTGGTGTCTACTTTTCTGGCCTTACGGGTCCTTACGCTATGTCTAGGCGGATCCCCAGATGATGTAGCAGCAGTGGAGGTGGTCTGCTGTGATTCCCGCCCTGTGACCTGGGTCCCCATTGGCAGGCGTCTTCTGGGGCTTTGCTGGCTGCTCCTCGAGTGTCCCAGTTGGCATGGTGCCACCCTGTTATGCCTGCTTCCTACCAGATGTGCCAGGGACAGGAGGGGGAGCCGGAGGTGCTGCGGTGTTCCTGCACCTCCCCTGTGGGAGTCACTGGAAGGGATCCCATCACCTCCCCCTCCCTCGGGGTGCCCAGTGGCTCCAGGGCACCTCCATGGGACAGGGGCGTGAGTGGAGCTATCCCCTGAGGCTTTTCTGCCAACTGGCGCTGCCAGTCCTGGAAGCCCGTACTTGTCTCGACTAGGGCCTACATTCTCGTGGCCATGGAGCACAGTGACTGTGCCATTTCCTTCTGGGACTGAGCCACCTCCCTCTGTGCCTGTGCCATGTTGGCCAGTGCCTGAACAATGCCACCGACACTCTCAGCCCTGGCCCACTGTGACTGCGCCATGCTCAGGAGCACTGCTGCAACATTCAGGTGGCTCTGGCACATGACTGCCTGTGAGAGGGGCAACCCTATCCTGGGCCTCGGCCACCATCTGCACAGATTACCCCAAGCCTTGGACATGCTGACCCATAGCAAAAAGCCTTGCCCCCAAGACCTCCACCGTGGACACATCCGTGCAGTGTTTGCCTGGGTGGCACTCATGGCCCGCACCACTTCCTGCTCCTGCCCACGGTTGGACTCCACCTGCGCCAACAATCCCTCATGTAGTCCCTGGCCACGCGACTGCATCTCCACAATCAATGGACTGTCCGTTCCAGAAGCCCGAAACCCGTCTGGATGGCAGCTAGTCCATGAGGTCAGCCCATTGTCCGACCGTCCACCCCTCGGGTGTTTCTATCACCTCCTGATGTACCAGAGCATTTCTGTGGTGAACACCAGATGGTGTCCCAGGAGCCTCTTCCCTGGAGTGCCCAACTGAGGCGAGTGTCTCTGGGATGTGGAGGGTGTTGGAAACATCTGTGATGGGAAGTCAGGGTCATCATTGGATTCGAGCACCAGGGTGGCCTGGGTCTCAGGTTGATAGCTCCCCGCCATGTCGGTATCATCCTCATTGCTGCTCGGCACCCAGAGCTCCGGCTTTAACTGTGGCTGGGATCGGTGGAGCATTTAGAAAACAGTGGCAGGATCAGACAAGTCAGCATGGATTTATGAAGGGCAAATCATGCTTGACAAATCTGTTGGAATTCTTTGAATATGTAACCAGTATAGTTGACAGGGGGTAGCCAGTTGATGTGGTATATTTGGACTTTCAGAAAGCGTTTGACAAAGTCCCGCATAAGAGATTATCGTGCAAGATTGAAGTGCATGGGATTGGGGGGAGTGTATTGAGGTGGATAGAAAACTGGTTGGCAGAGAGGAAACAAAGAGTAGGAATTAATGGGTTCTTTTCAAATTGGCAGGAAGTAACTAGTGGGGTGACACAGGCATTGCTGCTGGGACCTCAGCTATTCACAATATATAATGATTTTGATGAGGGAACAAAATGTAACATCTCAAAGTTTGCGGATGATACCAAGTTCGGTCAGAGGGTGAACTTCGATAAGGACTTGGTGAGGCCACACCTAGAATATTGTGTGCAATCTTGGTCTCTTTTTCTGAGGAGGATGTTCTTGCTCTCGAGGGAGTGCAGTGAAGTTTTACCAGGCTGATTCCGGGGATGGCGGGACTGACGTATGAGGAGTGATCGACTAGGTTAGGATTGCTTTTGCTGGAGTTCAGACGAATGAGGGGGAATCTCATAGAGACTTATAATATTCTAGCAGGACTAGATAGGGTGGATGCAGGTTGGATGTTCTCGATGGTGGGTGTGTCCAGAACCAGGGGTCACAGTCCGAGGATTTGGGGAAGACCTTTTCGGACCGAGATGAGGAGACATTTCTTCACAAAAAGAGTGGTGAGTCCGTGGAATTCATTACCATAGGAAGTAGTTGAGGCTGAAACATTGACTACATTCAAGAGGTGGCCATAAATGGCACTTGAGGCGAATGGGATCAAGGGTTATGGGGAGAAAGCAGGATTAGGCAATTGAGTTGGACAATCAGCATTGATCGTGATGAATGGCAGAGCAAGGCTGAATGGCCTCCTCCTGCTCCTATCTTCTATGTTTCTGTAACCAGTAGGTTCTGCAATACACAAGACAGGGTGTATGATTAGACCGCAGGCAAGGGGGGAATGTGGGAGGTGGGGGTGTGTAGAGCAGTGGTGAGGTGGTGGTGTGAGGGTGGTATGGGGGTGGTGTCACACATGTCACGGGGAACCGCAACTCAGCAGGGTCTCACTTCCTCGTCCAAGGCCGATCTCCACCCCGGTGACTGCCCTTACCTTGGGCCCGCTGACCATGTCCAGCACCCTCTGCTCTGCCACGGTGAGGGGCCGCAGGTCCGACGGTCCCCATAGCCTCCTCCCATTCTCGGCAGTTATGGATGGCCTCCTCCATGCATGCCCGCCTCTCCTCCACGGTGTCCAGCAGGGTCTCAAGCTCAATGTCCGTAAAACAGGGTGCCGCTCTCTTTGCTGTCATCTCGTTGGCTGGGGTGGTGTGTGTGGGGACTGAAGTGTGTATATGCAGCTGCAGCTTGTCAGCCTACTGAATGTCAATTGCGAATCCGATTAATCCCGCACTGTTTCTTATTTGAATCGATTGTGTTCCACGTGGAGCTGGTGTTAGCCCTTCAACAGACGCTGAATCGGTCCAGGTGCGGTGCCAGTTTTGCCCACGAATCCTGCTCTGGGATCAACACTTAGTCTCAGGAACAAAGAATTCTGCTGAGATTTTTTATTGGTGCAAATGTCCATTGCAGATTCAAAGAACCTATTACTTGGTACTGATGTTTGCAGTATAACAGTGACAGGTCTTATGGTACCATTATGTTAGATTCTGTATCATTAAAGAACTGTCATTGAACTGAAATTCATCAACACAGTATCACCTCATTCGGCAGTTCTTGGGCAGGTTTAGCTGGGAGCAGCAGTTTTAGTTGCCTCATTCTCGTTAGTAGCTACATTTGACAAAATCACATTCATTTAACATAGAACACAATTGCAGTAGATAGAAAGGCTTCCAACAACCTGGGCTAATTCAGAAATGAAAGGATCAAGTTCCAATTCCCCGCATCACCTATTTTCCCCATGGCTAAATCACTTTAATAGATTATCATCATAGAGCTCGATGTTATAACAGGCTACTTAACTTTCATTTTTCAGATTTGCATTCAAATCCTCTGCTCGTTTAAAGACCCAATGGAAAGAGGTTGGGACATTTCAGGCAGTCTCAATTCAAATTGCCTCAAAGCATAAAACAATCCCTAATCTTGCACAGAAAGTCCATAGGTGACTTGAGTGGGAAATAGAAAAATGTTTTGGCACATCTTGCCCCGGTATTTTTGCAGTTCGTTCGTGACCTTTCTTAAATATAGATATAAAATATTTGAGTATCTTTAATTTTCTAGAAAAGGGTGACGATGCGAGGTTTCCAACAATCGCAAATATCTTCCTGTGTGCCACAAATGATCCCAGCCACTGGAGAGTTTTATCTTTGACTATCCTACCCTATCCACTGACCGCATCCCCCCCCCACATAGTATCATAGAATTTACAGTGCAGAAGGAGGCCATCTGGCGCATCAAGTCTGCACCCGCTCTTGGAAAGAACACCCCACTTAAGCCCACACCTTCAGCCTACCCCCATAAACCAGTAACCCCACCTAACCTAAGGGCAATTTATCATGGCCAGTCCACCTAACCTTTGGACTGTGGGAGGAAACCAGAACACCTGAAGGAATCCCACGCAGACACGGGGAGAACATGCAGACTCCGCACAGACAGTAGCCCAAGCCGAGAATCGAACCTGAGACCCTGGAGCTGTGATGCAACTGTGCTAACCACTGTGTTGCCGTGCTGCCCTCTATGGCATTCTGCTCTTGCATTTAAGTCTGAATGAAAGCTATAATGAGATCTGACAGTGTTGTGGCCTTGGTGGAATCCAAACTGACAATTGGTGAATAAGTTATCAATGTGGACTTCTTGCAATACTTGATCAGGAGGAGGTGACTGAGTGAATGGAATAGTTTAGAGTTGTCCTGTATTTGCGGATCATACATACCTGGACAACCTTCTGTGTTAATAGTTGTTAATAGTCGTTTGGTTATATAGAACTGGAGTACGGTAGCACAGTGGGTAGCACTGTTGCTTCACAGCGCCAAGGTCCCAGGTTCAATTCCCGGCTTGGGTCACTGTCTGTGCAGAATCTGCACGTTCTCCCCGTGTCGGCGTGGATTTCCTCCGGGTGCTCCGGTTTCCTCGCAAAGTCCCGAAAGATGTGTTGTTAGGTGAATTGGACAATCTGAATTCTCCCTCTGTGTACCTGAACAGTCGGCAGAGTGTGGCGACTGGGGGATTTTCACAGTAACTTCACTGCAGTGTTAATGTAAGCCTACTTGTGACAATAATAAAGATTGTTATTATTGCCAAAAAAAGAGACTGCTATCAAAGCTTTTTGTCTTGCACTCATCAGAATAGCTGGCAAGAAATTACCAACAGTAACAGGGGAACGAAAGTTTATACTGCATGAGAAGAGACTGCTGATTGGTTGGCAAGTGGGGTCTGATTGGTGGAGGCGACACTTCTGTGTTGGCCATTTATCCTAAGATTTCCTCAGGGAGTCTCAAACTACGGTTTCAGAACCACTGGCCTATACCCTTCTGTATCTTCCACAGTCCTTATTATGTATCAAAGCTCCTGTTCTGTTGTAACATGATTTTGAGTTTGTGTTCGCTTTTTCCAGGTCTACATCACCTGAAACAGAAATAGGTCCTGTGCTAACACCATTTAAATCGTTTTGTCATTCTGAACAATACTCCATCTATCCAGTTGGTCACTTCTGTGAATAATGCTATTAAATTTGTCAAGTATGATGTGTCTTTTATCTCCAAGTATTTCCCCATAACCAATGTTCGGGTAACTAGTCTATATTTGCTCAGTTTGTCCTCCTCTGCCTCTCGAAGAATAAAAGGTATTATCTGCAAAATTGCACCATAAAATTAAACTCCAGCTGAGGCTAATCTCTCCATTCTCCTGCTTTATTGAGCTTTTGTTCCTCAGTGTAAAATTATTCTCTTTTACCTTGCATCACAGATAAAATAATCAAAAACAAAAAAAAAATATGCATCTTGGTAATCACCCAATACCATTACAAATCAGCTCACAGTTGAGGTAGATTTCGGAGAAGCATAACATTAGAATATTATTTCTGGACAAGTTCATAAATCTAACAAATTTATCTATCATTTTGGGACATGTACCAGTACGGAATTAAATTGCTCCCATTCTGATTTGATACTTTCACTCGGAGTGCATTGTAAGTTATAAGCCTATTCTGATATGCGGCATACAATGAGTTCACTACGTTGAAGCAATAGTTTAAACATTTACAATAACAGATGTGGTGAAATGCTGTTGACATCTAAAGCATGATTGTTTTACCGTGTCCCACTGACGTTAAGACACCAACAATGAGTGGTGGAGGGATGATAATAATCATTTTACTCCTGTGGGTACTTACTACTGCCAGATCTTGCTGCTGTCACAAACATTGAGTGTTACAATTTGAAGGGCCCATTTCCTGTGATATTTTGAAGAAAGTAGCTGCTTTCGGTAAAACTAGTCAGTTTCTGGAAACCTCTTTTTGATTGTATTATATGTTTTTTTTGTTACTTTGATTAATTTATAATTGGATTTGATGCAGAACATTCTGAGCGGTTTAGCATTGCATTATTTTCTTCTTGGCACTTATTATGACCATCCTGCTCTGGCAAAGATGGAAAAAGAGAAACAACAACAGAATGGGCAGCCAGAGATACGTAAGGAGGGTGCGCAAATCGGAAGAGATATGGTCAGAGGAATCGTTACCATTTCGAAAAGAGCATAGATTGCGAGGACAACATACCTGCAGTTGTTTGAGAATCAATGCATCAAGGCAGAGCTTCTGTAAGGAGACTACCACAGACTTGTGCCACCTCCTGTAATGAGATCCGCAACAAATGGCTACACCAGGCCTAGTATTTCCTTTTGCAATCAAGGTCACTGCAGTACTCAACTTCTCTTCCTTTGGCTTTTTCCAGGTTACCACGGGGGATATTAATAACATCAGTCAGTATGCAGCCCATGTTTGTATTAGGTAGTTGACTTATGTTTGTGAGAGGAAACACTTTCAAGTTGTTCCCATGGGAATGGGTAGCTGCGGGACACTGCTCAAGGGCTTACCCTGATTACAGCATTTCCCCCATGACCAGGGTCTCTTTGTTTGTATGAAAGCAATCCTCCAGGCTTCTTTCCACTGTCTTAATAAATTATATCAGCTTAATTTAACTTTATTAATGCCAACTGCTGTGTATCAGCAGCACTGAGTTATAGTAAGTGGCACTAGTTCTACTGGTAGCTACTTTTACGTTGCTGTAATTTACCATCCTCCCACTGTGCTCCTACATTGTGAGTAAGTGACTGGCTGCCAGGGAAGGAGGCCTCTCTGTTGGTTCGGAACTACTCAGGGAATTTCAACTTGATATTCTAATTCATGGCTCATCTCTGTTTACCCTATCTATGCTCTCTCTCCAGGGCCAACTTAACCTGCCTAAGGTGATGCATTGACAATTTCCCACAGATATGGTCTAACGAGGGCTTTATTTGCTGAAACATGACTTCTAACCCTGTATTCTGGTCCTCCAGATACAAATACCATTTCATTAATCTCTCAAATTATTTTCTGTATCTGTTTATTAAATTTTATTAATCTATGTACCTGGGCTCCCAAGTTTCTTTGGACCTCTACGGAGGCAGCACGGTAGCACAGTGGTTAGCACAGTTGCATCACAGCTCCAGGCTCACAGGTTCGATTCCCGGCTACTGGTCACTGCCTGTGTGGAGTCTGCACGTTCTCCCTGTGTGGTGTGGGTTTCCTCCGGGTGCTCTGGTTTCCTCCCACAGCCCAAAGATATGCGAGTTAGGTGGATTGGCCATGACAAATTGCCTAGTGTCCAAAAAAGGTTAGCTGGGGTTACTGGGTTACGGGGATAGGGTGGAGGCGTGGGCTTAAGTAGTGTGCTCTTTCCAAGAGCCAATGTAGACTCGATGGGCCAAATGGCCTCATTCTACACTGTAGATTCTATGATCCTCTATGTTTGTATTCAATCAAAGAGGCCTGATCCCAATAGGACCAGTGTGTTGGAGGGGAAGCCCCTCGGCTGGACTACTCACATACAAGGCTGTGGCATTTTGTTCCCACGGCCAATTCAGTGAGCATGGAGTCTCCTGCTCCGATGACCTCCTGGCTTGCTTCTGTGAGGCTGCCTGAGTGTAATTAACAATCTCCACATATGGTAGGGACAGACCCACTGTTGGTAAAATGGTTTAAGTAGAGGCTTAATTGGACCTCCATGAAGTGGGCAACTGACCTGGTTCCCAGTGCCCTCCTGGGAAAGTTCCTCAGAGGCAGGAATGTGTTGTGGAGCGATGTAGCTTCACCTATTTTCCTAGAACCCATTCTTCCAACCCTGTTTCCATGGAGCTGGGAAAACTCAACCCTGCATCTCTGTACTCTTCAGCAAAGCTAGGATATGAACTGGCCTCTGCTGACGTTGTTACCTGAGCTGACCTTGTAAAGGTCTTTCCTGATAATTTCCTTTGGTCCCATTTATCCTATTTTATTTTATTGTTTTGGTCCTTGGATCAATAATTGGGATGTGCCTTTCAGTAGAGAGAAGAAGATCAAAGTTTAAAACAGCCTGCTTGCCAGGATACTGTATTCTGGGGCTTTGTTTGGGAGAAGGAGAGGCCAGACTCGTTGGCACCAAGTAGATGGGACGAATAGGTTTTGGAGGGAATGAATTTGATTGGTTAAGTGGCGACTAACGGGTTGGTCAGGGGCCTGACAAGAATCAGTTATTGGGTCCTGCTGGGTGATGTTTCTGAGAAACCTTCCAAAAATGATTAGACCTCAGAAGTGAAAGGTAGCTGTTTTTTTCTCTCTCTGCTGTCTGCATGGGCTTTTCACAGTAACTTCATTGCAGTGTTAATGTAAGCCTACTTGTGACAATAAAGATGAAGATGATTATTATTCTTATTAGGTGGAAGCTGAAGATCTTTTAAGTGTACCAAATCCAGCTTTATGTTCCTCGTCAATAGCTGAAACAAAATGATCGATTGTTTCAAATGAAGTGAGTGTACAGCATTTCCTTCTGTTGTAAACCTGAACTGATGCTGAGTCTGCAGGGCAGGTCGACAACCTTGCCTGAGAAGATCACATCAAGCCCGGAAGAAAGGAAGTACCAAACCAAAAGCCTGGACTTCAGAAATACATTGATTAGAAGTCATTGGGTTTGGGAAATGGATAGTAGATAGCCAGCTACATTCTTCTCTGTTTAAATAAAATACTGGGTGAAATTCTCCATCTTGTGCCACTGGTAGTGGAATGGCCGGTGAGGCAAATAATCCACCGATTGTGAAGAAAACGGAGTTGGCGCCGGGCACCTATCCGTTTCCAATGCTCTAGCCCCCCACTGGCGTCGAGATCGAGGTTCACACCTAGCGTCAGCGGGAGGATGCAAATGAGCCCATTTGCAGCCACTTAATGGGCCGGGCACCATATTCTCCAGGCTCGCGTGATTTTCTAGTTATCTGGACTGGGAATCACATGGGCATGAATCTCCACAGTTCTTAATGTGTGGCCCTGATGCAGTGGACCAAGGGGGTAACTCTTTTAGGGAGTTGCACCTAAAGTTCATTCAAGGGTCCCCATCCCCCACCCCCCACAATGCAAGACCTTCCCACCCCACCCCTACCTTATTTGGGGCTTTATCTGGGGGTCTCTTTATTTAGGGAGTCTCTGTTGGGGGGGGGTGGGGTGTGGGAGGTGGGGTCAACTCCATACTGGGGGTGAGGAAGGCTTAGAAGATTCAGAGGCGGACTAAATTGAGCTGTGGGGGGGGGGAGGCTGAATTGTGACCTGGGGGTGGCCAGCCATGGAACCTCTCAATTGGGCCGCCTGTTCAGAATGGCAGCACAATAGCGGGGTTCCCTAGGGAATTCCTCGCAATCCTCGCCATGCACAAATTTGCAGTTCTCAGGATTGGGAATCACTTAAGTCAGGTGCAATTCAACTCTCAAACAGAGAATTCCACTCACTGTTCATAATAAAAGTTTACTCATGTTTTAAAATTACAAACCTGGCGACAGTAGTTTATTGGACTCAACCAAAGACCTTGGGTATTTAAATAAATCTAATTTCACTGGTGGTATTGTGTTTCCGGGTCAAGTAGGGCTGGAATTAACTGTGCACAAGCCCAGGGTGTTGAAAGATCCTCTTGACTTGTCCCCGCACACTTGTGCTCAGGTAATTTACAAAAAATGCTGATTTTTCTGTTGGTGCTTGGGAGGGTCTGAGTGAGCAACACTGCATATTTTAGTCAGTTGTTCTCCATCTGTACTCTGAGTAGTATGATAGACCGAGAATCAGAACAGAGGGACAGGGGATAGTGTATATTTTCAAGAGTAAGGAGTTGCAGATGATTAGGGATGTAATGTACCAGCAGCTTTTCATATTTCATAAGTGTGAGTATGAATGAGGGATCTAAGTAGAAACTCACAAGTGAGTTTGTCCAAACAACCTGTTCTTGGCCATTTCCAATACTGTCTACCTTTTCTCTGCCAATTCTGCCAATGGCAGCCTCTTCTAATGGTGCTTGTAGTGGCAAAATAACCTCCTATTTGCACCGATGGTAGTGTGGTGGAGCAGGAATACTTTACATTCAAGCGAAATGGTGCTGATCCTTGCGATTGTCCAGGGTCAGCTTAATTTAAATAATGAACAAAGGAGGAGGAATAGGTCATTCAGCCTATCAAATCTGTTTGAAGGTATAATAATTCATTTGCTTTTCTGTTTGAATCATCCCAAAGCATGTAACGGTGCCACAGAGATAGTGATTCAAGGTGGATCCTTGAGTAGAAGGTTCTTTGTTTAAGTTATCTTTCTGTGTCTGCTCACAGAAGCACACAGTTTCGTTAGGAAACAGGCAGAGGCAGTTGCAGATTTTTTTGGGTTAATACTGCATTGCACCAGATCGGTAGAACCAACAAGAGGTGTTAGTCAGTTAGGTCTGCACTTCAAGCAGAGAAAATACTAACTTCATGGTTTGGATTTTTCAGCCCCACCCACCAGCGGGATATTACAGTCCCGCCGAACTGAATGAAGATTTAAATGACCCGTCACCTCCATTGGGGTGGGGGAGACACGCCATGACAGGACAATAAAATCCTGACCTATCATTCACCACATAAATGTGGGCGGGGCTCTACCTCCATTTGGATTTCTTGAGGAAATGCATCTGGAAACATTGTGATAGCTTGCAGCTGGTGGAAGAATCCTTGTGACAGAAATCTACGGTGGTCCTCACAGAGGATGTGACAGAAAGCAGTCAGCAGAGTTAACTTGGAAAGCTGTGGTATCTGCCAGCAACCTGAACAAGGAGCTGAGGCATCTACACTCTTGAGGTCTGTAAATGAAAATATGAGGCTTGCATAGCCAAAAGGCTAATGGAGGGACACGCATAGATTATAAGCTTGGAGGACAGCTGGAACACTGATAAGAATTAAAATGAATTTCCGAGGGCTGTGACACACGTCTGAGTTGGCCGCAGGAAAAGTGACTGAACATTCAAGATTTCATAAGACCAGGGAATTCTTAGGAGGTAGTAAAAAGTAGAACTGAGCTTATAGTGTAAGCCTTTTGTGGTGAATGTAATATAGATGTATATATGTTAATTCACACGGTCTTTGTAAGCGCAGTAGCGCTATCCTACCACTAGGGGGAGTAGTGCTGGGAGCACTCAGGAACTTGTACTGGGCTCCACCCTTGGCTCCGCCCACGACTCCTCCCCCTAGTGCAGCTGTATAAATACCCTTGTCCAGAGTCAGCCTGAGTTCACTACAAGTTCATCGACAGGTAACAGGCTGGCCCTGAAGTAAGTCGATTAAATTCACATTGGAAACACGTGTCTAGTGAATTGATGGTTCCATCACCTTTATCAGCTATTGTGTTGTTAGTGATTCTTAATTTGTTTAATTTTTCTCTACATACAGTAAAATCTCTTTTTGCTCAAAACAAAGTGACAGTTCTGTCAGTTTATTGTTGCATGTTCAGGTTTCTACATTAAACGTTATTGGTCCCTAACAGCATCCTAATATTCACAATACTTGCTGCTTGCTGACTACAAACATAATGCACATGCAGCAGAAACAATGTGAAACTGGATTCCAAAGTTTGCATGGCCATGGTAAAATGTAAACTGTAAAAAAACCCAGGGTGACCATGGTTTTGCAGGTGGTATCAACTCACTATGCAGATGGACAGAAGCATAAAGAGCCAACACCCCATCACTGCCCCAACTGCAGAGGTCCCTGCCTTTGAATTCCCTTTAAGATAGTGGGCAACACTCAACCAAATCTCCATAGAGCAAGGACAATGCGGCCACTTGCTCCATAGTGCAAGATGAGGGATAACCCAAAATGCGATTGTAGCCATGAATCCCAGAGTTTGGAATACATTAACCTGCCCACTAAGATCTATTGCAGGAGTCACTTCATTTCTCCACTTGGCATCTCAGGAGACCACCGACTGGATAGCCAAACTAGGCGTCCGATTAGAAACATTTCCAGTCTTAGGAAAGTCATATTGTGGAACAAGAATGAGAACAGCAGTAGCCCGAGAGCACAGAAGGGTTAAATGGAGCAGCAGTTGCCCGACAATACAATGAGAGAAGCAGCAGACTGAGAACACAGCAGGGGTAAATTGCAAAGTGATGTTCCAGCAGACAGAGTCATATAGGGTGAGTGTACTGGTGAACATTTAATTTAATTCACTTTAACATTAAGACCTAAGGAAAAGGGACGGCCATGTCAATTGATTAGCTTAAATGATCAAACTGACTTTAGCTTTTCTTATAATTACAGTCAATATTCAATTATTAATTAGATCTAGGAGATAAAGTTTAAATGAGGGATAGTAACACAAAAGTGTTTGAAAATTTTCAGCAAATTCAAATCTGAGATGAATAGATAATAAGAGTTAAGTAAAACATTTAATCGCAGTGATTTAAGAATAAGGAAAACAGCTAGAACATAGAACATAGAACAGTACAGCACAGAACAGGCCCTTCGGCCCTCGATGTTGTGCCGAGCAATGATCACCCTACTCAAACCCACGTATCCACCCTATACCCGTAACCCAAGAACCCCCCCCAACCTTACTTTTTAGGACACTACGGGCAATTTAGCATGGCCAATCCACCTAACCCGCACATCTTTGGACTGTGGGAGGAAACCGGAGCACCCGGAGGAAACCCACGCACACACGGGGAGGACGTGCAGACTCCGCACAGACAGTGACCCAGCCGGGAACTGAACCTGGGACCCTGGAGCTGTGAAGCATTTATGCTAACCACCATGCTATCGTGCTGCCCCAAAGCTGGTTTGTGTAAGAACATGTTAATATTTGTGATTCAATTGATAGTAATTTGATTGAAATTTCTGGATGAGATTTGCAGATGTTATTCAACCTGGGAGAGCATCGCTAGTTTAAGTGAAATACAGAATGCTGTAAGCAGGGTGTAATAGGGGCAGGAAGGTTTCTTCCATTACTGATTACAGAGGCATTGGCTTGGATAACTGGGCTGAATTTTATAGCCCTGCCACAGTGGGGGTGGGGCTGGAAAATGCGTCAAGCCATTCAAAAACCCATCGACTTTGTCGGGAGCAGAAAATCCTGCTGGCAGAAAATTGCACAAACCAAGTTTGTTCGCAACTTGGGTGGGACTCCCCCCCCCCCCCCCCCCCCCCGCGTATTTCATGGCAGTGGAGGTGGCTCACCAATGGTCGGCGTGGGATCTTCTGATCCTGGTGGGGTCGACTGGGTTTCCTGTTGAAAGTCCCTGGGCTTGAAATCCTGCTGGCTTGAATGGTTGGAAAAGTCTGGCCCTGTTCTATGCATTATCCCGCATGAGGCCTACAGGTTGGGAATGCTCGTCTTCCCCATGCTCCTTGTGGAGTACGAACACCCCCATTAGAGTTGGGGTATCTCAATTACCTAGAGCATACAAGGTTCTCCAGTAAGGCACTGATCAGAGGAGTTCCTGGTAGGGGTCTACCTGGGGATTGTAAGTATACTGTTGGTAAACAAAACTTTTTTCTTATTTTTTACTTGGTTTGAACTACCGTGTCCTTATTAAACTGGCGACGAGGAGTAAATTGGTTTGCTGCTGATGCTGCGATCTGCTCAGCTGAGCCACCTCCCTGATTTTCTGGACCCAGGTTTAGATTTCTTTGATTCACCATGCTTCTGTTTGGGGGTTAAATGCATTTGACGCTGGTGTTGAAGTCTGGAAACAGTACGCTGAACGAATGCATTATTAGGGGTCTACCGGGAGTGTAAATATACCGATTGGAAATAAAACTTCCAATTTATTTTTACTTGGTTTGGACTCCTGCTTCCTTATGAAAATCTTTTCACAAGAAGCATTAAGAAGTCATAAATAAGTCAAAACCAATAAAGAAACATTTTAAAATCTATGCTTCCCTTTAATGTCATGTCAGAATTCTGGAGAAGTTTTACATACAGGGAAACATGTGGCCATAATGCCTGAGAGCATGAATATAAGCGATTGATAGTTTAAAGGCTGTGTGAGACACAAAATCTGATCATATGTTCTTTTGAATTGCAGAGAAACCAGGAATTTTCAAAATGGCAGTTTTTACGAAGTCAGAAAGTTCGGAAACGTGAATTGTTTTACTATCATATCATAAAACTTAACCGTGTGTCTGTCAATTCGAACAGTAGAGTAGCCTACCTAGAGTCAGTTATGTATCACATTGGTGAATAGCTGGTCAGCCTTTATTTAACTTAAGTTTATTTGTGTTAAGTCTGAGAAAAGTAAGTCTAGGAAATGGAGACCTTAAAAAATGGGTATCTCAGTCTCATGGAGTGTGCATCTTGTGCCATACGGGGAACTCCAGGACTGTCCTTGTGTTCTGGGCAACTGCATGTCCAGGAAGTATTGCAAGTTTTGGAACCTGAGTAGCAGCTGGCATCACTATGATGCATCTGAGAGTTTGATAGTCCTGTGGATTGTACGGAGTCTGGATATAACATTAGAAAGTAAAAACAAGGTGCACAAAGGATTGGAAGAGACAATAGCACTGTAATAACGTAATAGGCTGGGTCAGAGCAAGAAGGAATACAATGTGGTCGACATTCCATTTACAATGCCATTATGTGACTGCACTGAGTATGCTAAGTAATGTTGGTGATCTGCAGGGGTAGATAGCAATGTGGAAATATGATGTCATGGCAAAAACAGAGGGCGAGATTCTCCGATTGCCGACGCCAAAATTGCTTTCAGCGATTGGCTGGGGAATCAATTTTTTCCACCAAAATCAGGGGAGGTGCCATTTATCCGAAACTCCGCCCCCACATCAACGACATACTCGAGTATGCCGCACGCTGTTGGGACGGCCTCAGGAGTTCACCTGAGGCCCTCGCCCGATGCTCCGCCCCCGATGGGCCAACTTCTCGCCGATGTCAGTTGGGTGTCCTCTTAATTTTTGGAAACCTGGCATGGTGGCTGCGGACTGTGTCCAGCGCTGCCACAGTCTGGGGGGAGCCATTCCGCTGGTAGGAGGGGACAGGTGGGTGGCGGTCCAGAGGTGGCGAGGGGGTTACAAGGGGGCAGTTTTTGGCAGGCTGGTCCGTGCGTGCCCGGCACCATGTTGTATGGCATGGCCGTCGGAGGCCACTGCCATGCGCATGCACGGCCACGGACCCGGCCACTCTGCATCCGTATCAGCAGGTAAGGCCATGGGCTTTACGTGGCACGGCTGCTAGCCTCCCACTGGATGCTGCATTGGTGTGGGGGCGCCGCCGACTCTTTGGTCGTAAAACCAGACGCTCCTCTGGACATAGCCGCAGAATCGGAGAATCCAGCCCAGAGAAATGCCTCAAAAAAAGGGCTGGACTGGGTACTAAATGTGCCTCGACACAAGATGTTTAAGAAAGTGAGGGAAGGGTAGTTGCACTGATGAGGGAGAATATTAGTGTTGAAGTAAGAGGATGTCTTTTAGGGGTCAAGGGCAGAATCTATTTAATTGGAACTAAGCAACAGTAGAGAAACCATGAAACTACCGGGTGTGTTCTGTAGGCTGCCAATTAGTGGGTGATGTGTTAGGCAGGTTGGTTCGACGTTGACTGCAACTGGATGCAGTGAAGCTAGAAACAGATGTCTGACCAGGACATGATCCAACACTGTTTTATTTAACTATGAACTGCTGTACATGTTCAGCTGTGGGCTGACACTCTACTAGTCCAACTGATGACCTCTTACTAGCGACCGAATGGTAATAGTGCTCACTAGCTTGTGCACTCTGACTGTCTCAGTAGCTGGGTCCTGAGAGTGGGAGAGTCTTAATGCCCTGTGGGCTTTATAGTGGTGGTGTCCTGTCTGGTGATTGGTTGTTCTGTGTTGTGTGTTCATTGGTCATCCTGTGTGTCAATCACTGCCCGTCTGCATCTCATTATATACATGAGTGGATATTATGACAGTGGGAAAAATATAATTGGACAGATTTGCAAAGGAATTACAGAGAGCTAAACAAATTATAGAGTAGTTATGCTGCGTTACTTTAATTACCTTAATATAGACTGCAATATTACCAGTGTGAAAGGCAGAGGGGGAATGAGTTTATGAAATGTGTTCAGGAGAATTTTCCAGATCAATATGCTTTGAGTCCAATGAGGAAGGATGTATTGTGGGATTTGGTTCTGTGGAATAAGAGGGTCAAGTGTCATTAAGGGATCATGAAGGGAATAGATAGGATAGATGCGGGTAGGTTGTTTCCACTGGTGGGTGAAAGCAGGATTAAGGGCATAGCCTCAAAGTAAGGGGAACTAGATTTAGGACTGAGCTTTGGAGGAACTTCTTCACCCAAAGGTTATGAGTCTATGGAATCCCCTGCCCAGTGAAGCAGTTCAGGCTCCCTCATTAAATGTTTTCAAGAAAAAGACAGATAGTTTTTTGAAGAATAAAGGGTTATGGTGTTTGGGCGGGAAAGTGGAGCTAAGTCCACTAAAGATCAGCCATGATCTCATTGAATGGCGGAGCAGGCTCCAAGGGCCCGATGGCCTACTCCTGCTCCTAGTCCTTATGTTCTTATTTGGGGGACAGTGATCATAGTATAAGGTCAAGGTCAGCTATGGAAAATGAGAAGGAGCAATCAGGAATTAAAGTCATAAATTGGGGAGGGCCAATTTCAATCGATATGATTCAGCTAAACTGGAATCAAAGATTGGCAAGCATATCTGTAATGGAACAATGAACGGTGTTTTAAAAGGGATTGTTTAGGTACAATCAAGGTTCATTCCCACAAAAGGGAACGGAAGGACAACAAAGTCAGCAGTCCCTGGATTACAGAGAAGTTGGTAAGGTGAAACAGAAAAGATATGTAAATGACAGTTGTCAGGTTGATAGTACAAGTGAGAACCAGAAAGTATGAAAGTTTAGAGGGGAAAAGGAAATGAGAAGCAGAGTGCATGTGAGAATCCCCTCAGGGGAGGCGGTGGCTTGGTGGTATTGTCACTGGACTAGTTTACCAGAGACCCAGAGTAATTCAATAAAATCTGGAATTAAAAGTCGAATGATGACCATGAAACCCTTATCGACTGTTTTAAAAACCCATCTTGTTCACTAATGTCTTTAGGGAAGGAAATCTGTCGTCCTTACCTGGTCTGGCCTACAAGTGACTCCAGACCCACAGAAATATGGTTGACGCTTAACTGCCTCATCAAAGACAATTAGGGATGGGCAATAAATCCTGGCAGATTCGACAATGCCCACATCCCAAGAATAAATAAAAAAAACACTAGCAGCTAATATTAAAGAAAACTCAAAAGTCTTCCATCGGCATACAAATAGTAAAATAGTCGTAAAAGTAAGGGTTGTGCCAATTAGGGAGCAAATAGGGGATCCACACATAGAGACAGATGTATGGTTTTGGTTTTTAATGAGTACTTTGCATAGGCCTTCATTAAGGAAGAAGATGCTTTCAAAGTCATAACGAAAGTGGAATAGTTGAGACATGGATGGGTTGACAATTGATAAACAGGTGACATCTTCAAAGTTGATGACTAAGTGAGATGCATCTGAGGTTACTGAGGGAAGTAAAGGAGGCACTGAGTATAATCTTCCAATCCTCCTTTCATGTAAAGGGAACTGGAGAATTTCAAATGTTACAGCCTAGTTCAAAAAAGGGTAGCAGGATAAATCATACAAATACCAAGCAGTCAGATTAACTTTGGTGGGGGCAGCTTTTAGACCAATAAGTCACTTGGACAAATGTAGATTAATTAGTTCTTCTATTGACCTGCTCATATGATTAATAATACTCTGTCCTACATTTGTGGGACACCAGCTTGAGAGGCCTGTTCATTCTGGCTATTGCCATGGTGGGGGTTGTTCACATAAATAGGTATCCTTGAAAATGACCCGTCCAACAGGAAGCAATTCTTCTTTAGGAGGTTTTAGATATCTACGATCACCTACCTGCCTTCCAATAGGTCCAGGCATAATTTGTAGGCTCTCTCATGTTGGTACTGCCTCCTGTATCCTCAGCTCTTCTGATGCCCTCCTTTCTTCTGTTCTAAACTCAACTCTTCTCTCAGTTCTTCAGATCTATGTTGCATATATACATTCATTTGAATTAGGAGCAGGAGTAGGCCACTCAGCTTCTCGAGCCTGCTCCACCATTCAATAACATTACAGCTGATCTGATTGTAACCCCAACTTCACATTCCCGCCTTTCATACCCTTGCTAATCAAGAAACAATCTTCTGTCTTAAAAATATTCAAAGACTCTTCTTCCACCACCTTTTGAGGAAGAGAGTTCCAAAGACTCGTGATCCTCTGAGAGAGCAAAATTCTCCTCTGGCTGGATTCTCTGTTTGGGAGACTATGGGCGGGATTCTCCGTCCAGCAAAGCTGGAATCACAAAGCAAAACATGTGGAGAATCTCGTGCCAGCCAAAAATTGAGGCCGACGCTGAACGGAATACCATCCTCCAGTGCCTCGACAGTGGCATGAATGCATTCTATGCTGCACATTGGCGTGGGCATGCAAATTGTACAATAAACGCCATTGGCAGATCATTAAAGCGCTCGCCCTGGCATTCGCTAGGCCTCCCATGATGCTCCGTGTCCACTAGGAGGAATTACCAACTGCCCGATACCCGGGCATCATGCACATTGCCTTCATCCTGGCGCACGCGCTGGTTCCCGACATATTCAAGGCGTTCCCCTGGGTGAGGGGTCGGGTCCTGGGCGACAAGGATTATCAGCTGCTGTCATGGCTGATGAAGTCTAGTGCAGGTCTCAGAACAATGCGGGGAACCGCTAGAATGACACCCATCCACAATCAGGGGTGTGATTGCATCGTGCATCGGAATCCTGAAGATGCGATTCAGGTGTCTGGACCTCTCTGGTCGGCAATCTGACTCTTTCCTTGGTAGCACTCTCCTCTGTCCACCCGGATGATTGCTGCATACATGCTGGCCACTTTACCTTACGGTTCCATCAAACTCCTGGGGTGGCATAGGTGGGGGTGGGGTCCAGGGTAGTGTGTGGGGGGGGGGGGGGGGGGGGGGAGTGGTCGGGAAGGGGTGTGCACCGTGCAGTCATTGACCACATCAAAGAGAAGTACGTGCAGTGAAATCACACGCTTGAGTGATTGGAATGCACTTAGTGTATGGCATGCACTTACATCTCTTTGATGTGGTCAATGTTTACAAACAATTGGGTTTCACCACTTGCGCCAATGAAGCATGAAAGGATAGGAATGGTTCAAAGCTGCAGATGGTGATACAAGCTGTAAATCACAGAGCACTCCTGGAAAGGTATGAATGGCCTGCAGATAGTGGGTCTGTGGGAACCAGACCCCAGGCACAGCCGCTCTCCTTCAAGGAATAAACACATGGAGCATCAAGGTAAGTATTACAGCTATAATTCTTCTTGCTGCCCCTGTCTGGACTGCTCTCTTGCTTCCAGACAGTGGTCCCTTTTCTCGGGGGAGTCTGTATGTGGGGTGGGGGTCTGTGGAGGGAGATCCTTTAGGTAGGGTCTCTGTGGGGGTCCTCCTATTACAACAGTCTTTCAGGGGGTACCCCTATTACAAGGGTTGCTGCGAGCGATATCCCTCGCAATGGGGTCCCTGTGGTGGATCCCCCTATTACGTTGGTTCCTGTGGGGGTCTTCCTATTATAGGGGCCCCTGTGGGGGGTTTTCCCTATTACAGGGGTCCCAGTGTGGGGTTCTCCCTATCACAGGGGTCCCAGGGAGGTCTCCTAATTACAGGGTTACAGGGGTCACCTCCGTATTTGAGGGTGGGATGCACCCAGGCAATCTGTGGGTTGGGGGCTGCTGTGCATTGTTGGGGGGCGCTCAGGGCCTCAGATAGTCTCAGATGGTGTCTACCATTGTGGCCCTGGTGTGGTGTACCTCACAAGGTCGAGCACGCTGGGCCACAATTGTATGGTCCACAAGTGAACCGCTCACACGGATTCCCGGCTGCGGGGACTGGAGAATGGCAGGAGGGTGGAGCGTAGGGTGCTGGCCCAATAACTAGATGTATTTGTTTACATGATCCCACTGGCGTGCAGCTTGGAACTCATTCAGGCCACTTGTTCGGGCCGGCGCCCATCCCGATTTTGCTCCAACACCGATTCTCCTTCCCATTGGGGAATGCATTTCAGGATAGAGAATCCAGCCACTCATCTCTGTTTTGGATGGGTGACCCATTATTTTAAAGTAACAATAATATTAATAATAATCGTTTATTGTCACGAGTAGGCTTCAATGAAGTTCCTGTGAAAAGCCCCTAGTCGCCACATTCCGGCGCCTGTTTGGGGAGGCTGGTACGGGAATTGGACCTCCCTCTCCTATCCTATTACTCACCTTTGATCTTGGGTGTGATGACATTCTTGGACCTTTGGTAGGTGCAGTGTCTCCCCCAGCAGCAACAAGTAGTTGTTGGTCTTTGATTGACTAGCAGCTCTTGGGGGGGGGGGGGGGGTGGGGGGGGGGGGGGGGGGGGTGGGGCTCCTGCCTCCAATTATTTCAATCACGGAAGGGGGCGGGGGGCATTGGTGGTTAGTATTTCTGCCTGGCACCCCTCATGTACCTGACGGGGACTCCACAGAAGTTCTCCCTCTTGTACAGGATCCTTACTTGAGCTGGGTGAAGATTATTTGCTTTGGCAGTCAGGATTCTGACATCCTAAGAATATGGGTGGCCCAGCAGAGTTGTTTTAGGATGATCATGGCCTCAAAACTGGTGCCATTGACTCTTTCAAGGACACTCATATTAGCACGCCTGTCCTCTCAGCTGATTCAGAGCTAAAGTACATTTGGATTTTGCAATGTATTTGAAGCTGTGCTGTTTAACATGTAAGCTACTTGTTAAATCCTTGTCTGCAACATTTTCGACTTTTGGTTTTGAGCTGCCATTTGGACTCACCAGGCAGACCCCTTGATTCAGTATGTTCTGTGGCATTTTGATGGACTTGGCAAGCAGCCACTCCTAGCATTCTGGGACAAACCACTACTGTTGATTGCGATTGGTGGAACCCTTCAGAAGCTTCTAGACAAGCAGGCTGGCTGTCAGATTTCATTTTTTTGGGGCGACAGAGAGGAAGGAGGCTTTTAAGTTCTCTCTCCCTGAAGGGAGTGGCTCCCTCTCAAAAAACCCAGTTGGAGGCTGTGTTTTCTCCTCAGCTGAGCTGGTAGGCATTCTCAAGTTCATTCTGATTAGAACTGCAGAACTTTAAAAAAAAATTTAGAGTACCCAATTCATTTTTTCCAATTAAGGGGCAATTTAGCGTGGCCAATTCACCTACTCTGCACATCTTTGGGTTGTGGGGGCGAAACCCATGCAAACACGGGGAGAATGTGCAAACTCCATACGGACAGTGACCCAGAGCCGGGAACGAACCTGGGACCTCAGCGTCGTGAGGCAGCAGGGCTAACCCACTGCGCCACTGTACTGCCCAAGAACTGCAAAACTGAGCAAAAATCCTTTTGAATCTCCCTCCCAGAAGGGGTGGAATGTTCTCTTAAATCATAGCTGGGACGCCCTTCAGGTAATCAGAGCAGTTAATGAGCATTCACAGCCTGAAGATAGAGCTGGGGAGGGTGAACTTTAATGCCGTATTTGACAGATGCAAGTCTCCTTTTTCATTTCATTTTCATTTCATTTTTCATTTTCCTGTATGTCATTGTGAACTATCTCTCTGAGAGGTATTGCAGAATCTAGTGCAGATTCAAAATCTGCAGTTATGCTTCACCTCCACTGGGTCATCACACTAATAGCTTGGCTTCTTAAAAAGGACATCCCAAAATGATGTCAGAGGTTATGTGTGCCAGGATACTGCTCTTCAGCAGCTGCTGCATTCGGACTTTGAGCTTGTAAAATTAAAAATTGATATGTCCTAACCCTCTCTCCCTCCTCATCTCATTCCGTCCTTCTCTCCCATTTCCCCCACTCTTCCCTTCCCCTCCCTCCCTTCCTTCGCTCTATTCCCCTTTCCCTCCCCTCCCCTTTACAAAGACAGAACCATTGTGTTTATCTGGAAAAATATATTTTATTGCAAGAAATTTGAGTTTATTACTCAAAATGTCATGGTTTAGCTGATAAAGTTAAATGCTAAGTTAAGTGTTAACTGGTTTCAAAGTTTGGTATGTTTACAATTATTTTTGTTAAATATTTTCCATTAAACTTTGTTAGCTTCTATAAATGTCTTACTGAAACATCAAAACTCAACATTTAATTGTGTGATAATTATAGATGAATCAATTACTTGAAGCCAGCAAGGCAGAATCACAATACCACCATGGCACACTGGTTAGCACTACTGCATCACAACACTCAGGATCCATGTTCAACTCGAACCTTGGGTGATTGTGTGGTGTTTGCACATTCTCCCCTTGGCTGCATGGATTTCGTAGAATCATAGAACAGAACCATAGAATTCCTACAGTGCAGAAGTAGGCTATTCAGCCCATCAAGTCTGCACCGACCCTCTGAAGGAGCAACCTACCTGGGCCCACTCCACTGCCCTACCCCCGGAACCTAATCTGTACATCTTTGGACTGTGGGAGAAAACCAGGGCACCCAGAGGAAATCCAAGCTGACACGAGGAGAACGTATAAACTCCGGACAGTCACCCAAGGCCAGAACAGACTCCAGTTCCCTTCCACTGTGAGAGAGCAGTGCTAAGCACTGTGCCAACATACCACTGCCATTTTCACCAGTGCTTTGGTTTCCTCCCACAGTCCAAAGATGTGTAGGTGAGGTGGATTGGCCTTGCTAACGTACCTCTTAGTGTCCAAAGGCTAGGTAGGGTTATGGGGATAGGGCCTGGATAGGGAGCTCTTTCGGAGGGTCGGTGCAGACAAGGTGGGCTGAATGGCATTCCTCTGCACAGCAGTGATTCTACGATTCTATTTACTCAAATCCAAAAAATATCAGATGTTACAAGGACAGTGACAGCAAAAAGCCCTGGGTGCTTTTAAAATCTTATGGCCATAATCTAAATTAAAACATATAAACACTTTCAAGCACGCCGCAGAGTTAAAAAGTAATATAGTGTGGATTTAAATAGTTTCACAGATATAAAACAAATAACCCATCCTCTGTTCATTTCTAAATAATCACTTTTAATCATAAAAAAATTGAAAATGACTTTAAAAGAACCAATAACAACAGCAATGCCTGTAGAAAAATTTAGCACAGTGGGCTAAGACAGCTGGCTTGTAATGCAGAACAAGACCAGCAGCGCATTTCAATTTCCGTTCCAGCCTCCCCGAACAGGTGCCGGAATATAGCAACTAGGGACTTTTCACAGTGACTTCATTGAAGCCTACTTGTGACAATAAGCGATTATTATTATTATTATTATTATAAAAGAAAGAGCAAAGAAAACTGTGAAGAAAACTTCTACATTCCTTTAAAACACTTATTAAACATGTTGCCTGTTCTCTGCAGTTTAAATGCAGGCCTTCAATGGGCGTTCCAAAGCCGGCCCTGTCATAAGGGGGTGGGGATGCACTCCTCCTGCGCCGCCCTGGCCAGCAAAAAATATTTATTTTGAAAATACAGGGATTTAAAATGCAGTTGCTTCAATCAAAATTTAAATATTTAATATTTACATCTGACTGCTGAATATCAAGAATTTTTTACGTGCTAGTTAGTTTGTTTCTCTTCTATTTATCTTTCATGCTGATGCATTTTAAAATTGACAATTAATAGTCCTGTAAGTCCATTATAGTAATGAGGCTTCAAACTACAGATGCCTTATTGCTCGGTGTGTGAGCATGCATCATTCCAGGCTGTTTCTATTTTCAGCTCAGACTGCAGACATGGAATATGACCTAGTCTAGGTTCTATAGTTCTGTCTAAATGCAGCTGTAAAATGATGCAGTGTGTCTTTCCTAAGAAGGTTTAGACGGTGCGATCGAACCAAAAAAAACCCAGAATCAGTTCTGGGTGGGATTAGAGAGGTTGTTCACGCCACTTGTAGCGCCGGGAATGACCCCACTATCTAACGGCACTCTTTCTTTTTTTGGGCCTCAAATAGGAACGCCGCGCCAAGGCGGCACACTTAGCCACATTTCCTGCACTGAGGACAAGGCGGCACACTTAGCCACATTTCCTGCACTGAGGGCAAGGTGGCACACTTAGCCACATTTCCTGCACCGAGGGCAAGGCGGCACACTTAGCCACATTTCCTGCACTGAGGGCAAGGCGGCACACTTAGCCACATTTCCTGCACTGAGGACAAGGCGGCACACTTAGCCACATTTCCTGCACTGAGGGCAAGGCGGCACACTTAGCCACATTTCCTGCACTGAGGACAAGGCGGCACACTTAGCCACATTTCCTGCACTGAGGGCAAGGCGGCACACTTAGCCACATTTCCTGCACTGAGGACAAGGCGGCACACTTAGCCACATTTCCTGCACTGAGGGCAAGGCGGCACACTTAGCCACATTTCCTGCACTGAGGACAAGGCGGCACACTTAGCCACATTTCCTGCACTGAGGACAAGGCGGCACACTTAGCCACATTTCCTGCACTGAGGAGAAGGCGGCACACTTAGCCACATTTCCTGCACCGAGGGCAAGGCGGCACACTTAGCCACATTTCCTGCACTGAGGAGCTTCGACGAACAGCAAAAAGAGATCGGATGCCATTTTTACATCGCGCCCTGATCTCTCGACCCCCCCTTCCCCCAACATGACCACTGGACCCCCCCCAAATGCTCCTGTGGGGGGAGGGGTCTTCGAGCCCCTGCACCCCTTGTCACACGGGCCAGGCACCACCGGGTTTGATCCCCAGTGTGACCAAAATGCCACTTGGGCACCTTGGCACTGCCAGCCTGGCACGTTGGCAGTGCCCCTGCCAGCCTTGTGTGACCTGGAAGGCTGGCACCAAGGTAGCACTGTAAGGATGCCCAGGTGGCACTGCCAGGGAGCCAGGCTGGCAATGCCAAGGTGTACAGGTCGCATCAGCAGTGCCAGGGAGCACCCTGCCTGGAGGCTGATCAGCCGGGAGTCTCCGATCGCCTGGGAGACCCACCAAGTACCCATATGCCTAGTCACCATTTGAGGGGGCCAGTACTAATCAGCACCCGGCTGGGATCTCCTTGCCGAGGCCGGTAGGTCCCAGGGGCCAGTAAGATCTGGCGTCAACAGAGTTAAGCGAGCTTTAAACTCACTTAACTCTGCGAGTCTGGATCCACCCATTGTGGACTGGATCCAGATTGTGACGTCTTGTGAGGTCTCGTTAGATCTCATTAGATCTCGCAAGGCCTTACGACTGTTGGGAATCCTAGAAGCGGCCTCTCCCGGGATCTACTAGCCTTGTCCCATCCTGATTCAGGCAGGACGCAGCTGGTTAATTGCGCCCAGAATGTGTGAACTGGCAGAAGTTCCACTGTGAGCTTCCCTGGCCTCTTTAACAGGTTGCCAATCTGTTTATTTTCTTTGACATGGTAATTTTCTAAGAAAAGATGATCAGACTGAGGCTAAGCATTCTGGAGATTTAACCTAACTTCTATATATGTGTGGTTCTTACCCATCACGGTCAGCCAAATGCACCGGTATTACATTGGGCCATCACTTTCAAAATTCCCCTGATTCTGCTTTGCCTTGTAAGTGTGAAATGGCAGCACATGGAGCACCAGGAGCAATGGGTGGCTAGTGACCCAATGCCACTTTTAAGTTGCCACTGTTTTATTTGCCAAAGGTAGATGGAGTGAAAATCAGCTCCTGGATTTTCTGCATTGTTAAAGGTTATCATCCCTTTGTCACCTCCAGCGTTTATAAAACTGCCAATGACTCTACTCACTTCCTTGTTTCTCTCAACATCCTCTTTTTGTTGCTCAACTGCTTTCTTTCCTCTATTTACTTGAAAAATTATCTACAGCTCCTTCTGGAACACCCTGTCAAACTCCCAAGTTCCCGTCCCCAGGGCCTTGAATCAGGATAATAGCATTGCTGTGGCTAATCTCTTCAATTTCCACCTTATCTCTGCTCCTGCCATTCACCTGATACTATTTCTATCATTAAAAGGTTTGCAAGCCTGAGGGTAACTGGCTGTTGAATGACTGGATCGTTCAGTCCCAGATTTGACTAGACAATTTTAAGGATGCGATTAAGTGAATTAATGGTTCACCGTGCGCAGGAAAGGTTGAAAGAACAATTGACTGGTGTTACTTGGAGACATGGAGGAGAGATGAAGAGGTGTGACCACCTTGCTGCTTGCTTGGGGTCATTAATCAACATTCTATATTGAATCCAAGATTTTGACTCAGTGACAGTGAATGAACGGCAATGTATTTCCAAGTCAGGTTGGTGACTGGCTTGGAGGGGAACCAAGTGATGGTATTTCCATGAGTCTGCTGCCCTTGTCCTGCAAGATGGTGTGGTTGTGGATTTGGAAGGTGATAGCTGAGGGTCCTTGGTGAGTTCCTGCAATGTGTCTTGTAGATCAGGGGTGGGCAAACTTTTCCGTGCAAGGGCCACATTCAGAAATTCACAATTCACAAAGGGCCGCATAGTATATTAAGTAAAATAATTACTTCACCCGGTTATGATTCTGGGCGCCTCATATAGAACATAGAACAGCACAGAACAGGCCCTTCGGCCCTCGACGTTGTGCCGAGCAATGATCACCCTACTCAAGTCAACGTATCCACCCTATACCAGTAAGTAACCCAACAGCACCCCCCCATTAACCTTAAAAAAAAATTTAAAAAAAAAAAAAAAAATTTAAAAAAAAAAATTTTTTTTTTTTTTTTAAATGACTTGGTGGGCCGCAGAAATACCTTTGGCGGGCCGTATGCGGCCCGCGGGCCGTAGTTTGCCCACCCCTGTTGTAGATGGTTCACACTGTTGCTACTGTGAGTTGGTGGCGGAGGGAGTCAATGCTTAGGGATGTGGTGCCAGTCAAATGGGCTACTTTGTCCTGGATGGGTGTCAAGCTTGTTGGAGCTGCACTCATCTAGGCATTGGGAGAGTATTCTATCACAGCCTTGTAGGTTGTGGACAGGAGGTGAGTTATGCACCACAGGACTCCTAGCCTTTGATGTGCTCTTGTAGCCATAGTATATATGTGGCTCGTGCAGTTCAGTTTCTGGTCAATGGTAACCCCCAGGATGTTGATAGTGGGGGATTCAGTGATGGTATTGACATTCAATGTCAAAGGGCAATGGTAAATCCTCTAATGTTGGAAATGATCATTGTCTGGCACTTGTGTAATATGAATACTACTTGCCACTTGTTAGCCCAAGCCTGGATATTGTCCAGGTCTTAGAACATAACAACATAAGAACTAGGAGCAGGAGTAGGCCATCTTACCCTTCGAGCCTGCTCCCGTCATTCAATGAGATCATGGCTGATCTTTTGTGGATTCAGCTCCACTTTCCCGCCCGAACACCATAACCCTTTATTCTTTATTCTTCAAAAAAATAATTTATGTTTATCTTAAAAACATTTAACGAAGGAGCCTCAACTGCTTCACTGGGCAGGGAATTCCATAGATTCACAACCCTTTGGGTGAAGAAGTTCCTCCTAAACTCAGTCCTAAATCTACTTCTCCTTATTTTGAGGCTATGCCCCCTAGTTCTGCTTTCACCCACCAGTGGAATCAACCTGCCCACATCTATACTATCTATCCCCGTCATAATTTTATATGTTTCTCCAAGATCCCCCCCCCCGCACCCTTCTAAATTCCAACGAGTACAGTCCCAGTCTACTCAACCTCTCCTCGTAATCCAACCCCCTCAACTCTGGGATTAACTTGGTGAATCTCCTCTGCACACCCTCCAGCACCAGTATGTCTTGATACATTTAGATATGGATTGCTCCAGTATCCAAGGAGTTGTGAATGATGCTGAATATTGTGTTGTCATCAGCAACTATCCTCATTTCTGACCTTATTATGGATGGAAGGTCTTTGATGAAGCAGCTGAAGATGGTTGGGCCAAAGACACTCCCCGAAGGAATTCCTGTAGTGATGTGCTGGATCTGAGAAGACTGACCTCAAACCACCACAATCACCTTCCTTTGTGCCAGGTATGACTCCAACCAGCAGAGGGGTTTCTCCCTAATTGCCATTGACTCCAGTTTCGCTCGGGCTTCATGATGCCAATTAGGGCTGTATTCATCTGCCCTGCTCTCCGCAAGAATGCCATGGGCAAGACGCCGACAATGGAAAAATCCATTGACCTCGGACGGGATTCTCTGGTCATTGGGTGAACGAGGCAGGAGAATCCCACCCTTGGTCTTTTGTGGCCTTGATGTCAAGGGCACTCACTCTTGCCTTGCCTCTGAAGTTTAAGCTCTTTCATCCATGTTTGAACCAACGCTATAATGAGGTCAGGAGCTAAATGGGCCTGACGGAACCTAATCTGAATGTCAGTGAGCTGGTTATGGTGAAGCAAGCGCCACTTGTTGGCTCTGTTGATGACCCCTTCCATTACTTTAATGATTATCAAGAGTAGACTGATCGGGCGGTAATTGCCTGTGAAGGATTTGTCCTGCTTTTTGTGCACAGGACATACCGGGGCAATTTCTCATATTGCTGGATAGATGTCATTGTTAAAGTTGTACTGGAACAGCTTGGCGAGGGGTGTGGAATGTTCTGGAACATAACTCTTCAGTATTATTTCTGGAATATTGTCAGGACCCATCACCTCATCTGGGGTAACAGCACTGTCTCTCTCCCCACCCACTATCCCAAGGGAGGAATGCGCAAGTAATCCAAGGACATTAGACATAGACTAACACTGTATGCTCTTGCAATAAGGATATTACGGGGTAGGTAAGCGTTGCCTCAACAGAGACAAAAACATTGCTCCCTATGGAAGATCTAACCATAACAAGGAGGACATTCAGGAAAACACTATATAAGACTACATTGAGGAGGGTGCCAAACTTCCCCATCAAGCCTACCCCCAAACCAAAGAAGGGCTCCAACAACACAAAGATATCCAAACTCTCACTTCAACAAATGGAACAGGGATATATCGCCCACACCCTGTCGTGTACCATCACTCATTCACACACATGGGGGGGCCATTCCAATAGCTCTAAAAACGCCAACCACAAAAAATAATCAGAAAGAACCCAGTCCTCTACAGGATACATTGTATGCGTAAGCCTTCGAAGAAGACGAGTATAGATTCTCAAAATTCAAAGTAACAACAATAAAAAACCAAATGCAAAATGTAAACATGATCCGTTTGGCCTAACTGGGGCTAGCCTCAATCTAACCCTACCACCCACAACCACACCTACCATCCACACATCACCCTGTCATGGCTCCTCTTAACTTCTTAGCATGGCAGCACACTGGTTAGCACAGTTCCTTCACAGTTCCAGGGTCCCAGGTTTGATTCCCGGCTTGGGTCACTGTCTGTACGGAGTGTGCATGTCCTCTCTGTGTCTGCGTGCGTTTACTCTGGGTGCTCCGGTTTCCTCCCACAGTCCAAAAATGTGTATGTTAAGTGGATTGGTCATGCTAAATTGCTCTTAGTGTCCAAAAAGGTTCAGTGGAGTTATTGGGTTACGGGAATTGGGTTTCGGGAATAGGGTGGAGGCATGGGCTTGAGTAGGGCGCTCTTTCCAAGGGCCAGTGCAGACTCGATGGGCTGAATGGCCTCCTTCTGCACTGTAAATTCTAAGATTCTATGAAATGAGGTAAGGGGTGCCTAAAATGTACCCCCTTTTCATGAGCGCAAAGATTACCGCACATACACTTTTACCGATTCAGTATGGTTAACAAACGATCCCTGCCCTCGTGCTCAAACATCGTACATCCTTGTTAGGAGAAAAGACAATAACATTAAGTCAATAGCATAATCACAAGGCAATAAAGTCCAGGATTATTGCTCAACTGCAGGATAATAACACCATTTATGTCACTTGGAAAGGCCAAGGCCATGACAGGATTGTCGAACAACACTCACAATCTCTCAAAAGTTCCATCGAACAAAGTGTCTTCATCTCCTCCACGCTGTCGCCCCGATGCCCAGGTGGCCAAAAACCCAGGCCTTGGCCGGGGAGGCGGGGTGGGGGGTACGACCCGACATCATCAACCACCTGAAAGCCTTCACAACAAACATCGCGGACAGAACAGAATAAGACCAATGGTTGGGATCTTCACCTGGCCCCAGGCCTCCAAGATACAAGGATACAAAGTGCTCCATCGAACTTCTCTCAAGGATACTTCGCAGTTCATTGAATGGAGCGCCAAAAACCTGCACCACTGAGCCGAGATCATTATCCAGAACATCATTTACAATGGCAGGCATCATCCTGTGCACCCGGCACTGCTGAGCATGGGCCACTCACCAGGAAATCTGTCACTGCAAGCTGGGCCCAAACCAGCCATCCCAACCGCTCCAATCAAACAAGGATTCTCTATGTCTCATCTCGGCTCTTCATCCCCAAGCTCTGATCAGGCTCATCCAGGGACATAGTGCAAGATATTCCAAAAGTAAGGTAATTATGGAATTGGCATTCAGATAAAATAAAGGAATAAAAGACAAGTGGAGCCAGAGCTCACAAAAACGCAGCCGTTCCTGCATCATCCCCCAAGAATTACCTAAATTTAAAGTGAATACTCCAGAGACATTTCAGGGATTTATGAAAACTTGTGCTAAATCAGATTAAGTTTGATTTCAGCTACGCTTTTGAAAACAAAATCATGGATTCTAAAGGTTGTTGTGTGGTGTTTTCCATTATCACTATAATGGTGTGGGGAATTTGTGAAATTAATGAGGTTAACAGTGAACAAAATAACACACAAGTTAAAAGATTAGCAGGTGTCCAGAGACATTGAGGTGCAAATGGCCATATCAGAAACATTGTATACCAGAGATCAGTGGGGCTATACAAATGGTAACTTGCAAAAGCAAGGAATTTGAGAGATGTAGGCTGGGATTCTCCAAAATCCCGGTCAAAAGTTGACGCCGGCCTAAACACAGGAGTGTTTCAGGCCGGCGTCAACGGGCCTCTTGGCCCAACGATTCAGCAGGCCACAGGGGGCACTGATACGCAGCCCTGCACTGCCGGCGCAGGTGTGCACATGCGCGTGGTGGCCATTTCCACACCGGCACCGTGCAACATGGTGGAGCCATACAGCGGGCCCTTGCGGAAAGAGGTTGGCCCCCTCCAGATCGCGCATGCCCACCGATCGGTAGCCCCCTTTGTGCAGGCTTCCCCTGGAGTCTGATCCCCCTTCCCACCCACCAGGACGGCCACCGGGGCCGCGGGTCCGAGCTCCCGGCGGGTGGTACCAGGTTGGAACCACGCCGGCGGAACCGGCCGGAACCCGTTCAGTCGACTGCGGAGAATCGCTGCGGGGTCCGTTCCCAACGGCCCCTGACCAGCGGTGTGACAACTGCACGCGGGTGACTGGCTCCAATTCTCCGATCGCCGGAGCATCGCGTCCCGGCGTCGGAGCGGTGGGAAGGAATTTCCAGCGTCACCGCCGATTCTCTGACCCGGTGTGGGCTTGGAGATTCCCGGCTGTAGTCAGCAGAATCCACAGGGTGGGATATCAAAGAGACTGCACAGTATAACTGCTAGGACCCTCATTGGGGAAGGAGATTACTTCTCCATCCAACAATCAGACAGTCACAGAATAATACATTGCAGAAGAGGTCCTTCGGCCCTTAAAAAGACACCTAACCTGCCTACCTAATCAGATTTATAAGCACTTGGCCCATAATCTTGAATGTTTTGACGTGCCAAGTGCTCATCCAGGTACTTTGTTAAGGATGTGAGGCAGCCCGTCTCTACCACCCTCCCCGGCAGCGCATTCCAGACCGTCACCACTCCCTGGGTAAAAAGGATTTTCCTCAAATACCGCCTAAACCTCCTGCCCCTTACTTGAACTTGTGTCCCCTCGTAACTGACCCTTCAGCTAAGGGGATAGCTACTCCCTATCCAACCTGTCCATGTCCATCAGAATCTTGTACACCTGGATCAAGTCACCCTTTAGTCTTCTCTGGCTCCTGCGAAAACAACCCAAGCCTATCCAACCTCTCTTCGTAATTTAAAAGTCCCATCCCAGGCAACATCCTGGTGATTCGACTCTGCACCCCTCCAGTTCAAACACATCCTTCCTACGATGTGGCACATAGTACTTTGGCCTCACCAAAGTTCTGTACAACTCCAATATGACCTCCCAGCTTTTGTAATCTATGCCTCGATTGATAAAGGCAAGTCCCTATGCCTCTTTCACCACCCCATTAACCTGCCCTTCTGCCTCTAGAGATCTATGGACAACACACCAAGGTCCCTTTGTTCCTTGGAACTTCTCAATGTCAGGCCATTCGTTGAATACTTCCTTGTCAAATTACTCCTTCCAAAGTGTATCACCTCACACTTTTCACAATAAATTCCACCTGTCACCATTCTGCCCATTTGACCATCCCATTGATATCTTCCTGTAACCCAAGACACTCAACCTCACTGTAAATCATCCAGACAATCTTTGTGTCAGCCACAAACTTACTGATCATACCCCCCACATAGTCATCTATATCATTTATATAAATGACAAATAATAGGGTCCCAGCACAGATCCATGTGGTATGCCATAGGACATTGGCTTCCAGTCACTAAAGCAACCGCCTGTCATCACCCCCTGTCTCCTACAGCGAAGCAAATTTTGAATCCACCTTATCAATTTACCCTGTATCCAATGTGCATTTGCCTTCTTCATAAGTCTCCCATGCGGGGCCTTGTCAAAGACTTTGCTGAAATCCATGTAAACTACGCCTACTGCACTACACCCATCTATACACCTGGCCACATGCCCAAAAAATTCAATCAACTTTTTTAGGCCAGACAGGCCAAACAGGCCAGCGCCATCTATGATCTGAGTAACGGAGCCTGTTCCATTTAACATTTAGAGCCACGGCAGATTGCAGATGCTCCACTAAAAGAAGCAGTTTCATACCTTCGCTGAACCGGGAAGAGATGTATTCCCTGACTTGGTCGCCTATGCGGTATTGCATGGTAACTATTCGCTGGATTTGACCGATATAGAGTTACAAAAATTGAATAAAATTGCTTGGGAAAAGGGGTATCTCAGTGAATTCAGGCAATATGGGTTTGGGAACAAGACATAACTTCAGATAAAATGGTATGTTTAGCCATCAATTTCTTTAAGTTTCAGTGTACAGTAGTCTTTAGTTGTGCATTTCTTTCTTTTCTTTTATGTTAATAAATACTTTTTATTAATGGTTCACACAACGACTGGTCTGGTTGCTTGCTGGGTTGTACATTGTTCCTCCACTAATCCAGACAAATATATACCACTATAATTATATATATATATACCACTATAATATATACCATCTATAAGTTTGCAGATGATATAACTGTGGTGAGCCGTATCTTAAACAACGACAAATCAGACTACAGAAGGGAGATAAATCACTTGGTTGCATGGTGTACCGAAAACAACCTCTCTCTAAATGTCGGAAAAACGAAGGAACTGAACATCGACTTCAGGAAGCGTAGCACTCCCCCCAACCCAGCTGCCTGTCTACATCAATGAATCCGAAGTAGAGATGGTCAATAGGTTTAGGTTCCTGGTTCCCGTTCACCAACAGTCTGTCCTGGTCCACTCACGTTGATGCAACAGTCAAGAAAGCCCCAAAACGTCTTTACTTCCTATGGAAGCTAAAGAGATTTGCCATGTCTGCATCGATACTCACAAACCTCTACAGATGTGCGACAGAGAGCATCCTATCCGGCTGCATCACAGCCTGGTATGGCAACTCTACAGCCCAAGATCGCAAGAAACTGTAGAGTGTGGTGAACTCAGCCCAACGCATCACACAAGCTTGCCACCCTCACATTGATTCTGTATATACCTCCCGCTGCCTCAGGAAGGCAGACAGCATTGTCAGAGACCCCTCATACCCAGGCTTTGCCCTCTTCAAGAACCTTCTATCAGGCAGAAGATACAGAAGTCTGAAGAGCCACACATCCGGACCCAGAAACAACTTCTTCCCCACAGTTACGAGACTCCTCAGCAACTCTCCCTTGGACTGACCTGTTCCCGGAACACTATTTATGGCACCCTATGCTGCTCTTGTTTGGCCTTGTTCTGCATGTAACCAATCACTATTTGTTGATGCACCACTGTCAATGTACTCTGTCGATTATTCTTTTGTCTACTATGTATGTACTATGTACGTTCCCTTGGCCGCAGGAAAATACTTTTCATTGTACTTCGGTACATGTGACAATAAATATCAATCAATCAATCACTAAGAACCAGTTTTCCAAGTTATTCTTCAGGGTTTTGAGACATTCTTGCAGGTAACATCAACAATGGTTATCACAATCCGAAATTTGGTCCATTGGGACAGAAATATAATTCATAGCAATCATTTGTACTTGAGTTACAAGTCACAGACACAGCCTTTTAGAGGAAACAGATATCGGATCACTGCAGTTCTGATTGGGAAGGTGATAATTATCCTCTGTTAGGAAAACAAAGATAGTTTTGAGAGATGATATTTTGAATAGTAAACATTCGGAATAAGGTATTGTTTTAAGTGTGTTTAATTTCATGTTCCTGTGCCTGGAAGGATAAAACCAATAGTTGGAATCATGCTGGACAAGGGTGTTTTATGTGTGGGGGTTGGTTAAGTTCCAACTGTGTTTCTATTGTGCTTAGAGAGGGCTATAGTGTGAAGAATAAATAAAAAGCAGAACCATGTGGGTGTTGCTTAGAAACTGGAACCTTGTAAGGAAGCAAAGCTTTTAAGTTTTAGTTCAGCTGATTTGATTGTAGTTGTAGACAGAATCTTGGGGAATGGTATATATAAATGATTTGGAGGAAAATGTAACTGGTCTGATTAGTAAGTTTGTAGACGACACAAAGGTTGGTGGAATTGCGGATAGCGATGAGGGCTGTCAGAGGATACAACCAAATTTCGATTGTTTGGAGACTTGGACGGAGAGATGGCAGATGGAGTTTAATCCGGACAAATGTGAGGTAACGCATTTTGGAAGGTCTAATGCAGGTAGAGAATATTCAGTGAATGGTAGAACCCTCAAGAGTATTAACAGTCATTGACATCTAGGTGTACAGGTCCACAGTTCATTGAAAGGGGCACAGGTGGACAAGACAGTCAAGAAGGCATATGGCATGCTTGCCTTTATTGGCTGGGGCATTGAGTATAAAAATTGGGAAGTCATGTTGCAGCTCTTTCGAACCTTAGTTCGGCCATACTTGGAGTATGGTGTTAAATTCTGGTCACCACACTACCAGAAGGATGTGGAGGCTTTAGAGAGGGTGCAGAAGAGATTTAGCAGGATATTGCCTGGTATGGGGGGCATTAGCTATGAGGAGCGGTTGAATAAACTCGGTTTGTTCTCACTGGAACGATGGAGGTTGAGGGGCGACCTGATAGAGGTCTACAAAATTATGAGGGGCATAGACAGAGTGGATAGTCAGAGGCTTTTTACAAGGATAGAGGGGTCAATTACTAGGGGGCATTGGTTTAAGATGCGAGGGGCAAGGTTTAGAGGAGATGTACGAGGCAAGCTTTTTACATAGAGGGTAGTGGGTGCCTGGAACTCGCTGCCGGAGGAGGTGCTGGAAGCAGGGACGATAGTGACATTTAAGGGGCATCTTAACAAATACATGAATAGGATGGGAATAGAGGGATACGGACCCTGGAAGTGCAGAAGACTTTAGTTTAGACGGGCAGCATGGTCGGCACAGGCTTGGAGGGCTGAAGGGCCTGTTCCTGTGCTGTACTTTCCTTTGTTCTTTGTTCTTTGAACAGCTCTCAATACTGCCAGAAGACTGGACAGTTGGGATCTGCAAAGTGGCAGGCTTTCTACAGTCCAGATAAACAGGGAATGGGGACAGATAGAATGTTTAAGACACCTGAAGTCAAGAGAACAGAGACCAAAACTAAACTTTTGTTCAGAAGAATCCAGAGAAATGTAAACAAAGTGTTCTGAGTTAAAGAGACAATTGCAGTAACTAGATTTAAGACAGCAGCTTTCAAAGGTAAATCAAACATCTGAACGGTAAAGGAATTTAAAGTTAAAGCAATTGTGAAAATCCTAAAAGGGGTTGGTGTAAGACCCGGGACTAGATTGGCTGTTAAAAAATGGAACAGATTTGTAAAATCTGGAATGGATTTCAGAATGCAAACTGCTAAGGGAAAGCATAATTATGAGAAAATATTTTAAAGCTTGGTTTTGGGAGTGGAGTTTGGAAACTCGTATGTGGCAATCATCTGAAGGGATTCTGGGCAGACATCACAAACATTCACTTAGAGTTCAGAGTGAAGAGTGTATTTGCTCACAGTCATCTTGTATGCTTAAGAGGGATTTTGCATTAATGAGACCATTGTCGATTAAGATGTACTTTGTAATCCATGATAATCCTTAAATATGTGTGTATTTGTTCAGGTAACAAAGGAGTGAAGTTAGTGTATAATAATCCAACTTTTCATATTTAATAAATGTTCTTTTCTTGGTGGCAAAACAAATGAATTGTCCTTTAACTCTGTTTCTCCATGTATCTAAAATGTGGGGCGCAATTCTCCCAAAGGGAGACAAACAGCCGACGCTGTGTTTCACTCCGGCGTCGGAGGCCGCTCCTCGCCCCCTATTCTCCCCCCCCCCCGGGGGTCTAGGAGCGGCAGCGCGTGAATTCCGATCGCTCGGCTTTGACGCTTGTGTCAAAGCGGCGCGCCGGGAATGACACGGCTGGCGGCGCCTAAGTAACGTCAGCCGTGCATGCGCAGGTTGACCGGCGCCAACCCACGCATGCGCGGTTGCCGTCTTCCCCTCCGCTGCCCCGCAAGACATGGCGGCTTGATCTTGATCGGTGGAGGGAAAAGAGTGCGTTTTTTAGAGACGCCGGCCCGACGATCGGTGGGCACCGATCGCGGGCCAGGCATCTCCTGAGCACGCCCGTGGTGCTCAATCCTCCCTCCGCCCCCCACAGGCCCCACACACAGCGGTCGCGCGCTATTCACGCTGGCAGCGACCAGGTGTGGTTGACGCTGGCATGAACCGGTCGAGTTCATGAGAAACGGCGAGCGCCGATTCTCTGAGCGGCCTGTCACAAAACGCGACCCGCCATTTTGGGGGGGGGGGGGGTGGGAGAATCGTGGGGGGTGCCAGGGCGGCGTGGCGTGATTTGCCCGGCCCTCCAGCGATTCTCCCACCCGGCGTGGGGTGCAGAGAATCGCGCCCGTGATCTTTTGAGCTAGGTTTCCATTCTGGGATCTTCCTGTCTAGTTATAATATCAACTGAGATCATGACATAATAGTTTTTATAAGGAACAGCACGGTAGCATGGTGGTTAGCATAAATGCTTCACAGCTCCAGGGTCCCAGGTTCGATTCCCAGCTGGGTCACTGTCTGTGCGGAGTCTGCACGTCCTCCCCGTGTGTGTGTGGGTTTCCTCCGGGTGCTCCGGTTTCCTCCCACAGTCCAAAGATGTGTGGGGTTAGGTGGATTGGCCATGCTAAAATTGCCCGTAGTGTCCTAAAAAGTAAGGTAAGGGGGGGGGGGGGGGGGGGGGGTTGTTGGGATACGGGTATAGGGTGGATACGTGGGTTTGAGTAGGGTGATCATTGCTCGGCACAACATCGAGGGCCGAAGGGCCTGTTCTGTGCTGTACTGTTCTATTCTATATCTAAAACTGACTAAATAAGATGCCCAAATTATTCTGACAGTTGTTTTCAGGTATCAAATTCAAAGTGCCATTGCACATTTGGTGTTAAATTGATACATGTGTACAATCGTGGTCAAAGTTTCAAAGGGAAATAATGTACCTTTGCTTATTTGATTAACTTCACTGTGTTGCGCACTCTTAAATGTGCTTTTGACTACTTGTATAAAAACCTGTTTTATGGATATGAAGTTGGTAGTTAATAAGGTGGATTTCATGTTGAATTGGCTCAGTGGTAGAACCCTGGACTCTGAGAGGTATTGTGACCAGATAATACATTTTGGACAAGGAAACACTTAATACGGAGATATTAGGACAATTTATTAAGCAACAAAAGTTATACTTAACAAACGAAGAGAGTCAATAACCTGGACTTTGAAAGGTTCTTGCTTCCCAGTGATGCAAGTGATGGCAGACAGCTTGTGGCATCTTCCGCTTTCTCCCGCTACATATTCAAATCTGTGCACTGAGCCTATCTTTGCTCTCCATATTTATCCTTTGCAGACACGGCCCATGCTCTGTTCTAATATTGTGATTGTACTTTTGATTTTATTGTTCCATTTGTTAATGGCCATGGGCCTGTGAACAGGATATCCTCAAAACTTGAAACAGTCCATTGTTAACTTCTTCCTTTGTGACCATTTGCCAAACTCAATAACCCTAACACGCATTTAGTTATAGCCCCGAAGACCATTGATCTATACATTTCAAAGCATATCCTTTGATCACAACTAGTAACATAGTTTTAAACATCTGTCCTACTTCCTTTTTCCTGTTCACACAATCAATTTATGTTACAGTGTGACTTCGATTTGATCTGTCACACAGGGCATATAACCTAAGAATACGTTTAGAATTAAACTTTCACCGACCAATAACTCCTATAAACTACATGAAAAGAATTCATGACACACACAGTATAAAAAAGGAATAAAAGGATATACATATATTTCCTACAGTTGGAAAGTTGTGTATTTAAACCCCGTCACAAAACCTGAGCACAATAGGAGAGTGCTGCATTGTCATTTGTACCTTTGGAATGAGGTGTCAAAGCCATTCTCTGTCAGCTGTAACAATCTGCTTAAAGACTGAATACCTCGCTTTAACCAATGAACTATGACCACAGGATTTCACTTTTTTTTTCATGAACAGAACAAACTTTATTGTACAAAAAAGACTTAAACAAAATGAACACCATTCACTTAACAATATGACTTGTAACTATGTATGCTATGCACTCACGTTTACTTCTTACTTGCCCCGAGAATTCCCTTTAGAACAGCGTTCTTCAAACTTGTTTTCCGGGGACCCATTTTTACCAATGGCCAACCTTCGGGACCCAGCCCGGCCGACCTTCGCGACCCACCATTTTCTCTTACCTTGTTTGCTGCTGACAAAAATGGAGGAATTGGTTTTGGGTCCCTTTGGCCCTCGTACACGTTCCTCCAATGGAACCTGTTGGATGAAGGTGAAGCCTTCCGGTGTCGGAAAGTATAGAGTCTCCATCTGTCCAAAGTTCTGCATTTTTTTCCTGTAACATTTTATCAAATAAAACCCCTCCGAACTTGTAAAAAAAAAATGAATAAAATAAATGAAAAACATAACAATTAAATGAATAGAATGAATGAATAAAATGAATAAACCTCCCCCCCCAAACTTGTAAAACAAAAAGCTGCGACCCTTTAAAAAAAAAGCGGCTGCACTGTGCATGCGTGCCCAATCATCGGCGAGTATGCGCATAGTTTTGCGCATGAACGCTGACGATCTGGCATGCATGCGCAGTGCGGCCGCATTTTGTTTACATGTTCGCGGCCATTTTGAAGGCTGCTTGCAGCCGGCGTTATTAACAGGTTTGCGCGATCGGGAGCGCCGCGCCGGACGGCTCCGCGATCCTCCCGACACTCACCCGTGGGTCGCGCCCCCGAGTTTGACAATGCTCGGTTTAGAAGACACATCAATATTAAAGTAATTTACTTCTGTTGGGCCCACCTCAGGAGAATTCCCCCAGCTGCTGTCAGAGATCAAGGGGGGGGGGGCGATTCTCCAGCTGGGTTGCATGTGGCGCAAATCCTGCTATGTCAGGAGAATTGTGGGAGAGCCCCGAAGCGGGATTTGAGCCAAGCACAAAACAGTTTCCGATTCTCCCAGCCCGCTCCAGCTGGCATGATCAGGATCTCACCACCTTATCCTCACCCACCCACAGCGGGAAGTCACCTGCACTCGACTCTACTAGTCCTTAAAAATCAGTATGGACTCCAAGGGGGAGCAAGGAGGTGAATACCTCTCTGCACTTACCAGAGAGTGCACAAGGGCACAACAGCCAAAGGCCAGCTGCCGGGAGGGGGGGTGGAGTCCTTCAAGGGAGCTGTGGGTTGGGGGACTCAGACTCGGCTGGAGGTGGCCAGGTTGGGGGCATCCCGGGGATGCAAGTCGCTTTGGATCTGTGAAGTCCTGAAGCCTGCTTTCTTTCATATTTAACATCCCATAATAGAGCAAAGTACAGCTGCAGCCTGTCTGTCCTAAAACCGTCTCACAGGACTGAGCCATCTGCAGTTTGTCGCTTGGAGAAGCATTGCACTCCGCTTGAAGTTTCAACAGATTCTGTGGTTTCAGTGTTGCATTATGACTTATTTTATCCCTTCATAATTGCTTATACACCATTTCACTCCCCTTGAAGTTTCAATAGTCTTTGTGATTTCAATGCTCCCATATTCTTTTTATCCCTTCTAACTTGGTTGTTTGCATTGCATTTCAGACAGCTTGGACATTTACAAGCTTCTTGATTGACATGTGAAGGCTATATCAAAGGAGGGTTTAGCTTTGTTTATGTTTATAGCACCTCCCAGTCCATTAATTTTGACGTGCTCCGTCTTTTGAGCATGTGTCCTGGCTGACCGCATTTTTCTATTGTGGATTTTATTCTCTTCTCAAGTGCTTCCAAAAAATGCAGGTGCTCTGTTTGAGAGCTCTTTTCATAGTGGATTTTAAAAAAAGTCTGATGTGCTTCCTAGGGAGAGCAGGTGCTCTGTCTGCCAGCAATATATTCAGGCTGGATCCTTTTCAACCTCTTATGCCTGTACTGGAGGTACTTTCCCATCACAGAAGCAGCTGTGGCACTTGGAGACCCCGGGGTATTCCAAGACCACCCTAGGCTGACAGGTTGGCTCGTAGGGGACAAGGGATACCATTGAGGTCATGGCTGATGGGGCCAATGCGGAGGCCCCAGACCGAGGCTGACTCCTGTTACAATGAGGCTCAGGCATCCACCCAGATGCCATTAACCAATGCATTGGGCTGCTAAAAATGCAGTTCTGCTGCCTGGACTGCTCTGGTGATGCTCTTCAGTACATCCCCCAGAGAGTCTCTCACATCGCAGTAGTTTGCTGTGCCCTCCACAATCTTTCACAACAGCAAGTGACATGATGGAGGATGGGGAGGAACGTGCAGCATAATCTAAGGAGGAGAACAACCAGGAGGGAGTGGAGGACCAGAGGATGAAGGGCTGGCAGCGGCCAGGGTCGGACAGGCTGGGAGGAACACGAAGGCCTTAGTGACCTCCAGACAGGAGGCTTTGTGTCCGGCAGCTCAACCCCCTCCACTAGCCTCTCAACCCCCCTTTTCCGAACCCTGTTCCTCCCTTACCTGAACACTGCTCCCCCTTCCCTGAACCCTGTTCCCTATTCCTTGAACTCTGTTCCCTCTATCCCCAAATGCTGTTCCCCTTTCCCAAACTCTTTTCCTTCCTTTCCCGAAACTTATTGCACTCCTTTCCTGAAGCCTATTCCCCTTTCCCCAAACCATGTTCCTCCCCTTCCCCGAACCATGTACCTATCTTCCCAAAGCCCAGTTCCCCTCTTCCTCGATCTCTGTTCTCCCCTCCAAAGACCGGTGCTCACCCTTCACGCCTCCCCCCTCCCCCAAGGGTCTATTTGATACCATATCAGGGTGGTGGGCCAATGTTGGCTTTGCCAGTGGGTTACCATTGAAGGCAGTAGGATGATAGCAACTCGCTGTGAGCAAAGCTGCGGTGCTCCTTAAGTTCTGTTTCAGCCTGATTTCTGACTTTCTGCTGACAGCGCGCTGACCGCCAGCCTCATGTCTGAATGTGGGTTGGGGCACATTCCTTTGACCTAAAGTTATGGGGGGGGAAGGGGCAAGGTTAGGGTCCAGTGAGTGTTGAGGTTGTCATTTCATAACGTCCATCACTGGGTTTCATGGACTCTCACTGGTGGCATAGCTTGGAGGGCCTGTTGGAAGATCAGAGTCCCTCTCTTTTGGAAAGGGCTCAATGACAGAGGAATTGAGGCTTTCAGCTGTGACATTTTTTGTGACAATCTCAAGTGGCAATTCCCACTCTGGGTTCTTATAACTTCTTAACCTTTCGTGGTTGAGTGCTCCGTCTAGGTGTCTCCCCAGGATGCACATCAGAGCTGGAGTTCGCCTGTTGCCATGCGCACCCTGTGACTTATGATGCCCTAGGTGGGCATCCTCTGGAGGGCCTAGGCCTGGAGGGCCCAGGCCAATTTACAGGTGACACTGCAGTTGCCATGCCACTCTGTTCTGCCAGCTGTCCCTGAGATGAACTGGTGTCAGGAGGAGGGGAATCAGATGGGCTAGAGACAGCCTGAGTCTCCTTGGTGGAAGGCCCAGGATGGGCTCCAGTGCTTCCTCCTCCCTCAGGTGTCTCTTGGGGGTCCTGGTTACCCCATGGAACTGAGTGGTAGCTGGAGTGAGCTCCAGAGGTCTGGGTCACCTGGTGCTGCCAGTGCTGGGAGCCCACCATTGTCTGCACCATGGTACCTGACCCCCTTAGCCATGGTCCTCTGTGAATGGGCCAAGTTCTGGAGTGCCTCAGCAATGTCCATCCGTGTCTGGGAAATGTCCCTCTGTGACTAGGCCATGCTGTTGAAGCCCTCAACCACGGTCCTCAGAAAATGGGCCATGCCTTGGACTTCACCATTCATGGCTCAGAAGGTCTGCCCCAGGCTTTCCACAGTGGTTGCCACCCTTGTAGTGTTAGCCCAAGTGCCACGCAATACTGACAAAATCTCCTGCAACTGAAGGCATCTGGACTCCTCCAATTGGCCTTGCAGTTGCTGGGATAAAGCTGTCTCCTGGATTTCGTGGCTCTGCCTGTCATCTCCGGCAGCTCAGGGATTATCTTTCCGAAAGGCTCAGCATCTGGCTGGGAGCAGCTGTGTCCTGGAATCCAGCAAGAACTCCGACTGCCCACTCCCTTAAAAGTTTTGCCCCCACCTGATGTGCATCAACATCTGTGTGTTGCTCACCAGTTAGTGATCCAGAAGCTTCTGCTAATCTCGCCCACGAGGTGTGTGTCTTTGCGTTGGTGGATGTGTGGGTTAACGCTGCGACGTGTTGTCGGTGTCCTTCTGGGAGCTCTCCTCTGAGGTGCTCTCTTGGGTTGGCGGGAGGGCAGCGACTCCGGATGGCTCGGCCTCATCAGATGGAGATCCTGCAACACAAGTGACATGGGTTCAGTGAATGGGAAATAAACAACTCACTTGAGACAGGTTATCTGGATGAAGGTACAGGGGATCCTCACTTCTCTGGCGTAGGCCAACTTCGCTGTCAGTAACTGATTGCTCTGTGCCCTTCCCCGCAATCTCCAGCCCCCTTTCCTCATAGGGGGTGACGACTCTCAGCCATCTTTTCCCCGTCCCTATTATTATTGCTTATCTTCTCCTGTAGGGGAAAGAGAGAGGACATTGGGAGCCAACGTCTGGCAGGTCTGGGGTCATTAGCAAGTGGCATGTGTGGGCACCATGCCGAGGCAATAAGGGGTTGGGATGATGTGTGCCAGGGAGCTTCTGAAGAGGATGCTGGGAGGTCGGGTGTTGGGAGGATGTTGGTAAATTTGCCATTTTTTTGGTAAGAATACGCCCTGAGTCATTTTTTGGGAGAATTCCGTCGAACACTTTAATTACCCTCTCTTGTCTGTGGAGGTCTTGGTTCCTTCTTCTGGTTATTTTTCTAATACTGCAAAGCTAATCTGCTGGTTATTTTTATTTTGCAATAAGACAACATGAGGCCCAACTGCAACGTCTCCCACTAGCTTCAAAATAGGCAATTTTCCAGCTTCTGTTCCACACAACATTCAAACTGAGATTAAGGGCGAGATTCTCTGTGTTTCTCCATGGCTGGAGGCAGCCCGCTGTTGGCCACAGGTGGGATCTTCTGGCCCCACTGCTTTCAATGAGGTTTCCCATTGAATCCAACCCACGGCATTGGGGAACCTGCGGACCGGAACATCCCACTGGTGTAACAGCTGGAAGATGTCACCCAAAGTCTCATCTGCTTTCCACATGCGCAATAATGAAGTTAGTGTTTTACCTTGCCTATACTGCAGGCCTGTCTAACTTATTTATTTTGGCTAACTTTTCTCAGTGATCTGCAAACCACATAAGGTCCAAACTGCAACTACAAATCTCTCTCAGCAAACACCCAGATAAATTGAAACCAGAGAGCTTTCCTAAGCCCTAGCCATCTTTATGACAACATAGCCTGCTTTGGCCTGCCCTCAAATCAACCTTTAGTCAATGTTTTGATCTGACGAGGTAAATATGTTTTGCAGCCTTTCAGGGTTAACTGAATGCTTTTAATCTAATTTAGTCCTCACTACCAAAATAAAAAAATGTTTCTTAACAGCATTTCTTTGCCAGCATTGCAGACATCACGGTCGGGATTCTCCGTCCACCAAACCTGTTTTCCAGTGCAGCGTGAGCCCGCTGACAGTAGGATCTTCCAGCCCAGCAGCCAGCCAATGTGGTTTCCCATTTTGGCCACCCCCACACCATCAGGAAATCCACGGGCATGAGTGCACTGCCGGCAAAGCGGAGGGTCCTGCTGACGGAGAATCCTGCTATACATCTCCATGTTAAATAAGCCCACCTCCTGTTTTATAGATGGATCCTTTCTAGTCTGACTCTATTAAACACAATGGGTAACCTTCTGAACTGCCATTTCTTGAGGTGTTCTGGCAATCAGTAAAGTACAGCATTTTAATTACTCAACTTTTAGAACAATAATATTCTTGGAACTAAACATTACCTCTGAACTTTAACATAAGCTTGAACTAGACATCTGAAATACTACCAGGATATAGAAAATGAAAAATGACACAACGTGAATTAATGGAAATGTCTTGGTCAACATTTATATCACAAACAACATTGTCCAAACACATTTACTGATTATTTATCACATTGCAGTTTGTGGGACATTGCTGTATGTGAATTAGATGGCACATTTGTTTAATTATCAAAGGGGATTCTGCCATAATTAATTATAATTAATTGGCTGTAAAGAATATTTTGGTTGGCTTTATGGTACTGACTATATACAAATCCTTACATTCTTTGAAGTAGTTTCTGGGAAACTTTGCCAGCCCTAGCTGTTAAATTGAATTTGGACAACAGTACTCCAGTCTCAGACGACCTAATCTGTGGTGGTCTCACTGAAGTATGCAAACTGAAGTACAAATTGACTGACCTATCCTCGGGCCTCTATGCTGCATCAATACAGCTACTGCCATAAGTTTGAGAAAAATCTATTATCTTAAGCTCTAGTGTTCATTAAATATCATTGTATGTGTATCCTGTTATGTTAAAGAAGTCGCTGAGTCTGAGCCTTCTGGGCATAAGACATGTAATCACAGAATCTTTACAGTGCAGAAGGAGGCCATTTGGCCCAGGGCGTCTGCACTGGCTCTGAAAAGAGAAATCAACCTAGTCCCACTCCCTTGCCTTATACCCGCAACCTTGCACATTCTTTCTTTTCAGATAGCAATCCAATTTCCTTTTGACTACCTTGATCAAACCTGCCTCCACCATCCTCTCAGGATAATAATTAAGAAGTACAAAAATATTTGATTAATAATAATAATCTTTATTGTCACAAGTAGGCTTGCTTACATCATAACTGCAATGAAGTTACTGTGAAAAGCCCCTGGTCGCCACATTCCGGTGCCTGTTCTGGTACACGAATTCAAAATGTCCAAATTACCGAACAGCACATCTTTCAGGACTTGTGGGAGGACACTGGAGCACCCGGAGGAAACCCACGCAGACACAGTGAGAACGTGCAGATTCCACACAGACAATGACCCAAGCCGGGAATCGAACCTGTGACCCTGGAGTTGCGAAGCAACAGTGCTACCCACTGTGCGACCATCCGCCCATCTCCCCTCAAGGCAATTATACAGGGTAGTGAAGAACAATTTGCACCAGTCACGAATAAGACCTTTACAGCCTGAGATTAATCAAGTCTTCATTATTGTCAGAATAAACTATACTCCACTGTTTTCCTACACGCAATTGCTTTTTGTGCTATCAGATTCTGTCATTCTGAAAATCTTTGTATTAGGTTGAGTTTTATATTTGCACATGTGACTGTTTTGTTTTGATTCAGTATTCCTTATTTGTATAATATTCAACTATTTACAACATGCAGCAGGCAAAGTTATATTGTACCGTGAGTAATGCTAGTGTTTAACTGCCAAAAGAGGTCAGATAAGGTAACACAACTTGCAGTTCCAGGAATAACAAAGCTAAACGTTTTAGTGAGGTTGTTTTGCCAGATCGAAGAAGTTGTCTGATTTAGATCTAACTTCATAACTCAAGCGTGTTATCTGAAACCTATATGAAACTAACAAAATAAATCTTTATAATTTGACTCTGCTACACCAAAGGAATCGGCATAAGAACAGATGCATTTTATTTGATTAGAAAGGCATATATTTGATCCTCAGTATTACGATAACCCATAAGCCTCCCCATCCCAGTATTTCCATATTGGGCAATCACCTCCAATACCAAATTAAACAGTACAGCATCCATTTCCTCCTCATTAATTTTGCCACATCTAGATCAAGCTTGACTCTGTGGAAGCACTCTCACCTTAAACCTTAAGTAATACTGCATGGTCAGAGCTACGGTCTTTCGGATGACAAGTTTTATCTCAGGCCCCCTCAGGTGTAAATTATTCCATGGCCCTAATTGAAGGGGAACATGGGAGTTCATTATTTTATCTTAGCTAATATTTATCCTTCAACCAATGGAACAGATTGGGCAGGATTCTGTGATCCTGAGGCTAAGTGTTGACGCCGTCGGAAACAGCGTTGCGTTTCTCGATGGCGTCAACACGGCCTCAGCAATTCTGGCCCCTACAGGGGGCCAGCACAGCTCTGGAATGGTCCATGCCGCTCCAGCTGCTGATCCCGACGTCAACTGGGCGCCGCGGGATCCGCGCATGCGCAGTGGCACCGGCGCCAACGCGTGCATACGCAGTGGCTTCCTTCAACACGACGGCCCCGACGCAACATGGCGCTCTGCCCCGGGCTGAGAGAATCCCGCCCATTATCTAGTCATTATCTTAACTGTTTGTAGGAGCTTGAAGTGTGCAAACTGGTTGCTGTAATCCTTACTTACAACAGTGACTACACTTCAAAAATAACTTAATTAATTTGTAAATCACTTTAGCACATTGTAACATAATGGAAGGTGTGACAGAAATGCAAGTTCTTAATTTTCTTTGCGTCCTGTACTCACCACCCCACAACCGGCACATGTAGTAACTTCTATTCCACAACTATCATTTCCCCACGTTACCTCAGACACTTGACGCTCCTTTCACTACCTACAATTCAATATCCAGTAACCCCATACCTGGAAACACCTTTCTATCATCCTCTGCAACTCTAAATCCCGCACCCTAATTCACGCGTGCTCTGAAATTTACCCAATATTCCAAATCCCAAGACTGCCTCCCAAAGGCATATAAATGTGTGTATGATAGCCTTCTCTCGCACCATTCTCATGCCTGGTGTTACTCTTCTGTTTCGCATTGAACTCTGCTCCTGCTCACGCATTATCCTGCATTCATTTTCTGCCCTCTCTAACCATTATCTTTCTGACTTATTTCTCCTCTAACCAGTGTGGTGATATGCATCACTGTATATACACAAGGGGTTAATGTAAATACACTGCAACTAAGTAACCACTAGAGGGAGCACCAGAGATGTCATGACATGCAGACATACAGCCAATGGGTCATTACAACAGGACACAACCAATGGGTAATCAGGACATTCAGAGGTGGCATTACCACAAGGGGGCACTTCACAACCCATATAAAAGGACAGGGCACACATGCTCTGCCTCTTTCCACAGACAGACATCTAGAGAGTACATCAGGGTTGATCAACAGCATCACATCCAGCATGTGGCTTAGAGCAGGCTGGTAAAGATAGACTGAGTTACTACAGTTAGATTAGCAGAGAGTCGAACTCATTTAAGAACTGTGCTAATAGTTCAATAAATATATTGAACTCATTTTGTAGTCTGGAGCTTCCTTTGTCAAAGCATACATCAAGGAAGCAGCTTATGCTACACGAAGCAGCATAACAACCGGAAATTAGCACGCTCTGGTTTTGTTATCCACTCGCCACACTCTTTCTTATTTCCCTCCAAGCTTTCTGCACCTCACTATTTCTTACCCCTTATTCCTTAATTCTTTATACCTACTCACCGCAAAAACATAAATTATCCACCTTTTCCCTAAAGCTTGCCACAATCCAGTTGTCACCTTTGCAGAGCAAACTTTAGTATAATCCTTATGAAAATAAAATTTTCCACTTGCACATTATGATGAGATACTTCTGATTGTTAACTTAGTGTGAGAGGGTGTTAACGAAAATGCTGGGAGCATGACTGATTTGCAGTTCATTAGTCCTTGGGTTGGATTCTCCGATTTTGAGACTAAGTGCTGACGCTGTCGTGAAAACTGTGGACTTTTACGACGGCAAAAACGGCGCAACAGGTGCAACGATTCAGCAATCCCAAATGGGTTAGCACCATCACCATGTGAAACGTAACCGTTTTGAAACAAAACGGCGCCGGATTCGTCGGGTCCGTGATTGCCGCTCATGAGACTCATATGTTGCAGCTACACGTAAACGATTCATTCCCCCACACACACCGTCCCAATCAACATGATGGCTGCAAGGAGAGCAGTGTCATGGTTCTGAGACGCTGAGCTGGACACCCTTCTGGGCGCCGTAGAGGTGAGGCGGATGACTCTACATCCCTGCATGGGAGGAAGGGCGTCAGGCACTGCCTTTCACCGTGCCTGGGCGCAGGTGCCAGACGCGGTTAGTGCCGTCGGCGGAGTCGTCCGGACTGGCATCCAGTGCAGGAAGAAACTGCACGACCTCCAAGGGCGGCCAGGATGAGTAGGCAGCACTGTACCCCTGGCACTAACTCCGTATCCCCCCCCCACCCGGCTGTCTCACCATACATGCTGTCTTGTGTCTTACAGGATCTGCCGGAAAGGGGTCCAGTCCATCCGGGGCCTCTTGCTAGCCAGTGCCAGAGTCAGAGGCTGAGCACTGATGGGGAGAGCAGCCCGAACACCAGCCCTCTGCCCCAGACTCAGGAGACCCATGAGTTTGGGTCGGAGAAGGAAACGGACTTTCCATCACAGCTTTCTCCAACACCCTCCACCATCCCAGAGACTATCACCTTGGTTGAGCGCACTAATGAGGAGGCTCCTGGGACACTGTTTGGTGCGCTACACACAGTCGGTCCAATACAGCAGTTGGAGGTAGGAGCAGCCATGGGGCCAGACGGTTGGAGGGCAGCCTGGCCCCAGGAACCAGCTGCCTCCCAGACGGGTCCCAGGCTCCTGGAACATCCAGTCCCATCCACAGTGGAGATGCAGGCAGAGACCCAGGGACTATGGGAGACGATGACAATCGGCGTCCAGCATCTGTGGATGCAGGTGGAGGAGTCCATCTGCGTGCAGGAGCAGGAGTTGGTGCTGGTCATGCATGCCACCCAGACCGAAATCGAACAGGTGGCGTCTGCGTTGGCGGCAATGAGACGACAGTGTCGGATATGGGTCAGCGTGTTGCAAGGCCTGGGGCATTCTGTGCAGGTGGGGGCTGAGGCCCAGGACAGGGCTGCCCTCTCACAGGCAGCCATGTGCCAGAGCCACCTGGACATCGCAGCGGTGCTCCTCAGTATGGCCCAGTCACAGCAGGCCATTGTGGAGAGCATCGGCAGCATTGCCCAGGCGCAGGCCGGCCTGGTGCATACTCAGAAGGAGGTGGCCCACATGCAGAGGGACGTCACACACACCCAGAGGGATGCGGCCCACTCACTGGCTGATGGGCACGGACCCTGAGGGATGTGGCCCACTCACTGGCTGATGGGCACGGACCCTGAGGGATGTGGCCCACTCACTGGCTGATGTGGCACAGACCCTGAGGGATGTGGCCCACTCATTGGCTGATGGGCACGGACCCTGAGGGATGTGGCCCACTCACTGGCTGATGTGGCACAGACCCTGAGGGATGTGGCCCACTCACTGGCTGATGTGGCACAGACCCTCAGTGTGGTGGCACAGTTGCAGTGTGATGTGGTGCAGTCCCAGACAGAGATGGTCCACTGCCTGTGCTCCACGGCCGCGAGCTTGCAGACCCTTGTCGAGACCAGAATGGGTCTCCAGGACTGGCAGCGCCAGGTGGCAGGGTGGGCCTCAGGGGATGGCTCCGCTCGTACCCCCGTCCCATGGAGTAGCTTGGGGGCCATCGGGTACCCCAAGGGAGGAAGAGGTGCTGGGGAGGTGACCCCCACAGGGGAGGATTTAGAACACTGCAGCACCTCAGACTCCCCCCTCTCCTGCATCTTGTGGGCAGCGGGCAGAACAGGGTGGCACCATGTTACCGGGGACGCCCAAACAGCAGCCAGGGCCATCCAGGCCTGGTCACCCCAGGAGAGGGGGGGGGGGGGGGGGGGGATGCCCCTTGAACATGTCTCACAGAGTGCACCAAGATGAAGGAGTCATGTACATGCCAACGTATCGGGCGCAGACGTGCATAATGCAAATCTGATGGTCACATACCAGCTGAATGTTCATGGAGTGGTACCCCTTCCTGTTTGTGTACAACGACCTGTTATCTGCCGGTGGCTGTAGGGTGACATGCATCCCATGATCACGCCCCTCTGCAGCCCGTTCCTCTGCTGCAGTCTCCACCTCCTCTCTGAGCGGCCTCCGCTCATTCTGCCACAGGGCTTCATGCAGCGATACGGACATTGCCACAGCGGGTTGATGTCCAAAAGCCATTATTGTCTGCGGAGGGCTGAAAGGCCAAACTGTTAGCATGGTGCATCCACTCGTGCCAACCGCCTACCATGAGCTACACTGTGGCCCCGGTTGGCACTGCGGGCCCCGCCCACGCATGTTCCCTCCCCCACCCCTCGCACCCTGCCCATCGTGGCCCTGCCCATCGTGGCCCCGCTCCTGGCACTCGTCCCTGCTACCAGTGGCACCTTGGCTGGCACTGCCCTCACTGGGGGCTGCCATTGGTGTGGCCTTGGGTGGTCCCCCGGTGGGTGGCTGGCGGTTAGCTGGAATGTTCGGTGGGGGGGGGGGGGGGGGGGGGGGGGGGGGTGGCCGGTGTCACTATGTAGAACGAGTGGTCGGGGTGGGTGGTCAGAAAAATGGTCGCTGTAAAGGCGGTCGGTGCCTGAGAACCGCCTCAATCCTGTGGGGGGCACCCTGGCTGCTAGGCCCACCCTACAACTGTGGGGGGGCACCGCGGCTGCTGGGCCTGCCCTACCCCCTCTCCCCCTCCCCAGGCCCTTGCAGGGGAGCCCCCCCCTCCCCAGGCCCTTGCAGGGGAGCCCCCCCCCACCCCCCACTGCAGCCAGCACAGCCGGTGTCCGAGTCGGCAGCCCGCAGTTACCTCACGCCATTTCCTACCTCCTCTCTCTCGCTCAGCATCCAGGACGCCAGGTTCACGAGTTTTATTAGTACAAGAGCCGATCCAAGGCGCTGAAACACGGAGGCCGCGGAGTATCGGGTGTCAGGCCCGCCAATGATATGCCTACTGCACTTTCAAGCCGCACGGCAAGCGCCGCATTTACGCCATTTTGGGGGGGCCAGAGAATCCCGTTTTGGTGTCAAACCGGCATCTTCCTCGATTTCGGCATCGGAAGCTATTCTCCGCCCGATTTTAGCGTCGGCTTACGAAGAATCCAGCCCCTTGTGTTTGTTGAACTGGAGAAAAATCGGATGAGTTATGAAGAAAGCACACTAACCTTCAAACATACCACTCTGGGCTGAGACCAACTGGCAATCCGAAGCTCAAAAAACACTTCAGGAAGGCTTTGATATCAGGCCGATTGCAGCCATTGGGCCATGAATGGGGATCCATCTCATCTCTTAGATCTTTCAAAGTATTTGGAGGTGATAAATGAGTGAATCTGGCTTTGATAACCCTTAGCAACAACTAAATATTATCACAATACTGAATGTTCCGAATCCTGAAATCATTCAGCCGTGAATTTGATGACACTAAATTGTGAACCAGATTATTTTCAGTTCTTTGTGTTATAATCCCTTATTTTATTCCTGCTACAGTTCCCCTATACATGTCCTAATTTCTAAGTACTCTTGGTTGTATTTCATCTAATCCTTATGTCTTATGAATATTCAAGTACATCACTTTTTAATGGCTATTTAATTATTAAATCTATTTCTCTGAGTTCGGATATAACCATCTCCTCAGTTACTGCAAAGAGAACACCAGTAATTTTTTCTGTATTGAAAAAGGTAATATTTACATCATGGGCCAACCACGCCCACATGTTCTGGTCTTGCCCCAGACTGGTGGAGTACTGGACAGCCTTCTTCAAGGCCATGTCCAAAGTGGTGGGGGTGAGGGTGGAGCTATGCCCGAAAGTGGCAGTCTTCGGGGTCTCGGACCAGCCAGATCTATTTCTGGGGAGGAGAGCGGACACCCTTGCATTTGCCTCCCTGATCGCCCGCCGTAGAATCCTGTTTGGCTGGCGGTCAGCAGCACCACCCAGAGCTATCCGACCTCTCGGAATCTCTCCAAATGGAGAAAATCAAATTCGCCATCCGAGGGTCAGACGACGGCTTCCACAGAACGTGGGAGCCATTCATGCAATTGTTCCGGGACCTGTTTGTGGCCAACGTACAAGAGGAAGAATAGTCGGGTGGCCAAGAATCAGGGGAAAATGGTCGGGAATCGGGGGAAGGTAGCCGGGGCATGGAGGGGAGAGATGGACTGGGAGGGGGGGACGCTAAACCTGAGGAGGGAGGGGCAAACCATGGGGGGGGGGGGAAGACAGCTGAATCTGGGGAGAGAGAGGCGAACTGTGGAGGGGGATGGGGAAGGGAGAGGAGGGCCGGCGGGGTGGGGCGGGGACAGGGTAGCGGGAGCCAGAGGGAGGGCACGGGATGCCAAAACGCGCATGACACCTCCAGGAGTGGGGAACGAGGAAAATGGAGATGGAGGACGGAAGGAGCGGCAGAAGCGGGGGCGAGCATGGGACGGCAGCGAGACCCGTCCGGGAGGGACAGACGACAACAACACACAGCACAGCCAAATATCGCACGCTGTGATTTTCTCCCCGGCACCCAAATGTGTGTGTGCCCCCCTAGTCCCCGCCACCCCCCCCCCCCCCCCCCCCCCCCCCCCCCCCCCCCCGCAGGCAGTCGCCTACTTACGTGGTGTGGGTAATTTTGCCAGATGTACAGAGCTGCTGCTGTCGAGCTGGTGCACAATACCCCACCAGTTAGTCTATTTCATATTTTATTATATTTTTTTATGTCGGGGTGTGCCCTTCTCCTCTAAATATGTATATATATATATATATTTCTTATTCTGTGTACATAATGGTAATTATACCTTGTTCAAAAACCCAATAAAAACATTTATTAAAAAAAACTTCAGCAGCAACCCGGGGGGGGGGGGGGGGGGGGGCCGCGGGAGGCTACGGGTTCGTTATGGGGGTTTGTTCTCGTGGTTTTATGCTTATTTCTTTTTCTTGTTAATTTATTGTTTTTGTATTGGAGGGGAGGGGTTACTGTTTTTCTCTGTTGTGATTAAATTTGTTGTTGAAAATTTGAATAAAAATTATTTTAAAAAAAAATATTGACATCATGTTAATTTTTTCCCAGTTCTACTTATTGCCATCCTCCTGCAACTCTTCACCATTATCCAGCTGATTGAGCCTGCACTCAGCTGATTCCACTCTTATAGATCCAATCATTTTAAAAAAAAATTTAGAGTACACATTTCATTTCATTTCAATTAAGGGGCAATTTAGCGTGGCCTATCCACCTAGCTTGCACATCTTTGGGCTGTGGGGGCGAAACCCACGCAGACACAGGGAGAATGTGCAAACTCCACACAGACAGTGACCCAGAGCCGGGATCGAACCTGAGACCTCAGTGCCGTGAGGCAGCAGTGCTAACCATTGTACCACTTTGCTGCCCCTTATTGATCCAGTCATAAGAAGGAATCACCTGCAGTGCCTACTCCTGCATTGTTACATCTGGTGTCCTGTCCCCCAAGGACCTATTTTTTTCTTGGCCCCCTCCTATGTTGATCCTTGGTGACATAATCTAAAAACATTGATCCAGATTTTTGTTTCATGCTCAAGAAATGCAAGTTGAACTTGTTCTCAACTTCCAAAACCCAAGCCAGCCTCCAAACCCCATTCCGACCATATACTTGTGCCTTCATGGAATGTGTGTGTGTGTGGGGTGGTGGGAGGGTAGGATTAGGCTTTCCAAGCCACAATGGCGTGCGGGAGGATTGTGAGTGCAGAGTTAGGTTGGGCCGAAAGAGCTTAGATTTGTGGGGACAGCAGCACAGCTCCCAAGATTGTTCTTAAGTGCCCCTTAATCCCCACCCCTCCATGCCCCTTATATCCACCACGCTGCCTCCATGCCAGCCATGTCCACCACACACCCTCATGCCCACCATTCCCTCCCCATGCCTCCTCAAATTCACCATGGCCTCTCCATGCCCCCTCATATCTACCATGCCTCCTCCATATAACCTTACCCCATCCATTCCTTCATGTTCCCCATGCTCCTCCATGCCCTATCATCTTCCCCAGGCCTCAAGTATTCTTAAAGCCACTCACCAAGAATCCACTATGAGGAGACATTAGGAGCCATGCCTTTGATGTGGACAAGAAGAAAACAAACTTCAATCCAATAGAATCGTCATTCAAATACACTTCAGACTGAAAATAAGCTTTCACTCATAAAGACCATTCAAAACAATTATAAATCTCCCAAGTAGTTAATCTGTTGTAGAACAGTCAAACACCTATTTACTGACGACACCAACTCAGATAATCCTTTATTAAGATATTAAAACTGTCAATCACAGACCCCTACTAAGATATGTGGTTTTGGAGCTTTTAAAATTCATCCAAACGTTCATGATGGGCTCATCTTTAATAACAAATCCTGGGAAATGGAAACAATGGAGTCTACTGAAACTGAGAAAACATATGTCCTTTTTATCCCAAACTGCACCAGGTGTCCTGTAAATCAAAGCAGTCCAATAGCAAATGGCTGTTTCTTCTGTGAATGAAAGATGCTGAAGGCTTTCAAAAATCAATTTAAAGGGCTCTGGCCATTTAAATAACTTCGGATAATTACAGTAGAGATATCAAGCTGTGTTTTCTTTAGTTTTGAATGCATAAGAGCACTTATCAATAGGAAAAGTTCTCTCAAGCTCTGAACACTTAAACAATATTGATCAATGTAGTGATGAAGAATCATTGCAATTGAAGCACATCCACATTACAATACAGCACCTAATAATGACAATTGAAGGTGTCAAAACCTTTCACACTTACCTGTCAGAACCCAGTGACCATAAATGCTCCAAATGTTTTTTTAAAGGGCTTTCAAAACCCCCACCAGCACTCAAAAATAGCAGAATTGAGGAAATGAGTAATTCCTATAGTTCCCACAATGGTGACCCCCATCTTCAGAAGAGATGTGTGCATGGTTGCAATTCAAGGTTTTCCTAACCCCACACAAAAATAGTGTAGGTTGGGCAGCAAAATAAATCTATGATTTTTGTCATTCCTGACTCCTTTCCTAACTCTACCATCAGATGAAAATCCAGCACATGGATGGTGTCAGTTTCAAAATATACGCTGGTAACAGCTTAACCTCACCACCACTTACCTTGTCTCTAAATTGTCAGTCTGTTTGTTTGATATCCAGTATTGGATCGGCCGACATTCCCTCCATTTAAGTATTGGGAAGATTGGAGCCATTATCATACGTCCCTGCCACAAACGAACTACTGATTTTATATATATATCTCTCTCCTGGGAACTTTCTCAGTCTAAACCAGACTATTTGCAAAACAGAATATTGCTGATGCTGGAAATTGGAAAGGAAGACAGATAATGCTAGAAATGCTCAATAGCCCTGACAGCATTTACGGTGAGAGAAACAGCCAATGGGCTAACAAGATGGCGGTGCCCGGGAGTCGCACGTGGAGTCAGGGGCCCAAAATGGCGCCGCCTGGGGATCGCACGTGGTGCTGGGGGCCCAAAATGGCGGCGTCCGGGGATTACTCGTGGCGGTGGGGGGTGGGGGCAGCGAGGTCTGCGGGCCACACGGGGTCCTTGAGGAGCACGGGGGGGGGGGGGGGGGACCCGCGGTCGCTGCTCGGGACTGCAACGACTGATTTCGTCTGGCAAAAGGCCGCAAAGTGGCCCTTCTTGCCGCAGCATTTACAGGTTGTGGTGCAGGCTGGGCAGCGCTGGCGGGGGTGCTTGGACTGGCCGCAAAAGTAGCAGCGGGGCCCTGTGGGCTTAACGGGGCATCCTGTGGCGCAGGCCTGGGGGGGGGTGTCGGAGTCTGTGGGGGTGAGGGGCGTCGCGTTCCATGCTGCCCAGGGGGCCGCCGCGCAGTTGGGAACGTACGAGCTTGGGTTGCGGTTAGTGACATCTTAAGAGGAGTCGAGGGCCCGTGCCTCGGCGAGGGTTAAAGTGTCTTTTTCTCGGAGACTCTGGCGTATTTGGGAAGATTGACATGACTTCCCCAGCCAATCGGCAGAGAGGCACATGACTTACCCGGGCCAATGGGCAGCGCGTTTTCTGCACCAATAGCAGCTCGCTTCCAAGGTACCATAATATCCCTAGTCATACTACCACACCCGGGTAAGTCATGTGCCTCTCTGCCGATTGGCTGAGAGATAGGTAGCTCCGCCTACAAGGCGGGATATAAGAACCCCTGCTGCCTGGCAGTCGGCCTTTCTTCTGTACGTCTGCTACCGGGCACAGATCTTGTGCATTAAAGCCTATCGTTTGGATCTCATCCTCGTCTCATGTCCAATTGATGGTAGATCACCCCACATGCTCTATCTCGTGATTATCAGATGAGGAGGCGTCTAATCAGTAGTCCTTAAAGCATTCTAAACTGAGGTAAAATTTTATGTCATTGAATATTATGAAATGAAAATCACTCATTGTCACAAGTAGGCTTCAATGAAGTTACTGTGAAAAGCCCCTAGTCGCCACATTCCGGCGCCTGTTCGGGGAGGCTGTTACGGGAATTGAACCGTGCTGCGGGCCTGCTTGGTCTGCTTAAAGCTACAATTAGTTTCTCTCCACCTGAAACTGTTCTGCCTCCATCTGTACCCTTTAATGTTTGGTTCAGATCTGCTGAGGAGGGATCGGATTTCCCTGCCCGGCCCGATCAGCGAGATGCTAATCAGCACGTGTCAAGCACTTGCAGCTTGCCCAACAGTTACAGATGAAAATCCTGTGGGCCCGTCACTGAGCACCTGGTGCAGCCATTTTATCCGCTGCCTTTTCAACATGTTCTGACATGAAATGAGCTTCATACTGTCTTCAGAGAGGGTGAGAAAAAGTTCAGTGGCAAATTCTCTTGCTCCTTAACCTACGAACAAGAACAAAGACCAATACTGCGCAGGAACAGGCCCTTCAGCCCTCCAAGCCTATACCGGTCATGATACCACATTTGGCCAAAGAACCTCAGCATTTCCCAGTGCTGTATCCCTCTATATCCATCCTGTCCATGTATTTGTCGAGATGCCTTTTGATCAATCTGCTTCCACAACCTCCCCTGTCAGCGCGTTCTAGGCACTCAACACCCTCTGTGTAAAAAAACCTGTCTCGCAAATCTCCTCTAAACTTTGCCCCATGGACCTTAAACCTATTCCCCCTAGTGACTTACCTCTCCACCCTGGGAAAGAGTGCCTGCCCATCCACTCTATCCATGCCCCTCATAATTTTGTAGACCTCTGTCAGTTCACCCCTCAACCTCCGTCGTTCTAATGAAAACAGTCCGAGGCTATTCAGCCCCTCCACATAGCTAACACCCTCCAGACCAAGCAACACCAGGTAAACCTCCTCTGTACCCTTTCCAAAGCCTCCACATCCTTCTGGTAGTGTGGCGACCAGAATTGTGCGCAATATTCCACGTGCGGCCTTACCTATAGGTTCTATACAACTGTAGCATGACTTGCCAATTTTATACTCGTGACAATGAAGGCAAGCATTCCATATGCTTTCTCAACTACCTTGTCCACCTGTGTTGCCACTTTCAAAGATCTGTGGACCTGTACGCCCAAAATGGTGGGATACTTTTTTATTTTGCAGGACCAAAGATGAAAATGGAAACGTATTACCAACTGATGAGGAACATAATTGAAGCACCGTGAAAACTTAACCAGTACTTGAAAATCTCCAAACTGCCTTGTTGTGAAATTGGTAACATTTTATTGTGGAATTAGGAATTTAAAATGTCATTCGGATGTAGTGATCGTTATACCCAAGAGTGGCCTCTTGTGGCTAAACAGAATAATTCATTTTTATTTTGTGTTATGGGGGAGCTGTCTTTTCAATTAAAAAGAAACACGGGCTTGCAATTTCCAAAATACTCCGAATCTCTCACTCTGATATCAGAAAGAGATTACTGGCAATTCTGAAGCAATGTCAAAAATAGCCAATGAGGTTATTCCTCCAAGGTCTGCCACTGATGTTTCAACAGAAGAACAGGAGACCCCGAGTGGAACATCCTGGTAAAATTCATTTGGTAAATTCATTAATTTTGAATAGTTTAATAAATTAATATTTCACCAAAACTCTAAGTTGTATCTATTATCCTAGGTGTTCAATATTTTTTATATCGGGCGTGATGTTCTCACTGCGCGCGCGCGGTTGGCTCCATGAAGGGTGTGACGGGTGAATCATGGGAGAGGCACAAATCGGGCTTCATGCCGGGCGCGAAACCTCGGGCAAGACACCAACTTGTGGTGCCCAGCGCGATCTGGATCACCCCCTCACTGGGCGTAACCTAGATAATGATGTGGCTCATTTGGATTGGATTTGTTTATTGTCACGTGTACCGAGGTACAGTGAAAAGTATTTTTCTGCAAGCAGTTCAAACAGATCATTAAGTACATGAAAATAAAATAAAAAGAAAATACATAATAGGGCAACACAAGGTACACAATGTAAATACATAGACAACGGCATCGGGGGAAGCATACAGGAGTGTATTTACAGGTCGTTTAAGAGTCTGATAACAGCGGTGAAGAAACTGTTTTTGAATATGTTTGTGCATGTTCGCAGACTTTTGTATCTCCTTCCCGATGGAAGAAGTTGGAAGAGTGAGTAAGCCAGGTGGGAAGGGTCTTTGATTATGCTGCCCACTTTCTCCAGGCAGCGGGAGGTGCAGATGGAATCAATGGATGGGAGGCAGGTTTGTGTGATGGACTGGACTTTGTTCACGACTCCCTGATGTTTCCTGCGGTCTTGGGCCAAGCAGTTGCCATACCAGGCTGTGACGCAGCCAGATAGGATGCTTTTCGATAGTGCATCTGTAAAAGTTGGTAAGAGTTAATGTGAACATGCCAAATTTCCTTAGTTTCCTGAGGAAGTATAGGTGCTGTTGTGCTTTCTTGGTGGTAGAGTCGACGTGGGTGGACCAGGGCATATTTTTGGTGATGTGCACCCCTAGGAATTTGAAGCTGTTAACCATCTCCACCCCGGCCCGTTGATGCTGACAGGGGTGTGTACATTACTTTGCTTCCTGAAGTCAATGACAAGCTCTATAATTTAGCTGCCATTGAGGGATAGATTGTTGTCATTGCACCACTCCACTAGTTTCTCTATCTCCCTCCTGTATTCTGACTTGTCGTTATTCGAGATCCGTCTCACTATGGTCGTGTCGTCAGTAAAGTTGTAGATGGAGTTGGAACCAAAGTTTGCCATAGATACATAAGATGCATAAGATACATGGAAGATAGGAGCAGGAGGAAGCCTTTTGGCCCTTCGAGCCTTCTCCACCATTCATCACGATCGGCTGATCATCCAATGCAATAGCCTAATCCTGCTTTCTCCCCATAGCCTTTGATCCCATTCTCCCCAAGTGCTATATCCAGCCGCCTCTTGAATATATTAAAAGTTTTATCATCAACTACTTCCTGTGGTAATGAATTCCACAGGCTTACCACTCTTTGTGTGAAGAAATGTCTCCTTATCTCTGTCCAAAATGGTTTACCCTGAATCCTCAGACCCCTGGTTCTGGACACACCCACCATCAGGAACATCCTCCCTGCATCTACCCTGTCTAGTCCTGTTAGAATTTTATAAGTCTCTCTGAAATCCCCCTTCATTCTTTGGAGCTCCAATGAGAACAATCCCAACCTAGTCAATCACTCCTCATATGACAGTCCCGCCATCCCTGGAATTAGTCTGGTAAACCTTCGCTGCACTCCCTCGAGAGGAAGGACATCCTTCCTCAGAGAAGGAGACTAAAACTGCACACAATACTCCAGGTGTGGCCTCACCAAGGTCCTGTACAATTGTAGCAATACATCCCAGCTTCTATACACAAAATCTCTCGCAATGAAGGACAACATACCATTAGCCTTCTTTATCGCCTGCTGTACCTGCATGCTTACCTTCAGCTAATGGTGCACAAGGACACCCAGGTCCCGCTGCACACTCCCCTCTCCCAATTTACAACCATTCTGGTAGTAATCTGCCTTCCTATTTTTGCTTCCAAAGTGAATAACCTCACACTTATCCAAATCATATGGCATCTCCATAGATTTGCCCACTCGCCCAACCTGTCCAGATCTTGCTGTAGGATCCCTGCATCCTCCTCACAATTCACCCTCCCACTTAATTTGCTATCATCTGCAAACTTTGAGATGTTACATTTGTTCCCTCACCCAAATCATTAATATATATTGTGAATAGCTGGGGTCCCAGCACCAATCCCTGTGTTACTGGCTGCCAATTTGAAAAGGACCCATTAATCCCTACTCTTTGTTTCCTCTCTGCCAACCAGTTTTCTATCCACCTCAACACATTTCCCCCAATCCCGTGCGCTTCAATTTTTGCACAATAATCTCTTATGTGGGACTTTGTCAAACGCCTTCTGAAAGTCCAAATATACCACATCGACTGGCTTCCCCTTGTCAACTGTACTTGTTACCTCTTCAAAGAATTCCAACAGATTTGTCAAGCATGATTTTCCCTTCATAAATCCATGCTGACTGACTGATCCTGCCACTGCTTTCTAAATGTTCCGCTATATAGTCCTTGATAATGGATTCAAGCATTTTCCCCACTACTGAAGTTCGGTTTACTAGTCTATAATTCCCTGCTTTCTCCCTACCTCCCTTTTTGAATATTGGAGTGACTTGAGCTACCCTCCAATCTGTAGGGACAGTTCCAGAGTCTATAGAATCCCAGAAGATGACCACCAATGTATCCACTATGCATCCACCCATGCACTTGTGTGTGTACAGGGAGTATAGAAGGGGGCTAAGTACCCCAAAGGGGGCCCTGGTATTGAGGACTATTGTGGAGGAGATGTTGTTGTTCATTATTACTCATTGTGGTCTGTGGGTCAAAAACTCGAGGATCCAGTTGCAGAGTGAGGAGCCAAGTCCTAGGTTTTGGAGCTTTGATATGAGCTTGGCTGGGATTATGGTGTTGAAGGCGGAGCTGTAGTCAATAAGTAGGAGTCTGATGTAGAAGTCCTTGTTGTCGAGATGCTCTAGGAATGAGTGTAGGGCCAGGGAGATGGCATCTGCTGTGGACCAGTTGCAGCGGTATGTGAATTGCAGCGGATCAAGGTGTTCTGGGAGTATGGAGTTGATGTGCTTCATGACCAACCTCTCAAAGCATTTCATTGCGACTGATGTCAGGGCCACCGGACGGTAGTCATTGAGGCATGTTCCCTGGTTCTTCTTTAGCACCGGTATGATGGTGGTCTTCTTGAAGCAGGTAGGGACCTTGGAGTGGAGTAGGGATAGGTTAAAGATGTCTGCGAACACATCTGCCAGCTGGTCTGTGCAGGCTCTGAGTGCACGCCCAGGGATCCCGTCCAGACCCGTCGCTTTCCGAGGGTTCACTTTCAGGAAGGCCGTTCCGACTTTGGAAGCTGTGATGGTGGGTATGTGTGTGCTATGTCCTACTGGGGCAGTCGACAGCAGATCATTGGTTTCCTGCTCGAACGGAGCATAGAATGCATTGAGTTCATCGGGGAGATGTGCGCTGCAGACGGAGATACTGCTCGACTTTGCTTTGTAGTCCGTTATGTTGTTTAGTCCTCGCCACAACCGCCGAGAGGCTGTAACACTTGTCTGTGACTCTAGCTTGGTCTGATATTCTCTCTTGGCACCTTGGAAGGCTTTGCGGAGGTCGTACCAGGATTTCTTGTATAGGTACGGGTCGTCGGACTTGAACACCTCAGACCTGTCCTTCAGTCGGAAGTCAATCTCGCGATTGAGACATGGTTTCCGGTTGGGGACATACGTACTGCTTTCTTTGGCACAGAGTCGTCCACACATTTGCTGATGAAGTCTGTGACTGTGGTGGCATATTCATTAATGTTGGTCGTTTGAGTTCTTAAATATATGTCTCCAAGCAGTCACGTAGGAGCTCTTCTTTTTCCTTGGAGCAGCACTGCACGTCCTTCTTAACTGGATTTTCCCGTTTGAGTTTCTGCTTGTATGCTGGGATAAGGAGCACCGTCTTATGGTCTAATTTTACAAAGTGCGGTTGGGGATAGAATGGTAGGTGCCCTTGATTTTTGAGTAGCGGTGGTCAAGATGTTGTCGCCCCTAGAATTGTGAATAGTGTTGTATCCTGATGCCGTACTCATCCATTGCCTGGGAGTCAGTGGGCATGCCTGCGAGGCCCGAACTGGGAGCCATTTAGTACTGGTTTCCACAATCGTGGAACAGGCATGATGGTGCCTCGGGGGGGGGGGTTTCGGAGGCTATTAGAGCTGCCCAGGTGGTCAGGGGGAGGGCAGGGTAGTGACCTTGCACTCACCCTTGAACTTCCAACTTGGCATCCAGACAGCACCACCCTGGGCACCCAAACAGTTCCAACCTGGCCTTTCAAAATGGTGCCTCAATCTGTGTGGAGCTGGTCCTGCTGGCAAACCCATCTCCCCAGTGCCGGAAAACTTGTAAAGTGTGACCTTGATGGGAAGAAACTTCCTGAGGCCCAAAAAATGGCTAAGTGACGTTGAACAGCAGTGACAATCTCGGCACGGCAGCTGTTGCGAAACACCTTGTCAAACGCACCCGAAACTGGACTTTGAAATTTTTCCGCTGAATCGCGGCCGTACTATTTATTCATGGAATAACTTAATTTCGCATCATATCCACTTAATTTCATACACTCAAGACAGGGAAATGCCATTCGACTTTAAAGGATATGGATTGTGTGGGCTTAATTTAGTTCTCATGGCATGGGTCTCAGCAGCAGTCCTGGAAGCTGGCATTGTTGCCTGATGGAAGGGATGCGGATGAGTAATAAAGTCATGGAAACATGAAACCCATCCAATCACGTATGGGGGTGCAGCAAGGTGCAGATCTTGGTACCATCTGACAGAAAAACAGGTGCTGGCGCCTTCATTAAATGGCAGCTAGACCTGCATGCAGTGATCCATTAATCTTTAGGTTCACTTGGGCTACCATTTGAAAGACATTTTCGACTGAACTAAGGGGCCCTCAATCTCCTGTGGCTGTAGGGGTGACCTCTGAACTCCGGTGACTCTGCTGCGAGTCCAAGGAGCAGGCCATGAGTCTGCTGCCAACTCGCATGAGAGAAGACAACTGGTTGCCATATATAATTTACCAAATCTCCTGGCAGGCTCTTCTCCAGGCTGCATGTAAAAAAATGGAAGGAACCCCTCCCGAGGGATAGCAAGACAAAGCCCTCCTACCTGACCAAAGAAATCTGCATGGAGGTAGCATCAGAGGTCAGCGACTGTGGGATGAAGCAATGTTCATGGTTGCAATACAGAAAATGGTTCAACTACCTTTCCTGCACTGCCAGGGTGAGTACTGTACACTGCTCACACATTGAGGCCTGCAAATGGTAATGCAGGGTGACACGGTAAATGGTGAGGGTTTGACCAGCTGGGTCCTGGCATTGGCTTTTGCCTGCAACCAGCTGCCTGGTGATGCATTGTCACACCTAGACAAATGCAGTGCCATTGGGCTGGATTCTCTGTTTCAGAGACTAAGGGTATGATTCAGTGGCCGCGTTGCGCTCAAGCGAGAGCACAATGCGGCCGGTAGATCCTGTGTGAAGCCTCCCGTGGGCCTCCCAGCAGCCTTTGCTCCTCACAGGAAGTCCTGTAAGGTGTTGGCATTGGAACTCTGCCCACAAGAGGCGGGACCAAACAGCGTTCACCAAAATAGGTCTTAAACCTACTTAAGGCCCACTTACCCATTCTACCGGCCTCTCTCAATCTACCGGCCTCCCCAGGGAGGCTGAAGCTGGGCGCCTATTAGTACTGGTCCACAAGAATGTGGATGAGGAGAATGGCAACCGGGAGGGTGTCCCGGGCTATTGGAGGTCCTTGGGTAATCATTGATAGTGTGGGGTAGCGCTCTGGCCCTCCCCCTGGAACGTGGAAACCTTGGCACTGCCGAGGTGACACTTTGGCAGTGCCAAGCTGGCAGGAACACTGCCAGGGTGTCAAGGTGGCAGTGCAAGAGTGCCTATGTACTAGGATGGCACTGCCAAGGGTCAGGGCCCGAGGGGGACCATGCCCATGAAAGGAAAGTGGAGGGGGAGTTTGAAGCGTGTGGGGGTGTGCAGGGCAGGAAAGTAGGGAATTTGGGAGGATGGTGGGAGGACCCTTGGGGGTACTGGAGGGGGCTGGTGCTGTAAGGTGGCTTGGTGGGGCTTGAAGAGGGGGATATTGGGTAGTGCCCAGGTGTGTGTGTGGGTGGGGGGGGGGGGGGGGGGGGTGGGGGGTGACATTGCCCGTGGGTTAGGGATGTGGGGTTTCCACAAGCTCACTTGGAGATTGGGGCACTTTAAAAATGGTGGCCTGATCTCCTCAGTGCTGTAAAAAATCTAAGTCCGCAGTTTGGTGGCCTTGTTGCCCTCGAATGAGAGCACGACAAGGCTGGTGAATATTCGGTGGGGCCAAAAACGAGAAATGTGCCTGGTGCTAAACTGCTTGTGATGTAACTGGCCCACTCCCATGGGCGAAATCGGGATCCTGACTCAGCGTGGCGAGAAACCATTAATCACCAATTAAGCCCTATTTCCATAAATTTTTAAAAATAAATTTAGAGTACCGATTCATTTCTTTCCAATTGGTGCAATTTAGCATGGCCAATCCACCTACACTGCACATCTTTGGGTTGTGGGGGAGAAACCCACGCAAACACGGGGAGAATGTGCAAACTCCACACCGACAGTGACCCAGAGCCGGGATCGAACCTGGGACCTCGGCGCCGTGAAGCAGCAGTGCTAACTATTGCGTCACCGTGCTGCCCACCTATTTTAATAAAATTAATGAGAGCCACCCCATATCCAACGGCCTCCCATGATCCAGACGACTTCCCAGCAAGTGGTTACGTTGGTGCCATGGTTAGCAGAGGGCGTTGAGCGTGGTTGGCAGGATGGGAGAGCAGGTAGTCGCTGAGACGGCAGTCAGCATGGCATCACCAAGTGAGCCCTAATGCATTGTGACATCCCTATGGCATGTGAGTCATCCCGCCACCCACCCACCCCCAGCCCACACACAGCACACCTATCCGTGATCTAACCATTTGTCTTGTCTTTTGTCTTGCAGGATCACGTCCCGACAAGGCAGGGCCAGCTGGTGTCCCCCGCCCCCAGCCACAAACCTCCAGCCCTCTAGGCGATGGGGTGGGACCGCCTGGGGCCATCCTCCAGAACCCCGCAGCACACGTCTACAGACGGCATCGACTCTTTCTCCCTGATGTCACCTACAGCCTCCACCATCCCAGAGACACTCACCTCAGTTGCGCTCTATAATGAAAAGGCTCCTGGGTCACTATCTGGTGAGCATCACACAAATACAGCGGTGCATCAGGTGGAACTAGGAACCTCCGAGGGGCCGGACGATCAGAGGGCGGCCTGACCCCAGTACTGTACACGACGGGTCTCGCACGTCCCATCAGTTTTGGAGATGCAGGTGCAGAGCCGTGGACTACATGAGGTGGTGGCAGCAACCATCCGGATGCCTGCAGTGTAGTTGAAGGAGTTCAACCACCTGCAGGAGCAGGAAGCAGTGCCAACCACACGTGCCACCCAGGGTCGCATGGGTGGCATCCACTGTGCGAAGGTATCATCTGTGGGTCACGGTAGCACAGTGGTTAACACTGTTGCTTCATAGCGCCAGGGTCCCAGGTTCGATTCCCGACTGGGTCAATGTCTGTGTGGTTTCTGCACATTCTCCCTGTGTCTGCGTGGGTTTCCTCCAGGTGCTCTGGTTTCCTCCCACAAGTCCCGAAGGAAATGTTGTTGGGTGAATTGGACATGCTGTATTTTCCCTCTGTGAACCCAAACAGGTGCTGGAGTGTGGTGACTAGGGGATTTTTACAGTAACTTCATTGCAGTAATGTAAGCCTACTTGTGACGCTAATAAAGATTATTATTATAAACTTTTTTCTACATTTAGAGTACCCAATTTATTTTTTCCAATTAAGGGGCAATTTAGCAAGGCCAATCCACCTACCCTGCACATCTTTGGGTTGTGGGGGTGAAACCCACGCAAACATGGGGAGAATGTGCAAACTCCACACGGACAGTGATCCAGAGCAGGGATTGAACCTGGGACCTCGGTGCCGTGTGGCTGCAATGCTACCCACTGTGCCATCGTGTTGCCCCTAAAGATTATTATTATGTCCAAGGCCTGGGGCACAGTGTGCGGGCGTTGGCTGAGGTACAGGACAGGGCAGCCATGTCACAGGCAGCCATATACAAGAGCCACATGGGCATTGCAGCGGCGCACCAGAGCATGGGCCATTCAGAACAGGCCATGCCTGCGGGTGGCGAGAGCATTGGCCTGGTGCTGGCTGGCCTGAACCAGACACAGAGGGACCTGGCACAGTCACTGAATTATGTGGCATGGTCCATGAGTGATCTGGCACAGTCTAAGAGGGATGAGGCCCAGTCTCAGACAGACAGTCCCTGTGCCCATGACCATGAACATGGAGACCCTGGTCGAGATGAGAGTGGGCCTCCAGGACTGACACCACGCAAGGGGACAACGGAGCCCCTGACACCCCCATCCCAAGAAGTACCCCAGGGACCATCAGGCACTCCGAGGGATGAGGAGGTGATGCAGCTCATGCAGGCGACCCTCGCAGGGAAGCATCTCTGCATCCCTGCCAACTGTCCCTGGCACATCGGATGGGCAGCGGGCAGAACAGGGTGGCACCATGCCACCTGTGACACCCAGAAGACACCAGTGCCCATCTGGTCTCTCCAGAGGCTGGCCGCCAAAGGGGACCCAGGTCACAGGGCAGGAATCTCAGCAGGTCCCCTCTACTCCTGATGTACTGACTGGGGAACCATCTGGGCAGCGTGTTAGGGCCCGTAAGGCTAGAAAGTTAACCACCAGTTAAGTTGGCATGGGTGAGGCACATAGGATAGTGTGAGGGACGAGGGCACGGTCATTGTACATAGCACTGTCACCAATAAACACATGTTCACCGATGTTCCGACCTGCCTGGACACTCGGTATACAGAGCATGAGGGATGGAGCTGGGAGTAGAGGGTGTGCCGGTTGGGTAGGTGTGGAGGGGTGTAAGGGGGGGATGGGGGGGGCAGGGGGGTCATGTGGTGGGCCTACCCAGTGCATGCCCATCACCGCTCACCGCTCCCCCCCCTCCCCAAGGAGGATTGTGGATCCCTTTGATAGACTGGCTAGCCTGTATAAAGGGGTCACCCAGGCAGACAGTGGAATGTGACACCGAGCAGGCGACTTGGTGTCAGACATTGCGAGCCCCAGAGCTCATCACAGAGCAGGTCATCATCCTCCTCCACCCCATGAATCAGACCCGCTGATGCTGTTGTGAGGGTGGGACTGGATGCTTCAGCTGCCCCCTTGTCGGTGAACCTGGAGGCGATCACGTTGTCCCGTGCATGATGGCCCTAGCGCACACATCTTGTGGCCTCCTGTGCCTGGCTGGGTCTCATGTCCTGCCATATGGCCCTCCTTCGCATCCTTCTCATCGGATGAGGTATTCCATTTCTCCACCTCTCCCTCCAGAATGTCACCTCTCTGTAGTGCGATGTTGCGGGGGATGCAACAGGCCACCATGATGCGGGAGACCCTCCTAGAGCTGTATTGGAGGGCCCCACTAGAGCGGTCCAGGCACCTGAAGTGCATCTTGTGGACACTGATGCACCGCTCGATGATGCCTGCTGTCGCTGCATGGGCATCATTCAAGCAGTCTCCGTGTCAGTCTGAGTCCTCCGGATTGGCATCATCAGCTATGGCCAGCGATAACGATAACCCCTGATGCCCAAGAGCCCGCACCCGTGGGTTTACTTTGAAGGTGTCGGGAACCGCCGAGTTCACCAAGATGAATGCATCAGGCACACTGAGCGGGCACAGCATGCATGATGTACATCTGGTGGTTGTACACCAACTGCACATTGAGGGAGTAGAACTCTTTCCAATTAATGAAGCACACCCCTTCATGCGCCAGTGCCCGTAAGGGTAGATGTGTCCCATTGATCACCCCCTGGACGTCGGGCATCCCGGCGATGGCATCGAATCCCACTGCCCGGGCAACCTGTTGGGCTTGGTCCATGTTGAAGGTAATGTATTGAGCCGTCTGAGCATTCAGAGCACCGTCACGGCACAGAAGCACCTTTGCAAAGGGTTCGGGGAGATCCTGTACCCCATAACAAAAACTTTCAGGGCGACCGTCACCTTGACGGCCACAGAGAGGGGGTGTCCTTCCCCCATATTCCCACGGCTCCAGATGCGGCATGACCCAGTACAGATGTTGCATGGTCTCCCTGCTCAGCTAAAGTTGTCAGCAGTATACAGCCATTTACACAATTACACAACCATTTGTATGTAAACCCAAAGTCAAGTTGTTTTCCTTTCAGAGGATCAGGTAATATGAAATTAGGTTGACAGTTTAGGGATAAATAAAGCTTTTTCTCGATTTGTGTGTTCAATATACACTTTCCCATGAGCACTAACTCTGTTAATTTAATGACGTATTCGTACTTCTTGTTTGAGGTGAATCAACATATGTCCTAAAATTAATTTATTTGGAAAAGTAACTTTTAAACAACCTGTTGCATTGAGAGATAATTCAAACACTTTTGCATCAAAAGACTATATTGGAGAATAATTAAATTATTCATTGCAAAACAACATATTGTTCGCTTTAAAAAATTTTTTTTTAGCAACAGACAAATAAGTGTAGTGAATAAATGAATTTAGAAATAACCAATGCAGGCATAATGATGAATTAAAATTATATTCAGCAACAAAAGTCTTACGTGTCGATACTAATAACTGTCAGAAATTAATTATAATGCTGCATTATTGTTGATATTTAAGGAATGGATTCAAAAAATAGGGTAAAGTTTGACTTCAACGGTGTCAAATAACAAATGATAGTTGTGACAGTTTGTCTTACACTGTCACAATTTGCACTACTGCAGCAGTCTAATTTCACCCACCAAATGTGCAGTTCAATTTCCTTGGCAGCAGAGGGCAGCTTAATTACATGTCTGTTTTATTCATTCCTGCAATGCTTTAACTGTAGTTGCAACATGTGTCCAGTAGAAGGTCCTATTATAACACAGCTTCTGATGGAATTAGTTATGTTAAATAAAGCTAAGAAGAATGGTGAACCAGAGGGACATTGTATTAATCTTTGAAATAATGTAAGTCCTTGATATTTAATTGCAAATATTATTTGAAGAATAATGCCGGCTTGACAACTTTGACCCCAAGCAAATGTCTTGCTCAGTGATTTATATCAGTAAGCATCTATCAAATGATAATTCTAAGTAAGTTAAGAATGTCTCTGATTGTGTTGCAGTGGGGAGGGTAAATTATTTCAGGAAATTTAGATATTGAGCCATATTAACATTTCATTATAAATTCCAGTTAAAATGGTCAACAAGATGTTGTTGACGACTTGCTGTTCCCGTCAGGGCACTGGTGTATAGCGCCCAAGTAGTTTCTGGGAAAACAGAAATTGATTGCTATTTGGTTTGCCTTCCTTCGTGGAAAGGTCTGCCTTCTCATTGAAACGACCATTAAATAGCTCCACTAGTCTGACCATGTATGTCCAGAAATTTTGGAAAATTTCTTTCCCTGAAATAATAGTATATTACAATACAGCAAAAACTTATATTTGAATGTATTTAATTTGACATTATATAAAATATGCTACATGGGAAGTTGCACTTTTGAATGAATAATTTACTTGCTTACAGCACATAAGGTCATTTGTCCCTCATGTCTGTCTGTGTCTGAGTGCTGATCTTCTCAGTCCCAAATCACTGTTTGTTATCTTTGAAGATTAAGGATTCAGTTTTAATCACCTTTTCAGGCCGAGCATTCCAGATTCCGACCTCGATAACTCTGAGTGAAGAAATTATCTTCAACCCTTCGGATCTTTCCCCCCCCCCCCCACTTATTTTGAATCCATGGCTCCCTAGTCATTGACCTAATTTTCAAGTGTATACTGTATTTTTATATTAGTCCTCCCAAAGTGTATCACCTCACACTTCTCCACATTACATAAGAACATAGGAACCAGGAGCAGGAGAAGGCAATTCTGACTCTTGAGCCTGCTCCACCATTCAATATGATCATGGCTGATCACATCTCAGCCTCAATTCCACTTTCCTGCCCGTTCTTCATAACCATTCAATTCATTACTAATTTAAAAATATTTATCTCTTTAAATTTACTCAATGTCCCGGCATCTATCATTCTTTGGGGTAGTGAATTTGTGACTCTTTGCGAGAAGTAATTTCTTCTCATCTCTATTTTAAATCTACTGCCCCTTATCCCAAAACTATGACCTCTCGTTCTAGATTGCCTCACATGAGGAAGCATCCACTCAACACCAACTGTGTCAATATCTTTTATTATCTTATTAATTAGATCATTTACACCTCCTCTTATTCTTCTAAACTCGAGAGCCAAAACTGCTCAATCTTTCTTCATAAGACAAACCGTTCATCTCTGGAATTAATCTCGTGAACCTCCTCTGAACTGCCTCGAATGCAACTACATCCCTCCTCAAATAAGGGGACCAAAACTGTACACAGTACTCCAGGTGCTGCTTCACCAATGCCTTGTACAGTTGCAGCAACACTTCCCTTCATTTATACCCTATTCCTTTAGCTATAAATGCCAAAATTCCATTTGCCTTACTTATTACCTGCTGTACCTTCACTCAAATTTTCTGCGATTCATGCATGAGGACACCCAGATCCCTCTGCACTGAAGCACTCTGATGTTTCTCTACATTTAGCTAATAAGTTGCCTTTCCATTTTTTCAACTAAAATGGATAACTTCACACTAATCCACATTAAACCCCCATCTGCCAAATTTTGACCCACTCACCTAACCTATCTATATCTGTTTGTAAATTTCTTATTTCCACATTCCAACTCACTATCCCACCTATTTTAGTATCATCTGCAAATTTGGCTATAGTACCTCCAATCCCTGCATCCAAATCATTAATATATATTGTAAATAGTTGGGCCCCGAGGGCCGAATGCTGTGGCACCCCACTAATTACATCTTGCCAACCAAAAAAAGAACTTCAGCCAGTCTTCTATCTAAGCTAATAAATTATGCCTAACCCCATGTGATCTTACCTTGTGTGTTAACCTTTTATGCGACACCTTATCAAACCCCTTCCAGAAGTCCATCACAACCCTCTGCTCCCTATCATTGTATCCAAACGACTTTTCCCTTAATTTTGTGGTGTAAAAAAATAGTAGAATATTAGTAGAATAGATCTTTCAACAACTCTCCCTCTCCCCTTATCCCGTACAGGATCCCCTTTATCCACTTAGCTTGTTACATCTTCGAAGATTTAGGCAAATGCAATTTATCCTTCATAAAACCATGCTGACTCTGATGAATTGTGTTTTGACTTTCCAAATGGCCTGTTACCAATTTCTTATTTATGGATTCTAACAATTTTTCAATGATCAATGTTAAACTAACCAGTCTATAGTTTCCTACTCTCTGCCTCCCTCACTTTTTGAATAAGGGATTTACATTAGCATTTTTCGAATTCACTGGAACCTTTCCTGCATACAGGGAATTTTGGAATATTATAACCAATAGATCCACTATCTCTACTACCACTTCCTTTAACAGCCTAGGATGTAGGCTATCAGGTCCTGGGGACTTGACTTCCTTTAATCCCAATAGTTTGTTCAGTACTTTTTCCCTATTGATGGTGATTGTTCAAAACTCCTCCCTATCTATTACTTCTGCATTACCTGTTACTGTTGGGATGATCCTCCACTGTGAAAACTGAGGCAAAATGCCGATTTAGTGTCTCTGCCATTTCTGTGTTCCCCACAATTATGTCCCCAGTCTGACCCTCCAAGGGACCGTCATTCACTTTAGCTACTCCCTTCCCTTTTATATACTTAAAGAATCTTTTGCTATCCTTCTTTAAAAATATTTTGCGCCAGCTTTTTTTCATAATTTACCTTTACTATTTTTATAACTGTTTTAGTAACCCTTTGTTGATCTTTAAAAGTTTCCCAATCTTTCCAACCTCCTACTGGCCTTTGCAATATGGTATGCCTTCATTTTTGTCTTTATGTTATCTTTACCCTCCTTGATTTGCCATGGATGTTTATTCCCCCTCTTACAATGCTTCTTCCTCTCTGGAATATATTTTAGTTGGGAGGAATTGAATATCTCCTTAGCTGCAACTGTCATGCATCTTCCCATTCTTACCACCCAACCTGCCATACTTGAGCCCATAATTGTCCTCATCATGATCTAGTACAGCACCAAGTTTTCTTAAATTTGAAAACTTTATAATACTGCTATCTACACATGCAAATAAGTCATTTATAAAAGTTGTGAAGAGTAATGGGCCCAAAACTAATTCTTGGAGAATATCACTGCAAACCATCTCCCATCCACCACCACTCTCTGCTCCCTGTCATTGTATCCAAACGGGTTTCCCCTTAATTTTGTGGTGTAAAAAAATAGTAGAATATTAGTAGAATAGATCTTTCGACAACTCTCCCTCTCTCCTTATCCTGTATTAAGAAATATTCCATAGCAGCCTACCAGAGTTGACACAGACACAGGATAGCATAGGCCTATTTTGTCTGCCAAGGCCATAAATCTTGGCATAAGCCTTTGTGTAAGGCACTCTAGGGCTGTTCAGGTGGGATCTCATAGCCTATGTCTAAACAGACAGTCTGAGTAAGATTAACAAGATGTTCTAGCAAGGGATGAGCAGAAGGGTAACCTCATGAACAGAGTCTGGATTAGGAGGAGTATACTTTGGGTGCCTATTACTTGGTTATGGAGAGTTGAATGGATATAAATAATTGAATAAATTATTAGCTTGAGATACCCAGCAGCTTGCCTATGGATTTACATTAGGCAGATAAGATAAGTGATTTTTACATTGATTTGGATTTCAAAGGAAACATACAATTTGGAGATCGTAAATGTGTGAGGCAAAGATATTAATATCGTTGCCATAAAGTAATAAAAAAAGTTGCTCAATTCGGGAAGAGATACCTCTAAAGGATGTAGAAACAATAGAGTGAAAGGTCAAAGGGAAAAAATGATGAGACTGAAGACTATTATGTATGGCTGTGAAACTGCGAACAAGACAGGGTGTGTTGAAGTCAGACCTGTGAACCCAGTTTTGCTGCCACCCTCAGAGAAGAGAAACTTGTGTAAGAGCAGCAAGGCAGTGTGTGGTAATATTATTGAAATTTTCTATAGATTAGGAATCTATGAGGACTGTTGCCATCAAAAGGAGGTTTATCTCTCAGTTTATTTAAGTCAATATCTTTTATGAAATGTTTTTAAAGTACTGTTAACTGTGCAATGGTGTTCTTATGTTTTACCTGTTTTTTAATAAATGTTTCACTTTAATATTTAAAATCATCAAAGGGATCTGAGATTTACTTTTCTTGACTTCAGATAGCTCTTTATAATATACAAATTGCAAACCATTGTGGCAGCTTGTTCCAAGTTTTCCTTTGGGATTTTGGCAGCCCACAATGACTATCTGCCGTGCCATAACTGATAATTGGCTGGATTGTATTTGTCTTGCTTTTTGTGGACAGGCATACCTAGTTAAGTGCACAACTAGTTCCAAAGCATAGTTCTTCAGTGCTACAATTGGAATGTTGTCAGGGTCTGTAGCCTTTGTTGTACCCAGTGCCTTCAGCCATTTCTTGAAATCAAGTGGAGTCAATCAAATTTTCTGAAGACTGGTGTATATTAAACACAGATCAGCTGCTATACAAGAATAAATACAAACATATAAGTTAGGAGGAAGAGAAGGCCATTTGGCCCCTTGAGCCTGTTCATCATGCCCTCTCGTAATATTTTGGTCAGTGGGCATGTGCGCGAGTCGGAAGAGAGCCCATCAACAATCAGGAAGCCTATTTAAATTAATTAAATAGCAATTGCCTAGGACTTTACATAGCTCATCTACCTTTACAGTTAGCAGGTGGACAAATTGGCAAGGCAGTGTTTACATTTAAGCTGCAACCTCGATCCAGGGCGGAATGAAAGATCAGGGCTCAAATAAAATTAATAAATGTGTCTGTGGGCAGGGATTTGTGTGTGATTGTCTGGCCTAGGCACTTGTGACATAGTTTTAACACTGATATTTATTTTTCACGGGTCAGCAGTGCATGAGCCAGCTCCGCAGATGCTGTTCTCCCGAGGGAGCCTGTTGGAAGCGCAGCCTTCACGCTCCCTGTTCTTACTGTCCACCCTCTTCCCGCTCTCCCTGGCAGCACTCAGCTTTCACGGAACATCTTTCATGCTGGATGTCCGTCAATTGACCAGCCAGTGTCAGAACCCCTTCCAGGTGTGCTGGGCGAATATGTCCGACATGTGAAAAGTTCAGGCCAATGTTTGGCGTACATATCCCAATCCAAATTGTTGTACATTGCCACTTTGCCCTATCTATCACAATACGCAGCAAATGAAAGAACATACAGTATTGTGTCTCCACACGATCTCATGCTGGCTGCAAAATGATATATGGTGGCAGGTGGCCTTGGTCATGCAGTTGCAATTCTTTCAGCCTGCCATGAAAAAAGGCAGTCCTTATTGTTATGGGGCAGGGTTTAGAGAACCCCACAGTGTATCATGGAGTTCACCTGACCCACAACTTTTAATAGATTGTGGTAAGGGGAGCACACAGCCCACTCTACAGGTGTGGTACAGCGTGATGCTCGATCAATGACTCCAGAAGAGAGATTGGATGACATTTGAAGGCTTTATTGTACTAGATGTTTCCCCCAGCAGCGCAGGTACAGAATGGAGCTGCTGGGGAGACACAGGCTCTTATACTCCGCCTTACTGGGCAGAACCAGCAGGCAGGCTTCACCAATGATACAGCAGTCTCAGGTACCTCCCACACCAATGGTCTTACAGCATTGTCCAGGGTACCGTAATACCCCTAATACCGACTACCACACAGCAGAAATGGAAAAGTATTTTTTAAAGCAAAACAATGTTTATTCTATGAACTCAAGTTAATCTTTTTAAAACATACAGTGAACATCTTAGCAACCATCAATTCAAATACAACCCCCAAAGAATATAACAATAAGTAATCCTTAATAACTTCCCAAACAACATCCAGAAAACAAAAGAAACACCTTTTAACAGAAGCACATTAGGTTTACATTCACTACTGAGAACATTTATAATTCTGAATTCACCAAATAATCAAGAGATAGTCTTTTCATTGCTGAGAGAACGACAGTGCAGCAGCTTTGTCTGGCTTCAGCTCCAACCCCCTGAAAACAAAACTAAAACACACCCTGCAGCAAACAACCTAAAATGAAAGTAAAACACTGACAGAGAGCCCAGCTCCACCCACTCTCTGACATCACTGCAGTAATAAACACCCATTTCTTAAAGGTACTCTCACTGCAGATATTTATAGACACACCCATTTATAAACACCCATTACTTAAAGGTACTCTCACATGATATTATCTTGCGATAAACATTCATCAAGCACCACAAAATATATGGCAATAATTAATTTATCTCCCACAGTGACTGGTATTAAAAGTAAGAGTTTGCTGTACCCAGAAAATCATTTCCCACCAATTGTGATGCACTTGTTAGTACTCCAACACATTGGAACAATGTTTGTGTGTTTTTACAACCTGTTTCACAGTTTTTGTAAATCTCACTTCTGGCAATAATATAACATTAGAACTTCAGGAAATTTGACATAATTTACTGCCCTCTGAAAACTTTTAAAATAATATTTTTATTCAACTATCACTTGCAAGTGAGCATAGCACACCTAAAGAGCTTCAGCTGATGATATTTTCTCTCAGCCTCACTCTGGTCCCCAGTATGAAACACAAAAAGAAATATACTTCACTAATTCAAAATAGTTGATCATTAAAAGTAACTGCGGAACTAATAACAGATGATCACCATTTAAACATTTCAGAAAGATTACTTTGTTTGTAATAGTAAGTTGCTAAGGTAACTACCACTTACATAGATTTACATAGAATTTACAGTGCAGAAGGAGGCCATTCGGCCCATCGAGTCTGCACCGGCTCCTGGAAAGAGCACCCTACCCAAGGTTAACACCTCCACCCTATCCCCATAACCCAGTAACCCCACCCAACACTAAGAGCAATTTATCATGGCCAATCCACCTAACCTGCACATCTTTGGACTGTGGGAGGAAACCGGAGCACCCGGAGGAAACCCACGCACACACGGGGAGGATGTGCAGACTCCACACAGATAGTGACCCAAGCCGGAATCGAACCTGGGACCCTGGAGCTGTGAAGCAATTGTGCTATCCCCAATGCTACCGTGCTGCCCCTTATATGTTTAATCCCAGGAATTACATGCAAAATTTCAAACCTGCTTCCTGGATCTTAGTCCCCACTACATTCCTTCAAAATGCACATTAACTGTTATCTGCAGAATGGGAATGAATTCTTCTACAATATCAGAATAAATTATTCATTGATAGGTCTCAGTATGTTGAATGTTAGTTGGGAAACCCTCATCTTGACTGAAATGTACACCAATTAACACAAAATTACTGCAATGACAAAGTATATTTACTGATACTTGGGACATTAATTATGATAATAAAGTCTTTCATGATGTAAAACTTTTAGTCCATTGGTTTATTTATTTGCACTATTTTTTTGCTAATCCTAGTAGGCAGTATAGAATGTTTTGTGCTACTGCTAATTAATAAGCAGTCATCATTTTAGAGGCTGCAGTACACTGCAGTACTTAAGTAATCCAATGAGATTTTCAAGTATTGCGAGTGATATCCCACTGACACAGTGGAGTTAATAAACTGTTTAATGGATTCTGTTTGGTGCAATGGGAGGTAACACTCATGAAGCTAATTAGCAGGCAATATCCTATTAACTTGATTGAAATGTCAGGAATAATGTTTTAATCTGAAAGCACAAATCTACATTGTAAAGAACTATACAAATACTTCCAGTATCAGTAGTAAATCAAGTCTGGTTCATTGTTACCCAATTGATCCAGATGGCGACCTTTCGCAGCTATATGTTTTTATGCTTTTGAAAATGAAAACTTCTTAGACTAAATGTTCTTTTGAAAAATTGATCAAATGCTGCATTTCTACTGTTAGTTTCAAATTAATGGCAGAAATATTTGATTTTAAAATGTACACTCCTTGAAAATATGATTTTCTTTGTGGAATGTAAGTAAACAATCATGACATATATAATAATTATCTTTTTGGCCCTATCAAGCAACTAACAAGCCACTGAGCAGCACAAGGACACAGTGGTTTGCACTGCTGCCTCACAGCACCAGGGACCTGACTTTGATTTCGGCCTTGGATGACTGTCTGTCAGGAATTTGCACGTCCTCCCCATGTCTCCGTGGGTTTTCTCCGGGTGCTCCGGTTCCCCCCCACAGTCCAAAGATGTGGATGTTAGGTGGATTGGCCTTGCTAAATTTCCCCTCAGTGTCCAGGGATATGCAGATTAGCTGGTGTGCTGGTTTAGCAAAGTGGGCTAAACAGCTGGCTTGTAATATACAACAAGGCCAGAAACGCAAGTTCAATTCCCATACTAGCCTCCCCAAACAGGTGCCGGAATGTGGCGACTAAGGGCTTTTCACAGTAACTTCATTTAAGCCTATTTGTGACAATAAGTGACTATTATTATTAGATTAGGTTATGGGGAGATCGGGCAGGGTGGGCCGAGGAATGGACCAGTGCTTTTCCGGAGGGTTGGTGCAGATTCAATACGCCGAATGACCTCTTCTGCACAGTAAGGACTCTATGATTCTATGAGCCACTGTAATTGTTAAAAATTCATTCATGCAACAATGGAAGTCACAATCTTTTTCAAAATCTGCTCCGTGACCTAACCAGATTTAGTAACTTTAAAATAAGTTAATGCTGACAAGGTTACTTTTATTTTATTACCTACCCTGGTTGCCTGAAGAAAGTAAAGGGAAAATGAGCATTATTATTCATATTACACGCAACATATTAAGATGGGCATCAAAAAACTCCCATGGGTCAAGTTGCCCTGTCTCAATCCTTATTGCTGTTTAAGAACTAAATTGGCATATCAATCCCAAGGCTCTGATCTCATCCTGTAGCCATGGCATTTATATGGCTGGTGCAGTTAAGTTTCTGGTTAATGGTAACCCCAGGATGTTGGTGTTTGGAGATTCAACAATGGTAACTGAATGTCAAGGAGAGACGGTTAGACTCACACTTATTGGAGATGGTCATTGCCTGGTACTTTTGTGGCATGCATGTCACTTACCACTTATCAGCCCAAGCCTGAATCTTGTCCAGGTCTTGCTATGCACGGACACAAACTGTTTCAGTGTCTGAGGCGTTTGAATGGCACTGAACACTATGCAATCATCAGTGAGTGTTCCCATTTCTGACCTGATGCTGGAGGGAAGGTCATTGATTTACCAACTGAAGATGGTTGGGCCGAGGACACTGCTCTGAGCAACTCCTACAAGCAATGTCCTGGGACTGTGATGAGTGACCTACAACAGCCACAAGGTTTCCGTGGTACTAGCTATGACTGCAACCAGTGGAGCGTTTTCTTGCCAATTCCCAATAACTTATATTTTGCCAGAATCTCTTGCTGCCACGATTGGTCAAATGTTGCACTGATTTCAAGGGCAGACACCTCTTCAGTTGAAAACTTTTGATCATGCTTGGATCAAGGCTGCAATGAAGTTGGGAGTCATGTCAGAACCCAAGTTGAGCATCTAAAGAGCAAGAAACAAAATATATCCTGGTCAATATTTACTTGCAAGGGACATCACTGAAATCAAGGGCTTGATATTTGAATCAGGAGGCAGGGGTCAGCTGACTAAAGGCATGTTTACCCAGAATCCCTGCCACCATCCGACATGCCAGATTGCCATTTTCAAAAAGGTTGGATGAGAGGTTACCCATCTGAAAGTGAGGGTGACGCAGCTAAACTGGAGTCGCACCAGTAAAGGGACTTGCACCGGCGCCACATGGAACATAATCGAATTCCAAAGAAAAACGGTGTGGGATTCGCCAGATTCGTTATTGACCTCAGGAGGCTGACAAGCTGCAGCCGCATATGCACACTTCACTCCTTACACACACCGTCCCAGCCAACAAGATGGCAGCAAGGAGACTGGCACTCCGTTTTATGGACGCCGAGCTTGAGACCCTGCTGGGTGCCATGGAGGAGAGGCGGGTGACCCTCCATGCCCGGGAAGGAGGCTGCCAGTTGCCACCATTTGCCCTGCCTGGATGCAGGTAACATAACGTGTAAGTGCCGTGAGCAACACTGCCCGGACTGGACTGCATCCTGAAAGAAACTGTACAACCTCTTCAGGGTGGCCCAAGGTGAGTAGGCGGCACTCTGCCCCTGGCACCAACACTATCCCACACACCCATTACCCCATCACTCGCCCCACCTGGAGGGCGGCTGAACCCCCATCCTGCACCACATACTGGCACTCATATCGGCTGCCATGGCTGGTTGCCCTGGGCACTGAAGCCACCACACCCCACCCCTTGTGCTGCGTGCATTGGACTGTGTAACACTTGCGTTTTCCATCCCCCCCCCCCCCTCCCCAGGAGAAGGCCGCCCATAACCGCTGAGAACGGGAAAAGACATGAGAGGGACCGCTGGACCTGCAGGCCTCTCACTGTGGCAGACATGTAGGCCCTAGACGTGGTCTGTGGGTCCGAGGAAAGGGCAGTTGCCAGGGTGGAGGTCGGCGTTGGATGATGAAGTGAGACCCCGCTGAGTTGCGGTTCCCCAAGGCATGTGTATCAACCCTCCCCCTGCCACCATCCTCACACCACCTTCACCCCACACCATCCTCACCCCGACACCACCCCCACACCCCCGCTCTACGACCACTCCTAGTCCCCCGTCCGACACACAACCTCCTCTCCCCTTCCAACCCCCCCCACCCCCCCACCCCCCCTTCCCCAACATATCCCCACCACCCCCACTCCGGCCCATGGTCTAACCATGCGTCTTGTCTTAGGTATTGCAGGACATGTTAGTGATGGGGCGGACCCTTCTGGTGTACCCCGCCCCCAGCCAGCCAGAGCCCAGGTGCCGACCAGCGACTAGGACACCAACATGGATGCGAGCCATAGACCGGACACCCAGGAGACCCCGGAGCTCGAGTCCAATGATGACACTGATTTCTCATCACAGCTGTTTCCGACACCCTCCATCATCCCAGAGACACTCACCTCGGTTGGGCACTTTAGTGAAGAGCCTCCTGGGACACTCTCTGGTGTGCACCACACACATGCTGCGGTACAACAGGTGGAGGTGGGAACAGCCGAGGCTGTGGACGGTCGGAGGGTGGGCCGACCCCAGGACTAGCTGCTGTTCAGATGGGTTTCGGGTTTCTAGAACAGCCAATACCATCGATCATGAAGATACAGTTGCAGAGCCTGGAATGGCACAAGTGGTTGGCGGCGAGCATCCAGCACCTGAAGGTGCAGGTGGAGGAGCAGGAGATAGTGCCGACCATGCGTGCCACCCAGGCCAACACCGCATTGGTGGAATCTACTGTGGAGGCCTTGGGGATGTGGATTTCAGCCAGGGATCAGCATGTTCAAGGAGTGGGGCATTCTGTGCAGGTGGTGGCTGAGGCTTGGACAGGACTGTCCTCTCACAGGCAGACATATGCCAGAGCCACCTGGACATTACAGTAACGCTGCTGAGCATGGCCCAGTCACCACAGGCCATGGCTGAGAGCCTCAGAAGCATTGCACAGACACAGGACAGCACAGTGGCGCAGTGGTTAGCACTGGGACTGCGGTGCTGAGGACCCGGGTTCGAATCCCGGCCTTGGGTCACTGTCCATGTGGAGTTTGCGCATTCTCCCCGTGTCTGCGTGGGTCTCACCCCCACAACCCAAAGATGTGCAGATTAGGTGGATTGGCCACCCTAAATTGCCCCTTAATTGGGAAAAAAAATGATTGGGTACACTGAATTTAAAAATAAAGCATTGCACAGACACAGAGGGAGGTGGCCTATTCCCAGAGCGAGATGGCACAGTCACGGGCTGATATGGCACAGACCCAGAAGGTAGTGGCGCAGTCCCAGAATGATGTGACGTAATCCCAGACGGAGGTGATCCACTCTCTGTGCTCCATGGCCGCGAGCATGCAGACCCTGGTCAAGACAGCAGTGGGCCTCCAGGAATGGCAGCGCAGGTGGCGGGGGAGCCTCAGAGGTTTGCTCCGCTCGCTCCCCCGTCCCATGGAGTAGCCTGGGCACCACGACGGAGGAGGAGGTGATGGGGCCCATGCCAGTGACTCATGCAGGGCAGGTGCCTGAGCACCGCAGCATCTCGGATCCCCCCCCCCCCCTCCTGCCCCTGGCTCATTTGGTGGGCAGTGGGTAGAACCGGGCAGCGCCCGAGCAGCAGTCAGAGCTCCAGCTCACAACAGGCCTTTGGTGCCTCTTAAGACCATAAGACCATAAGACATAGGAGTGGAAGTAAGGCCATTCAGCCCATCGAGTCCACTCCGCCATTCAATCATGGCTGATGGGGCATTTCAACTCCACCTACCAGCATTCTCTTGTCAGGTGTAGGACCCTAAAGCAGTTGTCAAACGTTGCGCAGCACCAGAGCCATTTGGGAAAATGTAGAAAAAAAGCAAACAAAGAGAAAAGAACCTCAGAAGCAGGGGCTGTGATTCTGAGTTTACGTAAAAGGGAACTGAAGTTAAAAAGAGAAAAACAAAGAAAAGAGAGTACAGTGAGCAGTGTCAAAAGCAAAATGGGGAAAATGCCCCGAGGAACTGCAGGACCTGTGCCAAAAGCACAGGGAAGTGAAGAGACTGAGGCTCCAGCTCCCAATCTGAGCACAGCCTGCAGGGTAGCCATCCCTACACTGGTGGACTGCAGGCAGCGAGAGTCTGAGGTTTTTGGCAGAGAAGGCCTCCATCTGCTCAGAAACAAAATGTAAAAAAAAAAATTAAATACAGCCCTGTGGATTTTGAGAGCATTGGTGAAACTGACAAAAATAAAAGGCACGTTGGGAGTTTTTTTTTAGGTAGCTGAGAGGCTCAGAATAGGGCTGTGGAAATCGTTGACAAAGTTTTTCAACCTAAAAGAAGAGAAATGAAACAGTTTAGAAGGGTGTCCATAAGGAGGAGCTGCAGGTTCCCACAAAACCCCTGAAGAGTGGGAAAGCACTGTCAGAGAGGGAGGGAAGCAGCAGCTGTGAGCAAAAAAAAGGTTTTGATAGTCTTAAAGTGGTAATGCATTTAAAGTTGCATTTAAACATTAATGCATCAACCGCCAGAAGAAACAAAGGGCAAGGGATAGGAAATTTGGAGAAGCCACCAGAAAGAAGGCAACTTTAGAAAAGGGGTCTGTCAGCAATGGTAGTGACGATCTCAAGGAAGACGCAACGCTGGAGCTCAGAGGATGTAATACTGGGTGGGGGGACTAGTGGTTGACCCTGACCCTGGAGGGGGTGGTATCATGGAGAGACCCCAGGAATTGGGAAACTGAAGATCTTAAAGGATTAAACAAAGAGCTGAAGGCAACGAGACTCAGTCGCATTCTGTCCCTTTGCATTGTAATGAGAAGTTCCTTGGAAGTTTTGGCAATAAATTTCAAGCAAACGATAAAGCTGTAATCAGCCAGAAAGTAAGACTGAAGGAGAAGGAGAGCTAAGGCTGAAGAGAAAAGAGTTAGACAAACTAAATCAGAAACTGCAGTAAGTAGAAAAGGAGTTACAATTTGTGACCCTAATCTAAATGAGATATAGCTCAACTACATCAAAGTCAAAAAAAGAATAATAAGCACCATGCCGAAGGTAGAAGTGGCTCGAGAAATGATCAAGGTCAGTAAGAAACAGTACAACATTCTCCATCCAGCGGTGTGTGGACTAGAGTTAGAGCCAGAAGGAAACAAAGCAGATTGAGAGAAAAAGCACAAGCAGAACGCAACAACGGTGGTCATAGAATGGAACTCAAGTAGTGCCAAGGAAATCCCATTGTAATGGAGGCTATGTGATGAGTGACAGAACTGCTAGTTTCATAGTGAAATACATCAAAGATGTGATCCATGGTGTTCATCTAGGACATCCTGTATCACCTACTACAAGAGTCATTCAAAGGTCGTGACAAATAAGACTGATGATTGAAACAGGATTCGTCCAGCAAGGAATCTAAACTCCTTGGGCTGGATTCTCCCAAAATGGAGCTCTGTCCCCACGTCGGCGTAAAAAAGCTGGAGTTTCATTCCCGAATTTCCAATAAAAAGGAACAGTCGATTCACTTACCTGCAGGGGCTAGCAGGGACCCAGAGTGATTCACGCAGCTTTAGCTGTGGATACGGGCCCCTGTACTTCCAGCCTGGAGTCTGTGCATGCGCACGGTGGCGGCCTCCAGCGGCCGTGCCGAGCGCCATGGCGGACTCGGAGCGTGGAGGCAATTGCAAGATGTAGGCCCCCCGATCGGCCGTGCACCGGAAGATCGGGATGACTCGGGAGCCCTTTACAATTGGCGGCCGGGACCAAATTTCTGGGATTTGTGATCCCGCTCCCAGGGTTTCCAATTTTCAACAGGGCCTTTTGGATGGTTTGGGTCAAAAAAACCTGCACCTTGCATTCCCAACCAGCCGGCAATATTGTGGGGATAGGTGTGTCCTCATCCTCTGCAATTTTTGAGGAATCAGGTGAGGTTTACAACAAGCCTTGATTCTCGATGTCTCAGAGGCGGCATGAATCATAATCTCCATGAGAGGACCTTATAAAAGGTAAGCCAGAAAGTCCTCCCTATGCCCCATGCCAACATAGACCCACCCTCCTTTGGGCACTTTCTCCCAAAGCGGGCATGTTGAGCCAGGAATCTTCCAACTCCTGCTATCCAGTTCATGGATAAAAATCCAAAGGTTTATGTAATTAGCAGAGATACAAGATGTAAATTACATGTTAAAATGTCAGTCCTTTTAAGATGCCTGCTTTGCGAGTCAGTCAATTCTCTCTCATGGTTCTTTGGGCAAATGGATGACATGCCTCTAGGTTTTCAGAGGCTGTGACTGAGTTTCTGCAGAGAAAATATTTACAGGTCAAGTCAAGTTATCCCCTCTCTCTCACTGCCTGGGTTGCGAGTTGTTCATAGTAGGATTCAATTCTTCTTGTTGAAGGAATGGTTCTGTTGGTCTGTTGGTTTCCAGACTGATTTGCTGGGCTCTTTTGTAGAGTGATAAAAGGCAAGATTCCCCCATTTTGAGACTAAGTGCAGGAAGGTGGAATATTTCCCACTGTGGCAGCCCATGAGAAAACACTCCAAATCGTCCAGCCCCGACCTGGTTAGTTATGCACCCACCCAGGTGTTTCACTCCATAATCAGTGGGTGAGGGGGGGGAGGGGGCAGCCTGCATGATGTGTAATCTGCTGTCATATCTGAGTTCCATATTGAAAAGGTGCACTGACCCACTGTGAAGAAAGAAAATGGATCTTCTGAAAATTAAGATAGGTCTCCAGGAACACTCTGCGACCAAAAGATGGACCTCCTCAGAATTAAGGTGGATTTCCAGAAACATTCTGAGGCTGGAGGATGGACCTCTTCGACGACATCTGATCCGGAAGGTCCACCTGTAGATGCTTGCCCGACCCACAGCTGTGGTGTTTCAGAGTTGTTGCCGGTCTCCATCCTGATCTCTGGAGGCAGCCCCAGGCATTGTTCAGGTGAGTTCCAACATCTGCACAACATGTTGCACAAATATATTTCACGCTGGCATGTTTTCCTGCTGGCATCGCAGAGGATCTGGCATGAGGCTCCTTCACCTCCATCCTATTTTTAAAAAAAAACATTTTTCCCCCCTTTTTTCCAATTGAAATGAAATGAAAATCGCTTATTGTCACGAGTAGGTTTCAATGACGTTACTGTGAAAAGCCCCTAGTCGCCACATTCCGGCGCCTGTCCGGGGAGGCTGGTACAGGAATCGAACCGTGCTGCTGGCCTGCCATGGTCTGCTTTAAAAGCCAGCGATTTAGCCCAGTGAGTTAAAATCTTGCAGTCTCCAGGAAAACTAAACTTAAATCACCAAACGATTTTGAGCTGATTATGCATAGTTCTCATTTAAAACAACTTTAGTTACCTTTTGCAGCTTTCTTTGACTCTCAGAGTGATTTACCATAGCTCCTATTTTTGTATTATTTACACATTTCGACATCACTCCCTCCAGTTCTGTTTTGCAGTGAACAGCAGTAGCCCCAGAATAGAACTCTGTTGGATACCATTACCTACTTTCAACTGCTCAGAGAATCTGCCTGTAACTCCTACTCCCTCTTTCCGCCCAATTAGCCAGTTTTTAATCCAATTTGCTACCCTTCTCTTAATTTAATACCTTTTAAGTTCATGCACACTGCATTTTCCCCTTCGCTGCATCTGTCACCTTGACAAAGAACTAAATCAGGTTTGTCAAACACAACCTTCCTTTCAGAAATCTGTTTCCCCCCGCACTCCCCCCCCCCCCCCCCCCCCCACCCTGATTATATTTTCGGATCTCAGATTCTGAGGGTCTGTCCAGAAGAATTTCAAGCCAGAGTCATCTCTCAGACTATCGTTTTACTGACCAGGCTTGTTCGTCGTTATTTGCATTGTAAAGGTACTTTTTCCAAAATATTGTACTGCTGCAGATTTTATTTCAAGCCAAAATTCATCCACATGAAATGCAGGCCTTTATGGCTAATTTGAAGAACTGCTTTTTCCTCACTATGCACCGCTGACAGAAATGGCCCTTTAAACAAGCAAAACAAAAAATGTGTTTGCACTTACACAATGTGCTGGAAATATTGGCACCTTAAAGAGCAGAAAATGTTATGACAAAAAGAGCACATGATAAAATTACTTTCTCCTGTCCAACTGATGGAGAATACACACTATTCTTCCGTAAGTGAATGACAACTGGGCTTCGTGATGAATCACATCAACAAACTGGATGTTCAATTTCTTTCCAAAAATATTGAATCCATTAAATACCTGCCATTCAAGATTGCATGTCTAATCTTTTCCATCGAATCAATCTGGATCGGGTCTGGAGGTAATTCTGTTTTGCTGAAAGTATTGTTATTAAGTGACTTAAACCTATACATATTCCACAAACGTACTCATCCTTAATTAGTTATCTCGTGCAGACATAAAATAAATGCAAGTTACAGGTTTTCTTTAAAATTTTTCTCCAAATATTTATTTACATTTATTGCAAAAATTTGTTCTTGCTGAAATATTTTAGGGTTGGTGATGGGCCTGTCACTTAGCCGAGATATACATCTTGAAAGGTTGAAGAGTCATTCTTTTCAAAATCTTTTCAAAGATTTAATCTGGTGTGTGCTAATATCAACACAATTTTGCAATATTGCCAATAGCATAATTCACCAACAACTTTGGAGGTCAACTTCAATTGTTTAGAAGTTACATTGGTCCCCCAAAATATAGTGACTAAAGAAATGTAGCACGTCTTTTACTGCAAACTGTTGCAAACTTTGCAAATAAAGCTTGGCCCTGCTGGAATTTTTGATTCTGATTCTGAGGAAGCATCAAAAAAAACAAAGGCAGGAGAGGAGGAAAATCAAATCTGATAAATGCAGGGAAAGAAATAGGTAAAGGAATGAGGTGTTGGGTGTGATTCAACCACCGTGATCTGCTTGGCGCCGATCCGGGGACGCCGGGTGAATAGCGGGAAAGGACAAAATCGAGATTGGCGCTGGCTGCAAACCATTTTGTAATTCACCTGGCCCGCTCCCGACGGTTAGATCTCGATCTCGCCCCAAATTGGCGAGACGGTCATTTGGCCTAATTTGCATTCATTTCAATCCTGTTAGCGAGACTGAAGTCAAATGCAGTGGCCTCCCGGGAGTCAACCAACTCCCCAGTGAGAAGTTACGCGGGTGTTTAGTACTCCTTTACAAAAATGGGAAGCAGGCGCAATGGCTACCGAGGGGAAGTGAGGAGGTGAGTAGCCCATTCCATTTACCCGCATGCAGCTCAAGGGCACTGAAGCTGCTGCCCCAGTGCTCGTGGGGTGGGAGTGGTGGGGGGGCTTCATGGGGGTTGTGGTTGTTTGGGGGCTGGAGGAGTCCAAGTCAGGGTTGCCCCTGGGCCGAGGACTGAGGGGCTTTGTGTCTGTGAGGCCTTCGAGCCATCTCTAAATATTCTGGACATGCATAGCAGGGGCAACCACAGCTGCAACCTGCCTGCCCTACCAAACCCCCCCAGGACAGAGCCATGTTGCAGCTTCTCTCATGAAAGTCAATTTCACCCCCTTTGACTGTGAGCAGAATGTCTCACCTTCGACCAGCACCAGGCCCACCAAGATGCCCGGACTGCAGGATTCTCCAGGATGCCCCAGGCCCTGGAAGCCATCAATGGCATGCATGTCACCCGGGAGCACCGGAGCATCAGGGCATGCTTGATGTTAACAGGAAGGGGTTCCACTCCCTGAATGTTCAGTTTGTGTGTGACCACCACCTCAGAATCATGTGTGCTTGCAATACTGGCCTCCTGTGATTCATCGGCCTCCCGAGTGTGCTCACGCTGGTGTCGATTAGTACTCCTTCTTAAAAACGTGAGCCTGGAGGAAGGGCTTCTGTGGGGAGCCGAGGAGGTGAATAGCAATCTTTGCTCACAGGCAAAGAGACCGGGTGTGCTGTGCTTGCCACCCCAGTGCTCAGTGAGGTGTAGGGGTCCCTCCACAGGGGTGGGCCGATGAATCACGGGAGGCCAGTGGATATGGGGTCGCTCTTGTTGATTGTATGGAAATGGCGCTTAAGTGATGATAATTGGTTTCTCACCATGCAATGGCAAAATCACAATTTTGCCCACGGGAGCGGGTCGGTTGCATCGCAAACTTCGCTGCCCGGCATGGATCTTGTTACTGGCCTCTCCCGCTATTCACCGGCCTCGTTATGCTTGAGCGCGAGTGTATCGAGGCTGGAAGATCGCACCCATTGTGTCATGCTAGCACCCGCACCTTCTACCAGCGTGATATTAGTGGACAGGCTTCTTGGGCACAATCTGATGAGCATCACGCAGCTGCTGATGCACATGTATGTTGGCCTGGCCTCGACGCTGACATTGAAAAGATGGCCCAGCAATGCTCCGTGTGCCAGGAGGCAGGAATATCCAAAGGAGGGTGGGGGGGGGTGCTGGGGGCAATCGCTCATGGCACCACCATGCCAACTCTGGATCCCAACCCCATTTTGTGGGCAACCCTTGTCCCTGCATGTCTGCCCCACCAATCGCACATAACGCCCACTGACTGCTGAGGCTTCTGGCCGCATGACTATGGCTAATAGGGAATTGGCAAACGTGGTTGAGTGAGTATTTGACATGCCAAGTGGATTCCCGGGGGTGGACGACCATTTAGCATGTGGGAGTCATTGCATAGTATTCGAAACACACCTTGATTCCTGGACACTGTGCCTGAACAATGTGGGAGGCAGCACCACACATGTAGCAGCCAACATCCAAACACCCAAGGTATTGGACACAGCTCCGGGGACGTGACCACGGCCGGAGGGTGGGTGGCTGCCAGGGGGAAGGGGGTTGCCTGGAGAGATGGGCAAAGAGTCTGGGGGTCAGCCCGCATTGTGGAGAAAAGTGACAGAGGCATCATAATGGTTGCTTAAAACCCACTCCTGATGGTGCCGTCCACCTAAACCCCCAGCCCCAAACCCCACCCCCTACCCCCCAGTGCCCTCAATGATCCTCGATGTACTCTCCTAGCTCTCCCACTATGTCTAGGTGTTTCCCCAGGGTGTACATCTGAGGTACAGGCAGCCAGCTGCTTACCTCGTCGCATGGCGTTCGATGCCCCCTGGCGGGCGTCCTCTGGGGGCTCTGGAGCCAGAGGGCTGCGGCTCACTTGTCGGCGGCACAGGCACAGCTGTGCCACCCTGTCCTGTGTACTGGCTGTGAGACACGGCCCCATCAGAGAGGTTGAACTCAGGGGAGCAGCTGGCCACTGTCACCACTCCAAGGAAAAGGGAATAGCTTTCAATACGAGCCACTAAATGCAAAACTATGTGTGGGATTTTCTACCCCATCTCCCCCCGCCCCGTGTTGTTCGGCAGCAGAGGGCGCTCCCCTTGCCCATCGGTGAGATCTTCCTGTCCCGCTGAAGTCGGCAGTGTTTTGCGTGGCCCATCCCGCTGACGGGGAACCTGCATAAGGGGGTTGTCTTCACCGGGACTGCACAATCCGACCAGCATGAAGGTCAGGAAATCCAACCCATAGTGTGCAAGATAAATACTAATTAAAAATAAATTAAAAGTAGAGGATACATAGTAGTGTTTGAGTAGTGTTTAAAATATGTGAGATGGATGAAAAGGACAGAGTATGAGGAGAGAAGCTCAGATATTATATTGAAAACATTGAAGTATTTAACACATATAGAAGTATAAAGACAATTGCCACACGTGCCCATTAAAGGCAGATGCAGGAGAGAGCAGTAAGGATACTGAGAACATATCCAACTAGCTAAATTAATACTTCATATTTGTTTACAAATGGAGGAAGTGGAAACAGTAGCCACGGCACAAAAGAATGTATAAATAGGTCATGGGGAGGATCTTGGTATACTTAACATAAGTTCAAAACTGTTAACGGAGAAAATAGTAGGGCTTAAGCAGGACAAATCTCCAGGGGTGATGGTTCCCACTCGTGGCTTTTAAAAGAATTAGGAGAAGAAATTGCAAATGCATTACTCATAATTTTCAAAAGTTTGCTAGGTTCAGGAATTGTGCCTTTAGATTAGAAAATATGAAATGTCGCCCTAATGATTAAGGAGGGCGAGAGGGAAAAAAGAGGTAATTTAAGACACATCAGTTTAACATCAATTGTCAACATTTTATTTGTGGTTTTTTTCCTGTTTTTTTTATATCAATTTGAAGTACCAAACTCTTCTTTTTCCAATTAAAGGGCAATTTAGCGTGACCAATCCAACTACCCTGCACACCTTTTGCGTTTTGGGGATGAGACCCATGAAGAATGTCCAATCTCCACACGGCAGTGATCCAGGGCCAGGATCGAACCAGTGTCCTCACCAAGAGACAGAAGTGCTAACCACTGCGCCACCATGCCATTCCTTTATTGGTGTTTGTTATCAGAGATGGAGTGATTGAGCATTTGGTCAAGTAACAGACGGTCAAAGAAAGTCATAGATTTGTGTTGAGTAGGTTACTTCTGACTAAGCTCATATTTTCTGAATAAACCGCTTGTATGGTCAATAGGGAAATGTTATGGATGTTCTCTAAATGGACTTCCAAAAGGTGTTTGATAAGTTCAAGGGATGCGTGAAGTGGTGTTTCCCAAGGAGTTGACCATAAGATCATAAGAAATAGGAATAAGAAGTAGGCCATTCAGCCCATCACACCTGCTCTGCCATTTTATAAGATCATGGCTGATCTCATACTCAGCAATTCCACTTTCCTGCCTCATCTCCATGATATTTAATTCCCTGACTGAGAAAGCTTGTCGATCTTAACCTTGAAAATGTTCAAGGACTCGGCCTCCACAACTTCCTGGTGTAAAGAATTCCAAAGTTTCACCGCTCTTTGAGAAAATAAATTCTTCCTCATATCTGTCTTAAATAATCACTCCCTGCGACTATGCCCTCTGGTCCTACACCCTCCCATGAGTGGAAATATTTACCCTGTCTGAGAATCTTATATGTTTCAAACAGAACAGGCGGGATTCGCCGACCCCGCGGCGGGTCGGAGAATCGCCGGGGTGGCGCGAATCACGCGACGCCGCTCCGACGCCTGTTGGTCGATTCTCCGGAGAATCGTCGCCAATGGCGCCAGTGTGGTCAGCACGGCGCCGGTCAGTGTCCGCTCAACGCGGCCCCCACGGCGATTCTCCCCGTGCAATGGGCCGAGTGCCCGGCGAGTCCCGCTGGCGTCATTCTCGTGTGGTCCTACCCAGCGGGACCTTGGCGTTCTGGATGCGGGGTTGGGGGGCATGGTGGGGGGGGGGGGGGGGGGGGGGGGGGGGGGGGGGCAATGAGGATCCAACTCCAGGGGGGGCCTCCACGGTCGCCTGGCCCACAATCGGGTCCTACCGATCGGTGGGCGGCCTTATCCCGGTGGGGGCCTATGTTCCTCTGTGCTGGCCCCCTGTAGGTCTCCAGTATGTTGCGTCGGGGCCGGCGTGGAGACGGCAATCCAAGCACATGCGCGAACTCGCGCCGGCCGTGGCTCGCATGCGTGGAGCCGCGTCTCCCGTGCTGATACCCATATCAGCAATGGAGCACCGTGAGGCTCTCTAGTGCCGTGCTGGCCCCCTGTGCGGTGCAGGATAGCTGATCCTAGGGGCCAGATGACGCCGTCATAAAACGCTCCGGCGTTTACTGCGGTGTCAACACTTAGCCCCAGGATTGGAGAATCCCACCCATCACCTCTCTTTCTTCTGAACTCCAAGGAGTACGGACCTAACCTGTCCAATCGTTCCTCATATGGCAGTCGCTCCATTCATCTGTACTGGAATGTTAGCTTTTCATAACATATGTCAATGATTTGGCCGGAAGTATGTCCAAATTTTCAGATGGTGCTGTGTTAGGGGACATAGTTGTGTGGATGGCAGGAGGAAGTTACAAAAGGGACATTGACAGACCAAAACTATGACAGATGGAGTTTACTGTGAGTACAATGTGAAGTCATCTATTTTGGATCTGAAATCGACAAATTAAAATATTTCCTTAATGGATACTATGGGGAGATGAGAATCAAAAGGATAGAGAATCAAAAGGATATAGGTCCCTATATAATTAAGTACTATAAGTGAATGCACAGGCTACAAGAAGTAATCAAAGATGAATGCTGGCCTTTATCTCAAAAAGAATTGGAATTGATACTTCAGTTGCACTGCGTTTTGTGAAGACCCCATCTAAAGTATTGTCTTCAGAAAATATATATTGGCTGTGGCAGGGGTATAGTACAGTTTCAGCAAAATTAGAGCAGTTTGTGAAGTTTTAAATGATAAGGACAGTTTGCATAAACTTGAATTTAGAAGATTGTGGAATGATAATTGAAGTATTTAAAATGATTAAGAAATTCAATAGGGTGGCATTACAACATCCTGGGCGAGTGTATGGTCAATTCCAGCCCCACAGACCCCGGGGTCCCAAGGTAACTGAATTAACCAATAATTTGTGTAAAGTTTTTGGGGTCTTTGACCCTCGACTGCTCCAATGACTTACAGGCGCCAAAATTCTAAGTCAAACGCCCGAAAAAAGCTGTGTATTTACAACAAGACAAGAGATAAGCATGTAATGGTGATAATAGAACAATGGTCTACTAATCTACTTCTTTCACCATCGCACCCTCTACCTTGAGGCACAGAAGACAGGCGCACAATGGGGTAAGGAAGGATCAAAATAATGGGGCAATTAAATGGGAATGAGAGATGAGTATCTTCGCTGCTGAGGTTGCAGTCTCTGTAGTCAGCTATCTTCTCAGGATGCGAAATGTCGAAAACATGAGCAGGTTTGGATACTCTGGCTGGAACATTCAGGCTAGATTCTCAGGCTGTGGGCTCCCCTGTAGGGAGACATTAACTTGTGTTGACCTGGGCCTTACCACGGAAGATGCACTTCAGGTCTGAGCAGTTGCTTATTTGTTGTCAGCTTCAGCAGACTGACCAACAGTTTGTCTCAGTTAAATAAAATATCAGAGAAGCAGCTCTCACAAGTGATCTGGTAACTTTACAGGGCGAGGAATCCGGAAAGATCCCCCCTCCCCCCCCCCCCCCCCCCCCACCCCTTGCAACCAGCCCTGCTTCAGGCTTTACATACTCACTAGCTGCATAGAGAGAAAACACTGGCTGCTCTGTTTACCTGGAGTGAGATCCAGCTGAGGTATCAGAGAGAGAGAGATCCACCCTTTCTGGGAGAGTCCTTTAACAGAGTTCTGCTTAGCTCCTGAATTCAGATCAAACTGAAACCAAACAGACAGAGTCACACAAGGATTTGGCAAGTCCCGGGATTTCAATGAAGTCAACCAAGTCCATCAAAATGTGACATCACTGGACCATGCCAAAAACATTGTACTGAGGGGTATTCTAGGACCAGTCCAAATAGCATTTTATACTGGGATTTTATCCTTGTTTAAAAAGAAAGGCTGGGTTACTGTAGAAGCCAGCAGAACAGCGAATAAAGGAATTACACGAGGAAAGCAAGGTTTAAACATGGGGATCCTTAGAGTAGATGAGGGAAACTATTTTTCCTGGTGAAAGCATCTCAAACAAGACAGCATGATATTAAAATTAGAACTTGTCCATTCAAGAGTGAAATCAGGGAGTCGAAATCTAGACCTTAGCTCCCCCAAAAGCGAATTGAAATTTTCAAGATGGATAATTTCAATGGGCTTTTGTTCGGTAAAATTACTAGGGAAAATAGAGCAAAAGTAGGTAAATGGAGTTATGGCATAGTTCTCTCATGATTTAATTTCACAGCAGGACAGGTGTTTGGTGGGCTGAATGGGATAATCCTATTCCTGAGAAAATAGCTGCAGAACCAGTAATGTGCAAAAAGCTGGTTCACTAGGTACTCATTCATACTGTCTGCCAATGGATGTTAGAGCTACACTATTATTTAGCGGTGCATATCATATCTTCAAATTACCAGTTCTCAGATCACCTTCTCCTACACCTTCCTGCATGGTTCCTTAACCAACCATCTGCCCCAAACTTTTCCTGGGAACTTATGGTGTAATAACACATGAATACGAAACATGGCGTTAAAACCTAGTGCTGAGCATTTAATTTGTTCATTGTGTGATGTGAGACTGTTGCCAGTGTGATCTGCTATTGTGTATCTCCTTTGTGTTTCTGCTTTTCTTTTGATGGGGGTGGAAGAAATTCAACTCACACCTTGAGAGACAGGAGTTGGAAATTAGGGGGTCAGAGCAATTTGTTGCTGCATTGATTCTCAGGGTGAGCCCGTGACTGAACGAGTTGCTTGTCTGCCCTGTGCCAGTTGTGAGACCGAGGTGTAAAATTCAGGTACACATGGGTGGAGTTTGATTGACTCAAGATCTGTCTAGTTGTACCATATCCTAAGCAACCTAACTTGAACTTCTTAGAGGGGTGTGTAGCATAGCCCCTTTAAGGAGGCAGGTCTGGCAGACGATGTAACTGAGTCCGGGCCAATTGGGCAAATCCCAGTCAATACGGAGTTTGCGCGGGGTGCTAGATTCGAAATAAACCTTCCATAGTAATTGACCGCACTAAGGAAGGCTCGCTGACATTTTTGGGTGTCGGGACATCTCGTATAGCCTTGACCTTTTTCTTACAAAGGGTGTAATATTGTCGCATCAACACAAAATCTAAGTACGTCACTTCTGAGGCCAGAAAAGTATATTTCTCACATTTTAGGCAGACCCCTTCATTACAAAACCTCTTTAATACTCCCTCTAGGCAGACTAGGCTGACCATGTGTTCTTCTGGTGTAGTGTCAGTGACTAGCACGTCGTCAAGGTAAACCAACAACATGGGAATCCCCCAGAGAAGATTTTCGATTGTGGACCAGAAGATAGCACAGGCTGAAGCGATGCTAAATGGCATCTTGTATACTGGAATATCCTATGTGGGTATTGATTGTAGCAAAGCTCTGAGACTCCTCATCCAACTCTAGCTGCAGGTAAGAGTGACTGAGGTTCAATTTTGAATAGGTGAGGCCCCCGCCAGCTTGGCGCAGTTGTCTTCAATTCAGGCAATCGGATATCGATCGACCTGGGCAGCTTGATTTATGGTCAGCTTACGGTCCCCACAAATCCTTATCCGCCGAGCAGATTGAGGGACAAGAACTATCGACGCCGCCTACTCTGAAAACTGAATGGGTTTGATTATACCCAGCTCTTCCAATCTCTTTAGATCTGCTTTTCGGATGCAATGTATATGGCACTGCTCTGGCTCTGAGGAACTTGGGTGTTGAATACGGATTGACATATGTCTTAACATTTATGCCCTTAATCTGGCCCAATTCTTTGTAGAAGACATCATCATACCTCCTGAAGGCATCTTGGAGGGTGCCATCAGATATTTTGATGATTTCTAGCAAGTTCAACCCAATCTTCTGCAACCAGTCTCTTTCCCAATAGACTGGGTCTATGTCCTTACCACGGCAATCAAAGGAAGATTGGCCTCCTGCCCTTCGAAGGCCAATGAAGTCTTGGCTTTTCCAAGGATCTGCAAAATCTCCCGAATGTATGTCAAAAGCTTGGATGTGGTACTGTTCAAGCTTAAAGACTGTGTTCCTGCACGCAAATATTGGAAAGTCTGCTCACCCACTACCGTCACCGAAGCCCCAATGTTGACATCCATTTCAAGTTGTCTACCATTTATCCTTAAGACAATTTCAATCAGAGCCGTCTTATTTAATTGGATTGCACTCAACAAATGCCCTGCTTTCTGGTCTTCAGAGTTCTTCCCCATGGTGTTCAGTGGCACTGTGGACTGTTGGTGATGTTTCTCTTTGCATTGGCCCGCTTTGCCACGGGCAGCAGCATTCTTGAATGTGCCTCCTTCGGTTACAATAGAAACAAGTGAAGACCCGTATATGGCACCTCTCCCTGGGGGTGGTCCCCCTGCAATGGTAGCAGTCCACCTCGGATTCAGTTTGACACCCTGATGTACCATCAATTGGACGCGAGACACGATGAAGATCCAAACTGTGGCTTTAATCAGCTAATTGTTAACCCGGTGGTCGACTACAGAGAAAGGCCGATCGCCGGGAAACCTGGGTACTTATGCCCCGCCTCAGAGGCGGGGTCTACTTGCCTCGCGCCCAATTGGTGAGCTGTCACATGACTAGTCCCAGTCAATCAGACGATAGGCACATGACCAGCCAGAGCCAATGGGAAACCAATGCTCTGCACCAATGGCAGTGCTCCCACTCATATCACCACACACCCTGATTCCCTCCGATTCCTTGGGTTCCGTCCCTGTCCCGAGGACTGTGTCTGGCTTTGAGCTGTGCCTGTTGATCCAACTGTAGACCTCCCGGTCATACCACCCCATACTTGGTTAACCTCTGTTGCACATGCTTTACAGCTCAGTGGAGTTTTTTACAGTGCACCCAGTTGGCTGAGCTACCTCATCACTTTTTCCAATGTAATTGTGGCCTCTGCCAGAAGCTTCTTCCAGATATTTTACTTTCTAGATTTTTTGGAAGGTAAATTCACAGTGCTCTACTCATTTCACTGATGTACCATAACTTCCGAGATCCATAGCACCATATTGCAGAGAGGGGTAGTTTCCTCCAAAAATGTGCTGGTGAATCCCTTTCAGATGTTTACAAGTCAGATTTGCACAGCAATTGCTCTGCACTTGGAGCCATCCGAAAAATGCGACTTAAATTGTAAACTTCAGGTGGTTCCGACTGGGTCACATCAGTAGTTACTCAGAAAGTTTTAGAATCAAAACCTTTTCTATCTTCTGAGTAATTATTGCATGGGTCCACTCAAAATTCCAACAGGTCTCCCCCACCTCCCCCACTCTGCACCCACAAACACCCCAGGGGATTTTCCCTAGTCCGCACACAAGCCTCCCCACCACGTACCCTCATGGAGACATCTCCCTCGCCCCCCAACACCCTGTCAGGCCTGACTCCCCCCCCAAGTTCTCATCCTCTCTAGGCCCAAGCAAAACCAACTGGATTTGACACCACCCCAACCTGACCCAACCATCCTCTTTTCACCCATGGCCTGACACCACCCCAAATGATGACTCACCCAAAGCCACCCCCCAAGGTCCAAGAACCCCCCCCCCCCCCCCCCCCCCCCCCACTCTGAGGCCTGGCCTCTCTCTCACCCCACCGAGAGGCCCGGCCCCCATCGAAGCCTGACACCCTCCCACAAACCCTCCCATTCCCAACAACCACACAGTTTATACACTTACCTTCTCTCTGGCATGTCAAGGACCATTAAACTTTTCTGGACCTTTAAACTTTCCTGCTTTTCACCAGCTGGTGCCATAAAAAAGGACATGTGGCTTTCTTTCCTTCAACGGAGCTGTATTTGATACTCGGTCCTGGGGACATGTTGCACTGCTCCGATCTTGTCCGGCCTGGTAATGTCTAATGAGACGGGATTAATTAATGACCTCATTGTGAGGGATGACCTCGGTAAGAGTGATCATTACATAATGGAATAAAAATAGGTTAAAGGGAAAGACACTCGTGGAGCAATGTCAGACAATTAAGGAAATATTTCATAACTCTCAATGAAGATATATTGAATTTTGCTGAACAAAGAGACATGCTGTCAAAGTTTTTCATCTTACACTCATCTGGACAGATGCAAGGATACCAAATTTCAAAGGGAATAACAATTTATACTACCTGAGACAAGGGTGCTGATTGGTTGGCAAGTGGACTCTGATTGGTTGAGGTGGTGACATGGAGAATGCACCAGGGACCAATTACTCCCTTCTCTTTTCTTTAAATTCAAAAAATGAAATTTGACTCTCATTGGCCAAAGGGGTTGCATGGACAATTTACTAGGGAACCGCTGTCACCCATGCTTTTTTTAACTGAGAAAGGACATTTTTTTTTGTTTGCAGACAGGACTCTCCGTATGAATATGTGTAGCTTCTAGCACGCATAAGTGAGTCATATTGCGAGCCTGACTGATAATCGTAAATTGGTTGATATGTGAAAGGACACTTGGGATTGTACAGTAAGTATTGTCCAGTCATGGAACCACATCTAATATTGCACAATATGGGTGGGATTTTCTGGCCCAGACACCAACAGGCATCATCATGGGTCAGGCTTCTCGGGGGGGGGGGGGGGGGGGGGGGGGGGGAGGGGGGGGGGTGAGGGAGGGGAGATCAGGTCAGGCCTCAGAGGGGAGGAGGTCTTGGACATTGGTGGTGGGCTTTGGGTGAGTCATCATTTGGGGTGGTGTCAGGCCATGGGTGAAAAGTCTCTCTAAAGTTTGCTGTCCCACCCACAATGATGTCTGTCAATGTTGGGGCTGGAAAATCCCAACTGATGTTTTGAGTTTTGCGAACATGTGCTGGTTGACTATAGTCTGTGCACTGCCTTTTGCAAACAGCTGTAAGGACTCACTGTTTGATCTAATACACCTGTCATTGGGACATACAGCCTACATACCTGACATCACACCAGCACTGAAATTCATATACCGCATTGTGTGCCAGACAGAACATCTTTTTGGCTTGACAGGAGCATGTTGATAGTGGAGTGTACCCCTACTACAGACTAACAGCCTGAAATGGCTGGCTTTGCCTGTTGCTCACATTTTTGAGACATATTACCCTTCCAAGAAATTTTAGAGAGACTGGGCGCTTTTTGGGACTGACAATGGCAACCTTCGACCCATTTATTAGTTCCTGCGAAAAACAGAGAACAATAATCTGATTGGGATCGCCATTATCGCACACAGTAGCTTTGATGTACCCTATTATGGCATCAGTTTTCATGGTGAGTAAATGATTCAGGCTCTACTTACGAGGTTGCTAGTATAGCAAAGTTATATTTCACTGAGATAGAACGATCTGCCAGATGGACCATCCATGGCTAACTATGGATTTTAAGGACAGTATAACATTGAAAGTAATGATGTACAGTGCTGTCCAGAAGACTGGGATCATTTCAAAAAACAGTGAAGGATGAGTTAAAAATAGTAAAGAGGGAAAAATTAGAGCATGAGAGAAAACAAGCAAGAAATATAAAAACAGACAATACAAGGTTCTACAAGTATATAAAAAAGGAAAGAATAGCTTAAGTAAGCATTGGTCCAGTACAGGGTGAGATTGGGAATTAATAATGAGAAACAAGGAAATAGCAGGGACTACGGACAATTATTTTGTATCAGTCTTCACAGAAGAATACACAAAGTTTCCCAAGAATGGTTGAAAAGGGAAGGAGGAGTTTAATTCCGATCATTAGAGAAACTAATGGGACTAAAGGCTGATCACCCAGGGCCTGATGACTTGCATCCTAAAGTTTTAGAGGAAATGGTTGCAGAGATAGTAGATGCATTGGTTGTAATTTCCAAAATTCCCTTGGTCCCAGAGAACTCGAAAACTGCAATTATAACAAAATTCAAGAAAAGTGGGAGACAGAAAACATAAAACTAGGCGAGTTAGTCCAAAAGCGTGACACAGTAGCACAGTGGTTAGCACCTTTGCTTCACAACTCCAGGGTTCCAGTTTCGATTCCTGGCTTGGGTCACTCGATAGGGCCAGAAAATCCCATTAGAGAATGCGGAGTCTACACATTCTCCCTGTGTCTGCTCCGGTTTCCTCCCACAAGTCCCGAAAGATGTGCTGTTAGGTAATTTTGACATTCTGAATTCTCCCTCTGTGTACCTGAACAGGCGTCGGAATTTGGCGACATTTGGGCATTTCACAGTAACTTCATTACAGTGTTAATGTAAGCCTACTTGTGACAATAAAGATTATTATTATTCTAATCCATCACTGGGAAAATGCTAAAATTCATAATTAAGTAGGTAGTAGAACGATATTTAGAAAATCATAATAAAATCAGGCAGAGTCAACATAGATTTGTGAAGGGGAAATTATGTTTGATAAATTTCTTCGAGTTCTTTGACGGTGTAACAAGCGATAAGGGGGGACCAGTAAATGCAATATATTGGATTTCAAAAAGGCATTTGATAAGGTGCCACAAAAACAGTTTACTACACAAGATAAGAGTTCAACATGCTGGCTGTGATATGTTGACTAGCTTACATGAAACAGAGAATCAGGATAACTAGATCACTTACTTATTACTTGTTTGGTTCAATGCTGGGGTGTTATGGGCCAGGGTTTAGAGAACCCCAAAGTGTATCATGGAGTTCACCTGACCCACAACTTTTAATAGATGGTGGCATGTGGAGCACATGGCCGACTCTACAGGTGGGGTACAGCAGAAATGGAAAAGTATTTTTTAAAGCTAAACAATGTTTATTCTATGAACACAAGTTAACCCTTTTAAAACATACAGTGAACATCTTAGCAACCATTAATTCAAATACAACCCCCAAAGAATACAACGCTAAGTACTCCGTTAAGCTTTCCTTTTGACATCCATAAGACTTAACACCATTTACCAGAAGCACTTCAGGTCAGTCACGACTGTTATTAGTTTTAAATCACCAGGATCGATTTACAGTCTTTAGATTACAGAGAGAAACTCATTCACCTTCTGGCTGTGACTGCAGCTATCCAGCTCTGAAAACAAAACTAAAACGCACCCTGCAGCCTGCTCAAAACGAAAGTAAAAAGCTGACAGACAGCCCAGCTCCACCCACTCTCTGACATCACTACAGGAGCAAACACCCATTTCTTAAAGGTACTCTCACTATAGATATTTATATACACACCCATTTCTTAAAGGTACTCTCACATGACATGGGGTCACAACTATTTACAATCTATATTAATGACCAAGATGAAGGGACAGACTGTATGTTGGCCAAATTTGCTGATGATACAAAGATATGTAGGAAAGAAAGTCACGCGTAGGATATGAAGAGTCTGCAATGGAACATTGATAGATTAACTGAGTGGGGAAAAAATTAGCAGATGGAATAAATGTGGAAAAATGGCACATTTTTCATTTTGGCAGCAAGAACCAAATGCAGAGAGAATGTAGAATGCTGAAGTACAGTGGATCTGTGTAACCTTGTACATGAAACGCAAAAACTTAGCATACAGCAAGTAAGTAGGAAGGCACGTGGAATGTTCTCCTTTAAGCAAGGGCGCTGGGGTATAAAAGTAGGGAAGTCTCGCTGCAGTTGTAGAGGGCATTGGTGATACCTCACCTGGAGTAGAGTGAACAGTTTTAGTCTCCTGACTTAAGGTGGGATTTACTTGCATGAGAAGCAGTTCAGAAAATGTTCACTAGGCTGATTCCTGGGATGAAGGGGTTGGTTTATGAGGCAAGGATGAGCAGTATGCACCTATACTCATTGGAGTTTTGAAGAATGAGGAGTGATCTTATTGAAACATAAAAGATTCGGAGGAGGCTTGGCAATGAAGATGCTGGGGGAATCTAGAACTCGGGGACAAGTTTTAAAAATAACGAATGGAGGGCGGCACATGGCACAGTGGTTAGCACTGGGGCTGCAGTGCTGAGGACCCAGGTTTAAATCCCGGCCCTGGGTCACTGCCTGTGTGGAGTATGCATTCTCCCCGTGTGTGCGTGGGTTTCACCCCCACACCCCAAAGATGTGTAGGTTAGGTGGATTGGCCACGCTAAATTGCCCCTTAATTGGAAAATAAATAAATACTTGGGTACTCGAAATTTATTTAAAAAAAATAAAGAATGGGATTTTCTGGCCCTATCAAGCACCTGCCACGGGAGTTCAGTGATCCAGCCAACAGGCCATTGACTTTCAGCGGGACCGGAGAATCCTGGCGGTGGGTGTGCTGTAAAATCCCACCCAAGAGATCTCCTATTTAAGGCAGCAATGGAGAGAAATGTATTCTCTCAGAGCGTGGTTAGACTTTGGCATTCTCTTTCACAGAGAGCAGTGGAGGCTGGTTCATTGATTGTATTCAAGGTTAAATTAGATGAGATTTCTGATTGACAAACCCATTCAGCATGATGGGGACAGGCAACAAAGTGAACTTAAGACTACAATCAGATGAGCCATGACCTTATTGATTGACTGAGCAGGTTTTATGGGCCAAATGGCCCATTGCTGCTCCTATTTTTATATTCTCTTCTGATCATAACCTTTGATTCAAAGTCCAAACTGTGATAAAGGATGAGCAAATTCATTACATTCAAATAAAGATATCAATCACCAATATCATTTTGAGGCCCACCGAGGTGATGATCAATTTTCCATAATGTTCACATGTATGAAGTTATACGATCCTTGGACATCCTCACATCTCATGATAAGACAATTAACAAATACCATGTACACATGTAACTAATTAATTGCAAGGTAATCATTATTAACTGAGTTAATGTAGAAAATATTACTTCTTGAGGAGACAGCTTGGTCAGAGGTCACTCATCCACCATCAAATGGGGGAAAGCTCTCAGCTGGTTGGAGTCATATCTGGTACAAAGGAAGATGGTTGTGGTGGTTGGAGGTCAATCATCTCAGCTCCAGGAGTTCCTCAGGGTAGTGTCCAAGGCCCAACCATCTTCAGGTTCTTCACAAATGACCTTCCTTCCATCATAAGGTCAGAAGTGGGGATGTTTGCAGATGACTGCATAACGTTCAGCATCATTCCTATCTCCTCAAATAATGAAGCAGTCCATGCCAAACTGCAGCAAGACCTGGACAATATCCAGGCTTGGGATGAGAAGTGGCAAGTTACATTCGGGCCACACAAGTGCCAGGCAATGACCATCTCCTACAAGAGAGTATCTAACCACCGTCCCTTCACATAGAATGGCATTACCATCGCTGAATCCCCCACAGTTCAAACTGGTCACAGGCATTCAAGAGCCTGCGTACAGTCGCGGGATCTGAGCAGAAGACGGTGACGTCGTACATGTACAGGGAGGCCTTGACTTGCACGCCTCCGCTGCCTGGGATCGTCACTCCTTATACCCAGATCCTTCCTGATGGACTCGGCAAAAGTTTCTCTGCAGCACACAAACAGTGCCGAGGAGAGTGGGCAAGGAGACCCCCACAAGTGCCATTCCACCTGGTCCCCATTTGGCACTTGCCCGAGGTCTCCAGGGCAAAGAAGATGAATCCCAAAGCCTCAGGTACCTCAGGAATCTGCACATTCGAGTGAGACTAACTGTCTCGCTCTACAATGCAGATTTGCCAAAAAGTGATCCTACCCACAATGGGCGGGATTTACTTCACAACGCCTCGCGAGATCGGCATTGCGAGCTGGGTCTATCTGAGGAGTGGGGCCTCCCAGCTTTTATTGGCAATGTTGCACCGTGGCGAGCTGCTTTTCTGACACAGCATGGCTATTGGTTCGTGCCATAAGGTTGCTTCTGACACATAATTCCACTGAGACTCAGTCCTTTTTTCTAAATGTGGGAAATCTGATTTGGGAAAAGTAGGGGTGGACTAGGTACTTCATTCATCTATCACGTCCTGACAGAACGCCATTCAGATATTCAAGCTTGCTGAATAAATTTGCCCTCCGCCAGATATCTGCCTTTTCTGGAACCAAGTAACCTGAATGAGGCAGGTATATTTACATTTTCAATGAGTTAGTTCGGAATGTGGTGACATTAATATTCAGATGTATATTGTGAAAAGAAATTGGTTTCATCGACAACATATCACCTCAAAAAGTGCCAGCGGGCTACTCCACAATTTCTGCCCACCCCCCTTACACACTCGTCCATCATCGAATCATAGAATCCCTACAGTGCAGAAGGAGGCCATTCGGCCCATTCGAGTCTGCACCTACCCTCTGAAAAAGCACCCTACCTAGGCCCACTCCCCCGCCCTGTCCCCATAACCCCAACTAACCTTTGGACAATAAGCGGAAATTTAACATGGCCAGTACACCTAAACTGTACACCTTTGGACTGTGGCAGGAAACCAGAGTACCAAGAGGAACCCAAGCAGACACGGGGAGAATGTACAAACTCCACATAGACAGTCACCAATGCTGGAATTGAACCCAGGTCCCTTGCACTGAGGTAGCAGTGCTAACCTCGGAGCCATCATGCCACCCCAGACAGGGCCTCAACTGGCACAGGTTCTAATCCTTAAGATTTGGAAATAGCTCCCTTACCATATTTCCAGTGTTGGACGTGAGTCAAAGAATTCTTAAAGTTAACTTTTAACGGTTCCTCCAAGATTCAGTAAAGTGAATGTTGCCACAGTAACGTGGACTCTCTGAGTGGTCTGTAACACATCACTACCACAAGATCAAGTAACAGTTTCAAAGTAGGGATATTCATGGAACATTTAGCCATAAGCAGAAATATCAGCATGAAAGAGACATGACTGTTAATACAAAGGGGTAAAAATGTGCCTCATCCTGCCCTGTTACCAGAGCATCGTACAACATGATTGATGGAATAAATGAGTTGCTGAGTCTAGACAGTAATAGGAAGTATCAAGCCATTCTTAATCCAGTACACATGAGGCCTGTCTGCCTTCTTAGGTGGTAATGAAAGATCCCACAACTTTATTTGAAGACTGTAATGAACTCCAATTGGCTTTATTGGTTGGCCAATTGGAGTATGAGCTCCCTCATTGATAGCTCATTGAGGGGGCCCATATAATCACCTGTGTAGGCTTTGTGAGCCAGTCTTAAGTTGACTGGACTGCTGGCAGCACTGTTTGTAGCTGCTCCTGTAATACCGTTATTGTAAATAAATATTGGTGTGGTGACGGAACTCCTGCCTCCCGTGGATTACTACAGTGGCGACGAGGTAAACTAAGAATTTTGCGGAGACCAGCTGCCGCACTCGGAGGGTAAGCCTTGCCATTTTTAAAATGCCGTTTTTTGGAAGGTTAGAGCCATTCGACCCGGCTATTGAGGACTGGTCCCAGTATGTGGAGAGAATGTGTTACTTCTTCCGGGCAAATGATATACTGACGGAGGAAAGGAGATGGCTTATCCTGCTGTCGGCGTGCGGACCCTCAGCTTTTGCCATTATACGTAGTCTGACTTATCCTGATGCACCGGACACGAAAACTTTCCAGGTAGTAACGGAATTGGTGAAAGAGCACTACGACCCAAAACCACCCCTCATTTTGCGTAGGTACAGATTCTACACAGCGAAGCGGGAAGACAGGGAGTCAGTCACGAATTTCTAGACCCGCCTGAGAAGGCTGGAGGAAAAATGTGAGTTCGGCCCGACGCTAAATGAAATGCTTCGGGTCCATTTAGTGTGTGGTATAAACGACTTCACAATACAGAAACGTCTATTGGCGGAAACGGAGCTAGACTGCAGGCAAGCGTTACAGCTCGCACTGTCCCTAGAAAAGGCAGTAAGTGGGGCACAGGAACTACAGGACACGCCAATGGAGGTAGATACCTGTGAGAGGGACTACCACAACGGATCCTGCTACCAGATAGCCGCCCTCAGGAAAAACCTGAGGAATAGAGGGAAAAAGGAAAACCCCAGAACTGCCCCCAAGTCTGCCAGGACTAACTGGAGACAGAGGGAAGTACCGGCTGAGGCTCCCCCAACAGAGAAGGACCGTTTCTGGCACTAGACAGAGTGGGGTAACAACGACAGAAACCCTAGAAGGAGGTGGCAAAAGAGGAATAGCAGGTGGGGACACAGGGAAGTACACAACCTAGACGTCCCATCCTCCTCCAAAGAGGAACTAGTATATAATATTGCAATGAAGAAAGCAGAACCCATTAGGATTACCCCACAGGTGAACGGGCGGCCGACAATAATGGAAATAGACACGGGTGCGGCCGTATCAGTAATGGGAGTGGCAGCATTTAGAAAAATCAAAGTTGGACTCCAGCCACTAACCCTAACAAAAACATTGACGAAACTTAAAACCTACACGGGGGAACCCCTGGAAGTTCTAGGCACGACTCATGTACCCGTGGAATATGAGAAACAATTGCTCAGATTACCGTTGACTTTAGTAGAGGGCTCCGGACTGAGCTTAATTGGACGGAACTGGCTGAAAGACCTAAAATTAGATTGGATGAAAATTTTCCAGAGTGGAAGCGGGCAGTTGAGTGGAGTACTCCAAAAATACCCAGAGGTCTTCCAGGAAGGTTTGAGGGAAATCATAGGCGCCAAAGCAACTTTGCACGTGGACCCAGAAGCCCTTCCGAAATTTTGTAAGGCCAGGCCGGTACCTTTTGCATTAAGGAAGAAAGTAGATGACGAAATAGAAAGGTTACGGCGCGACGGCATTATCAGACCAGTACAGTTCTCGGAATGGACAGCGCCGGTGGTACCAATTTTGAAGCCAGACGGCGCGATACGTCTCTGTGGAGATTTCAAACAGACAGTAAACAAATACGCACTGCTGGACAAATACCCAATCCCGAAAATAGACGACCTATATGCCAAATTGGCAGGTGGGCTTTTGTTCACGAAACTGGACATGAGCCACGCCTACCTGCAGTTAAAACTGGACAAGGGCTCCCAGAAGTTTGCTACGATCAACACCCTGAAGGGCCTTTTTCGTTATACTAGGCTACCTTTCGGAGTGTCATCAGCCTGCGCTATATTCCAGCGTACGATGGAAAATATTCTGCAGGGACTACCGCAGGTGGCGATTTATTTGGACGATGTCTTAATCACGGGTAGGACAAACAGGGAACACTTAAGGAACTTGGAGGAAGTGCTCAGGCGTTTCGCAAAGGCAGGCGTACGGCTAAAAAGGGAAAAATGTGTTTTTCTGGCCCCACAAGTGACGTACCTGGGATATAAAGTAGACGAGTCAGGCTTACACCCATTAGAAGACCGAGTAAGGGCAATAAAAGAAGCCCCAGCTCCCACCACGGTCCAGGAGTTACGATCATTTCTAGGGTTGATAACCTATTATGGAAAATTTATTGAAAATAGGGCATCCATCCTAGAACCCCTCCACCAGCTACTAAAAAAGGGGCAAGAATGGAAATGGTCCACCCGCCAAAACCGAGCATTTAGGGACATTAAGGAACAGCTGTCATCCGAAAATGTCCTAGAGCATTATGACCCAAGGAGTTGGTGGTCACTTGTGATGCATCCCCCTATGGGGTAGGAGCCGTCTTAGCCCATAGAGGAAGGAATGGGGAAGAACGGCCAATAGCCTATGCTTCGAGGGCCTTGGCGATGGCTGAGAGGAAGTACGCCCAAATCGAGAAGGAAGGACTGGCGGTGATATTCGCAGTAAAAAAATTTCACCAGTATCTGTACGGGCGGAAATTCACCATAGTGACGGACCATAAGCCATTATTAGGGTTATTAAAAGAAGACAAGTCAATACCCCCGATTGCATCAGCTAGAATCCAACGCTGGGCGTTGCTACTGGCGGCATATAGATACGTTCTGGAGCACAGACCGGGAACGCGAGTAGCACATGCAGATGCTTTGAGCAGACTTCCCCTCCCGGACACTCCGCCGCAAATACCAAAAGTAGAGGAGACAGTAATGACTCTAAATTTTTTGGACACCCTACCAGTAGACGCACAACATATTCGGTTGTGGACGCAAAAAGACCCAGTTTTAGCCAAGATGAAGCATTTACTGCTAACAGGGGAACTGGACAGACCAGTGGAGCCCCAGATGCACCCATACTGGAGCAGAACGGACCAAATAACCGTAGAAGACGGTATCCTAATATGGGGAGCCCGGGTAATCGTCCCAGCTCAGGGCCGTCAGGCAATCTTAACCGAGTTACATCACGGACACCCATGGGTGTCTAAAATGAAGATGCTAGCTCAAAGCTACGTTTGGTGGCCAGGTTTGGACACAGACATAGCAGCCTTGGTACGTCGGTGCCAGGAGTGCCAACAGGGGCAAAGAGTGCCAACAGCGGAGCCATTGCACCCGTGGGAATGGCCAGGCAGACCGTGGACCCGCCTGCATATTGACCACGCCGGCCTTTTCATGGGCTCAATATTTTTGGTGATAGTGGATGCCCACTCCAAATGGTTGGACGTCCATCAGGTAAACACGGCAAGCACAGCATCGACAATTGAAAAGCTCAGGGCCTCGTTTGCAACACATGGACTTCCGGAGGTATTGGTGTCGGATAACGGAATGGCATTCACAAGTGGGGAATTTGGAAAATTCCTGAAGGAGTACGGAATCCGTCACATCAAGACGGCCCCCTACCATCCAGCGACCAACGGCCTGGCAGAGAGAGCAGTCCAGAAACTTAAAGTGGGACTCAAGAAGCAGCCGGCAGCGTCAATGGACACAAAGCTCCCCCGCTGGCTGTTTGATTACAGGACCACACCGCATTCCACAACGGGCATACCGCCAGCTGAACTCTTAATGGGAAGGCGGCTGCGAACGAGGCTGAGTCTCTTTTTCCCAAATTTAACGGGGAAAGTGGAGAAACAACAGGAGGCCCAACGCAGGGGGCATGATAATAGTCGGCAGCAGAGACACTTCCAGGTGGGGGCACCGGTTTGGGTCAAGAATTATGGGAATGGACCAACGTGGGTCAAAGGAACGGTAGAGTCCCAAACAGGGCCCATATCCTATGAGGTTTCAATAGGAGGTAAGGTGCTGAAGAAACACCTAGATCAAATAAGGGCAGCGGAACCACACCTGGAGGCAGGCGAAGCAGGACCGCCTCAAGCTGGGATAGCCCAGACAGAAAGGATACCCACACCCCAGCCCCGAGCAATTTCTCCAGACCCCGTCATCCAGTCGTCAGAGTCGGAGTTGGACACGTTCGACGAGGCCGCCGCGACACCTCTCCCCAAGGAGGAGGAAGAACAACTTCCAAGGAGGTCGTCAAGGAAAAGACGGGCACCTATAAGGTACACCCCACCCACTTCGGAGAACGACCCGGCGGACGACACAGAGGTGACAGACCCAGACATGAGGAGCAGGAAGAAGCTCAGAGGAATGCCAGCTGGCAGGAATTCCTTGGACCTTGGGGGGGAGGTGTGTAATGAACTCCAATTGGCTTTATTGGTTGGCCAAATGGAGTATGAGCTCCCTCAATGATAGCTCATTGAGGGGGCCCATATAATCACCTGTGTAGGCTTTGTGAGCCAGTCTTAAGTTGACTGGACTGCTGGCAGCACTGTTTGTAGCTGCTCCTGTAATACCGTTATTTTAAATAAATATTGGTGTGGTGACAGAACTCCTGCCTCCCGTGGATTACTACAAAGACGTACAGAGGAGCCAACCTGATCAATATTTTATCCTCGATCAACACCATCAAAACAGATTATCTGGCCATTTATTTCAGTTCCGCTTGTTGGACCTTGCTCTGCACAAATTGGCTGTTGCATTTCCCCAAATTAAAATAATGACCACACTTCAAAGTAGTTTATTGACTGTGACTTGCTTTGGAACATCCCAATATTTGAAAAGGCGCAATATAAATGCAAGCATTTCTTTTCAAAGAAAAAATAGGCACAATGGTGCCAGGATGCGAAATCTGTCTGCACCCTGATACAGTTAGTAATGTTTCCAGCAAAACAATTTGCCTGTCAGTTAACAAATATATGTCAATATTTGGATCATAACAATATAATAAAAATAGGTTGATAATGTGAAATTGTGCCACTGATATCAGTGCAGTGGTGGCTTTGAGACTTACTATCTAACTCCCTCAGAACACAGGCATACCTGTGCATAAATAGGGTATCTACCACACTTTCAACAAAGTAAAGCCAGTGAAGCAGAAGCGATTCTGAGGAACTTTCCAGGTGTTGTTTTCTCTATGCAAAAATAAAATTATTTTTAATGTAAACATCCATTCTATTTGACACATAAAAAGTGCTGTAATGGCACTTTGTAAACTCATGTTGTCATAATATACACCAGTATATCATGGTGCAGACACACACTGATGGACATACACTGGGACCAATCAACATGCACAAACACCGCAGCCAATCACCAGTTAGAACACACGCACTATAAAGGCAGAGGGCATCACGGTTCCCGCTCATTCTGGGTGCTGCCTCTCAGTGTAACAAGAGCTCATCAAGTTTAGCACAGACTCATACCACGTGCTGAGAGATTCAACTGGTTCGAACAGGCTTAGGTCTCTAGTTAAACTAACATCGTTGAAACCCACAGTTCTCGCATGTCGATTAGTTCATAGTTAGTTAATAAAACAGAGTTGAACCTACCTCAGTGTTGGTGGTATATGTTAACCTCGCAAGTCTACATTATCCAACACTTCACATGTTACTTGGATTTTGCATTGTTTGGCAAAACGGAAACCCTGCTTGAGCTGAGATCCTTACTCACTACAAGTATAAAACAAAAGGAAGTGCACTATTGTGATTTTTGGATCTGTGAATTTTCACCAAGCTTCGGACCTTTATCTGCAACCATTTGTTGCAGGTGCTTCACTTTGCACCAATGTTTGATGCAAGAGTAATTTCCCATCCAAAGATTTTAGAAATCTTTATAATTGTACTGCCTGTACAATTCACAAGGCTTTGGGGAAAAAGTAGGGCAACAAAATTAATTGAATATATCCACCAAAGAGCCAGAAAGAGGCACAATGGGTTCAATGTTCTTCTTCTGTGCTGTATCATTGTTTGCTTTTAAATATCTACACGTAAATTATCACACAATGAAGTCCTGAGTGTCTGTCTTAAAGTGCTGTCTTATTGTAGTGTTTCAATGCGGCATATCCCCCCAACGGCTGCAGTACGAGAGGCAGCAGGCGGGTGTATCTAAGTCAAGTGGTCAGTGACCTCCAAGAGCTCAGGCTTCAGATGGCCTGGCTGCAGTAACACACATTTACTAGAGCAGTCCTGCCCATTATCTTTCAGGTGCAGAATGGGCTTTCATTAAAGGGATCATGGTGATCCAGACATGCTGTCACCTTGACCATGTTGGTCCAGCAAAGGCAATGGGCCTGCCAACATCCCACCTCTGGTACTGAAGACTTATGGTCCAGAATTAGCTGTGTCTCTAAGTTTCACCAGTACACCTACAACACTGGTATCTATCTTACAGTGTGGGATATTTCCCAGGATTCCTTTGTCCACAAAAGACAGGACAAATCCAATGTGGCCAATTACTGTCTCAACAATCTACTTGTGATCATCAGCAAAGTGGCGAAAGGTGTCACCAACAGTGTTAGCAAGCAACACTTGCTTCTTGGTAACCTGCTCTCCAATGTTCAATTTGGGTTCAGCCAGGATCACTTGGCTCCAGACCTCATTACAACATGGACAAAAGAGCTGAACTCATAAGCCGAGATGAAAGTGACTATTTTAGACATCAAGCCAACATTTGAATGAGGTCAGTAACCAACTCTAGTAAAATTGAAGTAAATGGGAATCAGGGAATCTCCAATGATTGGATTCAGACTGAGAAAAAAGGCAGACAGTGGTGGTTGTTGGAGGCCTATCATCTCAGCCCCAGGACACTGCTGCTGGTGTTCATCAGGGGAATGTCCTAGGCCCAAACATTTTCAGCTGCATGATCAATAACCTTCTCTCAAATATAAGGTTAGAAGTGAGGATGCTCTTTAATGATTGCACAGCGTTCAATTTCATTTGCAGCTCTTCAGATACTGAAGCAGTCTGCACCCACATGCAGTAAGACTTGGACACATTCAGGCTCGGGTTGATAAATGGCAAGTAACATTTGTGCTACACAAATGACCAGATGATGACCATCTCCAACAAGAAAAAAATCTAACCATCTCCCCTGTGACATTCAATGGCATTACCAATGCTGAATCACCCACCAAAAACATCCTGGGGGTTACCATGGACCAGAAATTGAAGAGGACCAGCCGATAAATACAGAAAAGATGCTGGGAATTCTGAGACCAGTAACACACCTTCAGATTTCCCAAAGCCTGTCCCACTACAAGGCATACATAGGAGTATGATGTTCTTTACTTATCTGGATAATTGCAGATCTAACAGCACTCGAAAAGCCTGACAGCATGTGAAGACGAAGCAGCCCACTTGATCAGTACCACATCCATTCCATTGCCCATCAATGCACATTGCCAGCAATGTGTACAGTATGCAAGATGCACTGAAGCAACTTATCAAGGCTCCTTCGACAACATCTTCCAAAACCCACAATGTCCACCACTTGGTATTGACAAGGGCAGTGACTGCATTGGAACATAACCACCTAAATGTTCCTCTCCACACAATCCTGACTTGACTCTGTTATTTCAATGTCACTGGGTCAAATAGTTGAACATCCTAACTGACAGCACAGTGCGAGTACCTACACAACATGCACAACTGGTTCAATATGGTGGCTTGCAATCCCTTCTCAAGGGCAATTAGGAATGGGAAATAAATTTGGCTTTGCCAGTGACACTCATAATGCATGCACAATGAGGGCAGCACGGTGGCGCAGTGGTTAGCATTGCAGCCTCACGGCACCGAGGTCCCAGGTTCGATCCCAGTTCTGGATCACTGTCCGCGTGGAGTTTGCACATTCGCCGTATGTCTGCGTGGGTTTCGCCCCACAACCCAAAGATGTGAGGGTAGGTGGATTGGCCACACTAAATTGGCCCTTAATTGGAAAAAATGAATTGGGCTCTCTAAATTTATAAAAAGAATTAATGCATATACAATTAAAAAATATAGTTTGATTCCCATTTCACAACTATCAGCTGGCTGTGCAGCAATATCATAAATCTGCGGTAGATGAGTGATGGCATTAAGAATGGCAGAATTTCCCTCAATCCCAAAAGCCTTTGAATCCATAGAATCCCTGCAGTGCAGAATGAGGTCATTCAGCCCAGCGAATCTGATCCGACCCTCCGAAAAAGCACCCTACCTAAGCCCTATCCCCATTACCATGTAACCGCACATAACTTGCACATCTTTGGACTGTGGAAGGAAACCGGAGCACCTGGAGAAAACACACGCAGACACGGGGAGAACCTGCGAATTTCACATCGACAGTCACCCAAAGCTGGAATCGAACCCGGTCCTTAGCACTGTGAATAAAATACTATTTAATATTTTGAATAGAAAAACTCCCCCAAGGAAAGGAAATGCCCTTTGCCCTTCATTACTAGTTAACAATTTCAACTTTTCTTACCAGTGGGATACTAATTACAGAAAATTGATCAACCGATTCAGATCAATGTTTCTCAGAGCCGACAACTTTAATTTCTCCCATGTATGTTGAATGGGAAGTAAAAGAGCCAAACCATTACAAACTGTACTGCAGTGCCCTCACGAATAAATTCACTTTCCAATGTGAAGTAATGCAAATTTATATCAAGCATTGATTAAATCACTAATCACCTAAAAGTACTCAGTGGAATAATAGTTGGCATATTTGATCCCTGTTTGCTTGCCTTTAAGTGGACTTTAATTAGTACCCAGGAAGAATCCAAAACACTGGGTTGACTTCAGGAATCGAAATGATCCCAAATAGAAAGTTGCTATTTTGGATTGGCATCACATCTGCCAGTCAAAAGATTTCACACCTCATTTGGGTTCAGATGAAGCAGATCATTTATAAGGCTGCAGAGTGCCATGTCCTATCCAAGTTGTTGTGCATCAACATCGGCTCACAGCTCTAAGTGCTGCAGCATTGTTCAGAGAACAGGAATCTGTTGGTGAATGGGAAAAATCAATCAATCAGAATTATAGGGAGGTGTTTCTACATTTTTAATGTGAAAAGATGCAATCAACTAACTCGAGGCACCGATCTGAGATTAGTTCTGAACTTTTATTCTCAGGCAGGTTCCCGAGAATGGTTAACATAACTAACATTGCTGTCAAGATTGGAGCACATCCTCAGTCCTTGTCTTGAATTACATGCTGAATATCTGTTGATAATGCAGTGATGTTGAACAGCATGGGTGGGATTTCCTGAGCCCACACAATGTTGGCAAAGCGCATGCACTGCAATGTTGCCATGTAAAGCCCAATTGGCCTAGAGTCATGTTGCCTCGCAATTCACAATGATGAATACAGGAAAGAATGTTATGATCATTGTTGATGTTATAACTGGATGAGAAGATCCCATAATGGAACCCTGGCTAAAAAGACAATAACTTTTTAAAATAAAATGTGAAAGACCAGAGTCACAGGGCCATTAATTAGCTTTATCAACAAGAAATAAAATGATTAAATGTACAAAAATTGGATTAGGATACTATACATCCTTACTCCCCCTTAGCTTAATAATTATACATACGTACATCTTAATCTACAATAGTCTCATCACACAAAGTCCCTTTTAAGCACACAAGATGACTGTGGGAAAATACATTCTCCAATCTGAACCCCAAGTGAATGTTTGTGGATGTCTCCTCGGAATCACCCCTAAATGATTGTGCTGGGACACTCTGGGCTGGTGCATGGTCAATACCAGCTCCACAGGCCCCAGAGTCCCAGCACAAGTGATTTAACCAATTACTTGTATAGAAATTCCTGCAATCTTTGGCCCTTAGCTGCCCAATAATTGTAGCCATCAGGTGCGTAAGTTGAAATAAAAATACTGTTTATTTATATCAGAAATAAAGATGAAATATGCAGTACTTACAATGGAATAACCTGCAAGCTAATCTGCTACCCCCTTTAACTGTCCCACTCTCTACCCACACATTCATATGACAAATACAGAGAGGTGCACAAGGGTAAAAATGATGAAGATTAGGGTAAAAGGGATGAAAGTCCTTGCTTTCGATGATTATTTCTTTACAGCAGGCTATCATCCCAGTATACCGATCGATCAAAGCCACTGGTGTACAGTTGCTGATGGTCTCCTTGCAGAAACATTCATTCAGTACTCACAGGCAGTAGAATTTTTTTCTGAAGAGACACTTTAGCCTTTGTCAAACTGTGCCTTTGACTCAAAGGTCCACCTTTAAATCTACTTCTCTATTAAGACTCTTTGTCTCACATCAAACCCAGCTTCCAGTCTGAGTTTTAAATTCAAGCCTTTGCAGTTGCAATGCCATGACTTCCAGCCTTACTGGGGAGAGAGAAGAGATCTATCGCTGGAGTTTGAGAGAAATTTAATCATATCAGATCGAGAGAAAATCAGAGTTGGCCTGCCAATTTCAGAACCAAAAACAAAACTAAACATCTGAGCCTTGTGACACTGAGAAACTTTCCAGCGAAAGCAAAGTTAATCACCACTAGTTACCAGCATTTTGAGCCAGTTCATTGGCCGCCAGCCAAGTCAGTCAAACTGAGTCATCACTGAACTCTCACGGCTGCATTAAAGTCACAGGTCCATTAATCATCCATAGATCAACATTGCAATAACAAAATAACAGGGGGAAACAGAAAACTAACAGGATTTAAACAGGAGGATTCCTACAATTGCCCTGCTAGTTCTATTTATTCCTCACGTTGTAGCCCTCTCTAAATACAATAGAAACACAACTGGAACTTAACCGACCCCTCACATACAAACACCGTTGTCCAGCATGAATTTAACTTTTGGTTTTACCCTTTCAGTCACAGAAACATTGAACTAAACATACATAAAATTATGCCTTATTTCTAAAGTTTACCAAGAGAAATATAAATCCCTTAAAACTACCTTTGTTTTCCCAACAATCCACCAACATGTCTATGTCTTTTTGTAGTTAAAGACAATCCTCATCACAGTTGACGTTTCCAATGCCCATATCATCTGCAAGTATTGAAATTATTCTGTGAATGACCACACTCTAGGTCATTAATGCACATCTGGAAGAGCAAGGGTCACAACACTGACCTCTGAATAACTCCACTCCAAACTTTCCTCCAATTTGAATAAAACAACTACTTATCACTGCTCTCTGTTTCCCGTCATTCAGCCAATTTCTTATCCATGTGTTTATTTTCCCTTTTATTTCCTGAACTAGACTTTTGCTCACACATGTGTTGTGTGGCACTGTATCAAATGCCTTTTGAAAGTCCATATGCACCACATCAACAGTGTCGCCCTCAACAACCTTCTCTGTGACCGTCTCAAAATGCTCCAGCAAATTTTAAAAACATGATTTTCACGAAATGAATCCATGTTGGCTTTCCTTAGTTATAGAGTTTTTAACAGCACGGAATGAGGCCCTTCAGCCCATCGTCAGGCAATCAAGCACCTATTTACTTGAATCCCATTTTCCAGCACTTGGCCTGTAACCTTGTAAGCTCTGGCATTTCAAATGCTCATCTAAATACTTCTGAAATGTTGTGAGGGTTCCTGCCTCTACCACCCTTTCAGGCAGTGAGTTCCAGATTCCAACCACCCACTGGGTGAAAAAGATGTTCCTCACATCCCCTCTAAACATTCTGCCCCTCAACTTAAATCTATGCCCACCGGTTATTGACCCGTCGACTGAGGGGAATGGTTCCTTCCTATCCACCCTATCTGAGCCCCTCATAATTTTATACACAAGTATTATTTAAATGGGAATGAATTAGAAAATGCTGTCGTACAAAGAGACCTGTATTCTGCACCAGTCCATGCGGCTATTAATTTTGTCCCGAAACATAGTTTCCAGAAGTTTCCATGCCACTGAAATCAAACTGACTTGTCTGAAGCTGCTGGCTTTATTCTTTCGCCCTCTTTTGAACAACGGATCTTTTGCTAAATTTGAAAAAGTGCTAAAATCTTTCAACATTTATTTCAATCGAAGAAACAATAAAATATTCAAAGGAGCTAAATTTAACGAGCGAGGCCAGTAGCCAGGCAAACCTGTCAATTAATTCACCAATGATCTGTACAGGGGGGCAGAAGTTTGCAAATATGAAGACTTAAAACCTGAACTCATCAGAGACAGGATAGCAATAGGAGTGGCGGATGACGCACTCTCTTCCCTCATGCAAGAAAAGAAAAATCTAACCCAGGAATTGGCAAATTTGGAATTGGTCAAAACTCCGAGAGCAGCAAAGGAACATTTTAAGGGGTGAAAATAAACCAGCTAGTTCAGCAACAAAGAAACAGAGGTATTCCAGGCCAGGGAAAAGAACAGCTGGACTGACCAGCAGAGTGACCATGCCAACACTATGGAGCAAAGTGCCCTCACATGTCAGGTCAATGTCCTGGAATTTCGACCCAATGCCTTCAATGCACTTGATTGGACACTATGGCAAACTCTGAAACACACAGAAGGTCCAATCAGTATCCATCCACACAAGGTCGTGAGTGTGCAAGCCCAGAAGACACACAGCCATGCTTCTTGGGTGAGGCCAAAGATCTTGAGCCAGAATTTTACATTGCTCAGACAGGCAGGTGCCTAACTTATAAGTTGGTAAAATTGTGTGAGGAAATGTCTGGTGTGTGTCTTGATGTCGTGCAACATTTCCATTGGTGGGTGCGCATGAGAGTCAGAAGCATGCCCACCAACAATCAAGTAAACAATTTAGTCCATTAAAGGACAAAGTAACGCAATTTTACGTGGCCCATCTGCTTTTACGTTTGGCGCCCGGTGGCCTTTACATTTTAGCTGCAACCTCGATTCAGGGTGGGTAGAAATGTCAGGACGTAAATAAAATTAATAAAGATGTCGAAGGCCTGAGGTTTGTGTTTGAATGTGCTGCCTAGACACTGCATAGTTTTTCCATCGCAATTTACTTTTTACAGGTCTGCAGCTCCTTGAGAGTCGTCCACAGCAGCTATCCCTCCCCGGGGGAGCACATTAGACGTGCCAGCCTGCGCCCTCCCTTTTCTCAGCACCCGCCCTCTTCCTGCTCTCCCTGGCAGCGCAAAGCCTTTCCCAGCATGTGTTCAACGCTGGATGCCACTAATTGGCCAAACAGTGTGAAATCATGTTCCGGGGTTCACCACGGCCTGAATAAATTCTCAACTATATTTAACTGCTTGATTTTGGAGTCACAACTAAGCTTTTCTGAGCAACCAGGTAGGAAAGATGATTTTAACCTGTTTGGTGAATTGAAATCCTCAAGAAAGCTTAGCCCTAATTGTTACTGTTGGCAGCTCTGGTATTCAATAACAACTGTCGCTTGGTGGCATGGAACTTGAATATTGTTGGAAAGAGAGACATGTTGCTGAAGCTTTTTCACTCATCCGGACAAATGCAAGGATGCTAAATTTCAAACCATGGCAAACGGCTGGCTTAACATGCTCAACTTTTTTAGATACTTGGATTGGATTGGATTTGTTTATTGTCACGTGTACCGAGGTACAGTGAAAAGTATTATTCTGCAAGCAGCTCAACAGATCATTCAGTACATGGGAAGAAAAGGGAATTAAACAAAATTCAAGAAAATACATAATAGGGCAACACAAGATATACAATGTAACTACATAAGCATTAGCATCGGATGACGCATACAGGGTGTAGTGTTAATGAGGTCAGTCAATAAGAGGGTCATTTAGGAGCCTTCCCATACTTTCCATACTTAGCCTTTCCATGGTAATTTGAGGTAGATCAGGCACTTTTCAAGTCCAACTTTGGGACAAGCCAGTCCTCTTAGAATTTGGCTCCCCACCTGGACAGGCAGGTGCTGCTGAGGCAGGTCAGAGACAAGAAGGTGCCACAACATGGATACACCTTTGGAGGGGTTGGTTTAAGTTAAAAATGCAGAGGAACCAGAGACAGGCCCCTTGCTCAGAGGTGAAACACCTTGAGTAGCTCATTGGGACCATTGGGAGGTGCGTCAGCATGGAGACGCTTTAGAGAGGTTGGTTGAAGTACAAAATGCAGAGGAACCAGCAGACAGGTCCCCTGCTTAGAGGTGAAACCCCTTGAATGACTCTTTGGGACTATTGGGGGGGGGGGGGCAGTGGTTGATAGCCTTAATGTGGTGAATGTGTAACCACTATAAATTTACACTGTACATTATTGTGTCCCTGTGGGCTCCATCTGTTGCGCGGCTGATGAGGAGCATGTACAGGACTCCGCCCTTGGCTCCACCCCCAGCAGGAAATATAAGTGCTGCGGTCCTGCGAGTCCGCCCTCAGTTCAGCATAGTCGCAGGCAGGCTCAATTGTAAGCCGATTAAAGCCCACAGTTTACTTCAACTCGTGTCTCCGAATGAATTGATGGTCGCATCACTTTCCTGCCCATGGTCCACCCATTTGCTCCAAGAAGCCTTTGGTTTCAATGGCTCCTTGAACAACTGTAGGGAAGCTGCTTCAATGGAGCTGGCAGCCTCCCCACATTGTGGGGGGGTGGGGGGAGACACTTTGTCGCCAGTAAATTGCCAGTGTACCATTTAAATTGGGCCTAATTGGGCCCTTTACCATGATAGTTGGCTGCACGACCCTTTCAGAGGGCAGTCGATTTGAGTCCCTGCTCTCACCGGGAAACATCCCTGCGCTGCATTAATCAGACGCTGAAGTAAATGTTACTCAGAACACTTCACAAATAAATGTTTTTTGTTGCGTTTTAAGTAACCTTTACAGACTTCAAAAATAAACAGCATACCAACTAGGACAATCCTCAAGTTGAACAATATAATGAACGGAATTTGCATATCATAAAATTACCGTCATGAAACAGGAGGAAATGTCAAGCTCGGTTAGGCTGCAGCTGCCAAAGTTATTTTCTCCACAGGTCATTAAGAACCAGGAAAAAGTCTAAGCATTGCAAGAAGCACAGAAAATGAAATACAATTTATTATATTGTGGAAGCTTTGCTGAGGACAGTTGACAACCTCTGTGACTTTTTGTATTGGGGAGTTCAGCTCCAGCAGCCTGTCAGTCCGCAGGTTTCAGCAGGGTTTAATCTGTCATAGAGGGTGCATCACTGCAGGGAGGACATGGTGACATTTTCCACTTGAGAAAATCAATCCTGTCACTTACTGATAGGTTCCAGCTGAATCTGCTGATAAGAAAACTGCTGGAGGGAAAAAAAAGCAGAAGCATGCAGAAAGCAATGGAAAGTATGTGTCCTTCAAAGGCTCTGGGGGCAGGTTACATTTTCTTTTTGATGCAAAAGTATAGTTACTAATAGTCATGGTTCGTTTGCAGTATTTCATATTTAAAACGTTGTTTTGTTCGTTAAGTAATATCTAAAACCCTCAGAATTGAATTCAGTCTTTTTCATGCTAAAATAAAATTCTTGAAATACAATACTAAAGGCATAATTCTAACACGGGAACTAATATTTTAAAATGAATGTTTAATTTCACATATCTGTTTCCTTATATTGCTGGAAATATAAACATTTGCTCAACAATCATACACTTCAATTCTTTTTAATTTATGCATTTTTCATGCAATAATTTAACATGACTAGGAATAGAAAGGATTTGGAAAACTTAAAGGTAAACTTCAGAATTTTCAAATCAGTACTTGTTTAACATTTCTAAATGAAGTTTATTTTCAAAGTATATAATTTAATAGAAAGAAGATACCAAGTTTTGAGTTTGCACATTGTCCTATTAGTATGTTTAATATCTTACATAAGGACATATTTCCTGTAAGTATCATCCTTATTTCCTGTAACACATTCCCATCACATTTTGTTCAGTGGCAAAGTGAAATAGCAGTAAATCAGAATTGAAGAGTTAGGAATTTATGAATCAAATGTGATGATAGTGAAAATTATCTGGAAGAAATTATTAAAGACAAACAACCAATCCGGACTTATCAGTAGTAAGAGATTACCAATTATTTTGTACATTGTTTTCATTATTTCTTTCCTCAAACGACTAAGCCTCTCTGACAAGCCTAGCCTGGGTCTCGATCCTTTCACCCAGAGGTATAAATATATGTCCAGCACACTCCCTGTTTTTATTTTTCTATTTAGATCACAATCAACCTTTCTGTTTCAGTAAGAAACATTCATAGATTATCATAGAATCATAGAATTTACAGTGCAGAAGGAGGCCATTCAGCCCATCAAGTCTGCACCGGCTCTTGGAAAGAGCACCCTACCCAAGGTCAACACCTCCACCCTATCCCCATAACCCCAAGGGCAATTTTGGACACTAAGGGCAATTTATCATGGCCAATCCACCTAACCTGCACATCTTTGGACTGTGGGAGGAAACCGGAGCACCCGGAGGAAACCCACGCACACACAGGGAGGATGTGCAGACTCCGCACAGACAGTGACCCAAGCCGGAATTGAACCTGGGACCCTGGAGCTGTGAAGCAATTGTGCTATCCACAATGCTACCGTGCTGCCCTATCCACAATGCTACCATGCTGCCCTTCAGTTAAACAGTGTCCTGAAGAAAGCTTTAGAAATTTGCCCTCTGTTTTTTTCTTCAAATAATTAAAATAAAACAGAAACTGTTGTATGCAGAAATGAAACAATTATAATTGAGACGACAAACTGCTATTGCTGCATTGAAATTGGGCATTCACTTTACCTTTGGAATCGATCTTTAGCTAAGAGTCATGTATTTTCAATTTACGAACAATTTTGGCCCAGAATACACTCAGGCACGATTTGGAGCCCGCACTCATCGTCTGCGGGATCGGTAGCAAGGGCGGAAAACCCCACGAGAATCGGGAAATGCAATTCTCACTGGACAGATCGCATTTCCCTATTTTTCCCCACCCCTTGCCACGACGTCGCGAGATTCACACAAACCTCATTTTAATGCATTAGCATTGATTTAAATATTATTAGCTGACCCCCACAAATGACCCCCCCTCACCAAATATTCATACCTCTCCGAAGTGAGGTCACGCCAGTGAGGTTTCCAATAGGTTTGGCTGAATAAGAAGCAGTCGAGACGATCTGTCTGGGGGAGCAAAGTTAAGTATAGTCCCTGGGGTGAAGAGGGTCATGCCCGGGAAGTGCCCTGTCACTGCCAGGTTGGCACTGTGCCAATATGGCAGTGCCAACCTGGCAATGCCAAGCTGTGCTGAGGTCATTGCCTGGGGCGGGTCCGAATCGGAGCCCCATGGGAGGTTGGATTAATGTGCGGTGCAGGGGTGTGCTGGCTACACTTCTGTGGGATTGGAGGAGGGGTTCAATGCCGGCGGTGATGTGGGGTTGGAGGAAGGAGCATAATGCCAGTGAGGATTGTCAGGTCGGGAGGCCTCCATGATGGGGGCTGGAGATCGTTAGACAGCAACGCTGATCAGGCATCTTTCAAAGATGGCATCCCCATCTATTTGGAGCAACTTCCGGTTCTTTGAGCCTCCACCGTGCCAAAGTAATGATGTAAATCACACCCACTAATTTTTTTTCTGTTTAAGAGGCTCAAGATTTCACAGGAAAACTGGTCTGTGCAACTGGAGAGTTACAGGCCAGTTTTCTATTGGAGCCTGCCATTTTCCCTAATTCTGGTCAGATTCCGTCCGAGGAAACTAATAGTCCATTCATTATTAGTGCATAAAGACTCTGTGAAGAAGAGGAGATATGCTGTCAACTGTGAATCACCACACATTGCCACATTCTTTGTGCCATTATCCTCTTCCATTAACCTTGCAAAAAATGTGGAACTTCACTGTTAACAACACCCCCACGGGTGGCAAGTAATTGTTGGGTTTGCGGCATAAATATGAATAATCTCACCACAGAAAGTTAGGGATACTATTTCAGGCATAAAGAGCCTTTATAATGGGTGATTTATGGTCCTAAAATTTCACTCAACTCAGAGACCAAAAAAGGGATATCTGAACTGTGTAATCTCACTCCTACAGCTAGTTTACTGGAGAGGTTTTAATGTTAACATTTTGTACATTTTTTTCTTACTTTTTCTTTCTGCCTCTTTTCAATCCCTATCATAAACAAACCTTTCTTTCCTCCTCTTTGTTTCTTTCTGCTTATAAATTTAATCTAAGTAATCCTATTCCTACTCAACCATATTGCTATTCTTAAATTTAATTGGTTAAAGGGATAGACTGTAGGTCCCACCATGGTCCCACAATCAATTTACACTTCCAGCACACTGTAATACAAAACAAAAGCAATGGGTGAGGAAAGAATTTCAACACATTGGCCGGGATTCTCCGATCCCACGCCGGTCGGAGAATCGGCGGGGGGGGGGGGGGGGGGGGGGGGGGGGGGGGGGGGGGGCGCGGGAATCGTGCCACGCCGCTCCAACGCCGGGCCGCAGATTCTCCGGTGACCGGAGAATCGGCGGCAATCGCGCCCGTGGGGTCGCCGCCACGCCGGTCAGGCAACGGCCCACCCGGCGATTCTCCGCGACTCTATGGGCCAAGTGCACGCAGAGTTCAGCAGAATCCTGCCCGTGTGGGTTACGTACAGTCCTACCCGGCGGGACCTCAGAGTTCTGGCTGCGGGGGGCCGTCCTGGTGGAGGGGTGAGGGGATCCACTCCGGGGGGGGTGGGGGGTGCAGGCCTCAACGGAGGCCAGACCGGTGATCGGGGTCTACCAATCGGCGGGCTGGCTAATTCCGGGGGAGGAGCCTATGTTCCTCCACGCTGGGCCACTGTAGGGCTCCGCCATACTGCCCGGGGGCCGGCGCGGGACCACGCATGCGCGTGGGTTGCCGTCTCCGCGCTGGCACCCAGGCAATATGGCGGACCCGCGCCGGCCATGGTGCACCATGCGTGGACCCGCGCCGGCCATGTTACGCCGGCTATCGTGTGCCGGAGCAGCGGACAGCAGTCCGCCGCAATACTAGCCCCCTAGGAAAGGGTGAATGCCTGGGCTTGTAGGCCCGCTGACTCCGGAGCCGCTCACGCCACTTTTGACGCTGGCATTAGAACTTGGCCGCAGGATCGGAGAATCACGGCCATGGTGTCCAGCTCCAAACATTCTGGGTTAATTGTTTTTTACACCCCTCACGCAGTGAGGGTGCGCCATAGGCGGGACCATAAGATCCTGCCAGCATGAATAGCCAATAATCCCTGCTCGATGCCTTTGTGTGTAACAATACTTTAATTTCTGCACTGGACAAAATAATTTTAATACAAATTGGATGAGGGCTTTGGATAGGTTTGCAATTGAACTTTTCGTTTCAGTATTAAAAAATTTTAGATAGGGAGACAGAGTCCGTGGCGAGATTTGATAATCTCCTCACACGCCGTGTTTCTTGGCAGCAGGAGGCAGCCGTCCATTGATCGGCAGTGGGATCTTGAGGTCTTGCCGCTGTCAATGGGATTTCCCATTGAATCCATCCCACGTCGGCTGCAAATCTGTGGCAGGGGTGCGCTGTCGGCGGGACCAGAAGATCCTGCTGGCGTGAATAGCTGGGAGGTCACGCCCAGTGAGGGTGAAAGTAAGATGTTAAACTGTAGTTTACATCTGTAATGTGAAAATATATCTCTTGGTTTATGTAAATTGCATTGGCGGGCCAATGAATGGTTCCCACTGCTATTTAGAATTGCCCTGCCTGTTTAATCCCCATGATATTTTGCCATACAATTTCTGGAAGTACAAGATGGAATTGGCACAAAGGTTAGTGTTAGCCCAAATTTCCTGGGAAAATAATATGGCATTCATGCTGCTTGGAATTATTAGTGCATAAAGACACAACAAGTTGTCGAGAGGAAGCATTACACTGTGTGCTGTGAAACAACACAAAGCACCACTCCTTTAACCTCACAATAATGGTAGTTCACTGTCAACCTGAGTAAACAGTTTTGTGGCATTATCATACATAAAGGTAATGTAAGGGTTAATGAAATGGATACAGACAGCCACTAGAGGGAGCTAATCCTAGAGGTATATAAGGGATAACGTTGAGCCTCGTGGGACAGAAGGTTGGAGTAGGTGATAGGAACAGGAGCTGGCTCGGAGTACTGAAGATCGTGAGAGAGCAAGAGAGTAGTTAATGTGTTAGATCTTAGATGAGTAGAGTTTAATGTGTGTTTAATCAACTGTGAGTTCTTAGGGATAAGTGTTGAGTCCAACTGTAGTGTTCAATAAATAGTTTTGTTAGTTTACAAGTCTCTTTGTTCTCTGATCAACACTACACATCAAAGCCATCTGGTTAGAGCAAGGCAGAGAACAACACAAGTTGTATCTCCTTAACTGATCAGACTTTAGGGTTGTGAAATAAACAGCACAAATCTGAGAAATAGGTTCAAGTTAGGACTGTGAATGCAATGTCAGATGCGATATAGAAAGAAAGGCTAAGAGAGAGAGAGAGAGAACAAAATGACTTTGAAAAAGTTTAAAACAACAATTTAAATTTGAGGGAATAAGGCTGTATACTTGTAAGAGTTAATTTTAGTGTCAGAGGAGTTGACTGGCAGCAATTAACACTAATATCATTAAAAGGGAAAATAGACTGAAACAAGCCAGCAGTAAAGGAAATTTATGTGGTAAGATTTGTTCATATCTATCGTGCAAGTACAGAACCTTCATTCCATTCAATAGATTTGAAGGTGAATCACACCGACACTATCTGCAGAGTGTTGCATATCAGGCATCAACTTTTGAATTTTTGCATTAATTGTGCATCTGCCCTCGCCTGAAATGACTGTGTAATTTGCATATTAGTAACAACAAGCGCCGTTAGCCTCACTTCTATTTTGACAGTGAATTCGAAGCCATTAATATTTTCTGAGGTAATGTCTAAAAACGTTTATTTATTTATTTTATAAATGTAGAGTATCCAATTCTTTCTTTTCCAATTAAGGGGCAATTTTTGCGTGGCCAATCCACCTACCCTGCACATCTTTGGGTTGTGGGGATGAGACCCACGCATACACGGAGAGAATGTGCAAACTCCACACGGACAGTGACCGAGGGCCGGGATCAAACCCGGGTCCTCGGTGCCATGAGGCAGCAGTGCTAGCCACTCGGTCACTGTGCCGCCCCTGTCTAAAAATGTTTATGATAGAAAGAAAGACCAGCCATTCACAGAGCAGGATAGAACCATGCCCACAGAGACCAAATCTTCTTTCCAAGGCATTAAAAATTGTTGACTGGATTTCTGGTGAGGCATGTTAAGGAACGGTTGCACGTTTGGTGGTTGCCGCCGGTGGTCGTTGGTTGAGCTCTTTCCGCCCGACTGGCGATGGAAATCAGGACTGAAATTTGTTGAGGTTGATGGATTGAGTGTCTCACAGTAAGGGTATATCTAATCGGTACAGAACTGGGCAACAGAAGAAGAAAGGAAAAGCTTCAAATGTCGAAGCTTTGAATGCCTTGGTGGAGAAGAAAATGGCGGAGGTGTTTGCAGAGTCAGGGGCCACCCACTAACAGCTGAAATCTTAGCTGGGGACCATGAGAAGGCGATTGAGGTGGTGATTTCCTCGATTCGAGGGGCCCTGGCTAAGATGGATGAGGTGGTGAAGCAGCAGGATGCGGAGCGGAGTTGCTCTGTCGAGGCAGAGCGACCAGATCACGTCCCTGGAGGTGGAAGTGACAAGGGTGGTGGCCGACAGCAAGAGTTTGAGGGCTAAGATGGATGACCTGGGAAATCAGTCGAAAAGGTAGACTTTGAGAGTGGTTGGTTTGCGAGAGGGGTCCAAACCCATCAAAGTTTATAGCGCAGTCATTCTGGAAGATGGTGGGGGAGGGGGAAATGGCAGATGCTCCTGAGCTGGATCCAGTCCACATGTCGTTGAGGCAGAGGTTCCATGCTGTTAGCCATTTTGTGCGATCCACAGCTACCAGGATAAAGAAAGAGTTTTACGGTGGGCGAAGGAGTATTGGGAGTGCAGGTGGGAAGGCCACGAGGATGTTGGAGCCGAGCTAGCAGGAGGCGTCCAGTTTTTAATAAGGCCAAGGCAGCACTGTACCTTAATAAAGTTTGGTTTGGCGTGGCTTACACCATGGCCTCCGGGTGACCTATTGAAAACTTCGAGACTCCAGAGGAAACTGAGGCATTCATCCAAAGAAATGGAATGGGGTTGAAATAATTGTAGTGTATCTTGTACGGGTTGAGGGAAGTTTGTTTTAAGGTCAGTGGGGCTTGTTTGGGTTTTCTGTCTGTCTGTTTTTTTATTATCTCTGGCTGAAGGGATGTTGATGGGGCTGTTTTGTAATTTTACATGTTGAATTGTACTTTGGGGGTTGGTGGGATGGGTGTTGTTACTGTTCATATTACTTTCTTTTGGATTTAATAAGGTCGGTTTTGAGCAGGGGTTTGGTTTGGTTTGCTGTTTCGGACTTTTGGGATTATGAATGGCTTTCTGTGTGGGAGCCACCCTGCCAGCTGGGATAGATAGTTAACGGAAGTGAAAGGATGGTGCTTTCTAAAGCTTGTATGGTGGGGGGCTTCATTAAGTATGAGCTTAGGGGTTTTGGTTTTTGCGTGGCTGGGGTAGGGTGGGGGGGGGGTGGTCAATGGGGACTTGGTTGGGGGTTTGCTTTGTTGTTTGGAGTTGGTGGGTAATGGGAAGGGGGAAGGGAGGGGAGGAGTGAGTTAGTCTTCTGACGGTGGTTGGGGATTTTTCTTTTTCCTGTTGTGTTGGGGACCTGCCAACCATTTTGGGTGGGCCTGGTGATGGCCCGTCTTGGAGGGCCTCACAAGATGGGAATAACTGACTCCGGTATGGGTGGGGTGTAGACGAGCCCATCTGGCTGGTCACATGGAATGTGAAGGAGTTGAGTGGTCCAGGTCAAGAAATCTAGGTTGTTTGCGCACCTTAAGCTTTGGGAAGCTGATGTGGTGCTGTTGCAGGAGACCCATTTCCGAGTTAGAGATCAGATAAGGTTGCGGAAGGGTTGAGAGTTTCACTCACGGTTTGATAGTAGGGCCCGGGGTGCAGCAATCCTGATTAATATGATGGTAGCCTTTTTGGCGGTGAGGATTTTGGCGGATCTGAATAGGAAGTACGTGGGGGGTGAGTGGGTTATTAGCGGTGCACCTGTGGTGCTGGTCAATGTAAATGCCCTAAAATTGGGATGACGGAACTTTTATTAGCAAGTTGTTGTCTATGATCCTGCATTCGGATTTGCACCAGTTAATCATGGGAGGAGACTTTAACCCCTATTGGATCCCCGACTGGATAAGTTGAAGCCTAAGGCATTGAAGCCTTCTGAGATTACAAGGGCACTAATGGCCTTTATGGAGCAAATGGGGGGAGCAAACCCGTGGAGATTTCTGCACCTGGGGAGAAAGATGTTTTGTTCTCACCAGGTACATTCTAGGATTGATTTCCTTGCAGTAGGTGGGTCCCTGCTGCTGCTGGGGAGGGTGGGGGCGGGGGTATTGAGATGGTGATTTCTGACGATGCTCCTCATTATGTGGATGGCGGTTGGGTCGGGCCCCACTCCGTGCCCACCATGGAGGTTTAATACATCGATGCAGGCGGGTAAGGGCTTCTTCGAAAGGGTTTCCTCTGTCATTGAACAGTATCTGAGATTTAATAGGAGTGAGGAATTTTGCTGAAGGTGATTGTTAGAGGGGAAATCATCTCTTTTAATGCGTACAAGGTTAAGAGTGAGCGAGTGGAGTGGTGGAGGTTTGGAGATGCCATCTTGGAGATGGACCGTCAATATTCGGTCAATCAGACACTGAAGTTATTGGTTAGTATGAAGAAGCTGGTGTTTGAGCTGCTGTCAGTGGATAGGGTGGCGTGTCTGCTACAATGTTTGAGGGGGGGATTTTTTGAACATGGGGAAAAGGCTAGTCACTTGTTGGTACACCAGTTGAGGCGATGGGCTGCTTTGCGGGAAATTGTGCAGGTTAGGATAGAGTGGTTCCTGCCCCAGCCAGGGTTAATGAGTTGGAGCCCCTGGAGGATGGATTCTCAATGTTAGCAGATTTGAGTGGTTTGTCTTTCCCGGTGGTGGATCAGGAGAAAAAGGAGAGACTGGTGACCACTGACGTTTGAGGAGGTTATTCGTTTGATGCAGTCAGGGAATGGGCGGATGGGTCCCCAATTTAGTTTTATAAGACGTTTGACAGGTTGCTTGCCCCAGTGCTGCTTGAGATGTTTGAGAGTACTATGACTCGGGGAATATTGTCACAATGGCGCAGGCGCTGGTCTCCTTGATCTTAAAGTAGGATAAGGATTCAACAGAGTGTGGGTCGTATCGCCCAATTTCATTATTGAACATTGTTGGTGAAGGTATTGACTAGGCGCATGGAACCCTGTGTCCCAGGGGTCATATCGGAGGAGCAGGCGGGGCTTTTTAAGGAAAGACAGTTGCTGGCCAATTCTCAGAGATTGCTTAATGTTGTTTAGTCTCCCATTCCAGCCCTTGAGTCAGAGGTGATTATCTCACTAGATGCGGTAAAGGCATTTGAAATGCTGGAGTGGGGCCATTTGTTTAATGTCTTGGGGAGGTTTGGCTTTGGGCCTAGATTTATACCTTGGATCCAGCTCCTATATAAGGAGGGCCCACTACGAATGTCCACACAAATGCTTTAAGTTTGAAATACTTCCAACTGAGGAGATGCATGAGACAATGGTGTCCACTCTCCCTGCTATTGTTTGCCTTGGCAAGTGAACCTATGGCCATAGCACTGAGGTCATCCACAAAGTGGAGGGGGATAGAGAGGCGGGGATAGAGAGGCGGGGAGAGAGCATCGGGTGTCATTGTATGTGGACAATTAGTTGCGATATGTGACGGACCCTCTCTCCAGTGCAAAGGAGATAATGAAGCTGATTGAGAGGTTTGGTTCCTTCTCAAGGTATCAATGGAACTTTGGAAAAAGTGAATGCTTTCCGGTGAATCTCCCAGGGAGGGAGGCCGACCTGGGAAAGTTGCCTTTTCGCTTGGCCATGTTAAGGAATGGGTTAAGAGACATTCCAATTAAATGTCTCATTTATGTTAAGTATCCAATAATTAGCCACATGGGAATGCAAATCTATAGATATAAAAGCTGCCTTTTTGCAGGGGCATCAGCTTCAGAAAGATATTTTTCTCTATCCTCCTAAAGAGACAGCTAACACAGAAGGGGTACTCTGGAAGTTAAACAAATGTGTATATGGATTAAATGATGCGTCTAGAGTCTGGTATTTTTCGGTAAGGTCAGTTTTGTTAAAGTTAGGCTGTTGCCAGTTGAAAGCAGATTCGGCAATGTTTTACTGGCACTATAAAGGAAATCTCTCTGGCATCTTTATGATGCATGCCGATCATTTTTTTGTGGGGTGGGACTAGTGATTTTGAAGCTATTATAATCTATGGTTTGAGGAAAGAATTCAGGGTTGGAAGTCAGGATCCGGTGCATTTAAATATATTGGACTGGAAATTGGACAGGCTAAGATAGGGGCAACTTTACATCAGCAATCTTATTTGGAGAGCATCAGCCCAATAGCAATTAGTCGTGGTCTGTTTTCACAAAAAGATGCAGTGGTTTCAAAGATAGAAAAAGAGCAACTGCGAAACTTAATTGGGCAACTGAATTGGTTAGGTAGGCAGACTAGACTGGATATGAGTTTTGATGTCTTAGAGTTGAGTACAAAAATGAATGATCCCAAAGTGGAAGACATAATAAGAGCAAATAAAGCATTGGTCAAACTAAAATTGCAGGAGTGTGTTTTGAGGTTCCCGGTTTTAGGTGACCTTAGGCAAATGAAACTCATAGTTTATAGTGATGCGTTCTATGCAAATTTATGTGATGGGGTTTCAAGCGCAGGAGGTTTTATAATTTTCTTTTTGGGGAACAATGGTAAATGTTGCCCTCTTTTGTGGGAAACAAAGAAAATAAGGAGAGTGGTAAAAAGCACTTTGGCTGCTGAGATATTAAGCCTTGTAGAGGCGATGGGTATGGCATTTTATAAATCTCAGATATTGACAGAAATGTTGGGATTAGGGGATTTGGGTAACATACCCATTGAGTGACACATTGACAATAAATCCCTGTGGGAAAATGTGCACCCTACAAAACGTGTCAGTGAGAAAAGGTTAAGTTTGAAGCAGATGTTGGACAAAGGGGAGATAGCAAAAATTAAATGGGTTGACAGTAGCTATCAATTGTCTGACTGTTTTACGAAAAGTGGGGCTAGTTCACAGAAACTTTTGGATATTGTTAATGAAGTGCACCTGTTTCTGTGACATTGACTTTTTTTCTTTCCAAAACTGAAAAAGAAGGGGGGAAATTGCGTGTGTATTTGAGTTTCTTGTAACTTTGTTTTCACCAAATTATTTTTTTCCTCCAAGGAAGGGGAGACTGTTAAGGAATGGGTTAAGAGAGATTCCAATTAAATGTCTCATTTATGTTAAGTATCCAATAATTGACACTGATTATGTAAAGATGTTTCAGGTGGCCTTTGGGGCATGTGATGTGATGATAGAGCTTTGTACAGAGTTGTGTTAAAGGAAAATAAAGGTGTTTGTGAGAAGGAGCAGAACTTTTGACTCTTTATACAATAGGAGCTAAATGGCTAACAGGCTAGGTTCAGCTTTCATTATCTGGGAGTCCGGGTTGCCCATGATTGGACCTCGCTTCAGAATTTGAATTTCAGGGACTTGCTTAAAGCATTGAAGGCTGACCTAAAGAAGTGGGATAACCTTCCGCTGACTTTGGTGGGAAGGTTCAGTCGATCAAAATGAATATCTTCCCAAGATTTCTATTTTTTGTTTCCGTGGCCTCACAGTTTTCATTCCCAATTCTTTTTTCTCGAGAGTTAATAAGATGACCTTGGGCTAGATTCTCCGTTTTGGAGACTAAGCCCCCACGCCGGTGTGAAAATGCTAGTCTTTTACGCCAGGGAAACTGGCGCAAAACAGCCACCCATTCCCCGTTTTGCTGGGGGTTAGCAGGGAGGCAGCGTAGAGCTCATACCTCTAGCTACTGATACGGCCCTGAGCATTTCCTTTTTTTTTATTATAAATTTAGAGTACCCAATTCATTTTTTCCAATAAAGGGGCAATCTAGCATGGCCAATTCACCTACCCTGCACATCTTGTGGGTTTAGTAAGAAGTCTTACAACACCAGGTTAAAGTCCAACAAGTTTGTTTCAAACACAAGCTTTCGGAGCACTGTTCCTTCCTCAGGTGAGGATTCCTGAGGAAGGAACAGTGCTCTGAAAGGTCGTGTTTGAAACAAACCTGTTGGACGTTAACCTGGTGTTGTAAGACTTCTTACTGTGCTCACCCCAGTCCAACGGCGGCATCTCCACATCTGTTGGGTTGTGGGGGCAACAGATCTGGGATAGAACCTGGGACCTCGGCGCCGTGAGGTAGCAGCACTAACTACTGCGCCACCGTGCTTCCCATGGCTCTGAGCATTTCCGGTTCCGTGGCTGCGCATGCGGCTGGTGGCGGCCTGCAGCGGCTACGCCATGCTACATGACGGACTCAGCCTGCGGACCCGGGCTTCAAAAGTAGTCCCCCCCCCTTCGGTTGCTCATGCGCCCTGGACCACCCGCCCACAGTACCCCCAGCCACGAATGAAGCTCCCTGTGCCCGTGGATCAGCACTCCCCCAACTGTGGCGGCCCTGGACTGAGTCTGCAGCCGGCACGCAAGGTTCCCGGATGCTGTGAGCACACGTAACCCACGCCATCGTAAACTCGGCATGTTCGAAATGAAGCATCGCGGGGCTGGCTTCAGGCCTGAGGCCGTGAATAGTCCCCTCCCATTTTCCCCACTGAAATGGACTGTCAACTCAGTTGTGGTGGCTATCTTGGGAATATGGAAACGGTTTAGGCCATATTTTAAACTGGGTGCTATATCGGTGCTGGCCTCAATTTGTGAAAGCCATTGTTTTGTGCTAGTGGCTTTTAACTCGTCCTTTGGGGCTTGGAGGGAGGAGGGGTTAGAGAGGTTTGGTGACTTGTTTGTAAATGGGAAGAGTGCTAGTTTTGAGGGGTGGCTGGGCAAGGACAAGCTTGCGAGAGTTAACCAGTTTCAGTACTATTAGGTGTGAAATTTTGTACACAAGGAGGCCGCTTTCTTCCCTTTGGCCGCCCCATCCATATTGATGGACAGAGTTCTCGCGGTGGTTGATGTGGGGGAAGTTTTGGAGATTTATGGTTGGCTGGTATCAATGGAGTAGGTCCCATTGGACGAGATTAAAAGGAAATGGATGGAGGGGTTGGGCCAGGAGATTGTGAGGGGTGGGGAGCGCACTGTGGACCGAGGCTCTATATGCAGTCAACTCCACCGCCTCGTCCACTAAGCACAGCCTTATTCAATTTAAGGTGGTGTATAGGGCATATTTAACTAGGACATGAATGAGTGGGTTTTTCTCAGGTGTAGAAGATAGGTGCGAGCAGTGCTCTAGGGACCCTGCGCATCATACACACATGTTCTGGTCATGTTTTAAGCTTGTGAACTTCTGGGTCTCCTTCAACAGCCTCTTGGGAATCCTTGAGGTTGATTTGGAACCAAGCCCTGTGATGGCAATGTTTGGGATCTCAGATTTACCGGAGTTGCGGACAAGGGCAAAAGTAGGTTCTTGCCTTCGCTTCCTTAATAGCCCGTGGGCGAGTTCTGCTTGGTTGGAGATCTTCAGTCCTGCCCAGTGCTGCGGCGTGGTTAAGTGACCTGATGGAGTTTATGTACCAGGAAAAAAATCAAGTCTGTATTGAGAAGGTTGGCTGAAAGGTTGTACTTGAGGTTGCAGCCGTTTATTTCCTAGTTCAGGGAGTTGGTCACTGTCAGATGTTGGGAGGAGGGGGTGCATAGGGAATTGGTTGTGTCTTTTGGGTTGGGGTAGGTGGAACGGTTGAAATATTGAAAAATATTGTACGTAGATGGGTGTAAAGGTGGTATATTGAAAAATTGGTTAATAAAAATATATATTTTTAAAAAATTGTTGACCCAATTTTGTCTGTTCAAAATAAAATTCGATTTAATTAAAGCATTTGTCATTTGAGAGAAGCAAGACGTAATATATACAATACCTATATCTAAGGAATAGAGTTATTTATTTAAAGAAAAAAAACACTTATTTTCCAGCCAACAATCACAAAACACCTAATTTATGACTTGCAAAAGTCTCTTTGAAAATTATGATTTTGACACACTCAGATACCTCCTATGAATATCGTCAAACTTATGCTTTCTCTCCTTTCCTAGTTCTGACAAGTTAGAGGTCCCGTTCGCAGAGCTACAAAATACAAAACACCCTCTCTTTTCAAAACTGCAAAACACCAGGGCATCCAAACTCTATTACTGCTGCACCAGTTCTGTCAAACATCATGACTACCCCCATTTATTTGCTTAAGCCGACAAATGAACACTGCCCAGTGAATGCAAAAGGCAAATATTCATTCTGGGTGCCTGACTCCAACCTCGTGCGTTTTCATAGCATCTTGCTGATCTCTTGCTGCAGGCAACAATTGAACAGCATTAAACAAAGGCGTGTGTATAAAAATAGAGGACATCCATCCATTCATTCCTTTCATAGGGCAATGGAAAGAGTTGCAGAATTTGACCTCCAAAAGTTCCAGTAAAAGTCTCAGGAAACATGTCGTAAAATTTGAATTTTATTTCTTTAATGACCATTAGCACTGATAGAACGTTGAAAGGTATAACACCATTATTGTTACAAAATAGCTTCCATTGTAAATTATCCTTCAACTCACCTTGAGTAATGCAGCTGAAGATCCGGTCGTTTATAAATATAATTTGTGATTTGGTTTTCTAAATAAAGCAAAGTGATGGTCAGCAACCATGTTGTAAAATGAACAATAACATTGCTGTTAATTGTCAGAAGAGTTCTCTTATTGGATTAAAGTTAAAAATCTGCATTTTGGACGCTATAGATGTTAGCTCTCCCATATGCAGCACATATTGTCCACCACTTAATGTTTTCTTAGAAAATCACAGAAGCAAACAATCCATCAAATCTTAAATAATTACAGGACACATTTAAAAGGCATTATTGTCCTTCAGACCTCTGCGCTCCAGAACATTGGCCCAAATTTTATTTTTCTCAGTAAACAATGGAGCAGGATTTGTGCCCGCAGCTACTACTCTACCGTCACCCTGACCTATTTTCCAGGGTTGGAAACCATTTGTTATGATGGATTGGTCCTCCAGCACCATGTGGGAGGTCATCACTGTAAGGTCACAAACTTCCTGTGCTGCCACAGTGGGACTGGTGCGACAACACCTGAATGGGCAGCCTTACATTTAAGTGGGTAGAAGAGTCCCTGAGAGAAAAGGGAGATTTTTTGAACAGTGAGGAAGCCACTACCAGGCCCTCGCTTTCCCCTCAAAGGGCTGATTACTATCTTTCCCTTGAAAGTCCCTGGGATAGATGAGACAAATGTAACCTGCTGGAATTAGGTGAGATCATTGGGAAAGAGGTGGCTGGTGGTCATCCTAACCCGACCTTAGCACTTCATTCCTGTTTTTTCTCCTCCTGTCATTCACCTGAGGAAGGAGCAGTGCTCCGAAAGCTAGTGTTTGAAACAAACATGTTGGACTTTAACCTGGTGTTGTAAGACTTCTTACTGAATAATATGGTTCAGGATGAGGAAAAATAATGACTATATGAGGAGTTTAAAGCTTTTATTCTTGGGCCAAGGGCAATACTGCTGAGGCATCATTCATTATTGCAACAACTTATTGAACTGCTGAGCTCTTTATGGTGACATTGTTCTCATTATGATGCTTGATAGGAAATTTCAGGATTTTGATCTAGAAATGATGAAGGAATGTTGAAAAATACTCACGTTAGAATGGTGCATGATTAGAGGAGAACTGAGAGATGATGGTTTTCTCAGGTTATTGCTTTTACTCTTCTCTGCAGAGGCTTCAGAGGTGGGAATGCTATGGAGGAGAGCTTGGCAAAATATATATGGTAGCGTAGTGGGATTGGAGCAAAATCCTGGAACTCCTTCGTAGCACCTGGTTGTAGTTACATCACATGGACTGTAGCGATTCAAGAAGACAGCTTACCATCATTTTCCCAAGGGCAATTAGGGATGGACAATAACTGCTGCCTTGTCGGCGGCACTGAACTCCCATGGAAAAATACAGAGGTCATAAGTACAACTCTTACCATGGCAATTTGTGAAAATGAATTCAATAAATCTTGTAATTTCTGGACTGGGATTACAAAAATAACTTAGAAAACTATAGAATTGTTGTAAAACTATGTCTAGTTCAGTAATGCCCTTCCGGAAAGTCACACTAATTGCTGGACTTTCAATGTTATCCAATGCGCCCAAGCCAGCCAAATGTTGCTGCAAATGTTCTAAAGATCAATACTCCAAGAGCAAGACCTCCAAAGGTATCATCAGTTCCAGCTGATTTCGGCAACTTTTGAAATAAATGGCAAGCCAACAAATGTGAGCCGAGCATCGAGGAGCAAGTAAAGGAATGACTAAAACAGGATACACTAGAAATACTCATCAGGTTCAGTATTCCCCGCTTGTAATTTCAGATTTACAGCATCCGTCATATTTTTCTCTTGATAGAATGAATAATTTGCTTTTTTTTGTGGTCATCCAAGTATTGATTTTTTCCCTACATAAATGCAAGTCGGAATAAATGTCCCACACAGTAGCAGCTATTGCGCTGCAATATTTAGTTTCTCATTGTCCAGAATTAGATACGATTCATTATTTCGCACAAAGTTATGTTTTTTTTACTGCAGTTAGATTCTGAAATCATTTCTCCAAAAGTGTATCATCTGCATTATGTACAAAAACCTCCTTCAAGGTGACATGGTGATGCAGTGGTTAGCACTGCTGCCTCATGGTGGTGAGGACCCGGGTTCAATCCCGGCCCGGGTCACTGTCCGTGTGGAGATTGCACATTCAACCCCCCCCCCCTCCCCCCCCCCCCCGCCCCCCACCACCGTGTTTGCATGGGTTTCCCCTCACAACCCAAAGATGTCCAGAGTAGGTGAATTGGCCACGCTACATTGCCCCTTAATTGGAAAATAAAAAAGAATTGGGTACTTTAAATTTATGAAAACAAAACTCCTTCCAAGAAATTTCTGAATAAAAATTACGAAGGAATGAGTATGTGAATGTATGCATGATCTAATTATCATGAATATGCAATTTAAGGGAAGCATTTTGACTAGTTTAAAATGAAAAAAAATGAAAAATGAAAATCGCTTATTGTCACGAGTAGGCTTCAATGAAGTTACTGTGAAAAGCCCCTAGTCGCCACATTCCGGCGCCTGTCCGGGGTGGCAGGTACGGGAATCGAACCGTGCTGCTGACCTGCTTGGTCTGTTTTAAAAGCCAGCGATTTAGCTGAGTGAGCTAAAAAATCAAGCATCTTTAAATAAAGGTATCAAATTGTCAAGTAAAATACATACATTTCCAACCAAATAGCACATTATAATTATATTCCATACAGTGCAGAGCGATGTTATTGTTTTAAATGATACAGGCAGTGCCTAGCTCTAGGGTCAACATAGGATCTTCATTAGTTTGTCTGGTTTGCCAATCTCCATCACTTTTGTGACATAAAATTAGTTCCTCAGGGAAAATCCAATATAAACAATCTGTCCGTCCTGATTGTAATCAATATCCTTTATATTAAACTGCAGAGGAATAGTTTCTGACCTACAGCAAGAATTTTCTGTGCATTACCAAAGCAATTCAGTCATATTAAAGAGAACAATCTGCTTGGAAGAACAACGCATTTTGATGCTAAATGAAACCGCACGTACTACCCAAAAGCAAGAATTACATAAACTGCATCAAAGGAAGATTTAATTTGATTTCCTTTTTCAGAGGATGAAGTTCAGAACAGAGTTTAAAAATATAACCAGAGTTGAAGAAGGAAAACTCTTAAATGCGGGTCACATGTGATCCCAAAATTTGATTTGAATTTTCTTTTTAATAAGGCAAACGTTTGGGTAAGAGGGCGTCTGGTAACTAAAATAGGGTGGAGAGGTCCTCTCCCAAAGCTCCATCTTTAAAAATTATGATCATTTCCCTCTGAAATTGTAACCCTGATCCATCTGCCAGGCATACCCCCTGTCACATTTATATGCAACAGATCATTTTCCCCCTCATTTATCCTGCATTTTCCAGAGTTGTTTAAAGTTTCTGAAGTCTGCAGGGGATGGGGTGGCATGAATTGATGGACTTTGTTCTGATTTAAGCATTCTGCATTGTGGCCCGACATGGGCCCAGCAGTTTATGTTTCCCATGGACAGTGTGGCAGGTTTGCGTTAGGATTAAAGGTGGCAGAGAGCAAGACAAAATGCTGGAAGAGGGAGGAGGTGGGGAGAAAGACTTGCAGCAGGAGGACGTATCTGCCCAGAATGTTCAGGGAGGAAATCTTCTGAGTGAGGAAAAATCTGTCAACATCTGTGTTTCACTAAGAATGTACTCATTGAACTCTGTCACAGCTATAGTTGCAACGTCCAGAGTAGAACAAGGACAGCATTGCTAGTGGCTGTGTAAGTGACCACAGCCATGAACTGTTATGTGCCTGACTCTCTGCAGGCTAAGCATAGGGTTTGCAATATTTTCCAATTTCCATTCAGTTGCCTAAGGGAGATCACGGAGACACTGTATTCAAAGAGGGATGAACATATTTAGGGTAGGATTTTCCATGCCCCTGCGGTGTTACGGCAAAGCCACGGCACGATTCGCCCCGCCAAGTGGGACAGCCAGAAAATTATGGCTTTAATTTTCTCTTGCCAGCGAGAAACACGTGGAGCAGGCATGCAGTTCTGTGAGGATTGCAGGGTTCTGTATGGTGCTGGATACCATTGACTGCATGCCACATTGTAGGTGCTACATTTCAGCTCTGATGCCAACAAACCTAAGGGACTCCATTTCCGCAAAGACGAACTGATGTGTGAACACACGGAGTCTATCATGAGGTCAGTAACTAGTAACTAGTCATGTTTACCTCACTCTGCAGCAATCCATTGCACAATGTATTAAAATTGGTGCTTAAATAATGCATACACTGCCTGGACCAATCTGGAGGAACCCTGCAGTACTTGGCAGAGTGGGTGCCAAGATGTGTGGTGGTCTGCCAGCCATCATGAAGGCATAATCCTTTCCACCAGTTCTATGATGAGGCGGAGGAAGGAAACAGCCATTCAGTCCTTTTTTGACAGGGCTGTCCGTGATCAATTCATCTGAGCACTGTGGGTAGCACTGTTGCTTCACAGCTCCAAGGTCCCAGGTTCGATTCCCGGCTTGGGTCACTGACTGTGTGGAGTTTGCACATTCTCCCCGTGTCTGCGTTGGTTTCCTCCGGGTGCTCCGATTTCCTCCCACAAGTCCTGAAAGATGTGCTGTTAGGTAATTTGGACATTCTGAATTCTCCCTCAGTGTACCCGAGCAGGTGCCAGAATGTGGCGACGAGGGGCTTTTCACAGTAACTTTATTGCAGTGTTGATGTGAGCCTACTTCTGACAATAAAGATTATTATTACCCTCAGTGAATGCAATTCAAATTGCCCAATCACCAATGGTCTCACATCATACCCTTGCTCTGTTCCTGATCCTCACAGTGTTCTTTTGACCTCAATGCAAAACTAAAAGCCATATCACAAAACAAAAATACCAAACCTTATGAACAGATTAAATTATACCATGTTGCAGACGAAGGTTAACTGATCATGCTTGTGCTTTCCCTTGGTGCCTGTTTTCTATGTGTTTTTGCGTGTTCTCGTGCTCCTACACAATGCTACCCCAATAGTTGCAGTAGCTGACGTACTGACTTTCAGCGACAGACACTGCAGTTGGCCTTGCAGAATGACCTCACACAGTTTAGCCCCTAGAAGGTCCAGCCTTGGACTGTACCACCTTGGCATAGAGGTCTGGGCTGGCTGTCTGACAGGCAACTGATAAGGCACTGGTGTAGTGGCAGAGGTGAGTGGTGCAAATGCTGTCCTCCACAGCCATGGTGATTGTAGTCTGGGCTTTCCTCCGAGCAGCCTGATGTTGCAGGGCAACAAACTGAGTTAAATGACTCCAGAATGAGTTTCCACTGTAACAGTCAGGCACTTAGAGGAAACTGCGAAGCCTGGATAAAGTGGACATGGAGAGGATGTTTCCACTGATGGGAGAAACTGGAACCCGAGGGCACAACCCCATACTGAAGGGAGGATCCTTTAAAACAGAGATGAGGAGGAATTTCTTCAGCTCGAAGGTGGTGAATCTATGGAACTCTTTGCTGCAGAAGACTGTGGAGGCCAAATCATTCAATTTTTTTAAGACAGAGATCGATAGGCTCTTGATTAATAAGGGGATCAAGGGTCGTGGGGAGAAGGCAGCAGAATGGGGATGAGAAAAATCCCAGCCATGATTGAGTGGCGGAGCAGACTCAATGGGCCTAGGGGCCTAATTCTGCTCCTATGTCTTATGGTCTTACTTGGTTCCTTCTGCTGAATGGCAGCTGAAATGCTGGCTATCAGATGCTGCATCATGAATGGGTCCTAAGTGTTATCAAGGAGTTGGGCACAACTTGCACATTGGAAAGGATTAACTCTGAGCTCTGGGAAAAGCCATATGAAAGGTTAATGCTGAATTCCTTTTGCCAGTGACCACAGTCTAGTAGGCTTACCAATACACCAGCATTTCAGTGTACATATCCATTAGGTTTCTTCTCTAGGCTGTCCCATCAAAGTCCTTAACTATACCCTCTGCAACAGAATATTTTGATTTTGATCTGCAAGGGAGATAAAAATTTGGATAAAAGCAAATTACTGTGAATACTGGAATCTGAAACCAAAGATGACCTTTGGGTCATCTGGACTCTAAACGTTCGCTCTTTTCTCACCCTACAGATGCTACCAGACCTGCTGAAATTTTCCGGCATTTTCTCTTTGGTTTCAGATACAAATTTTGGCTGGTTTTGTGTGGGGAGGTAGTGGAAGGTAGAGTTAAAGCCGCAAACTAATCGATCCTATTGAATGGTGGAACAGCTCAAGGGGCTGAATGGCTGACTCCTACTCCTATTTCGTATGACCTTATACCTTGTCCATCAAACTGCAGTGGTTATGTTGGGAATAGCATTAAACAGGAAATCAGAGATGCATGTGATAAAAGAACATCTGTGATTATGGGTGACTTTAACCTGCAGATTGGGTGACTCAAATTAGTCACAGTAGAAAAGAGGAGGAATTTCTGGAGTGTGTACAGGATGGTTTTTCTGGACCAGTATGTTGAGGAGCCAACAAGGGAACAGGCCATCTTGGACTCGGTGTTGCGCAATGCAAAAGGATTAGTTGGCAGTCAAGTTGTGACAGAACCCTTGGGGATGAATGACTATAATATGGTAGAATTCCTCATCAAGATGAATAGTGAGGTAGTTGATTCTGAGACCAGGGCCGGGATTCTCCCCTACCCAGCGGGGCGGGGAGTCCCGGCGTAGCAGAGTGGCGCCAACCACTCCGGCATCGGGCCTCCCCAAAGGTGCGGAATTATTCAAAACCGGCGGCAACGGCCTTTGACGCCCGCCGCCTTCGCCGGTTCGCGCATGCGCCGTGCGTCAGCGGCTGCTGATGTCACCACCGGCGCATGCGCGGTAGGGGAGTCTCTTCCGCCTCCACCATGATGGAGGCCGTGGTGGCGGCGGAAGAAAAAGAGTGCCCCCACGGCACTGGCCCGCCCGCCAATCGGTGGGCCCCGATCGCGGGCCAGGCCACCGTGGGGGAACCCCCCGGGGTCCGATCGCCCCGCGCCCCCCCCAGGACCCCAGGGCCCACTCGCGCCGCGACTCCCGCCAGCACCAGAGGTGCTCCAATTCCCGTCGGTGGGAGAGGCCTGGCAGCGGCGGGACTTCAGCCCATCGCGGGCATACCGATCGCCGCAGGGGGACACAGGGCGTGATTCCCGCTCCCGCTGATTCCCGGGTGGCGGAGAATTCCGGCCACGGCGTGGGCGGGATTTACGCCAGCCCCGGGCGATTCCCCGACCCTGCGGGGGGTCGGAGAATTCCGTCCCAGGATCCTGAACCTCAATAAAGATAACTATGATGGTATGAGGCATGAGCTGGCTATGATGGACTGGGAAACATAACTGAAAGGGAGGACAATGGACAACAGTGGCAGGCATTTAAGGAATGAATAAGTGAACTCCAAAAGTTGTTTATTCCTATTTGGCACCAGAGTAAGCCAAACCATGGCTGAAAAGTGAAACTAGAAATATTATTAGATTCAAAGAAGAGGCGTACAAATTAGTAAGAAAAAGCAATAGATCTGAAGATTGGGAAATTTAAAATTCAGCAAAGACAGGCCAAGATATTGATGAAGAAGGGGAAAATACAATTTGAAAGTAAACTAGTGGGGAACATAAAAATGGACTGTAAAAGTTTATATTGATATGTAAAAAGAAAACAATTAATAAAAACTAAGAAGGCTCTTTAAAGTCAAAAATGGGGGAATTCATAACAGGGAACAAAGAATGGCTGAGGAAATAAATTCATACTTTGCTTCTGTCTTCAGAAAGGAAGACATGAATAGAACATAGAACATATAGTGCAGAAGGAGGCCATTCGGCCCATCAAGTCTGCACCGACCCACGTAAGCCCTCACTTCCACCCTATCCCAGTAACCTAATAACCTCTCCTAACCTTTTTGGTCACTAAGGGCAAGTTATCATGGCCAATCCACCTAACCTGCACATCTTTGGACCATGGGAGGAAACTGTAGCACCCAGAGGTAACCCACGCAGACACGGGGAGAACATGCAGACTCCGCACAGGCAGTGACCCAGCGGGGAATCAAACCTGGGACTCTGGCGCTGTGCAGCCACAGTGCTAGCCACTTGTGCTACCGTGCTGCCCATTCTGCTTTCCGAATGCCATTTTCAACAAAAATGGCATTCCGCCAGTTGGCGGAGCGGGAGCCACTCCGGCGCGGGCCTAGCCCCTAAAGGTGCGGAGAATTCCGTAACTTTGAGGATGCCCGATGCCGGAGTGGTTGGCGCCACTCCGCTACGCCGGGACCCCCCGCCCCGCCGGGTAGGGGAGAATTTTGCCCCATATATCCTTCTTTCTCATGAACAAAAAAGGTAAATGGGTTCCCGCTATTTGGAATTCCTAGAGCTGGTACTGAGCACAAGGCCTGTTTTAGATTCACAAAGGCTTTTTTCTGTTCTGGCGTAAGGATGATTTCCTCTTCTGATTTCCAATTTACCTTCAAGAGGTCATTCAATGGTTGTGCTAACTGTGTGTATGAATCAATCCAACTTCTGTTAAAGTTGCACAAACCCCCCCAAAAATCTAAGTTCTTGGACAGTGGTGGGCTCTTTTGCAGCCCAAATTGCCTCTGCTCCATCTTGGGTAAGTTCTCTTTTACCCGTTGAAATTTTCTGACCTAAATTTGTGCTTTGGCCCTGCTGGCTTTATGTTCCCTCTGGCTGAGGGGACATCCAGAAGAACACTCATGATTCTCTTCCTTAATGGTGGCTAACAGAATGTCATCGACATACTGGATAATGGTGGAGGGCAACTCAGGCAATTCCCTCAAATGATTTTGTAAGGTCATGTAAAATACAGTTGGGCTATTATAAAAACCCTGTGGTACTCTTGTCTTGGTGTACTGTTGCTGTTGAATGGAAAAGGCAAATCATGGTTGGACCTCCTGTGCTATTGGTACTGACCAAAAGCCATTGGCCATGTTTATAACTGAAAACCATTCAAGTTCTGGTGTTAAGGCATTAAAAATGGTGGAAGGGTCAGCCACCAGAGGGGCTTTCGTACCAATGCACAAATTTGCCTTCCTGTAGTCAATGGTCAGATGCCATGCACCATTTGCTTTTTTTACAGGCCAGACTGGGCTATTCGATGAGCTGTGTATTTTAATCAATATCCCCTTTCCTCTAGTTGCTTTACTATAGGCAGTATCCCTATAAGTGAGGATGGGTTGATAGGATTGTTTGGTACATGGTGTGGCAATACCAGTGAATGATGCTGGTTCCATACGTAGTAGGCCACAATCATTCTTATCTTTGATGCAAATTGGATGTTCATAAAGCTGATCCTTCCTGAAGGTTCTAATTGGCTTTGTTACTTTTCCATTTTCAAAGTTTAAAGCAGAATTTACTTGGGGTAGAATATCCAGACCCAGAATGACCTGGTCCACTGGGCCTATCCAGTCTGGCAAAATAAATTCACGTGGGCCGAATTCTATTAACATGGGCTAAGTTCTTTTGATCGTCAGCATATCACCTCCTATACCATGGGCTACATTTTTTTGTGATCCAAAGGAAATAATTTTCCATACTCCAGAGGAAAGCATGTTAACTCTGCTCTTGCATCAAAAAGACAATCTACTTCTTTACCTCCCACCCTCTTTAATCCATCCCTCCTGTTGTCAATCAAGGTGTGAAGAGAGGCAGGGACAAGGGATTGAGGGAGGGCTTTTCTAGTATTTTGGCAACTCCATCAATGCAGCCTGAAGCTGTACATTTCTTCAATGCATCCACTGTACCCGACTCCTCTTTGGGCTTGTATAGTAACTGTGGATGGGGTAGAGGAGCAGAGATGGGAGCAGAGATGAGTGAAGTCGGAGGCATATACATTTCTCTATAAGGCCCTTGGTAATACATCTCTGTGGGTGGTGACAGTGGGCCGGACCTGTATGTCTTTCCCCATACGGAGATGCTAGGTGGGGCCCGTAAAACGGCTTTCCGTTCGTGACATCATATCCCTGAAGCCCCTATTGTTTAGCCCGGCACGACCTGGCCCAATGCCCTTCCTTTCCACAATGGTGACATTTTCCCCATATTGGTTTTAGTTCCCGTGGAGCATTTGAATTAGGTAAAGCATTATTTGTTGACTGAAATGTTACACCTTTAGGCTGTCTCTCTGTCTCATGAGCACAAATCTTAGCATCCATATCTCGTTCAATTTGAATACATCGATCTACTAATATCGCGTATGTTGTTGATAATCAGTCCCATTCAGGATTCACCGAATTTAATGCATTAGACAAATCCGTTCTCAAACCAGCAATAAAGGCAGCCTTCAACGGCCCAAGAGTACCTGTGCGTCAGGACTCCTGGCCCTCCGGAAATTCCATTCCTGAAAGCACCGTACATTTCCTGAACCTTTCTTCAAATTTTGATAATTCCTCTGTCTTCTTCTGAATACAAACAATAACCTTTGTCCAATCAGGTTTTGGTGGGATGTAATTTAACAGCTATTGCTTAATTACAGTTCACCCCTCTGCTAGCTATTGTTCGTCATCCCCTAGTGCTTCTTTAACATCTCTAGAAAGCTGTCCGCTTTCTCGTCCAGGAATTACTATCGACAAAACTTGTCCAACGAGTGGAGATTGTAAATATGCTGTAATCGCTCGAGCCCTTCCCTTTTTCCTATTCCCCCATTCTTGGGGTTAGGAATTCTTTGGACCATCTATCAATCTTTTCCGGATCAGCTGGTTCGTGGACAAACTATTGTGCATACTTGGCTCGGGTAACTCTTCCATCCCCGTCCGAAGAGACTGTTCTTACTGACTCAGACTTATACTGTTTTGACTTTAAAGGGGCTAACCATATGTTTTTAGCCCTTCGGGATTTTATTTTTTTTCTTTTGGGGTATTTCCTCCTCCTGTATAAACTCGTCAGCGGAATCATAACAGGATTCCGAGGATTCCGAAGATTCTGAGGATTTCGACTCAGTTACCCACTTAGATTCTGGTCCCCTTTTGGTGATTTCTTTTTCGAATGCTTTGGTTAAATAATTTTTGCTTTGGAATGGAGTGAAACTGCCACAGAAGGGCTTGCGACTACGGCTGGCTTCTTTCTCATTGGGCGATACGTTGGGAGTGGCCTCTATTACTGCATGGACTGTCAGAGGCGGAGGCAAGGGCAAGGCTTCTGGAGTCAGACCTATTGGGCTGGGGGCGGATTTTAGTTGTATGAGTGCTGAGGACCCATTGAAGAGATATTACCTCCAGGTCAGGAGATCCTATGGCATACTACTTTTTCTTTCCCTATTCTAATCAAAAGTCCTGATACGTCCATTTTAAGCTTTGTATTTTCTGACGGTAACCCACATTTTCCTAACCGTAGCTCATTTTTCTCTAAATTCAGCTCTTCTACTTCACGCTTAAGTTTCGCATTTTCTTCCTCTAAGTTTTCTATCTTTTCGAGTTTGGGCTTTTCACTCTTTCGCTCTTCACAGACTGCTTGTAATTGCTCCTTCTGGTTTTTTATATCACAATCATAGTTGGTACTAGCTATATTCTCGTTTATCCTTCGGAGCTGGCACATTTCAACCAGCGACCTTTTGATCTGGCCTTTATTTCTCATATGGGTAGCTCTTCCCCAAACTTTCCTTATATCATCAAGGAACCATTGTCTTTTGGAAGTATCATACTTCAAAAATTTCTGTTCAGTCTCTGCACCGGAATTGGTCAAATCAAATCATGTTCTATATAACTCTTTGCCATCTGAAACATTTCTTCTGCTGAAATTTCTGGTGGAACCTGGCCACCCCTAGAGGTCATAGTGTTGCCTTTTTTACCTGCTATAAACATGGCAGTCATTAAGCCTGCACTTCTTTCCTTAGATATCGATACTATATTGCTCAGAGTCACCAAGTATCAAATGATATCACCACAAGGTTTAACCGGATATCGATCAAAGAGCCAAACACCCAGTTAGTTAGTTCAAGATCAAGGGTACTTTATTTACACACAAGATTAATCATGCAACATAAATACTACTAGTTAAACTACATCTATCAACTATGACAACCTGTACTTAACTTCAGGCACCCGGCTTAGGCCAGAGGAACAGTGGCCTTTGTTCGAATCTGGATCTATCGGGTCTGGAGAAGTAACTGCTGCTCAGCTGGGCTCATCCGTCTGGTAGTGGGCATTGAACTTGAACTTGCTTCTGGTGTTGCTGCACTTGAAGGTGGACATTGCCGGAGAGCCAAGTCCAAGAGAGATCGAACGCATGGCGGTCTCTCTTTATCCTTGGGGAGTTTTGCGCTCTTTTGGGTGGTCCTTCCGTTTGGACCCCATTAATTGGGTAGTTCTTGATCACTGTATTCGATTTGAACCAATAAAAGGGGCGGGTGCCTTGATGGCTGGGTGTCTCCTAAGCGGTCATTGACCCTGTTGTTGATACTTCCTGAGTATAGGGAATGGCGCCCAAATGTCTGGGATTATATCGGTTATTCAAGTATCAGTCTTTTGTCTTGCGGAGATGGGCCATCAAAATGCGAATCGGTTGGGGGTTTCGATGATGTCTGGATTCTTCGCTCACAAATACAGATTCAGGCTCTGAGTCTGTCTGAACATTACATTGTCCATATCTCCCATTATGCTTTGCGACCGTCCATGTTTCTTATTGTAAGTGGCCATCCCAGATGGCTACAGGCGGCAGATTCTCAGCTGCCATGTTGGCTCTGAAATTATTTCTTAAATTATAAATCACCCTGTGGACAGATTTTTTTTTCTGTGTTGATTACTAAAGAGATAAGATGGACAGAGCCATGACTCCATCTAGCTTAGTAGCGACAGACAAATATTTAATTCATTCAATGTTACAATTTTCATAAGAAGCAATATTCATGGGGAGGCAGTGGTTAGCACTGTTACCTAACGGCGCCGGTGCCCCGGGTTCGATCCCGGACCCGGGTCATTGTCCGTGCGGCGTTTTCAATTTCTCCCCCTGTCTGCGAGGATCACACCCCCAAAACCCAAAGATGTGCAGGCTAGGTGGATTGGCCACGCTAAATTGTCCCTTAATTGGAATTTTGTTTTCGAAAGAAGCAATATTCATACCCTTTGAAGTAAGAAATATCCCACAATAAAATATCTAATTTTAATACAAAGGTGGATAACAGTGTATTTTTAAGTATTTAGATTTCTTTTGAATTGGCACAGGACAAAAATCAATTCAATTGAAATTAGATGTTTGGCATGACAAAATGCAAAAGTCAATTATTGTGTTGATGTGACTGTTTTGGTCCAATCGAATTTTGATTGATTCTGTACACTCATAGCTTAATTGAATTGGCCAAGCATTACAAATATGAAGTTTGTTATGTTTTGGGGCTGCCTCTTTAATTTAGGATGAAGGAGACGTGAAAGGGGTCATGGGACCTGTTCTGAATTCTATGGTAAAATGACCAATGGCCTGAATCTTTTCCCCGACACGGAATTGAACACTTTACAATTCAGAATTGGACACTTTAAATTAAACCTATATAATCTATTATTATTGCCACAAGTAGGCTTGCATTAACACTGGAATGAAGTTACTGTGAAAATCCCCCAGTCGCCACACTCCGGCACCTGTTCGGGTACACAGAGGGAGAATTCAGAATGTCCAATTCATCTTTTTTCAGGATGTCTTTCAGGACTTATGGGAGGAAACCGGAGCACTCGGAGGAAACTCACGCAGACACGGGGAGAACGTGCAGACTCCACAAAGACAGTGACCCAGGCGGGAATGGAACCTGGGACCCTGGTGCTGTCAAGCAACAGTGCTAACCACGGTGCTACCGTGCGCCTGATGGGGATTCAAATAGACGATTTTGAATACATTGATCAGAGACAGGCAAGCCAGGGCAAGTCTGTACTTGTCCTGTAAACAGGAGATTGGAGATATTTGGCCCCGTTCAGGCAGATCGATTGTTGTGGATTGCCAAGATGCAGTCTCTGGCACCTCAAATTCCAACCGTTACCTTATATGGGATCATGTTAGATGCGGACAATGCATCTGAGGATGTTCCTCTGTGGGGTGTTCTTGGCGGCCTCCAGAATAGGAATTGGCAACTGCATTTGGTGTTGTGACCCCTGTCCAGCGGCCTCATTGGCTCAGAGCCAGAGAAACCTCTGGAAGGGTGTGCAGAGGGGGGTAAGAAGAGACACCCAGAGAGCTTCCCTAGTGAAGACGCGACACGGAGACGACGGAGAAGAGTGGATGCCAAACCGGAGAACAGATGGAAGAGGTGTGCGAGAACCACCTTCGCAGATGAGGGCCTTGAGGTGACTGAGACGCAGAGGTTTAGACCCGCAACTCGATCAAGCTAATCAGCAGGTAATATTAGAATCTTGGGCAGATAATATTTGGGATAATTTGGGAGAGTAACTGTTTTATTGTGTTTGCAAATAAATTTAGATTGAATCGGCAACTTATGTTTGTCCTTTGTCCATCTCGCAAATAAGGGCACCTTGTAAAACGTTTTACTAATAAACTGATCGAAGTGTCTGATAATCTCCAGACTACATCTGTGTGACAACACGGCTGCTTGATGTGGTTGCTATGGAGAAAGTGAATCCCAGATCATTTTACAGGGAAGAAGATGCAAGACGTTCACACTTGTGGACAATGGCAAGGGTATCTATGATGAATATGGGTAGGCGGTTAGAGCTGGATTTCAGCTATCAGAGCCCAATTCAGAAAACGTTCTGACTCACCCGACCTGTTTCAATAAAAAGATGGTCTGTCAATCAAAGTAGTCTAGAAGAGGGTTTTATTTTAACTCTCAGTGACAGCTGTTGTTTGTTTTTTAAGTTTTAAAGAGCATTTAAAAAACTAACGAACATGACAGTCATTCAAACCTCTCCATGTTCCATCCCCATCAAACTGGTGTCATCATTTGCGCTTCACGCGCCGTTTGAATGCCGTTGGAGCGTCATCGCCTGGCTCACCGACAATACTCTGCCCCAGATGGGCCAAGTTCCCAATGGCGTGGGCCATGTGTGGACCCAGCAGTGGGGAACCCGGCTGCCGACAGTGTCCACTTGTTCGGGATCCATGCCTGCTGGCCGGGGGGGGGGGGGGGGGGGGGGCTTCTGCTATGGCTGTGAGGACTGGTGGGGATGGCCAGGGAGTGGGCTGTGGAGTCGAGTTTGGCAGGTTAGGGTTTGGGCACGGCCGGAGCCATGTTTTACGGCGCGACTAGTGCAGGTTGTCAGCCCTGCGCATGCGCAGCCTGGGACCCGGCCATTCTCCGGCTGTTCTCGGCGCCATCAGTGGGAGTTTCGAGTGCTAGCCCCTCAGTGGTACCAGAATCGGTGAGGGGTTCACGCCGATCTTCCTGTCGTGAACCTCCCGCGGATTCTCTGTTCGAGCTGGCACTTATCCTCAGAAACGGAGAATCTAGCCCAGGGTGTGTTTGAATTCAGCACAGAGTTCAAATGGCCCCGCTGAATCTGACTTTCTCTTCTATGTAAGTCACACCATGCCTCTTGCCCCCTGCTGTCAAAATGGAATCTGTCAGAAATGGAGGTGGATCCTCTGCATCATGCTCCTACCCGCAATTTTTATAGGTTTGAATATCTTCCCAACTTTGCAGAAATCTGGCCCTAAGTCTCGAAATCTCAGAGGAAGGTGTTCGGAGTTTCAAGTTTTATAAACGGTTACATTTTGAAGTGTCTACTTAATGCAAAGAAAAATAGAGCCGGGGGTTGTAGAGGATTTAATTAGCATTTCCACCTGGACACAAGGGCATGTAATTCGCATTGGCATGGAAAAGGACATGGGGTCCATAGGAAGTCATTGTCAGATCAGGCTGCAGGTTTCCTAAGGTATCACTGCACCTGGCAGGTCATAATGTGTGTGAGAGATAGTTAGATAGAGAGAGTTTCCACTTCAATTGAAGTGATCAAGTTTGTGAGGTTTCAAAAGACTGGAAGATTCACCTAGCTTTGGCTAGTTCATGGTTAGAAGTTATTTATCTTGGAAAGGAGAATAGAAACATGCCATTGGGAGCTGAGAATAACTTTGGACTGGTTCTTGGAAAATTGTGTGTCCACTTAAGGGACAGAATAAAGTATAACAGTGGAAGGACATTTTCAGTCATTTTAGAAGTTGAATAGGAGATCTAATCTGTTGTTTAGAGTGTAAGTTGCCAACACAATAGTGCTTAGGCACTCTTGCTTTTTGTTTGTTTTATTACAGCAAAAGTCCTAAAACCTTGACACGTGTATGATCTTTTCATCAGTCCCAGGAATTCAAATATCTTTTTTATAGGTTATTGATCTCTACGAAGGTCATTACCCAAGAAATACAGGCCTTAGTGTAGCAAAATAGGGAGGTAAAAACATAATTCCACGATAATTTTAAGGTAACAAGCTCATTAATTTCCACAAGTCAATATAGTTCTTCTTACTGTAAAATTAAAAATTTAAACCTCAATTACTGTCACATCTGGATGTTGCCGTTTCTGTTACCAAATGCGGTTTATGCTCACAAGCGTACAGTAATTGGGTATAACTACACTGGGAAGGGGCATCCCTCATCTACGCTTTATTCCTTCTGCTCCCTGTGAATTACCCAATGCTACGTCTTGACTATTCAGATCCCCTTAGCTTAATGTATCTGTGTGTGTGTGCATGGCCTGATCCTCATCAATCTCTTTTTCATCATCATATCCTCACCCACCATCAGCAAGTTAGTCCAACAGAAATGCATTTCTTTCGTCATTTTGCTTTTCCCGATTATCATCTTCCTCCTCTTCTGTATCCTCGAGCTATTATTGCTGCAGGAAAGGACCACATACGTTAAGGATGGGTGATTTTAACTCTTTGAGTTTAAGGCAGCAGTGAAGATTGAGAAGGTTCCTGCTGCTTTATGGGCACGCAATGGTAAATGTGTAGATAGCCACCCATTAACCTGCAGCCTGCACCGTTTCATTAATCTCATTCTTGTTCATGGTTAGCATGGAGTGCTACCCACCAGCTGCATGCTGAAAGGTGCTACATAAATGCATGTTCTTTCTTTCTTCACGATGAGAAGAATGCATTCGCAAATGTTACATCTCATACACTAAATTCATATGATGGCGTAAAAAGCATTTCCTTCTTGAATTGATAACTAAACAATTAATATTTATTTAGTTATGCACATAGGAGAGGTGTATTCTTTACTCCCTTTACATTTCTTTACTGTCAGGCAGATTGTTGCAGCATCCACTCCAAATAGAAATCAGCAGTGAATGTCTGAGCTGTGAATACAATGTTTTGCTTAATGCACTAAAATGAAAATAGTTAGTGATATGAAAGTCTTATAATATGCTGGCTCTCTCATGTTGTAATAATCTGTCTTGCTAGTAGTAGGATTAGCTAAGAGAAATAACCCCTATGGTGGCAAACATGGTTAACCGTTGTGAGGTAGATTGCTTTCAAACCTCTGAGGAAACTGGCACTGTCCTGTGGAGATGATTATCTGAGATGGTTGAGTCTCCTTGTTGATGACATTCAATGTTGATTCAGTGGATGTCCATCATGACTTAAGTATGTATTTCTCTGAAAGGTTTAGAGGACAATGGACCTCTTTCTGACTAAGGTCAATTACATAACTATCCTCTCTGGGAAGAAAGTGAATAAAAGTCCAGACTGCAGGGCAAAGAGAGTTGAAGAAATTCAGTGTGTGGGAGGCATGAATAGGAAGCAAGGCTCTGGGCAATATCTATTACAAGGATTGAGTTAACATTCCTTCCTGAAGTTTTCAATTTTGTACAAGTGCCATTTATTCTTTCCAAAAGCACTGGGGTGCAAAACAGCAATTAAGCATGATTGTATATCTAATATACATGTGGCAATTATCGAAGATACATTAACAAACTGACATCTGTATAAGGCGGATTTTAACTGCACTCATTCATTAATGCTGAATTTATGATGGTACTACAGCATCTTCTGCACAGCTACTCAACCAGTTGTGTTAGCTGAATACTTATTACCAATATCGTAATCGGCAATTGGGCGGAGAATCCTTTCTGACACCCAAATCAAGGGCGGCTCTGGTTTTCAAGTCTCCGCCCCCTCCAAAATGGCGTTATTGTATCACACGCCACATGCCACACAATGGCATGCCGATGCAATGGCGTTGGCACGTCATTGGTGGGCACTTCCCGATGCTCTAACCCTGATAGGCCAAGTTCCTGACTGCGAGGTAGACATGTGGGCTGTGTCCAGCGCCGCCGCACTCGGCTGGGGTCTGTCCGCTGACCGGGGGGGGGGGGGGCTTTCGCGAGGGCTGGGGGGACTGGTGGGGATGGGCAGGGGCTGGGCAGGGGGTGGCCTGTGGTGTCGCATTTGGTGGGTCGTGTCCGCGCATGGCCACACCATGTTGTACTGTGCGACCGCTGCAGGTCGTTGACGTGCACAGACACGGCCAGGAAAACGGCCATTCTCCGGCTGTTTCGGCGCGGGAGCCGGGAGTTTCCCCCGGCGCCACTGTTAGCCCCTCACTGGTCCCAGAATCGGTGAGGGTTCGGTGCCGATTTTGGCGTCATAAAACGCTCACAAATTTACTTAGCCGCTGAAACAGAGAATCCAGCCCATTCTCTTTTCATTAAATTTGGGACTCCGAAGTATTCCTTTCTGAAAAAAAATCTTTTTATTGGCATTTTCAAATTATATACATTGCCGTTCGTTTTCATTTATTGCACAGTCACAAAGGTTTTTTCTTAGCTTTCTCTATTTACAGTCTGTCGCCATCTGGCTTAGCATACAATACTGCCCCTGCCCCTCCAGCTCCACTCTCCCTGACCTCCCCTCCCTCCCTTCCTCCCCTTCTTCACTGCTGCCCCCTCATTCTTTCTTGCTGGGTTTTGCTACCTCACCTTGCTCCCCGACCCCCCACCCTGGGTCCTCCTCGCTTTCCTCTTTCTGCCTTGTCCTGGCTACTTCTCCCTGGCTACTGGCTATTTATTTATGTGTTGAGCACAAACAGATCTCGGAACAGTCGTGTGAATGGCTCCCATGTTTTGTGGAAGCCCTCTTCCGACCCACGGATAGTGAATTTGATTTTCTCCATTTGGAGAAATTCCGAGCAGGTTGGACAGCCAGTCTGCAGCTTTCGGTGGTGCTGCTGACTGCCAACCGAGCAGGATTCTATAGCGGTCAGGGAGGCAAAGGCAAGGGTGTCCGCCTTCCTCCCCATGAAGAGATCTGACTGGTCTGATATCCCGAAGACCGCCACTTTTGGCATGGCTCCACCCTCAACCCCACCACTTTGGATATTGCCTCGAAGAAGTCTGTCCAGTACCCAGCAAGTCTGGGGTAAGACCAGAACATGTGGCCGTGGTTGGCCGGGCCTCCTTGGCACCGTTCACATTTATCCTCCACCTCCGGGAAGAACCTGTTCATTCGGTCAAGTGGGCTATTTGTACCACTTTTAACTGCGTTAGTTTGAGCCTCGCGCATGTGGAGGTAGAGTTGACCCTGTGCAGTGCTTAGCTCCAGAATCCCCACCCTATTTCGAACTCCAAGTCTTCATCCCATTTCCTCCTTGTCGTGTCCAGTTCGGTGTCGGCCCTCTCTCGCAGTCATTCATACATGTCATAACAGTTCCCTCTGCCTAGGATGTCTGCGTCCAGTAGCTCTTCTAATAGTGTCTGTCGTGGTGGTCGTGGGTATGTACTTGTCTCCTTCCGTAGGAAGTTTTTAAGCTGCATGTATCTGAGTTTGTTGCATTTAGCTAGTTGGAATCTCTGCGTCAGCTCTTCCAGTGTTGTGACCCTACCATCAGTGTCTAGGTCACTGACTGTCAGTGTCCCCCCCTGTCCTGTCTCCACCTTTTGAAGGTGGCGTCAGTGAGTGCTGGTGTGAACCTGTGGTTATTGCAGATGGGGGCTTTGTTGGACATTTTGGTCAGTCCGAATTGCGGCCATAGTTGCTTCCACATCTGGAGGGTGGCTATCACCACTGGGCTGCTGGAGTGTTTCTTGGGCGGGGATGGAAGTGCCACTGTGGCAAGGGCCTGGAGAGAGGCCGCCTTGCAGGAGGCCTCCTCCGCACGCACCTACTCGACCTCTCTCTCCTTTATCCATCCAATCACTCTTCCCGTCATTGCTGCCCAGTGGTAGAATTGTAGGTTTGGGAGGACTAGCCCTCCCCTGGATTTTGTTTTCTGTAGGACCTTCTTTGTGATCCTACCATTCTTTTACCCCCCCCCCCCCCCCCCCCCCCCACCCCGTACAAATGGCATGATTGATTTGTCCAGTGAATTGAAAAAGGCCTTGGGGATATAGATCGGATGGATCTTAGTAGGAAGAGGTATCTGGGCAGTACGTTCATTTTGATCGTCTGTACTCTCCCTGCCAGGGAGAGTGTGAATGTGAAGGTGAATGTGTTCCACCTCTGTAGGTCCTTTTTGACTTCCTCTGTCAGACTGGTCAGGTTCCATTTGTGGATCCCCGTCCAGTCATGAGCGATTTGGATCCCCAGGTAGTGGAATTTGTGTTGGGCTTGTTTAAACGGCAGACCCACCAGTGCTGCCCCTCCCCCTTGCAGGTTCACCAGGAACATCTCACTTTTGCTCATGTTGAGTAGTAGCCTGAGAAGGCGCCAAACTCTTTCAGGAGCGTGATGATTCCTTCCATTCTGTTTTGTGTGTCCGAGATGTAGAGAAGCAGGTCATCCATGTCGAGCGAGACTCTATGCTCTCTGCCTCCTCTTTGGATCCCCTTCCAGTTCTTTGCTCTTCTGAGAGCGATCGCTAATGGTTCGATCGCTGGGGCTAACAGCAGCGGCGATAGCAGGCATCCCTGCCTGGTGCCCCTGTGCAGCTGGAAGTACTGGGAGCTGGTGTTGTTTGTCTGTACGCTTGCCATGGGAGCATTGTACAGGAGTTTCACCCATGAGGTGAATCTTTTTCTGAGCCCGACCGCTCCAGCACCTCTACCAGACACTTCCACTCGACTCTGTCGAAGGCTATTTCTGCATCCAGGGAGACGATCACTTTTGGTGCTCTGTCCCCGGATGGGGTCATGATCATGTTCAGCAGGTGCCTGATATTCGATGTTAGCTGTCTACCTTTGACAAAGCCCGTTTGATCCTCTGCGACCACCTCTGGGACGCAGTCTTCTAGCCTTTTGGCTGGGATCTTGACCAATATTTTGGCGTCTGCGTTTAGTAGCAAGATGTATGATCCGCATTCAGTCGGGTCCTTGTCTTTCTTCGGTATTAACGAGATTGAGGCTTGTGCTGGAGTAGGTGGTAGTGTGCCCCTTGCCAGTGAGTCTGTGAACATCTCCCGCAGGTGCGGGACCAGTGCTGTTGCAAATGTTTTGTAGAAGTCCGCCGGGAACCCGTCTGGCCCAGGCGCCTTTCCCGCCTGCATGGAGTTTATACTCTCCAGTTCGAGCGTTGCTCCCAGGCCCCGTTTTCTGTCCTCCCTCACAACTGGCATGTCCAGCCCATCCAAGGAACTGTTTTATCCCCTAGTCCCCTGTTGGAGGCTCTGAGGTGTACAGTCCCCGGTAAAAGTGCTCGAGGGTCTTGTTAACCTTGTCTGGGTCCGTTTCTAGCATGCCTCTGTTGTCTCTAATTTGTGCAGTCTCTTTGGTGGCTGCCTGCTTTCTCAGCTGGTGTGCCAAGCGGCTTTGTCCCCGTGTTCGTATAGGGTCCCCTGTGCCTGGTGGAGTTGGTGCACTGCTTTCCTCGTGGAGAGCAGATCAACGGTCATTTGTAGCTTTTTCCTCTCCGCCAAGAGCTCTACGATCGGGGCCTCAGAGTATTTACGGTCTACCTCCATTGTGGAGTTGACGAGCTGCTACCTAGCCGCTCTTTCCTCTCTATCCCTTTGCGCTTTAAAGATGATAATTTCCCCTCTAATCACGACCTTTAGCGCCACCCAGAGGGTGAGACCTCCCCATTTTAGTTGTTTGTCGTGTACTCCGCTATGCCCTGTTGCTGTAAGGCCTTGTCGGCACATACCTGACTTCACTGACTTCTGGACAGATTCAGACTGGTAATAATACATTAAATTGATATTGGCCTAGATTTTGGTGCAGTAGGACACCTAACAGTACTTGCCTTTAGTTAGACTTGTATCCATGACCCTTTAACTAAAGTAGCCACTAATTTTCTGAATGTGAGTTGATCAACTTCCTCATGACTGAACAGCTGGAGTAAATATGCCCATTTTCTGGGGATCATGAATTGATTGAGTTTGGGATTGATTTTAAGGCGGGTAGGGAGGTGGATTGGAAATTTGCTCCATTCGCTCTGTGCATTAGCTTTGTGGTTCAGAGAAAGGGATAATGTTACAATAGAGAAACAGGGCACCTGGGGCCTGAGTGAACAGGACAATGAACAGGATACTTCCTAATCAAAGAGAATTAAGGATTTGGAAACTGAGAGCAGAAGGATTGAAAAAATTGATGAATTAAAGGACATCAATTCAATGTCAAATCCAATACAGAAAGAGAAATAGAGAAAGATAGGGGGCGGGATTCTCAGTTTCTTTTTTTAAAATATAAATTTAGAGCACCCAATTCATTTTTTCCAAATAAGGGGCAATTTAGCGTGTTCAATCCACCTACCCTGCACATTTTTGGGGTGTAGGGGCGAAACCCACGCAAATACAAGGAGAATGTGCAAACTCTACGTGGACAGTGACCCAGAGTCGGGATTGAATCTGGGACCTTGGCACTGTGAGGCAGCAATGCTAACCACTGCGCCACCGTGCTGTCTGGGATTCTCCATTTCTGAGACTAAGGGCGCGATTCTCCGCAAATGCGGAGAGTCGTGAAGGCTGCCGTGAAACTGGCCGTGTTTCACGGCAGCCTCCGTGCCCTCTCCCGGGACCCGATTCTGCTCCCCGGTCGGGGCTAGCAGCGCGGCCCCGTGAACCTCAGCATCGCAGGCTTAGCGAACTTCGCTAAGCCCGCGCGCCAAGGTTAATGGCGGCTGACGCAAACGATGACATCAGTCGCGCATGCGCGGATTGGACGGCTCCAATCCGCGCATGCGCTGATGACATCATCACGCATATGCGTGAAACCCGCGTATGAGCGGGCCGTTATGCCCCTCAGCCGCCCCGCGGACTGATCCAGCGGGGCGGCGGAGGAACAAAGAGTGCGCGGGGTTCGGACCCGCTGCCCGCGATCGGTGCCCACCGATCGCGGGCCCATGCCACCCTTGGCACGGCCGTGGTGCGGCCATGCCAATCGGTGGCATGGTTCTCCAGAACGGCACTTTGCGGCCGTTTTCACGAACTGTGATAGCAGGTGTGTTGCAGTTCGTGAAAACGGCCGTAAAGGCCTGGGAAATCGGCCCATCAGCTAGGGGAGAATCACTGCTCAGCGTAAAAAAAACGGCGAGCAGCGATTCGTGTCGTGCGGCGGCCGTGGGGGGGGGGGGGGGGAGAATAGCGGGAGGTCGGGAAAAATGGCGGGAAGGCCCTCCCGCTATTCTCCGACCCGTCGTGGGGGTCGGAGAATCGCGCCCTAAGTGTTGACGCCAATGCAGGATTCGTGGACTTTTACGACAGAAAAACTGGCACCACACCTGGACTGATTCCGTTACTGTTAAGGGGCTACCACCGGCGCCACGTGGAACACAATCGATTCCAATGAGAAATTGTACTGGTTTCCTGAGCGTGGCCCAGTCACAGCAGGCCATGGCTGGGAACGTCGGCGGCATTGCCTGGGCGCCGGCCAACATGACACAGACACAGAAGGAGGTGACCCAGTCCCAGAGGGAGATGGCGCATTCACTGGCTAATGTGACACAAACCCAGAAGGTGCTGGCACAGTCAATGGGTGATGTGGCTCAGCCCCAGACGGAGATGGTCCATGACCACGAGCCTGCGGTCCCTGGTCGAGTCGAGAGCTGGCCTCCAGGACTGGCAGCGCCAGGTGGCGGATGTGCCTTAGGGGATGGCTCCACTCGCACCCCCATCCCATGGAGTAGCCCGGGGGCCATCGGACACCCTGAGGAAGGAGGAGGTGATGGGGCCCATGCGGGGACTCCTGCAGGGGAGGTGCCGGAACACCTCAGCACCTCGGACTCCCTCCCTCCTATCCCTCATGCATCTGGTGGGCAGAGGGCAGAACAGGGCGGCACCACGCCAGCTGGGACACCCGAGCAGCAGCCGGGCCCATCCAGGCCCAGTCGCCCCAGAAGACATCTGTCAAAAGGAAACCAGTTCGCCGGGCAGGAATCACAGCAGGCCACCTCTATTCCTGCTGTACCGTCTGGTGAACCACCTAGACATAGCACGTGGCCCATAAGGCCAGAATATTAGACAGCAGTTAAGTTGGCATGGGTGCAAGGCACAGTTTAGCTATAGGGGCTAGGGCACAAATCTGTTTATATCTGTTCAGATGAAACACCTGTTGCCACCGTTACAACCTGCCTCGGTGCTCTGTCTGATGGATGTGAGGGTGGGCTGGCCCAAGCTGGGCGGGGTTGTGTGCGGAAATGGACAGACATTGGGGGGGGATGGGCGGACCCTGAGGGTGGCACGGGCTCCTCACCCCCTACACCTCGATCATCCCCCCCCACTGCTACCCAAGAGTGGATCCAATGGGACCATGTGATGGAATGGCCAGTTCCCGTGCAGGGATCACCCGGGTGAATGGTGGAAATTGTTACCGTGGGCAGGAGTCAGACGTTGTCAAACAATGCAAAGCATCAGAGCTCATCCCAAAGCGGGCTATCATCATCCTCCATCCCATGGACCAGACCCGCTGTTGCTGCTAACCCAGGGCCCCCACCCTGTAGTGTGGCAGGTTTGTATCATGGGGAATTGCAGGTGGGGTGGGGTGGCGGGGGTGGGGGGGGGGGGGGGGGGGAGGGGGGGGGGGAAGGAGGAGGTTTGGGTTTGGGATGCAGAGTCTGATCCCCTGGCCAGTCCCCTATTATGGGCCAGGGTTTAGAGAACCCCAAAGTATATCATGGAGTTCACCTGACCCACAACTTTTAATAGATTGTGGTATGGGGAGCACAAGGGCCCACTTTACAGGTGTGATACAATAGAGAACTGAAGTATTTTTAAAACAAAACATTTTTATTCTATGAATCAGGTTAACATTTTATAAACACACAGTAAACAGTTTATCAACTATCAACCCTGACCACCCCCCAAAAGATACAGTACTCTATAGATAACCCTAAATAACTTCCCAAACAACATCCATAAGTTAAACACTTTTTAAATAAAGACAGCAGGTTTAAATTCTCTACAGAAACAGGTATTACTTTGAAATCATCAATGAGCTGAAGACATTCTTTAGCTTATCGAGAGAAAGATTAATACACACATCTACTTGGTTCACATGCAGCTCTCCAACTGAAAGTGAAACTAAGCACAGAGCCAAAACCAGCTTTCAGCACAAAACCAAAGTAAAAAGCAGAGCAGAGTCCAGATCCACCCCCACAATGACATCACTGCAGCTATTTGATAAACAACCATTTCTTAAAGGCCCTCTCACATGACACAGGCCCTCCACCCAACCCCCCCCCCCCCCCAGTCGGTGAACCTGGAGGCGATTCGAGCATCCCATGCAACTTGACCCTGGCGCACACGTCATGCTGCCTCCCATGCCTGCCTGGGCTCCACGTCCTGTCCAACCTCCCCCGCCCCCACATCCTCCTCGTCAGACGAGGCCTGGCGATCCTCCTCCACATCCAACACATCCTCTAGGCTGTGCGATGTTGTGGAGGGTGCAGCAGGCCGCCACAGTGCGGGCGACCCTCTCAGCATTATACTGGAGGGCCCCTCCATAGTGACACAGGCATCTGAACTGTATCTTTAGGAGGCTGCGCACACCACTCGATCACGGACCTGGTTGCTGCATGGGCATCGTTGGAGCGGGTTTCCGCGTCGGTCTCTGGCCTGGGGATATCAGCCACGACCGCAGTGGATAACCCCAGGAGCCAACCCCCAGACTGTGGGGGTCTCGAACATGTCAGGAATTGTTGAGTGCGCCAGGATGAAGGCATCGTGCACGCTGCCCAGGTATCGGGCCCAAACATATATGATGCTCAGCTGATGGTCACAAATCAACTGCACGTTCATTGGGTGGAACTCCTTTGGTGTAGAGTGGCCTGTTATCCACAGGTTCCATAGGGGGACATGCATCCCATCGATCGGCCTCTGGACTCGGGGTATCCCATCGATGGTGACGAACCGAGCTGCCTTGGCATCCTGGTGGACTCGGTCCACATCAAAATGGATGTATTGAGCCTCCTGGGCATATAGAGCCTCCGTGATGGTGCGGATGCACCTGTACACCGAGGTCTGTGAGATCCCGGACAGGTCCCCTCTCGATGCTCAGAAGGACCCCTGGGAGCAGGTGTCCTCCCGCATAACCCCGTGGTGCCAGGTGCGCCATCGCCTGGCAGATATGTCGCACTGTCTCTCTGCTCAGCCGGAGAATTCAACGGCATGTCTGGTCCGGCAGGTCCTCGAATGACAGGCAGTACCGGTCAGTCATTGACAGCATATCATGGAGACAGTGGAATGGTGATCCAGACACCCAGGCTAATATTCTGGGGACCCGGGTTTGAATCCTGCTATGGCAGGTGGTCGAAATTGGCTCCAATACAAATCTGGAATGAAAAGTCTCATGATAACCATGAAACCATTGTCTATTGTTTAAAAAAAAAGCCAGCTGGTTCACAAATGCCCTTTAGGGAAGGAAATCTGTCATCCTTACCCGGTCTGGCCTACATGTGACTCCAGATCCACAGCAAAGTAGTTGACTCTTAAATGCCCTCTGAAATGGCTCAGCAAGCGACTCAGTTGTATTCAACTGCTACAAAGTCAATAAAAAGCAAAGAACCCTGACCAACCACCCAGAAACTGGAGACCTCAGCGACTGGAAATCCAGCCCTGTCGACCCTGCAATGCTCATCTTACTAACATCTGGGGGCTTGTGCCAAAATTGGGAGAGCTGTTTTAAAGAGCAATAGCCTGACATTGTCATACTCATGGAATCAATCCTTACAGATAAAGTCCTGGACACCACTATCACCATCCTTGGGTATGTTCTCACCCAGCTGCAGAACTGACGCAGCAGAGGTGGCAGCACAGTAGTATATAGTCGAAAGATAGTTGCCCTGGGGGTCCTCAATATCGACTCTGGACCCCATGAAGTCTCAGGTCAAACATGGGAAGGAACCTTCCTGCTGATTACCACGTACCGTCCACCATCAGCTGATGAATCTGTACTCCTCCATGTTGAACACTACTTGAAGGAAGCATTGAGGGTGGCAAGGGCACAGATGTATTCTGGGTAAGGGACTTCAATATCCATCACCAAGAGTGGCTCGATAGCACCACTACTGACCAAGCTGCCCGAGTCTTTAAGAACATCGATGCTAGACTGGGTCTGTGACAGGTGGTGACGGAACCAACAAGGGAAAAACATATTTGATCTCATCCTCGCCAACCTGCTTGGCACAGATGCATCTGCCCATGACAGTATCGGTAGAAGTGACCACCACACAATCCTTGTGGAGACAAAGTCCCGTCTTCACATTGAGGATATGTGTTGTGTGGCACTAGCATCATGCTAAATGGTATAGATTCAGAACAGATCTGGCAACTCAAAACTGGGCATCCATGAGGCACTGTGGGCCATCAGCAGCAGCAGAACTGTACTCAACTAAAATCACTCACCTCTTGACACAGCATATCCCCCACTTTACCACTACCATCAACCCTGGTTCAATAAAGAGTGCAGGAGGGCATGCCAGGAGCAGCACCAGGTATTCCAAAAATTAGGTGTCATCCTGATGAAGCTACAACACAGGGCTACTGTGTGCCAAATAGCTTAAGTAGCAAGTAATAGACAGAGAAAAGCAATCCCACAACCAACGGATCAGATCAAATCTCTGCAGTCCTGCCACATCCAGTCATGGATGATGGTGAACAATTAAACAACTCAGTGAAGGTGGCGGATCGCAAATACCCCCATCCTCAATGACAGAGGAGCCCAGCACATCTGTGCAAAAGTCAAGGCTGAAGCATTCGCAACAATCTTCATCCAGAATTGCCGAGTCGATGATCCACCTCGGTCTCCTCCAGAGGTCCCCAGCATCACAGATGCCAGTCTTCAGCCAATACAATTCACTCCATGTAATATCAAAAAATGGCTGAAGACACTGGATACTGCAAAGGCTATGGAACCTGCAATATTACTGAAGGCCTGTGCTCCAGAACTTGCTGCAAACCCTAGCCAAGCTGTTCCAGTACAGCTACAACATTGGCGTCTATCCGGCAATGTGGAAAGTTGCCCAGGTGTGTCCTGCACTCAAAAAGCAGATCAAATCCAACACAGCGAATTACTGCCCTATCAGTCTGCTCCCAATCATCAGTAAGGTGATGGCAGGAGTCATCAAGCAGCACTTACATAGCAATAACCTGCTAACGGATGCTAAGTTTGGGTTCCAACAGGATCACTCAGCTCCAGGCCTCATTACGGCCTTGGTTCAAACATGGATAAAAGAGCTTAAATCCAGAGGTGAGATGAGAGTGACTGCTCTTGACATCAAGGCAGCATTTGATCGAGTATGACATCACAGAGCCCTAGTAAAACTAGAGTCAATGGGAATCAGGGGAAAACTCTCCACTGGCTGGAGTCATACCTAGCATAAAGAAAGATGGTTGTGGTTGTTCGAGGTCATTCATTTCAGTCCCAGGACATCATTTCAGGAGTTCCTCAGGATAGTGTCCCATACCCAACCATCTTCAGCTTCATCAATCATAAATACTTTTAAAAACACAATTTCCTGCATATAGTTCTCCACCATCCCCGCCGGACTCATTTTTAACAGGGGGTGAATATGGTAGTTACCACTGATGTATATATTGTATATAGAGGATGTTGTTATAGGTGCTTTACGGTAAGGCCCCTGTACTGCAGCTACGGGGGTAGATTCCTGCTTGTTGGCTCCGCCCAGTAGGTGGAGTATAAATATGTGTGCTCCCCGTACAGCAGCCATTTCGTCAGCTGCTGTAGGAGGCCACACATCTCAGTGTAATAAAGCCTCGATTACATCCTACTCTCGTCTTTGCGCGCTTGATAGTGCATCAAAGAGTGAAGATGTAAGTTCGCAATTGTATAGTGCCTTGATGACACCACACCTGGGGCATTGTCAACAGTTTTGGTCTCCTTGCCTTAGAGGCAGTACATTGAAGGTTCTCTTGGACTAATTCACAGGACAAGAGGATATTCTCGTGAGGGCAAATTGAATATATTGGGCCTATATTTCCTCGAATTTAGAAGAGGTGATTTAATTGAAGTATACAAAATTAAGGGCCCTGACAGGATAAAGTCTGGTAAGATGTTTGCGCTGCCTGTTGAGTCTAAAGCTAAGGGTTAGTTTCAAAGTAAGGGACTGGCCATTTAGAGTTGAAACAAGTAGATGTTTCTTCACTGATTGTTCGAATTCTCGACTCCAGGTAGTCAATTGTAAATGTATTCAAGCCAGGTATTAATGCATTATTGATTACTTAGAGAATCAGCAGATATGGGGATCGTATGGGAAAATGGAGTTGAGGGAGAAAATACGCCATAATTGCATTGAATGGGAGATCAGGCTTGTAGGGCTGAATGGCCTGCTCCTGGCTGTTATTTTTTAAAGAGCTGTAATTGCATTCTCAAACATGTAGCTTTGACTTGCGTTATTTTCTTTATCGAGAGGAGGTGGGGGAATGGATCAAGCTCATTGATATTTGTTAGGCAAATGCAGGAGCCATTGTGTGCACAGCAAGATGCTGTAAATGCCAATGAGATGAAAAATTAATTAATTTTGGTTCAGCTGCTTGAGGGAAAAATGTTGGTCAGAACCTGGAGACAATGCGCCTCTTCAAATAGTGTCGCAGGATCAAACACAATCCACAAGGTGGTGTTTTGTTTTACTGTCAATGTTATTTCTTTTGATCATAAATCTCACTAACATTGCTTAGATGTTGGCAGCTCTGGGAGTTTGCTGTGGACCATTGTGATGTTGCACTGGTTCAATGTCAAGTTCATCCCTCTTTGTCTGAGCATCAGCCCAAACTGAAACTACATTAGCACATCAGTTTGAATGCCACGCAACCCCCCCCCCCCCCCCCCCCCCCACCCTCCCACCCTGCCGCAAACCGATAAATTTAGGACTAATATTTTGAAGGCAGGAGCAGTACAAAATGATTCATCGCAGAGTGAGAGATAAATTTTGCATTGATGCTGCCAAAGGCACCTTCTGACGGCAACATGTAGACGTCAAATAAGGGGCACTTAAAGATCAAAATTCCAAACTATAGAACATATTTTGTATTCTAATACATCTTGCAAATGGGAGTTTGTACTATATACGAAAACTTTCTTTGAAGATTTGGACTTTTTCAAGTAACAATGTATGCTTAGAGCTAGAGGATCTATGTAATTAGGATATTTAAGAAATTATGGGCTCGATTTAACAGAGATGAAACAGAGTCCCGTGTTGAGTGTGTTTAATCTGGTGTTTCACGTCGCTGGGAACACGTTTAATCAGGTGTTTCACGGTGCTGGCAGCGCCAAGAATGGCCACGCTAATGAACGGGACTCTGCTTCAATTCGGGGCCTCAGCGAGGAACGCCCTGTCGAGGCCGCACTTAGTCCCAGTTCCTGCTGGGAACAAGCTCTCGGGGCTCCTTGTTTAAATGGTGCCCCAATCTCTAGACCCCTCCCCGCGGCCTCTAGATTTTTTTGTTATTTGTTCCTGGGACGTGGGCGTTGCAGGCTGGCCAGCATTTATTGCCCATCCCTAATTGCCCTTGAGGGGGAAGTTAAGAGTCAACCACATTGCTGTGCATCTGGAGTCACATAGAGGCCAGACCAGGAAAGGATGATAGACTTCCTTCCCTAAAGGACATTAGTGAACTAGATGGGTTTTTACGACAATCAACAATGGTTTCATGCTCATCGCTAGACTTTTAATCCAAGATTTTTATTGAATTCAAATTTCACCATCTGCTGTGGTGGGATTCGAACCTGGGTTCCCAGAGTACTCTGGGTCTCTGGATTACTAGTCCAGTGACAATACCTCAACACCACCGCCTCCCCCACAATGCCACAAATCACCTAAAAGGGGGTCATCGAGTCCTCCACACTCCACCTCATAAGGACAGGGAACACCTGGGCCCAATCCCCAGCATGGGCAAAATGCCACCCGGGCACCTTGACAGTGCCAGCGCCCCTGCCAGACCGGCTGTGCCAAGGTGCCAAGATGGCATCAGCAGTGCCAGGGTACCGCTCTGCCCAGAGGCTAACCACCCGGGGGCCTCTGATTGCCTGGGAGACCCCCCCCCCCCACCCCCCCCAGTGTCGTTCCGCCTAGTCCACGTTGGTGGCAACCTGTGCTAAACGGCTGTGCCTTGGGTAACTCCAGCGAGAACATACTCAAGTGAGCCTGACTGCTGCACACCTAAATAGATCATGACGTCTCGCAAGGCCCATTAGATCTCATGAAACGTGACAAGCTGGGTAAATCCCGCAAGAGGCCTCTCGCCAGAATTACCTGGCATATTGCATCCCTAGTTGGACACAGCGCGGCCGTTAGATCACGCCTATTGATTTAGTTTTGTGGTTCTTCATTCAGAGTGTTTTATTGCTTTGTAAGACTACTTTTTAACTGCTGCTAGAAAACGACTGTAATGACCTCCAATTAGCATTATTGGTTGGCCAATTGGAGTATGAGCTCCCGCAATGATAGCTCATTGAGGGGGCCCATATAAGCACCTGTGTAGGCTTTGTGTCCCAGTCTTAAGTTGACTGGAATGCTAGCAGCACTGTTTGGAGCTGCTCTTGTATCTAGTGATTGGAAATAAATATTGGTGTGGTGACGGGCATCCTGCCTCCTGTGGATTATTACAAAGACAATACTTGGCACCACCACCACCGTAGATTCTATTCTCCAGCCAATCTGATTTATACCATGTGACATTAAGAAGCTGCTGTGTGCATTCAGTGTAGCAAAGGCCATGAATCCTCACAACATCCTTATGTTATTTGTGAAAACCTCACCAGGAGAACTGATTAGTTCCCTAGACAAGCCATTAACGACACAATATGGAAGATTCCCCAGGTATGTCTTACCAACATATCTAATGCAACCAATTGCTGTCCTCTCAGCCGACCCTTAATAAGACACTGTGAGCACGCTAGCTTTTATTAACAATACATTTGACAAGATGGTTACCACTGCCTAGTTATATTGACTGCTATAGCAATATGCAATCCATATGAGTGCTATATAAGTCCAAAAGCTGAATTATATTTTTCTATTTAGACATAAATGCATGTGAGCTATGAATTACTTTAAGACATTTTGCTGATTATATATCAAAGTTTGGCTCAGGGGGCTGTCACAGCAACTTTTAACATAAAAGTTGAAGGTTAATTAGATTTGGAGATTGACAGTTTGATTCAGTTTGATCTACTCTGTAGTTTGTGTAGTGTAAGCAAAAGTGTAATCAAGATACAGTGCTCTCTAGGTTATCTTGCTGGTTGCCAAATAGATGTCAGTAAAGTGCATCTTAGTGAATTATCTCACATTTAAGAAAGAAACAAAATACTGTACAAACTATTACAAATATGGACAAATGAAAAAATAATCTAGCATTAATGATGCTGAGGTTTTGCTATTCATATGTCAATAGAAAACGAGACAAAATATAAACAGCAAAATAATTTTGAGAAAAATCATTCAAAAATACTTATTATTTTAACAAAAGAAAAGCTATGCTTAGGGCAGCATGGTGGCGTAGTTGTTAGCACTGCTGTCTCACGGCGCCGAGGTCCCAGGTTCGATCCCGGCTCTGAGTCACTGTCCGTGTGGAGTTTGCACATTCTCCCCATACCTGCAAGGGTTTCGCCCCCTCGATCAATGACTCCAGAAGCGAGATTGGACGACAATTGAAGGTTTTATTGTACTAGATGTTTTCCCCAGCAGCGCAGGTACAGAATGCAGCTGCTGGGAGACACGGCCTCTTATACTCCGCCTTACTGGGTGGAACCAGCAGGCAGGCTTCACCAATGATATAGCAGTCTCAGGTACCTCCCACACCAATGGTCTTATAGCATTATCCAGGGTACCGTAATACCCCTAATACCGACTACCACATTCACCCCCTGTTTAAAAAAAGAGTCCAGCGGGATGGTGGCCTTGTGTTATACGGTGGTTGAGGTTATGGGGGTACCCGTTATACATTAACACAGTGTTTTGCCTCGTTACATGCCGCAACTATTTACAGTACTTATTTACAGTCAGAAAGAAGCAATTAGTCGATCGGGGGCCCTGGTCGTCCTCTGCGATCGTCGTAGCTTCGGCGGTGATGCAGGCGCCGGCTCGGGCATCCGTGGCTCCGGGAGCATGGCTTTGGCTTCTTCGGCAGCTTCATCACCCCTGGATGGGACCGGTGGGAGGACCGATCCATCTGGGAAGGGGGCGGCTGTGGGGTGCGCTGGTGGGAGGGAGGGGGGTGGTGGTGGTGGGGGTGTGAGTGGGGACCCAGCGGGTGCCAGGTCCCAAAGGGAGACCGTATCCTGTTGGCCGTCGGGGTACGCCACGTAGGCGTATTGAGGGTTAGCGTGAAGGAGGTGGACCCTCTCGACCAATGGGTCCGACTTGTGCGCCCGCACGTGTTTGCGGGGCAGGATGGTTCCAGGAGCTGCTAGCCAGGTTGGGAGTGAGGTCCCCGAGGAGGACTTCCTAGGGAAGACAAGGAGACGTTCATGAGGTGTTTGGTTGGTCGTGACACAGTAGTGATCAGATGGAGTGGAGAGCATCAGGAAGGACCTCCTGCCAGCGGGAGACTGGAAGATTCCTGGACCATAGGGCCAGTAGGACGGTCTTCCAGACCATTCCGTTCTCCCTCTCTACCTGCCCGTTTCCCCGGGGGTTATAACTGGTCGTCCTGCTCGAGGCAATGCCCTTGCTGAGCAGGAATTGACGCAGTTCGTCGCTCATAAAGGAGGACCCCCTATCGCTGTGTATGTAGGTGGGGAAACAGACCAGTGTAAAGATACTGTGGAGGGCTTTTATGACAGTGGCTGCGGTCATGATGGGGCAGGGGATGGCGAATGGGAACCGGGAGTACTCGTCAATCACGTTCAGGAAGTACGTGTTGCGGTTGGTGGAGGGGAGGGGCCCTTTGAAGTCCATACTGAGGCGTTCAAAGGGACGGGAAGCCTTTATCAGGTGCGCTTTCTCTGGCCTGTAGAAGTGCGGCTTGCACTCCGCGCAGATTTGGCAGTTCCTGGTGGCGGTCCTGACCTCCTCGATGGAGTAGGACAGGTTGCGGGTCCTGATGAAATAGAAGAATCGAGTGACCCCCGGGTGGCAGAGGTCCTCATGGAGGGCCCGGAGTCGGTCCACTTGTGCTTTGGCACATGTGCTGCAGGATAGGGCATAGGAGGCTCGTTTGGCTTCCCGGGACTATACAGGATCTCATAGTTGTAGGTGGAGAGCTCGATCCTCCACCGTAAGATCTTATCGTTCTTTATCTTGCCCCGCTGTGCATTATCAAACATGAAAGCTACCGACCGTTGGTCAGTGAGGAGCGTGAATCTGCCGGCCAGGTAATGCCTCCAGTGCCGCACAGCTTCTACTATGGCCTGGGCCTCCTTTTCAACTGATGAATGGCGGATTTCTGAAGCATGGAGGGCACGTGAGAAGAAGGCCACGGGTCAGCCAGCTTGGTTGAGGGTGGCCGCCAGAGCTACGTCGGACGCGTCGCTCTTGACTTGGAAAGGAAGGGATTCATCGATTGCGTGCATCGTGGCCTTTGCAATGTCCACTTTGATGCGGCTGAAGGCCTGGCGGGCCTCTGCTGACAGGGGAAAAACCGTGGATTAGATTAGTGGGTGGGCCTTGTCTACATAATTGGGGACCCACTGGGCATAATATGAAAAAAATCCCAGGCAGCCTTTCAGGGCCTTGGAGCAGTGGGGGAGGGGAAACTCCATGAGGGGCCGCATGCGTTCTGGATCTGGGCCTGTAACTCCATCATGCACTATGTAGCCGAGGATGGCTAGACGGTCGGTGCTGAACACACATTTGTCCTTGTTGTAAGTTAGGTTTGGGATTTTTGCGGTGTGGAGGAATTTACGGAGGTTGGTGTCATGGTCCTGCTGGTCGTGGCCACAGATGGTGACGTTATCGAGGTACGGAAACGTGGCCCACAAACCGTACCAGTCAACCATTCGGTCCATCTCCCGTTGGAAGACCGAGACTCCATTCGTGACACCGAAGGGAACCCTTAGGAAGTGGTAGAGCCACCCATCTGCTTCGAATGCAGGGTATTTGTGGTCGCTAGGGTGGATCGGGAGCTAGTGATAGGTGGCCTTGACATCCACTGTGGAAAATACCTTGTATTGTGCAATCTGGTTGACCAAATCAGATATGCGGGGGAGAGGGTACGCGTCGAGCTGCGTATACCTGTTGATGGTCTGACTGTCGGAACCAACAATTCTATGGACACGTGCTTGTAGGATTAGAATAGCGGTTTTAATATACTTACAACAGAGCCAGCCTGTTAGCCGTTGAACTTTCGGTGAACTGGCTGGCTGACCCTGCTGCACGGATCTTTATACAGCAGCTCCAGGGCGAGGAGTCCTGGGCGGAGCCAAGGGAGGAGCCCAGTACAAACTCTCGAGTACTCCCAGAGCTACTCCCCTTGGTGGTCAGGTAGTGCAACTGCACTTAAAATATTGATGCATATATATACAGATTATAATACCGTGTGAATTCTCATTCACCACACTGACTATAATCGATGACCATCCTATGCTTCTCCCCGGTCTTTACAACCTCTACTTGAGCTCACCCGGGGCTGTTGCTAGCCTCGATAATGCCTTCCTTCAGTAACCGCTGGACTTCCGGCTTAATGAAGATCCGGTCCTGGGCACTGTACTGTCTGCTCCTGGTGGCGATGGGTTTGCAATCCGGGGTGAGGTTCGCAAAAAGGGAAGGCAGCTCGACCTTGAGGGTCGGGAGGCTGCAGTCAGTGAGGGGGTATAGGGCCGCCGAATTTAAAAGTTAAACTTTGGAGGTTACATTGGAAGTCTAACCCTAGGAGCATGGCTGCGCAGAGGTGAGGGAGGGCGTAGAGGCGGAAATTTTTTATTTCCCTTCCCTGGACCGTGAGGTTCACTACACATAACGGTTTGATCTCTGCAGAGTGAGACCCAGAGGCCAGGGAGATTTTTTGATTAACTGGGTGGTTGGGAAGAGAACAGCGCCTTACCGTGTTGGGGTGTATGAAGCTCTCTGTGCTCCCGGAGTCGATCAGGCAGGATGATTTATGCCCATTGGTGAGCATGGTGTGTCGTCGCAGTCGCGAGCGTTCAGGGCCGGGACTGGTCGAGGGTCACCGAGGCAAGTCATGGCAAAAGCTGGAAATTTTCTTCGGGCGATGTGTGGTCATCCGAATTGGGGTCCTGAGACTCCAGCCAAGATGGCGGCGCCCACTGGTTGCACATGACTGCGGGTGTGCAAGATGGCGGCGCCTATCTGTTGCACGTGGTCCCTGGGGAGAAAGATGGCGGAGCCTGGGGCCCACACGTGGCTCTGAGGAAGATGGCGGCGCCCGCTGGTCGCACGTGGCTCGTGGAGAAGGTTGGGGTGGTGGTCCCGTTTCGCCCCCGGAGACCACGGCGACCGCCCGGGCCTAGCATACCGCCACGAAATGGGCCTTTTTGCCGCACCCTTTGCAGGTGGAGGAGTGGGCCGGGCAGAGCCGCCGGGGGTGCTTGGCTTGCCTGCAAAAATAGCAGCGGGGCCCCCCGGGGTTGCCTGGTAGTCGTGGCGCACAAGAATGCATTGGAGTCGGCCGCGGGGGGGGTTTCACACTGCCCTAGGGGCTGCCGCGCGGTCGGGGATGTATGCGCGGGCGTTTCAGGAGGCCACATCCATGGAGCTAGCAAGGGCCCGTGCCTCCTTGAGGCCTAGTGTCTCTTATTCTAGCAGCCGCTGACGGATTTGGGAGGACAGCATACCTGCAACAAATGCGTCCCAGATCAAAAGTTCTGTGTGGTCGCTGGCTGAAACTTGTGGGCAGTCACAGTTCCTACCTAGTACCAGTAGCGCACGGTAGAAGTCCTCCAGTCATTCCCCGGGGATTTGCCACCTCGTCGCTGGCAGATATTGGGCGTAGACCTGATTCACTGGGCGAATATCGTGTCCTTTCAGCAGGGCCATCGCGGCCTCGATGTTGTCCGCATCCTTGATGAGGGTGTAGATCTCTGGGCTCAGCCTTGAGTGGAGAACTTGCATCTTCTGGTCCTCCAAGGGTGTAGCTGTGGCCGTCCTGAGGTACCTGTTGAAGGTCGCTAGCCAGTGTTTGAAGGTTGCTGCTGCGTTTGCCGCGTGGGGGCTGAGTTGCAGACACTCCTGCTTGATTCGGAGCTCCATTCTTTAAAATCTAGTCCAATAAATTAATGCTCGATCAATGACTCCAGAAGTGCGATTGGACGACAGTTGAAGGCTTTATTGTGCTAGATGTTTCCCCCAGCAGCGCAGGTACAGAATGCAGCTGCTGTGGAAACACGGGCTCTTATACTCCGCCTTACTGGGCGGAACCAGCAGGCTGGCTTCACCAATGATACAGCAGTCTCAGGTACCTCCCACTCCAATGGTCTTACAGCATTATCCAGGGTACCGTAATACCCCTAATACCGACTACCACATCCCCACAACCCAAAAGACGTGCAAGGTAGGTGGATTGGCCACGCTAAATTCTCTCTCAATTGGAAAAAATCAAATGGGTCCTCTAAATTTATTTAAAAAAAAGAAAAGTCACATTTGAAGCAATGTTACCACCTACATTCTAAATTGAAAGCTGAGACTCTCAGTTCCAAAAAACAATTTATCTGATAACAATCGTGTATGTCAAGGCTTTTGAATAGGAATGTGTGAAGGCCAGATATTATTAATCTGGAAATTTGCAGCAGGATTTGTTCTGCTACAATCATGCATGAACTTAACTGAAAGAGAGATTTGCATTTATGAAGCGCTTTTAATGACCACCATGTCTCAAAATACTTCTTGGACAATGCAGTACTTTTGGAAGTGTTAAACTGTAGGAAACAGAGCAGTGAATTTAAAAACAACAAACAACAGTAAGATAATGAGCAGACAATTAGATTTTTATGATGTTGACTGAGGGGTAGGTATTTGCCAGCTAACTGGGGATAACTCCCCTTGTTTTTGTGAAATAATACAATGGGATCTTTTACATTTACCCAGGCAGACAGATGGAGCCTCAGTCTAACATTTCATCTGGTGTGGGACTTGAACCCAGATCATTGTGATTTAGAGGCAAGTGTGCTATCTACTGAACTACGGCACTGAATCACATTTCACCTATGTTTTTCTTGGCCATGGCAACCTTTTCCTTCTTATTACATGTTATCATAGAACCCCTACAGTGCAAAAGGAGGCCATTTGGCCCATCGAGTTTGCACCAGCTTTCCGAAAGAAGACGCCATCTCGGTCCATTCCCCGCCCTATCCTTGCAACCTAACCGACACATCTTTAGACACTTGGGGGCAATTTAGCATGGCCAATCCACCTAACCTGCCTGTGGGAGGAAACCGGAGCGCCCGGAGGAAACCCACACAGACATGGGGGGAACTTGCAACGTCGACACAGTTACCCAAGGCCAGAATTGAACCTGGAAGTCTGTGAGACAGCAATGCTAACCATTGTGCCGCCGTGTTATGAGATAATTTTCCTTCAATGTGCAGAGGACACATCTTTTTTTAATTAAAAAAAAATTAAAGCACACAAATTTTTTTTCCAATTAAGGGGCAATTTAGAGTAGACATTCCACCTACCTTGCACATTTTTGGGCTGTGGGGGTGAGACCCACACAGGCTGGGGGAGAATGCGCAAACTCCACACGGATAGTGACCCGGGGCTGGGATCAAATCCTTGATGCGGTGCAGTAGCAGTGCTAACCACTGTGCCACCCTAGCTGATGACACATCTAAAGGTAATGAAAAGACAAATTTATTTTCCCATTTCCAACATTGACCATTCAGGTGTCATTCTATCCTCAAATCCATCAATGAAGCACACTTGGTCTTTTGAGGCTCTATCACTATCAGTAACTCAACAAACTCTCATTTGCAGCAAATCCATTTCGCATTCCAATTTTCTAGTTAATCCGCCTCCCTCTTTTCATAAATTTCACTGTTGCACAATGTTCTCTAGAAGGATGATCTGATTCACGACTTCTTTCAATTGCTTACAACAAAGTGTGTTTGGAAGCATTGAATCATTCTTTTAATTTCCTGAAATATTCCCATGATCTCAACCTAGAACAACAACTCACTGTCTGTGGGTACTAGCTAACTCACATCGAGCCAATATTTGGTGGCTGTAGCACAATTTCTGAAAAGCCAAAGCATCTTTCTCAATGTTATTTCTCTGTTCTGAATTTTCATGAGATTGGCAATTCCCAATCCCATTAGGTTTCACATTCTCGTTGGAGTCATTCCCGAAGGTTTGATCAAATGGTGTTCTGATCATGTGGCATTTGCTGATGTGTAAACGCTGACTGTGGTCCTTGTAGTTAAGCAACTTTATTCATGGTTTTGCAACAGCAGCTGTTTTTTGAAAAATACAGAGAACCAGGAAGCAATCCAGAAGAAGGGATACCGAGGGTGTTGAACCAGGGGAATTGAAGGCATGAGAATGATTTATTGGGAAGAATTTTGGTTCTAACACAAAATAATAGTAATCACTGAAATTGTACTGAAAACTAATAGTGATACTGATAATATACAGATTCCCCCAAATCAATAACTCACATAGTAACAGGTGCAGTTTTCCATTATCCTACCTGTAGCAAGCATTGCTGCTAGCTTTGTTTCATTCTGTAACTACAATTGGAATTCCTCTGCATTGAACAAGGTGTGGTCACGCTTCCTATCTCTCTCCCTAGATTGGTGAACTATGGTTTGGACTCGGATTCTTTTAGGCAGCTACTCTGAATTGCAAGTGTCAGACACAGCCAATCTGTACTTGAATTCGAGTTGTGAAAACTTGATATCACAGATAACCTGTGAATTAGCCGTCACCAATCTTTCATTAGTGTCATTGATTGACTCATCCTTGATTAAGAGTGCAAAAAATGAGATGCATTAAAACCAAGGTGTTACCATGCAAACCACAATGGATGTGATGAGAGGTGTACAGACAAGCAATTACAATCCATATAGCAAGCCCAGCAGAAAGCATTATTTTGGACTTGGGAGCCTAATGTTTTCTTTAATTCTTTCACAGGACTTGGGCATAGCTGGCAAGGCCAGCGTCTTTATTGTGCATTCCTAATTGCCCTTGAGAAAGTTGCGGTGAGCTGCCTTCTTGAACTGCTACAGTCCATGTGGTTTAGGTACACCCACAATACTGTTTGGGAGGGAGTTCCAGGGTTTTGACTCAGCGACAGTGAAGGATCACCGATATAGTTCTAAGTCAGGATATGTGTGACTTGGAAGGGAACTTGTGTGTCTTGTAGATAGTATACACTGCTACCACAACGTGTCTGTAGTGGAGAGAGTGAACATGTATGGTGGTGGATGGGATGCTAACCAAGTGGGCTGGTCTAACCTGCATAATGTCGAGCTTCTTTAGTGTTGATGAAGCTGCACTCATCCAGGCAAGTGGAGACTTTCTGATCACACTCCTGACTTGTGACCTTTTAAATGGAGGAGAGGCTTTGAGGTGTCAGGAGGTGTAGAACTCACTGCGGAATTCTCAGCTTCTGACCTTCCCTTGTAGCCACAGTATTTATATGTCTGGTTCAGTTCAGTTTCTGGTCAATGATGACCTCCAAGATATTGATAGTAAGGGATTCAGCGGTGGAGATGCTATTCAATGTCCAGGGGAAATGGTTAGATTCTCTTTTGTTGGAGGTGCACTGGCGTTGCGCCAATGTTACTTGTCACTTATTAGCCCATGCTGCATATGGACACAGATTGTTTCAAAAGAGGAAGAACATAAATGGACATGGATGAAGCAGTGAAAGAGGCATTTAGTCTGAAACATCACTGAGGATTTTTGTTCCCAACACATGGATACCCATTCAGCAACATTTACAGACCAAGAAAATCATACTTGAATATCTTAGCTCATTATTGGCTGTGATGACTGCTGATTTCCCCTGAAGTTTATTGGGAGATTTGTTAACTGTCAGCGGAAGACCAGTATCCCACGTTCACCAAGAACCGGACTGTCTGTACAGTCAAAGTCACCTCTGCCTTGAGGTTCTTTACAACTGGATCCTTTAATCAACATCTTGTGACCTTTGTCACATTATTTAGGAAGCAGCTCACCACTGAAATTCCATTTGGACAGGCAGCAGATTGCATTTGCTTTCCCATGTAACCAGAGGGACATAAATGCAAGCTATCCAATTTTACAGACTGGCAGAGTTTCCACAGGTGCCAGGAGGAATTAACAGAACATATGCAGGTCTCATTGTCCCATATGACAAATCCTCAAGTTTCCTCAATTAACGTACAGCTTGTGTGTGCTGCCAATCATCTTATCCTGCAGCACAGGAAGCTGTCAAGATACTTTCAAGATGTGACAATCTCCTTTCAAAATCATGTATTGGGATGGTTGCTTAGTGATTACGTTGAGACAGTGGCTTGTGATTGCACTAAGCCTTCCACAAATAAAGGGACAACAAAGAAAATGAGACCCAAGAAATGCAATACAATCTATGATTATTCTGAAGTGAAATTTTTGGCACCTAGATAAATTTGCGCTGTAATACAGTCTGGTGGTGACCCTGACATCATTGTAGCTTGCTGTGCACAATGTAATATCACGATAAGATGGGTTTGCTGACCCTATAAGCTAAATTTACAGATGCTGAGCACCCCCTCCTTTCACCCAACCCTCCCATCACCCTACCCTCCCTTCACTCCACCCCCAGCACTGTGAACCACAAGTGCGGCTAACGATGCCCTCTCCGTGTCTCCACAGGAGAAGATCTCCCACAATCACCGGGAGAGATCCCAGACTGACGGCGGGGTGCCAGACATAAGAATCCTCACGACCTTCGAGGAATGGGCTCTGGAGGTGACAGAGGTGGCTGAGGATGGAGCAGTCACCAATGCGGAGGTTGGTGCACGCCGCAGAGCTGAGGATCCACCAGGCCCCACCCGGATGGACTGGCACACGTGAATTGTTAATGTCGTACAAACTGACCCATCCCTCTCACTGGCGACATGTTCATTCTCCCACAGGTCCTCCAGCCATTGCTGTCGGCTCATCAGGGGCAGCCACCCCCTGACTCCCATGAGACCACTTCGGAGGAGAGCTCTGAGCATGTTACAGTTGATGCATCAGAGCTGTCATCCCACCCTCCACCAGCGCAGATACACGCACCTTGGTGGGAAACGTTAGTGGTCAGTATTCTGGGACACGGTCTGGTGAGCACCACACACTTGTTGATGCACCTCAGGTGGAGGCAGTAATGCCTACACGAGACAGCAGCCAGAGAGCTGCTGGATCCCAGGACCCTGCTGAGTCCTAGCCTGATGCTGAGCCTATGGCACAAGTGTACCCGGAGCTGATAGAGACATTAGGGAGTGGGTGGGACATTCAGAGGAAGATGTCCAGCAGGTTCATAGCCAATTGGAGGAGTCCCTGAGATTAAGGGCACAGGAAATGTTACAGGCAATGTGTTATACCGAGGCCAACACTGCTAGAGTGGCGACCGCAGTGGAGATCCTTGTGCATGCCGCTGGCAGCATGAGTGCAAGTGTCCAAGGCATGGCATAGTGGGTGACGGCCATGGCTAAGGGTCTCGGCAGAATGTCGAACTCGTTGGGGGATGTGACCCAGTACCAGGCTGACCTTGATGTGGTGCTGTGGGAATGTTCCGCTCTCAGATGGGAATGGCCTAGGTGCTGTGGAGCATGTCCCAGTCACTGAGGAGCATTGCTGAGGCATTGACACCATGGTGCAGACATTGGGGAACCACAGGGCTGGCAGAGCCAGATGACTCCGGGGCAACTGGGGCTAAATCCAGCTGCCCCTCTGTCCCGAGGTGAACCCCAGGGCCCTATGGGCACCAACTGAGAGGTGGTGGCACTGGTTGGCAACCCGTATCCATCCTATGGACGGGCGACGGAGGCCACCTGCTCCCCTGAGAACCCCCCCGATGAGACCGTGTCTCTCAGCCAGCACCCGAAACAGAAACAGGGCGTCACGGGTGCGCAAGTGCTGCCGTCAAGTGCGCTGGGGCCGTCTAGCCACAAAGCTCCCAAAGGATGCCCGCTAGGGGCATCGAAGGCCACGGGACGTGGTAAGAAGTTGGCAGCCTCCACCTCTGATGTGTATCCTGGGTACACACCTAGATGTAGCAGGAGGGCTGGGAAGGCAAAGCACTTTGAGCGCACTGGGGGCACGAGGATGAGTGGAGGGTAAGGAGTGGGGTGTGCCTTGGGGGGAGATGACATTGTGAGGGGTTTGAGGGGGTGAGGGAGGGAGGGTGGTGATACTGATGCGGCACAATTGGGATAGTGGGGCACTGGTGTACACTTGGACGAGGGACATTAAAATACCCTCACCACAACCAGAATGATACCTCTGACTCTTTGTTCTGCGATTCAGGCCGACCACCAATCCCATGTGCACACCCCCAGACATGCTCGCTCCCCCACCCCCGACACACCATGCCCATGCACACCAGGGCACGGACATGTGCCCAGAGCTGGGGCCCATCCACTGGGTGTTCGGAAGTTGGCTGCTGCATCTGTGGTGCTGCCTCCCGCAATGTTCAAGCACACTGTCTAAGCAACAAGGTGTAATTGGGATGTTACGGAATGAACCCCATATGCTACATGGCCACCTACAGGGATCCACTTGGGATGTGTGAAGTGCTAACTTAACTACAACTGCCAATTCCTTATTAGCAATAGCCTTGAACCACAAGGCCAGAAGCCTCTATGGTCAATGTGAGTTGTGGATGGTCGGTGGCGCAGATAGGCAGGGACTAGGGTTGCCCTCGGTACGGTATTGGAACACGGAACTTCGGTTTAGCACAGGGCTAAATTGCTGGCTTTTAAAGCAGACCAAGGCAGGTCAGCAGCACGGTTCAATTCCCGTACCAGCCTCCCCGGACAGGCGCCGGAATGTGGCGACTAGGGGCTTTTCACAGTAACTTCATTGAAGCCTACTCGTGACAATAAGCGATTTTCATTTCATTTCATTTACTATCCATGATCAGTGTGTTTGCATGTAAGATGTGAATACATTCTTACCCTTATAGTGAGTGTCCTAATTTTAAAAATTCCAGCAGCATGTTTTTTGTGAGTTTAAAAGTAAAGGTTCTTTATTATCACACACTTATCCTGAATGTAATGCACCAGTTCACACATTCACCATATACACATAATCTCACACACAGAAAGACCAGATGAAGGTAATATCTTTTACATCTTGTATCTCAGTTCCTTTTGTGGCAGGCCTATGGTTTCTTAGATTAAGTTGCTGCTTTAGTTGAAGTGAATGTCCAGTAAAGCGAAAGACTCTCAGCAGTCTGTGCGGTTTCTTGTAGTTAAATTTCCAGAATGTTAGATCTCAGGGAAACAGCTTGAGAAGTCTGCCTCTGTCAGAATCTCCCACTTTCAAGATATTGCTGATTCCTTGGATTGGATGACTCACAGCTAGTTGAAGGTTTATGGGTGGAACACTTACTCTGTCAGCTTCTTGCTGGCTTTAAAAACACAACAATTACCTCATCATCTGAAATCCACCAGTTGAAAGTCCTTTTTCCAATCAAAAAGTATTGTATATGTTGATTTTAATCACCTTGTGTTTGACATTTTAAGATTAGTGTGGGTAAGGGAAACTATCATCCAACAATAGAAGGTTGATAGGATCTATTCACATAATCTTACACACATTGGGCAGGATTCACCGTTCCCCGACGCCGATTTTGTAATCGGCGATCGTGCGGAGAATCCGTTCTGAGCTGAAATCGGGGGTGGCCTCTGTTTTGTACCCTCCACCCCCTCCAAAATGGCATCATTGCATCCCACGCCACACACCGTTGGGACAGCTTTAGTGCATCACCTGAAGGCCCTCCCCCGATGATCCGCCCCTGATGGGCAGAGTTCCCGACCACACGGTTGACGTCTGGTCTCAGCGGTTGGGAACCCGGTGTGGCGGCTGCAGACTGTGTCTAGTGCCACCACAGTCAGGTGGGAACCGTGCCACTGGACAGAGGGGCTCCGCGAGGGATGGGAGGACTGGTGGTGGGTGGCCAGCTCAGGTTTGCGCACGGCCGGCACCATGCCCTACGGTGCGACCGCTGCAGGTCATCGCCATTTGCATGCATAGACACGGACCCGGCCATTCTCCAACCGTTTTTATCGTGGGAGCCAAGAGTTTTACGTGGCGCAGCTGCTAGCCCCTCACCGGTCAAAGGATCAGTGACGGGTCGGCGCCGATCGTTTTGATGTAAACACCACAGATCAACTGCACTTAATCTCAAAAAGCGGTGAATCCAGCCCATTAAGTTTCTATGTCCCCTTTCATCAGGGTTAAACAGAGAGACAGGCCGGCTGGAGTTCTCTAGTTCTTCTGTTGACCATCCATCCTTAAAAAATGATATGTGTGAATTCTGTGAATGGTTGTGAATGTCCATATTTAATGGCATATTCACTTAAGGCTCAGGAGTGTCCAAAGCTCAAAATGCCAAAGGTCAGATCATTTGTAGCAACCATTTTAAAGGTCTGTTTGTCCAATTTTAAAAGTAGGGGATAGGGTGGAAGTTTGGGCTTAAGTATGGTACTCTTTTCAAGTACTGGTCCAGACTTGATGGGCTGAATAGCCTCCTTATGCACCGTAAATTCTATGATTCTGTAGTTAAAGGTGCTTTATAAATGCAAGTTGTTATTATCATTTGAGTTCTGCAAGACCTTTTATTTTGCAAGAAGAAAGCAGAGCACCAAAGGAATGTTTGTGGTATGGCCAATTCTTTTGCCCCATATGAGCAGGTGCAAACCATGATAATCAAACCTGCTGGTGCGTTTCTCCTTTGAATCAAGTTCCCTTCAGTACTAATAGAACTGTTGTAACTTGATAGAGTAGCTCTGAGTTAATCTGCCGTTTAGGTATTTCTAGAAGTTCCTCTTTATATAATTGCATTTCCCTGAGACCCTGGTGATGTTACAGAAAGAGTAGGAAAGATGAAGCCTGAATGAAGCCTCTCACACTGGTATAAGATATCTACTGACTTACCTTAGTCATCCTTGTGCGGTCTTCGAGTGGTGGAGGTATGGTTATCTAAATTAACAACTTTTCCCTATACAAAGTGATAGAGATTCTTGCCTTCCTTTCTATGAGCCAATCCATTCTATTTCTTATTCCACCAATAGGCCATCCATACCTGTGAATATATCTGTGAATCTTAGCAAAGTTCCTACTGCTGAGCCTCAGAGGCTACACGTCCTTCGGGCATATAACTCGTGATTCCTGTTGTCTAATAAATCATTTCCCATTTAAACCTGTAATTTATTAAACAATGCAACAGTTTTTCATTTCCTTTTCTTCCATGGGGAGTGCTACCATATCTAAGCTACTCCATGTGTATAATTAGGATCCTTGGAGGAAACTTGAAAGCATTACAACTAAGGTTGCATGTGTTGGCAGAAAAATTCAGCCCTGTTAGTGGTACACATTGTTTTTATAGTGAATTCTTGAAGGATGTGGCTTGCTCTCCTTACCTTGTTGGACCTGGTTTGGTCATTAAACTATTCCCACCACAAGTCGCCACCTGCTCCATGGACAAATTGGCGTTAACTATCCTAGGCACCTCCTGTCATTGTTGCTGTTCTGGTCCCTTTTGAGTCTATTGTGCGGTGCCAAATAATACCTACCTCATCAGGCTGATTTAATGGAGAAAGAGTTCCATAGTTTTCAATGTGAATTTAGGTGTGCTTGATCTCTTCCAGACTCACTAACTCACTTACATTCTTTATTCTGCAGCCAAAAACTTAACTGTGTCAGGGTTTTGTGCTGCAACACAATAATTTTCAGTCCTTTGACGGCTAGCTGTAGCGTAGAAAAAGCAAACAAATTATGTTAGAGAAGTTCAGTTTGGCTCCTTCCCTCATTTTTTTTTTCAAGTTCTAAAATTTATCTTGGTGCTAATGGAAAACAGACAGTGTAGTTCCCCCAAAATATCATTTCAAATGAAATGCACCTACATTCTGAAATAATATTCTTATTGCCCGTTTGTCTTCCTAATTGCTTGCTGTAATTACACGCTAACTTCCTTTGTTCCAAGTATGCGTGGACCCCAATAGCTCTGAACATCAACATTTACAAGTTTCACGCCTTTTTAAAAATATTCTGCTTTTCTACTCTTATTACAAAAATGAATAACCTCATACTCCCTTACATTTACTCCATCTGCCACCTTGTTTCTTGCCTACTTAACCTGCCTGTATCACTTTGCAGTCTGTGTTTTCACAGCTTGCATCCCAGCTTCCTATCATCAAAACTAGATACATTACTCTCACTCTTTTCATCTAAGCCATTACTATAGATTCTGGATAGCTGAGGCCCCAGCACTGATTCTTATGGCACTCCACTACACAAAGTGTGCGAAAGAAAATCTGAAAATATCAGATTTGTCCCCATTCTTTGATCTCTCCATTAACTAAAACTCTATATGTGTACAATATTACTTTCAACTCCATTAACCCAATAGTTGCGCATTAACCTTCTGTGTGGGAACCTACAAAATACCTTTTGGAAATCTAAATATATTACATCTACTGGCTTCCCTTTATCTCCCATATTAGATGCATACTCAAATAATTTGAATAAATATGTTGAACACGATTTCCCTTTTGTAAATCATGTTGACCTGTTCTAATCATACTGTGATTTTCTAAGTGCATTGTTAAGACTTTCTTAATAATAGATAATAGGACAACATGGTAGCACAGTGGTTAGCACAGTTGTTTCACAGCTCCAGGATCCCAGGTTTGATTCCTGGCTTGGGTCACTGTCTGTGCGGAGTCTGCACGTTCTCCGTGTCTGCGTGGGTTTCCTCCAGGTGCTCTGGTTTCCTCCCACAGTCCAAAGATGTGCAGATTAGGTGGATTGGGCATGATAAATTGCTCTTAGTGTCCAAAAAAGGCTCGGGTGGGTTACTGGGTTACAGGGATAGGGTGGAGCTGTGCGTTTAAGTAGGGTGCGCCTATGGGCCAAATGGTCTCCTTCTGCGCTGTAAATTCTATGATTTCAACATTTTCCAACAACTGATGTCAGGCTGGCTGACCTGCAGGTCTCTGCTTTTTCCTTCCCTCCTTTCTTGAACAGCGGCGCTACATTTGCTAACTTTCAAACCAGTGGGACCGGCCTAGAAGCTTGGAAATTTTGGAAAAGAATAGCCAATGCATCCATTTCCTCTGCATCTATCTCTTTAAGACTCCTTGGATGTAGGTCAAGCTTGTTCAACCTTTTTGCATGATGTGGAGTGGGCACATTTCCATTTTTTCTCACTCAACGGGCCAATGAAGAAAGTTTGGAAAGATACATGAATTTCAAAAATAAGTTGAGTGTGAAGAAAAGAAGCAACTTGCTGAGCAAAAGTAAAGCAATGTCCAAGCAATAAATTGACAATTTGAGTATTGATGAAACAATACATTTTGCGAAAGCTTTTCGTCTTGCACTCATCAGGACAATCACAAGAATGACCAGTGTCAGGGGTAAAACAACCCCTGTGAGAAGAGAGTGCTGATTAGTTGGCAAGTGGAGTCTGATTGGTAGAGGCTTTGTGACAGAGAATACATTAACAGTTAACTGCCAAACATTGTATGAAAATTTAAACCAGGCAGCTTGACTCTGATTGGTTAAGGCTTTGTCCTCAGGAATGAACCAGAAAATGGCTTATCACTTATTTTGTTCGCTGAAACAGGTGTAACATGTGTACATGTTCTTTCTGTCTATAAACAGAAGGGTCCTGTGTGTTAATATATGTAGCTTCCAGTACATGCAAATGCACCACACTGTGAGCCCAACTGAAAATCTTAAATTGGTTGTCAGCATAACGTTTGGCACACTGAGGATTATCTAGCAAATGTTGCCCAATCACAGAATCACATCCAACGTTCAACCTGTCTGAGTAGCATTTTGAACAGTGGCTCTGGGGTCCACATGGAATCCAGCCCGCAGGTCATATGTTGCACAAAGCCTGATGTAGGTCATCAGGTTCCGGGGACTTGTCAAATTTTAGTCCCTTAAATTTTGAAAATACCTTGGGCGCGATTCTCCGCTCCCCACACCGCGTGGGAGAATCGCGGGAGGGCCCCCCGACAAATTTCACGCCCCCCCTTAGCGCCCCCCGCGATTCCCCCCCCCCCCCGCCCCGCCCCGCTCAGAAGAATCGCCGCTCGCTGTTTTTCACAGCGACCGACGATTCTCCGACCCAGATGGGCCGAGCGGCCTGCCGAGCAACCTGGTCGCTGCAATCATGAAACGTGTGTGAGATGCCCGTTTAGGCTTGTAGGGGGCCTGGTGGGGAATGAGCACCACGACTGTGCTTGGGAGGGGACAGGCCCGACATCGGTGCCCACCGATCGTCGGGCCGGTGTCTCAATCGGACGCACTTATTCCCCTCCACCACCCCGCAAGACTCAAGCTGCCATGTCTTGCGGGGCGGCTGAGGGGAAAGACGGCCACCGCGCATGCGCGGGTTCGAGCTGTCAGCCGTCGTGACGTCAGCCGCGCATGCGCAGGTTGGAGCCGGCCAACCTCGCATGCGCGGCTGACATCACATAGGTGCCGCCGTTGCGCACTCTCAGCGCGACGCCAGTGGCCGAGAGATACGGTGCGGCCGCTGGGGGTGAATTCGGTGCGAGGAGCGGGCTCCGAGGCCGTCGTGACCCTCGGCCGAGTTCACGACGGCCTTCACGATTTTCCACGGGAGCGGAGAATTGCGACCCCTTTTCTTTGCTGATACTAATTACCTTAATTTCCTCATTCTCATTTTTCCTTTGGTTACCTAATTATTATTCTTATTTTTGTTTTGCAATTTGTGTCTTCTACTATAAAGATAAACACAAAATATTTGTTCTCTGTTTCTGCCATTTCCTCACTCCCCATGAGGAAATTTCTCTTGTCTTTGCCTCTAAGGGACTAATGTTATTTTTACCTACCCTCCTCCTTTTTGTGGACTTGTAAATAGTCTTAGACTCGTTTTTATGTTTCTAGCTAGTTCACTTCCATGTTCTATTCTTTTTCTTATTCACAACATTTTGGAGGTCATGTACTGCTTTTAAGCACTCCGAATCTCCAGGCTTACTATTGTTCTTTTCAACATTATATGCCTCTTCTTTTAATCTGATACTATTCTTAACTACCTCAGTAATTCACAGAAGAATATCTATGTAAAAGGTTTTGTTTAAATGTAAGTTTCTTGATTATGATTGTAGTCAGTTGCTTTAAAATTTAACATGGGCCAGCCAGAATATCACACTGCCTCGCCAGTGGCCTTTTAGGGGGTGGGGGGCCTTTTTGGGGGTGGGGGGTGGGGTCGTGGAAAGTGTGTGTCCCAACCAAACAGTGATTTTTTTTGCTGGCACAGGCAAGGCCTCAGTTGGTCTTGCTCCACCTGGGACCCTGAAGTGGCCAATTATTGGCAATTTAAGGGCCATTTCCCACCCAGCCTCACTTTTAGGCTGGTGGGAGGATTGGCTTTGCCTCGGGGAAGTCTGAATATCAACAGACTTTCAGGCGGGAAGGGCGGTATGGAAAATCACTGCATTTTCATTTACCCTTTCCCAACATCTTCTGCCTCTGACAGAAATGTTCAAAGCAGCAGCTATTACAAGTGTCAAGGGCTTCCTCACAGCCCAGTAAACTTCAAAGAGCTTGAAAATCCTTGACAGCCTTTGAAATGCAGATCTTCCATGAAATTTCACACAACAATATATTGCATTAGCCAGTGATTGACAGCTCTATTACTCCAGAGACAGCTGCTTGGTGGATTGTTCATTGATCTTTCCCTTCATGCTTGAATGCATCTCCATTACTCTGCTTTGATGTTAACAACAATGTTTATGAACACTCTTGCTACGATGAACAGCCCCTCATCACATCAAAAGCAGCTAAGTGTGTTTCTTCCTCTTTTTCTCTCAGCTGCCTTTGATGTGGTGAGGGATGTCCATCATAGCAAGAGTGTTTATAAACATTGCAAGTCACAGAAAATCAGGGTAATGAAAATGCATTCAAGCATTCTAAATGCCCTGCCTAACTGTATAACTACTCTTACAGAGTCTATAAACTACTCCCATCAGTGTTTTCTGACATTTGTCATTCCTAATATTCACTCTGGAAGGAGGCACACACATAACAGTTCATTATCACAGTCACCATGACAGCCACTGGTAATGCGATCCTCATGTTGATCTGAGTTTGCAACTGTGGTTCCAGCAAGTGGCAGATTTCAGAGAGGACATCCTTGGTGACATACAGGTGTCTTACACATTGCTGGCGATTTTCAGCAACCGATTGTCACCAGAGAGAACGGCGGTGCGAGCGGAAAATCCGGAGAGATTCAGGAAACACAATTCTCACCGGAGAGGTCACGTTTCCCAATTTTCCCTGCCACACACTGGCGACATCATGAGACTCATGCCCACAAAGAGTTGGAACCTCACTTAAATTTAAATATTATTAACGGGTTTCCCCCCTCACTAAATATTCATACCTCGCTGGTGTGATGTCATGTCAGTGAGATTTACAACAGGTTTGGCAAAATGAGAAACAGTTGAGGGTATCCCTCCATCAGCGCAAAGGTAAGTATAGCCCTTGGGGAGAGGAGCACATGCCTATGTGGAGTGCCCGTTCAGAGGGTCGGTGCAGACTCAATAAGCCGAATGGCCTCCTTCTGCACTGTGGGGATTCTATGATTTTAGGTTGGCACTGCCCCCGGCACAGGTTGACACTGCCAAGTTGGGTCCTGGTGGGAGCCCCATGGGAGGGGTGGGTGGTGTTCATTAATGTGTGATTGGGTAGGGTAGATTGAGCTGTGAGAGGGGAACATGCAGTCATGGAGGGAGCAGGTTCTAGGCTGGGGAGGATGCCAGTGATACTTCCATGGAGGTGGGGTGGGGGAGAGCCCTGATAATTCTCCAGTGGGAGGTTGGGGGGTGGAGCCCCTTATACCTCCATGGTGGGGGCCGGGGCCTTTTAGGTTTCATTGTTGATCAGAGCGCCCTTTAAAGATGATGCCCTGATCTATACTGAGCTGAGTCCAGCTTGATTAGGCCCTGCCCCTCCAGAGTGACGCCATAAACACTGCTCACTTTTCTTTTCTTCAAGAGACTCAAGATCTGGAGAGAAAACCACTCTGTGCAACTGGAGAGTTAAGCGCCTGTTTTCAGTCTGAGTCTGACACTTTGCCGCATTCTGGTAAGATTCCGCCCTACGTATCTTGATAAGGTTCAGATAAGAACATTTCTCCCTGAAATTTCTGGGTGGATATGACCACGTGCTGAGAACCCTTCTCCCTCTTCCACCAGTTTGTCCTGCTCTCTCTAACTTCAATCCCTTCTCCCTCTTCCACCAGTTTGTCCTGCTCTTTCTAACTTCAGTCCCTTCTCCCTCTTCCACCAGTTTGTCCTGCTCTTTCTAACTTCAATCCCTTCCCTCTTCCACCAGTTTGTCCTGCTCTCTCTAACTTCAATCCCTTCTCCCTCTTCCACCAGTTTGTCCTGCTCTTTCTAACTTCAGTCCCTTCTCCCTCTTCCACCAGTTTGTCCTGCTCTTTCTAACTTCAATCCCTTCTCCCTCTTCCACCAGTTTGTCCTGCTCTCTCTAACTTCAGTCTCTCTGCAAGTCAAGCTGGATTCCAAGAATTCCTATTCGTTCACCAATGACTTCAAGAAACTGATCTCTGCAGAAGCCTTGAAGTTAGCATAATAGTCCTTTAGCACCGGCCCTGCCACCACCATTAGACCGATGCAGCTTCCAATTATATAATTATATAAAGCACCAAACATGTGCAGAATCATAGCAGCAGCTTGAAGAAATCAACCTGTGAGTAGCTGATGATCCCTTGAAATAGTTGTGTTGAAGATGCCCTTTCTCCTGCTACAGGTTAACAGAGGGCATTCGCTGGAGTATGGCGCCCCAAAATGGCATCAGTGCCACCAATTCAGCATTGTATGATCTACTGACTCTGCAGACTTCCAGCTGATGTTCATGGAGCATTTAGGCCGAAACCAATATAGTGTCTGGCATGATTCGACCTGCAAGTATGCACGCAGCATTGCTGGAGTTTGGAAGCCATTTGTGGTGTCAGCAAGTGTTTGCTAGTAAGTTCAATTTCTAGCCCCTGGGGCTGAGGGAGGTGCTGGATAATATCAGGGATATGACGTCGGGGAAGGCCCCTGGGCTGGATGGGTAGCCGGTGGAATTTTATAAGGAATTTGCGACAGACCTGGCACCACATCTGTTGGGGGCGTTTAATGAAGCACTGGAGAAGGGGGAGTTGCCGGATACGATGATGCAGGCAGTAATCACACTAATCCCGAAAAAGGGGAAGGACTCGTTGGAATGTGGTTCGCATAAACCCATATCACTATTAAACATAGATGTGAAAGTCTTGGCTAAGTTATTGGCGGGGAGGATGGAGGGGTGTGTCTCCAGGGTGGGTAGCAGAAGATCAAACGGGCTTTGTGAAGGACAGGCAGCTCGCGAGTAATCTAAGACGGCTGTTGAATGTGGTGATGAATTCATCGGGGGCTCTGGTACCAATGGTAGTGGTGCCCATGGACGCGGGGAAGGCATGTGATCGGGTGGAGTGGTGGTACCTGTTGGAGGTTTTGGGAAGGTTTGTGTTTGGGCTGAGATTTGTGGCATGGGTGCGGTTGCTGTATGTGGCACCAAGGGCGAAGGTGAGGGCGAATGATATGAGCTCACAAAGCTTTGACTTACACAGGGGTACGAGGCAGATGTCACCGCAGCTGTTTACGCTGCTCATAGAGCCATTGGCGATGGCTCTCAGGGGGTCGGCAGAGTGGCGAGGGATTATGAGGGGACAGAGGGAGCATCAGGTGTCGCTCTATGCCGATGACCTCTTGCTGTATGTTTCGGATCTGTTGGAGAGTATGGGAAGGATTATAGGTCTGCCAGAGAGGTTTGGAGGGTTCTCAGGGTACAAGCTGAATGTAGGAAAAGTGAGGTATTCATGGAATGAGCTGGCACCGTGGGCTAATTTAGGGGGGGGGGGTGCCATTTACGGTACCGAGGGATAGGTTTAGGTATTTGGGGATTCAGGTAGCGAGGGAATGGACTGGGCTCCATAGGTGGAACATAACGAAGCTGGTGGAGGAGGCTAGGGAGGATTTTAAAGATGGGATACACTGCACTTATCGCTGGAGGAGAGTGTCCAAGTGAAATGAAAATGAAAATCGCTTATTGTCACGAGTAGGCTTCAATGAAGTTACTGTGAAAAGCCCCTAGTCACCGAGATGGGCCGAGTGGCCGACCAGTTTGGCCGATCACCGCTGGCGTGGGTTACCCAAGTCCCAAACTGCAGGACCTGGAAGGTGAGTGTGTGGGGGCTGGCCTAGAGGGGGGAAACGGGGGGGTTTCGACCCTAGGGGAGCCCCCACAGTGACCTGGCCCGCGATCGGGGCCTAACCATCGGCGGGCGGACTGGTTACGTGAGGGCCTATTTTACTCTGCGCCGGGCCACTGTAAGGCTCTGCCACATTGCCCGGGGGCTGGCACGGAGAAGGGAACCCCCGTGCATGTGCGATAATACACCGGCTGTAGTGTGCATACACGAACTCGTGCGGGCAGTTCCGCGCCAGCTGGAGCTGCGGGGACCACTCTGGAGCCAACTTAGCCCTCTAGGAAGGGGAGTATTCCCCATTATCGGGGACCATTGATGCCGGAGTGGTTGGCGCCACTTTTCACGCTGGCATGGGGACATAGCCCCATTATTGGAGAATCCCGCCCATGGAATCAGTTGATGAGGCATTTTCAGGTGGAAGGGATGTCGGTGCTAACGCCGCTGTGCAAGAATGATGGGTTTGAGCCGGAGGGGATGGATAGTGTATGCAGGAGGTGGAGGGAAGTGGGCTGGTCAGGGTGAGGGATCTGTATTTGGAGGAGCTAAGGGTTCGCCAGTCTGGAGGAGCTAAGGGAGAAGGTAGAGCTGCCGAGGGGGAGTAAGTTCAGGTATCTGCAGGTTAGGGACTTTGCGAGGTCTAGAGGGGGTTCCCTAGGTTGCCGGGTACACCCTGCTGGAGCAACTGCTGCTTCCGGATGTGGAAGTGGAGGGAAGAATCGGGGATACATACAAGTGACTGGGGGAGCAGGTAGGTGATCAAGGAGAAATGGGAAGCGGGATTTGGGGAGCGGAGATTAACTTGGTGAGTATGGAGTGAGGCATTGCGTAGGGTAAACGGGACCTCCTCTGGTGTAAGGATGAGCCTGATATAGTTTAAGGTGGTGCACAGGGTGCATATGACTCGGGGTGACAATGAGTGGTTCTTTCAGGGGGTAGCAATGAGTGTGAGAGGTGTGAGTGGGGCCAGCGAATTGTGCGCACATGTTTTGTGGTCGCAAAAAACTGGGAAGATTCTGGCCAGGAGTGTTCGCGGTCTTAGCCAGGTTAGTGGAGGAGGAGATGGACCCGGACCCTTTGGTGGCGATACTTGGGGTTTCAGAGAAGCCGGAGCTCATGGAGAGGAGGAAGGCCGATGTCTTGACCTTCGCCTCTCTGATTGCACGATGGCGAATTTTGCTGGAGTGGTGGTCGTCATCACCACCGGGGTTAGCGGCTTGGTTGGGTGACCTGTATGCCTTCCTGCGATTAGAGAAGATAAAGTATGAGTTAAGGGGCTCTTCGAAGGGGTTTGAGGAAAGGTGGGAGATGTTTGTGACCATGTTTGAGGGGCTGTTCGTCGTGGGGCAGGGGGTGAAAAAGGGTAAAAGTTTGTACAGACTGTATCGCTGATTGTTGGGAAGTATGTTTCCCGGGGTGTTTATTCGCTGTAACCTGTTTTGATACATGTTTGTAATAAAATACATTTAAAACAAAATAAGTTCAATTTCTCATGCAACATCTTAGCTCTCCTGTATCAAATCCTTTCATAATTTTAAAGCCCTCCATTAAGTCACCCCTTGACCTTCTGCATCCAGAAAAAAGTACCCAGCCTATTCCGTCTTTCCTGATAGTTATAACCTCCCTGTTCAAGTGTATAACAAAAATTAGCATCCTCCAGTCTCTCTACCTCCTTTGCCGCAATGGAGACCAGGATTTTACACAGTACTCCGAGTATGGTCGAGATTCCTCTGTTCCTCTGAGTTCCTGATATCTTCAGTTACTCCCACTATTGTTTGTATCACCACTTATTAACACTCATTAGCACTCATGAAATCATTTCACTGGTTGTTTGATCCAGCCTGTTTATATTTCACAACTCTGGGATATTTCTGGAACTGCTCTTCTCTGTCTTTGAAAACACTAGACTGCTGGCAATTTGGAATCATAGATCTTAATGTTAGTGCCAGAAAGCAAGTAAAAATAAGTATGAGCTTTTCTCTAGTTTTGTCGAGGACATGATATCCTATTTTAGGAATCAGTTGTAATGAGATTTGGAAGGTTTCACTATTGATCTGCTCCTGCGCCCATGCTGAGTTAGTGGTTATAGCTCCACAAATAATTTTCTTTTTGTTAATTATTTGATCATGGGATGGAAGTATTGTTGGCAAGGCCAACATTTCCTGTCTGTCCATAATTGCCCTGAAGAAAGTGGTGATGAGCTAAATTCTTGAACAGCTGCAGTCCACCATGGTGAAGGTACTCCATCATGCTGCTGGGTAGAGAGTCCCACTATACTGACCCAGTGACAATAAAGGAACAAATCAGATGGTTTGTGATTTGAAAGGAAACTTGTTATTTCAAGAAGGTGGCTCATCATCATCCTCTCAAGGGAAACTAGGAATGACCAAAAATTGCTGGTCTTGTCAGTTATGTCCAGATCCCATGAACACATAAAAATACTGGTAGTATTCACATGCGTCTGCTGCCCTCAAAATAACCTGCTTGGGAGGTGCTGTCAACAAACTGTTGACCGGTTCCTGCTGTATATCTTGTAAATGGTATGCACTGCTGCCACAGTGTGCCAGTGGTGGAGGGGATGAATGCTTAAGGTGGTCGTCAAGTGGCTGGGAGCTCCTGTCGAGATGTTCTGTGGCTAAGAGGATTAGTCTTCAACAACCACAGACATCCACATTTCTGCTAGGTATTACTCCAACCAGTGGAGAGTTTCCCCCCAATTTCCATTGACTCCAGTTTTGCTAGATCCCTTCGATACCGCTCTCAATTAAATGCCGCCTTGATGTTAAGAATAGTTCTCACGGCACATCTGGAATTCAGCTCCTTTCTCCCTGTCTGAACCAAGGTTTTCATGAGGTCTGGAACCGAGTGGCAGAATTAAAATTGAGCATCAGTGAGCAGGTTATGGGTAAGTGTCGTTTCATAGCAACAGCACCTTCCATCACTTTGCAGATGATTGAGTGTAGGTTGGGGTGGGTTGGGGGGGGGGGGGGTTAATTGGCTGGATTGGATTTATCTTTCTTTTTGTGGACAGGACACGCCCTGGCAATTTTCTACATTGTCGGATAGAAGGTAGTGTGGCAGCTGTACTGGAACAGCTTTGGTCGGAGGCACAGCTGGTTTTGGAGCACAAGTCTTCAAACCATGGCCAGGATGGTGCTGAGACCCATAGGCAGGGACTTTGCAGCCCTCTCACCGCGATTTGTTTTCCGACGATGAAGATAGCTCACCGTTGGCCACCAGCACGATCTTCTGGTGCTGCCAAAGTCCGTGGCCATTTGCATAGCTCGCCGGCCATGCAGCCGGGGAACACGCATTCAATGGGTCTGGAAGATCCCACTGGCGAGAAGCGCTGGAAAATCCAGGTCATAATATTTGCTGTATCCAATGTGCTCAGCATTCTCAAATGGCTTCTCAGATACTACTAATCATTTGTGAACTTTCAACTGATTCTGACAGACTATTGGAAATATCACAGCTGAACGCAAGCAATTCTCACTTAATTTCTGCATGTACGCAATTCAGGCAAAGGACAGTAATTAGAAATTAAGAGAGAGAAGTACTTATTTCCTCCGCTTTCAGAAAGCAAGTGGCAGGTTGGCGAGAGTGCAGGATGCCAGTTCAAATGGAGTGGGTGAATTACACTTTCCATTTCCAATCTGTTGTCATTATAAACTGCTTGATTATTCAGGCAAATGGGAACCCTGCCTGAGTTAGGTGAGAGACTCACACATTAATGAAAATCTGCATCCCAATAGGTCAACATGACCTGAACACAATCTTAACCTAGAAGTTAGCAGGATGCAGCTGTCAGTTTGATGGCTCGAGTCTAATCAAACCATCAAAGTGGCCCGAGAAGGTAAGATTTTCCTGTTTTTCCAGCTGCCACAAATAAAGTGTAGACTTTGCCTGCTCAGACAACCCTCACCTTCATATCTCTCTCCACTCACTGCTCCAGAATGATTGTCCTCCTATTACACTTACTTTGGCCCCAGCATAAGGTCATTTTTGAAATGTGTCCTTTGGCTTTGAGCCTTGCTGGCAAGGCCAGCATTTCTTACGCCCCCATCCCTAATTGCCCTTGAGGAGTTGGTGGTGAGCTTGAATTGCTGCAGTCCACATGGCACAGGTATACTCACAGTGCTGTTAAGAAGGGAGTTTCAGAAATTTGACTCAGCGCCAGTGTTGAAATGGCAATGTAATTCCAATTCAGGATGGCATGTGGCTTGGAGAGAATCGTGCAGGTGGTGGTGTCTCAGGCATCTGCTGCCCTTGTCCTTTTAAGTGGTAGAAGTTGCAGCTTTGCAAGGTACTACTGAAGAAAGGTTGGGAAGTTGCGGCCGTGCATCTTATACTTGGGACACATTGCACTGGTGGTGGAGGGAGTGAATGTTTAAGGTGGTGGATGGAGTGCCAGTCAAGCAGACAGCAGTATCCTGTTGTTTGAGCAGTACTCATCCCGGGTTAAATTCTTTCATGTTGGAGCTGTGATTGTCTGGCACCTGTGTAACATGAATGTCACTTTCCATTTATCAGCTGGAGTGTGAATGTTTTTCTCTGGGCTCCACTGTGGTTGCGAACTTGACCAGCAGCATGTTAATGAGGCTTCTTCCTGTTGTAGCTGGTCAGACCTGCTGCTCGGCAAATTGCTTTCTCATCCTGCAATTGCAAGTCCCACCACCGAGTGGGAATACTGGCTGCTATTCCCTTCCATAACCTAGGGGCACCAAGGCCAATAATACTGCCCACTCCATACACCAGGGGTGCGATTCTCCGACCCCCACGCCGGGTGGGAGAATCGCGGGAGTGCCTGGTGATTCCCGCCACGCCGCCCTGGCACCCGCACGCGATTCTCCCATCCCCCCCAAAACAGCGTGCCGCGTTTCACGTCAGGCCGCTCGGAGAATCGCCGCTTGCCGTTTCTAACAGACGAGCGGCGATTCTCCAGCCCGGATGGGCCGAGCGGCCAACCCAATTCGACGAGTTCACGCCAGCGCCAACCACACCTGGTCGCTGCCGGCGTGAACAGCACGCGAACGCGTGTGTGGCCTGTGGGGGGAGGGAGGGAGGATCGAGCACCAGGGGGTGCTCAGTAGGGGTCTGGCCCGCGATCGGTGCCCACTGATCGGCGGGCCGGCGTTGCTAAAGGACGCACTCTTTTGCCTCCGCCGCCCCGCAAGATCAATCCTCCATGTCTTGCGGGGCGCCCGCGGGGAGGACGGCAACTGCGCATGCGTGGGTTGGCGCCGGCCAACCTGCGCATGCGTGGGTGACGTCATTTAAGTGCCGCCGGCCGCGTCATTTATGCCCGGCACGCAAAATTGAGGCGGCGCCGCTCCTAGCCCCCTGAGGGTGGGAGAATAGGGGGCGAGGAGCGGCCTCCGATGCCGGAGAGAAACACTCCGGTTTTCACTCCGGCATCGGCACTTAGGGCGCGATTCTCCCGAGTCACGAAAACTCGGGAAGCTGGCGTCAAAAACGGGCGCATTTGACGCCAGCCTCCCCCCCCCCAACTGGGAACCGATTCAGCTCCCCGGTCGGGGCTAATACCGCGCAGCCGTGAACTCCGGCATCGAGGGCTTAACGAATTTCGTTAAGCCCGCTAGCCAGAGTTAGCGACGGCTGACGCGTCAGATGAATTCAGCCGCGCATGCGCGGATTGGACGACTCCAACCCGCGTATGCGCGGATGACGTCATTGCGCTTGTGCGTGAAACCCGCGCATGCGCGGGCCGTTATGCCCCGCAGAAGGATCCATGGGGCGGCGGAGGGAGAAAGAGTGTACGGGGTAAGTACCCGCTGCCAATCGGTGCCATGGTTCCCCAGATCGGGACTTTACGACCGTTTTTACGAACGGTCAGACCAGGTGTGTTTTACGTTCATAAAAACGGCCCATCGGCCAGGGGTCAATAGCTGTTCGCCGTAAAAAAACGGCGGGCAGCGATTCGTGTCGGGAGGCGGGCGTGGGGGGGGGGGGGGGAGAATTGCGCCCTTAGTCTCCCTTTGGGAGAATTACGCCCCAGAATTCCCCCCCCCCCCCCTCCAACTTTATTTTGTCATAGCTAAGATCAGGTCATTCTCTGCAGACCTGGAACCCTTTCTGAATCTGTTTAGGACAAATTCTGTGGAGCAGTTATTGGGCTAGAATGAATTGGATCATTTGTTGCAGTGCTCAGAGGAAGATTGGGCAGGGAGGACGGCAAATCAGTAATTGAGCTTTTTCTATGTGCTTTTCCCAGGATAAGTAACATTTATTCATTGTCATTTATTGAACAGTGTAAGAGTCCTTCCTGTTTATTTCTTTGTTCCTATTTCTTTTATGTTATTTTATTATTTTGGTCCATGGACCCATAATCAGGATGTGCCTTTAAACAGAAGATGCAAAGTTAAAGCAGCCTGCTTGTTAGGACGCTGTTTTCCCAGCTTTTGTTTTTGGAATGGAGAAGCCAGACTCCTCGGTACTGAGTGGATCTTAAGAACTAAGTTCGGAGGGAGTTGGATCGTTTGGTTGGCTGGCAACCAGTGGGTTGGTTAAGGAGAGTGTTCTGCTGGACAACAGTAAGTGATTGGTTCCTGTGTGATGCTTTCCGAGAGAACTGGGCCTTGGAAGTGAAAAGAACATTGGGCGCGATTCTCCGCAAATGCGGCAAGTCGTAAAGGCTGCCGTGATATTGGCCGTGTTTCACGGCAGCCTCCACGCCCCCTCCCGGGACCCGATTCTCCCCCCCCCCCGGGTGGGGCTAGCAGCGGGGCCCCGTGAAGCACGGCATCGCGGGCTTAGCGACCGTCTCTAAGTCTGCGCGCCAAGCGTCACACCGGCTGACGCAAAAGATGACGTCAGCCGCGCATGCACGAATTGGATGGCTCCAACCCGCGCATACGCGGGGCCACCATCTCCCTCGGCCGCCCTGCGGACTGATCCTGCGGGGCAGCGGAGGGAGAAAGAGTGCGTCCGTTACGGCCACTTAATGAAGCGTGGGAAGGGGGGACTTTGCCCCCGACGATGTCGCGGGCGCTGATCACGTTAATCTTAAAGAGAGACAAGGACCTCCAGCAGTGTGGTTCATACAGGCCCATATCTCTCCTCAACGTAGATGCCAAGGTGCTGGCAAAAATCCTGGCCACCAGGATAGAGGACTGTGTGCCAGGGGTTGTACACGAGGACCAGACAGGGTTTGTGAAGGGAAGGCAGCTGAACACAAATGTGCGGAGATTGTTCAATGTCATCATGATGCCGGCGATTGAGGGGGAGGCAGAGATAGTGGTGGCGCTGGATGCGGAGAAGGCCTTCGATAGAGTGGAGTGGGGGTACTTATGGGAGGTATTGGGGAGGTTTGGATTTGGTGAAGGGTTTATTAGATGGGTGAGGCTGCTATATGAGGCCCCGATGGCGTGCATGGCCATGAAGGAGGAGGTCGGAGTACTTCCGGCTTTACCGAGGGACCAGGCAGGGTTGCCCCCTGTCCCCCTTGTTGTTTGCATTAGCAATCGAGCCGCTGGCGATGGCGTTGAGGGATTCAGAGAGGTGGAGAGGTTTAGTGCGAGGTGAGGAGGAACATAGGGTGTCGTTGTATGCCGATGACCTGTTACTGTATGTGGCGGACCCGGTGGGAGGGATGCCGGGGTGATGGAGCTGCTAGCTGAGTTTGGGACCTTTTCAGGTTATAAACTAAATTTAGGCAAGAGTGAGGTGTTTGTGGTGCACCTGGAGACCAGAGGAAGGAATTGGTAGGCTCCCGCTTAGGCGGACAGGGGAGAGTTTTAGGTTCCTGGGGGTGCAGGTGGTCAGGGACTGGGGGACTCTTCACAAACATAATTTCACCAGGATTGTAGATCAGATGGAGGAGGAGTTCAAGAGGTGGGACATGCTGCCATTGTCATTGGCGGGGAAGGTGCAGTCCATCAAAATGACGGTGCTTCCGAGATTCTTGTTCCTCTTTCAGTGCCTGCCCATCTTCATCCCCAGGGCCTTCTTTAGGAGAGTGACTAGCAGTATCTTGAGCTTTGTGTGGGCACATGGGACTCCGAGAGTGAAGAGGGTTTTCCTGGAGCGAGGGAGGGATAGAGTCGGGCTGGCGCTGCCCAACCTTTTGGGGTACTATTGGGCGGCCAATGTGTCAATGGTGCATAAATGGGTGATGGAGGGGGGAGGGGCGGCGTGGAAAAGAATGGAGATGGCGTCATGTAGAGGTACGAGCCTGGGTGCCCTGGTAACGGCGCCGTTGCCGCTCTCCCCTAAGAGGTATATCACGAGCCCGGTGGTGGCGGCGACCCTAAGAATCTGGGGACAGTGGAGATGGCATCGTGGGGAAACAGGGGGCTCGATGGAGGCTCCATTGGGTGGCAATCATCGGTTCATCCCGGGGAACAAGGATGGGGGATTTAGGGAGTGGCAAAGGGTGGGCATCAGTAAATTGAGGGACCTGTTTATTGGCGGGAGGTTTGCGGGCCTGGGGGAAACTGGAAGATAAATTTGGGCTTCCCCAAGGGAACATGTTCAGATACTTGCAGGTAAAGGCGTTTGCTAGGCGACAGGTAGAGGGATTCCCTTTGCTGCCCTCGGCGGGGGGGCGATAGGACAGAGTGCTTTCGGGGGTGTGGGTCGGAGAGGGGAAGGTGTCTGACATCTATAAGGTTAATGCAGGAGGTGGAGGAGTCGTCAGTGGAGGAACTGAAGGCTAAATGGGAGGGGGGAACTTGGGAAGCAGATAGAGGACGGGACTTGGGCGGATGCCTTGGAGAGAGTCAACTCTTCCTCTTCATGTGCGAGGCTTAGTCTCAACCCAATTTAAGGTGCTGCACCGGGCCCACATGTCCGGGGCTAGGATGAGTAGGTTCTTTGGGGGTGAGGACAGGTGGCACCAGGTGTTCGGGGAGTCCAGCGAATCACGCCCATATGTTCTGGGCATGCCCAGCACTGGAAAAATTCTGGAAGGGGGGGTGTTCCTTATTATAGTTTCTATTTTTTTTCTCTACCGTTACGTAACTTAACATTGTGTAATTTAAGTTGTTGTTAATATGTTTGTTGTTCATTGAGGAGGGGCAAAGGTTTATGATTGTTGTCATTATTTGTTATTGTTGGTATTTTAGTATGGTTTGATGTTGTTGTATAAATTCAAAATTTTTCAATAAAAATATTTTTTTAAAAACCCATCTGCCTGCAATCTCCCTTACATCCCACCCTGCAACCAAAACCCCAACACCTTCATTATCATTTTGGTCAGGTACCGTTGCGCACACATGCCACCAGTTTACACACACCCCCCCCCCCCCCACCCCGCCCCCCCTGTGGAAACTCGTCTCCATGCATCTCACCATGTGCTTTTGTGTCCTTTTAGGAAGTCCACAATCACCGTGACAGGAGAAGGCCGGAGGGGCATCCTGGACATCAGGGCTCTCACCTTCGGGGAGCAAGGGGGGCTGGAGTTAGCCGTGAACTTAATGAGAGGACTATCTTTGATGCGGAGGTCAGCATGTGTCAATCTAGTGAGCTCTTATGCAAAATGATGACCCTATAGCAAGTGAGTCATCCCTCTCCCACAGACCACTCCTTCCCAAGATCTCCCAATGTCTCCTTATCTTTTGTCTTGCAGAATCACCATCAGACCAGGCCGGCCCATCCGGTGTACCTTGCCCCAGCCACCACTCACCATCTGGATATATAAGCCTGTGAGATGGATTGGCCAGCACACATGCAGGGAACACCTGAGCACACAGTGAAATGTGATCTTGAAGGCAAGAGTCAGACTTTGTCAAACGATGAAGAGCATCAGATATCATCTCACAGTGAGTCACCATCTTCTTACCCGTGGACCAGACTCACTGATACTGCCAACACACGGCCCAACATCCTGTGTGGTGCTAGTAGGGACCCTCGGACGTAGAAGGGGGAGCTAGGGTGGTGGGAATGAGGTGAAGGGCAGTGGGACAGTGGAGGTGCAATAAAGGAGGGACGGGGAGGATGTGAGTGGCTTTGGGGAAGGGTGGTGCCATTTGGGAAGGGGGAGCACAGGGGCTGTATGGAGAGGTGGGGACAGGGTGGCGGATAACTGGTGGCCTCTTAGTTGGCAAATCGGGAGGTGATGAAATTGTCTTGTGTGTGGTGTCCTGGAGCACACTTTGGGCGGCCTACGATGCCAGCCCGGGCCCCATGCCCGGTTCTTCCTGGCCATCCTATTGATCCTCCTCTTCAAAGAAGACTTGGCATTCTTGCTCCTCCTCCACATGTCCCCCCTCTGCTGCATGATGTTGTGCAGGTCACAGCAGGCCAGCATGGTTTGAGATCCTCCTGGGGTTATATTGGAGCGCCCCAGCAGAGAGATCCAGACATTGGAAGGGCATCTTCAGGATGCCATGCAATGCTCAATAACGCTCCTGGTTGCTGCACGGGCACCGTTATAACGGGGGTGGGTCTATACTGGGTGGGAGTGCCAGGATCCACCCGACTATCTAACAGCACTTTGTTGCAATTTCCACCCCCGGCCGTACTTAGCATCATTTCGTGCACGGAGGAGCTCTGACGAGCGGAGCTACTCAGTGTAGGAAGAGATCGGAGTGCCATTCTTAAATGCCATCACAACCTTGCGAGCCCCCAACGCATGCCCTGTATCCCCTCAGTGCCCCAACTCATCTATTAAGAGGTCCTTGGGCCCCCACCCCACCTCACACATGCAGGCCACCCCTGGGTCCGATTCCTGGCATGGGTTTAATGCTAGTATGACACTTTGGCACTGTCCACCTGTCCCCCTGGCACTGTGCTTAGAGCCTGGCAGTGTGACCTGGGCACCCTGGCAGTGCCATGCTGGCAGACTTCACTGACACATACGATCCAGCAGCTCCTTAAAGGACAGGCACCTTGAAGGGCAGGCACCTCCTTTGTACCTGCTCCTCAGCCTGTTGGATGGCCAGCACTCGAGTCTCACCAGCTGGTCCCACTCATCTGGGACAGGCCCTCTTGTGCAGGGTTATATCCAAGGGTGCCCTGTGCCTCCAGCCTTCCTGAGTCCTTCACGGTAGCAGCAGCCAGTTACATAGCGATCATTGCTGGCTGTACTCCAAAAATTCATTCTCGGAAGAAGGGGAAAAGAGAAAATATGTTGGCAAAATGAGTATTCCCTTGCTCATCCAAATCCAACAGCTTACATGGGGACCCTGAGTTGCACTTCATTACTGTCCTCCACAAGTCTCCTCCAAACCCACTCCAACCTCTCTGCCACTCCCCCTGATAGGTTCCTTCCCTACACCTGCACCCCTGTCCCCATCAGTAAGTGCACCAGGCCTTGATGTGGGGAGCCTCTATCCACACCACCCGTTCCTTGTCAACAGGTATATCAGTGGCTGGCCGCAACCCGGTTCAGAGATAGGCTCTGTGGTTCCTGTCCTATTATTCCAGTGGGGGCTACTGTTGGTGACCTCATTGAGTGTGTTATTCCCAACAGCAGGGTAGCACCTGGTTGTGTGGTGGAGAGGAATCACAGTGTGCCACAATCGCCACCATGCTTTGAGTCTTGTGTGTGGGAAGGTCCTACAGAGTGGGGTGAGTGAGGGAGTGCGTGTCTGCTGGGGATTGGCTGCAGTGTGATGTGGGTCCTGGATGTGACACACAAGTTGTGACAACCTGAGGGGCCTCACGGTAGCATGGTGGTTAGCATCAATGCTTCACAGCTCCAGGTTCCCAGGTTCGATTCCCGGCTGGGTCACTGTCTGTGTGGAGTCTGCACGTCCTCCCCGTGTGTGCGTGGGTTTCCTCCGGGTGCTCCTGGTTCCTCCCACAGTCCAAGATGTGCGGGTTAGGTGGATTGGCCATGCTAAATTGCCCGTAGTGTAAGGTTAATGGGGGATTGTTGGGTTACAGGTATACGGGTTACGTGGGTTTAAGTAGGGTGATCATTGCCTCGGCACAACATTGAGGGCCGAAGGGCCTGTTCTGTGCTGTACTGTTCTATCTATCTGACCGGGGGCAAGGATGGGAATGGGAGCAGGGACGCGGTGGATAGTCAAGCTTGGAGATAGCTGCTGGTCCTGAAGGATGGACTGGCTGATAGTGTCATTGGTGAGTCTCTGCTCTGACAGAGACAGTGTGCCAGGGAGGGTGCAAGGCCACAATGCATGTGGTCTTTGTTTGGGGTGAACTCTGCTATTCCCCTGCTTCCCCCAGCAATGGGGGCAGTGCTTCTGACAAGTGCACTGACTGGCAGCACCTGGTTGTGCCACTGATTGAGGCTGGCCACGCCCATCCCGTTGATGGGTCAGCTGGGTATGAGGGTTTTCAGAGGGGTCACCTGGATGGGCTCCCAAATGATCAGAGGCTCTCTGAACAATTACAGGACACAGTGAGTAGTCAGCAAAGTGAGGAGTCAGGGCCAGTAACTTGTACCAAATGGGTACGTTTAAAACAAATACTGCAGTAATGGCAGTCTGAGCCAGGCCACCCCGATCCCGAGGGGGACACCCTGAATCCACGGACCTGCCATCACCCGCTACTCCCCCTGACCCTGGCTGCCACCCCCAGCAAGCGCTACAATTTTGAACACTTCAAAAAATTTGCTTCTCTCTCTCCCCCCAGCAGCCATGGCACCCAGTCCCCATTTGTAAGTACCTGTAGTTAATCGCGTCATGTGACTTCCGTCTGCGAGTGGAGGAGCACCGTGGAAGCATGGGAGCATACTGGTCCAACCTGGTAAGTACTTTCAAATGAATGCAAATGATGGTTTTTCATGCCCCCACTAGCGTGGGTGTAAACTTTCGTTTTCACCACCAGGGGGACACCAGAGCATGGCACCCAAATCGGCGCCTGGCGCAAATCTCGCTTTTTGCTGGATACCTGATTCTCCGCCGATCATGATTTTGCATTTCCGGCATTTGCGAGACAGAGAATCCAGCCTGGTGTCACAAGGATTCTGGTTTCTGTGTAATCATGAAGCCTGCCTCTGGGGGCACCTGGATTGAATTCAAGAATGCAAAGATAGAAATGGCAGTGGGGCTGGGATGTGGGTGCATTGGTAGTACTGTTATTGAACCAGACGCCTGCCCTGTTTCCATCGGGTGTTAAAATCAGGGCTAAAGTTCTTAAGGGTTTCAGCCTTGATGAGGAAGGAGGACAGAGTATGTGACAGAGCATGAAATCTGCTGTGGCAAAAAAACATTTTCAAGAGTCGAGGCAGAAAGAGTCGCTCACAGTCAACTTCAGATTTTTCTTTCTCAATTGAACAGTGAGCATGGCACATCCACTGCATACAAAAATCTTCTTCATTTATCACAGTTAATGCCTGTGAGCTACGCAGGCTGCCTATTCCTGTACTACTGCAGAAATCTATAGGTGCATCCTATAAAATGTAGCTATTACATTGCCCATCAAACCCTCAGCCAAAGCAGGATTTCTAACTTCAAATAAAAATCTGCAACCTCAGCCAGAACTTTATTTTATTGTTTTAATTTTGTAGATGGTTCAATTCTCTATTATAGGGACATCAAAATTCTGCTGCGTCAGACTTGAGTCAATAGGGAATCAATAAAAACATGTTTTGCATATTAATCTTTTTGGTATGCGCCCTATTAGTACTATCCCTGGTACAATGTCTTGTGTAGTAATTCAGCTGAAAGAAATGACATTTACTCAAAATTAAGTCTCCTGCCTTAGTCTACTGCAATTCAATGATTAGCAATTTATTTCAGTTTGCTCTGCAGTCCATTGTTCATCACTTTTCAGCTAGGTGGTGCTAGATTTAAACCCAAAAGAGAACCAGTTTGTAAATATAGATTATTGCAGAAACACATTCATTTACTTCAATTTTCCAAATATACAACAGTGTACATATTGACCTTGATTAAAGAGACAAGACTCGTTCCTGGCAGTCTCAAACAGCTTCAACATAAAATTATTTCAATAGTTAGCAGCTTAATATAATAATAAAAATCAGGGGCTAGATTCTCTGCACCCCGACGCTGAAATTGCGTTCGACGACGGGGTGGACAATCCAGTTTCCTGTACGAAATCGGGACCGGCGCCGGTCCCGCGATTCTCCGCACCCCCCCCAAAAGCGGTGTACTTGGGCGATCGCCTGAGGCCTGCCCCGCTATTCTCCATCCCCGACCAGTTCAATTCCCAACGGCATGGACACTCATGATCCCACTGTCCGTGATACCCGCGTGGTGGCTGTGGACTCAGTCGGAGGCCGCCACAGTTGGGGGAGGGCCGATCGGACGGCAGGGGGCAGCCTAATTCAGGACTGGGGTTTTTTTGTGCGGGAGGTCCGGGTCGGGCAGACAGCCGATCGGGGGCACTATTTCCATGGTCCAGGTCCACGGGCTGAGTCTGTCATGGAGCACGGTGCAGCTGCTGGAGGCCGCCGCCGTGCGCATGCGCAGCCTCTGACCTGGAAGTGCGGTGGGTCGTATCGGCAGCTGGAGCTGCGAGCTCCACGACAGCTGCCTGCTAGCCCCCTGCAAGGCAGAGAATCTATGGCCTTTTGATGCCCGTTTTTCTGGTGTAAAAGACCACAGTTTTCTCAACAGAGTAGGGACATAGTCGTAAAAATGGAGAATCCAGTCCCAGCTGTCTCACATATTATGATTACAGATGTAACGCCTGGAATAGAGAATATGAATGTGCAGTTATATGGGTAAATACCTTGTCAATTGTTATCTAGTAGCTTGAGAAAAACCTGTTTTGCAATCAGCATACCACTTTACCCCAATATGTTCACAAAACAGGATCCTAACAACTATTGTTGTTTGGAAAATAATGATGGTTGGTCAAGAAAGTGAATCAAACCATTAAAGCCTTTGTTATTGTAAATTACTCAGGACAGGTATCAGGTTGGCAGTCTGCAGGAATCAGAAATAAAGATAATTTGTCCTATGCTGCACTTCCGATCCATGCTTTAAACAATAGTGGTAATAATATTGCCCTCCTTCCCATTCCCCTCTTTCTAGACTTCGGTGTGCAGGGTGACAATTTCAAAGTTTGTGGATGATAAAAAACTTGGAAGTATTGTAAGCTGTGAGGAGGACAGTGTAGAACTCTTAGCTTGCCAAACTTTGCTCAATCTCTTCTCAAAGGACCAATCCACTCACCCTAGGAATCAGTCCACTGAACTTTCCTTGCACTCCCTCTAAGGAAATGATATCCTTCGTACATTAAAGAGAGCAAAACTGAGCAAAATTGATGTTCTATCTCTTGGTGGCCTTCTGCACCATCAGGGCAACAGCACCTTCATGGAGCTCGAGAATGCACCCGAAATGAAATGAAAATCGCTTATTGTCATGAGTAGGCTTCAATGAAGTTACTGTGAAAAAGCCCCTAGTCGCCATATTCCGGTGCCTGTCCGGGGAGGCTGGTACGGGAATCGAACCGTGCTGCTGGCCTGCTTGGTCTGCTTTAAAAGCCAACGATTTAGCCCAGTGAGCTAAAACCCAGCCCCTTCGCTCCCACCGAAAGACTTCGCTCCCACCTAAATTTGCTTCACCCCAATAGCAAGCAGTCCACTGAGCAGCGCATTCCAGAGCCAACATGTCCACCCTGTTGAACGTGGCTGCTGCAGCTGCCAGCAGTACCAGGCAAGCGACGTGAAATTACCCTCTGGCCCGCAGCCAAAAGGGTTAACACTGAGATGGGTGATACTTAGCTATTTCTATAGCTTTAGCAATTATAAAGAAAAATTAACAATAATGCCTGGATGTCAAGCTTATCCAGCATACATTAATGTCTGTTTACTTGATAACAATTGAAATGGTCTCTTGAGATGCTATATTGCTCAGAAGCCTGTCAATGATAATACATCTTAGGATGTTTAGAGAGCATAGGCCACAAATAGCAATTAATTCAGTAAATGGGTCTGTGTTCTGAATGCCAGTACTTGGAAGATTATATGCAGCATATTGTTTAGAGATTGTAGCAAGTCATTTTATATTAAGTATTGAATAAGATCTACTGGCACAATAATTTAATGACGACTAAAATAGTTATAACATCAACTTATTTTCAAGTGGGCTATGATAATATGTTGGTTTTGTAGTCCTAATTATAGACTGGTGCTCCTGACGAATGCGTGTTACATCAACATACTTTCCCCTTTTTAAAATGTATTTTGTTGCAATATTTGATTATTTGTGTTTCAAAGAAAAGGAAAAGCTCATAAATATTTTCGCTATTTATACCATGAAGCCACACTAAAAAACACTGAAATTAGACCAAACGTATCAAGCTCTCAGCTAAGTTATGCTTTTGGAGGGGTTTGAAAATTCAATTCTTGATGTAGTGAGAACTCATGTGGAAGAGCAGAGGGTTAAAACTGCGAGGTTAGCAGCAGAATATGCAGATGATTATGAATTAGTTCATGAGTCAAAGCTCGGTTTCCGATATCATTTTCAGCTTGTGAGGGATAGAAACTGGGGACATGAGAAATACTCAAGTGGTAAAGGTAAAGGTATCTAATGGGAGATAATGAGATTAAAAAGGAAATCCAGGAGGGTGGAAGGGAAATGAAAAGTTTCAAATGTTTTCACTGTAATAAACTAGGCCACGTAAAGTCAGTGTTGGTGGTTGAAGAAAAGAACAGGGGCGAAATTCTCCGACCCCCAGCAGGGTAACGGTGGGATCAGCGGCACGAGCGGGCCCCCGGGGTCCTGGGGGGGGGCGATCGGACCCCGGGGGGTGCCCCCATGGTGGCCAGGCCCGCGATCGGGACGCCCCGCTCAGACTCCGGGCCAGTGCCCTGGGGGCACTATTTCTCTTCCGCGGCCGCCACAGCCTCCACCATGGCGGAAGCGGAAGGGAAACCCACATCGCGCATGCTCTGGTGGTGACGTCAGCGGCAGCTGGCCGCTGACGTCACCGCCGGCGCATGCGCTGACCAGCGAAAGCCTTTCGGCCAGCCCCGCTGCCGGGGACGCCGGTTTTTTGCGCCAGTCTTCTGGTGCCAACCGCTCCGGCGCGGGGCTGGCCCCCAAAGGTGGGGAGAATTCCCCACCTTTGGGGAGGCCCGAACCCTGAGTGGTTGGCGCAACTCCCCTACACCGGGACCCTCCGTCACGCCGGGTAGGGGAGAATCCAGCCCCAGAAAAGGCTGATGTGGTAAACAGGATACGACAGTAGGGTTTATTAAAGTGGTAAAGGAAAGCCCAAGTGAAGCGAAGGAGGTGCAAAAAATTGTACAGCCCGATCAAGAGGTGATTGACAAGAAGGTTCCAGATCTCTTTAAATAATTTACTTGTGTGTGTAAAGTTTAGTCATGTGTATGAGGAGGAGCCGGTAAAGAAGTCACAATTTTAAGAGATACGCGAGCTAGTCAATCTTTAAAGGTAAGTGATGAGGAGTTATGTAGTTTGGAAAGAATATTGCCAGTAAAGGTGGTAATATGTGGAATTCAGGTTGAGAAGAGTAGTGTTCCAGTCTATAAGGTAAGGTTGGAAAGTCCAGTGAAGAGTGGTGAAATGGTAGTAGGATTAATAGAGAAACTATCTTGTCCAGGAATACAGTTTATCTTGGGTAATTATATAGCTGCATCGCAGGTGGGAGTGATGCCTACTGTGGTTCATAAGCCAGTGGAAAATCAGATAACTGAAGTGTTGCAGGATGAATATCCTAGGATTTTTCCGGATTGTGTAGTAACAAGGTCGCAAAGTCACAGGTTAAGACGAGGAGAAATCAAAGGGTGAAGATAAGGTTAAAGTTCAATTATCAGAAACAATTTTTGATCAGGTGGAGGATGAGGCGGGTATTTTTAATTCAGAAAAATTGACGGAGATACAAAGAAAGATATAGAAATAAAACGGATGTATCAGAAAGCATACACGGAAGAGGAATCTGAGTGTATATCAGAGTTATTACCGTAAAAGTGATGTCTTGATGAAAAAATGGAGAACTTTGCATATGCAGGTGGATGAAAAGTGGGTAGAAGTTCATCAAGTGGTATTGCGATAGGGTAGGAAGTGTTGCGAGTAGCACATGAGGTGCCAGTCGGAAGTCATTTGGGAGTAAGGAAAACTCAAGCTACAATACAAAAACATTTTTATTTGCCTGGACTATGTAAAGATGTAGTTAAATTTTGTCGATCATGTCACACATGTCAAGTGATAGGGAAATCTAAAGCAGTGATAAAACCAGCACCCTTAATACCCATTCCAACATTTAAGGAATGTTTTACAAGGGTCTTATTTGATTGCGTAGGACCTCTTCCTAAAATGAAAAGTGGGAATCAATATCGTTTGACTATAATGAGTGTGTCTACGAGGTTTCCAGAGGCCATTCCAGTACGTAATATAACAGCTAAAAAGATTGTGGAGGAGTTACTTAAATTCTTTACTAGATATGGACTACCCACAGAAATACAATCGGATCAAGGATCAAATTTTACCTCAAGGTTATTCAAAGAAGCGATGAGGAGATGCCGGCTTTGGACTGGGGTGAGCACAGTAAGAAGTCTTACAACACCAGGTTAAAGATCAACAGGTTTGTTTCAAACACGAGCTTTCGGAGCACTGCTCCTTCCTCAGGTGTACGTTATTCAAAGAAGTAATGGATAGTTTAGGAATAAAACAATTTAAATCAACTGCGTACCATCCAGAATCATAGGGAGCGTTAGAAAGGTGGCATCAGACATTAAAGACAATGTTGAGGGCATATTGTCAAGATTATCCAGAGGATTGGGATAAAGGAATTCCATTCATACTGTTTGCAATTAGGGTTGACTAATGAGTCAACCAAATTCAGTCCTTTTGAACTAATTTTTGGTCATGAGGTAAGAGGACCACTTAAATTGATTAAGGAAAAATTGGTGAGTGAGAAATCGGAAATTACATTATTGGATTACGCGTCAAATTTTAGGGAACGATTAAATGGAGCAGGTGAATTGGCTAGACAACATTTATAAGTTGCATAACAGGTGATGAAATGAGTAGCGGACAAGAAATCCAAAGTTCGTAGTTTTGCCAGTGGAGATAAAGTTTTAGTATTGTTACCCGTGGTAGATGAACCTTTAAAGCAAGGTTTTGTGGACCTTATCAGATTGAAAGGAAATCAAGTGAGGTGAATTATGTGGTTAAGAATGTCAGATAGAACGAAAACTCACCAAGTGTGTCATGTGAAAATGCTTAAAAGGTACTTTGAAAGGGAAGGAGAGCAAAAGGAGGAGGTTTTAATGATTCTAACTGAAAGTGACGAACCAAATCCAGATGAGTTTGAATTTGACATATCTCAAATTAAATTGGAAAACGAGGATGTTCTTAAAAATTGGGATAAATTGTTGAGTTACCTTCCAGAGGAAAAACGGAATGACCTGAAAGAGTTACTGATATCACATGGGCAGGTTTGTGGAAATAAATTGGGAAGTACTAAAATGGCTACACATGATGTAGATGTGGGAAATGTTGTTCCAATTAAACAACATCCATATAGACTTAACCCTGTGAAATTGGCACAGGTTAACAAAGAGATTGAAGGTGTGCTTAAAAATGGCATAATTGAAGTGGGTTGCAGCCAATGCAGCTCACCCATAGTGATGGTACCAAAACCAGACGGTACCCAATGATTGTGTGTGGTCTATAGAAAGGTTAATGCAGTTACAAGACCGGGCTCTTATCCTCTCCCACGTTTGGAGGATTGTATTGAGAAGGTGGGACAATCAGCTTTTATTTCCAAACTGGATTTACTTAAAGGTTTACCGGCAGCTACCTTTATCCGAAAGGGCGCAGGAGATTTCCGCTTTTGTGACTCCTGATGGTATATACCAATTCAAAGTTATGCCATTTGGCATGAAAAACGCCCCAGCCACATTTCAATGGTTAACTAACAAAATTGTTTCAGGATTGCCCAATTGTGTGTTATACATCAACGATCTGGTCATTTTCAGTCAGATATGGAAGGAACATTTAAAACATCTGATGGAGTTATTCGATCGACTTCAGGAGGCGGGTTTGGTGGTAAACCTAACCAAAAGTGAATTTGGAAAAGCCCAAGTCACTTTCCTTGGCCATACAATCGGACAGGGTAGAATGGTACAACGGGATGTGAAAACAAAACTTATTGGGGAGTTTCCGATACCCTCAACATGAAGGGAAATAATGCGATTTCTTGGCATGAATAGATTCTGCTGGAAATTTGTGCCAAATATTAGCAGTGTGGTTGCTCCACTGACAGACTTGTTAAAGAAGCGTAGCAAATTCAAATGGATAGCAGAGTGTTAACAGGCATTTGACTGCCTGAGGGCTGTGTTAACCACTGCTCATGTGTTAGCCATTGCAAATTATACCAAACCATTCAAAGTGGCGGTTGATGCGAGTGATGTGGGCGTAGGTGCAGTGCTTCTACAAGACAACGATGAAGGGCTAGAGCGGCCTATTGGTTATTTTTCAAAGAAATTCAATTCTCAGCAGAAGAAGTATTCAACGATTGAGAAGGAGACTTTGAGTTTAGTGCTGGCTTTGCAACATTTTCACATTTATGTCACCAGCAATCCGTCTGACACAATTATATATACTGATCATAATCCATTGACGTTTTTGGAGCGATTCTGGAATAACAATGCAAGACTATTTCGATGGAGTTTATTGTTACAGCCATTTAATTTAAAAATAATACATGTGGCAGGACGAGTAAACATGATAGCTGATGCTTTGTCACGAATGTGATGAAAATGAGCAGTTTCGGTGGAGGAAGAACTAAAATGGACTATGTTATTATAAATATTTGTGTGTTTTGTTTTGTTTAGAAAAAATGTATATTCACAGTCAATATTTCTTAAAGGATAGTGAAAAGGTGAAAAATGAAACCATCTTGAAGTTGATGGTTTATTTTTTTTTCTTGGGGGGGGTGTCAAGTGAGAGTTAAGAAATAGGCGTTTATCCTTTAAGAAATGGGTGTCTATCAAATAGCTGTAGTGGGTGTACCTTTAAGAATTGGGTGTTTGTCAAATGGCTGCAGTGATGTCAGAGTGTGGGTGTAGCTGGGCTGTCTGTCTGCTTTTACTTTCACTTTGAACAAAAGCTGGTGTGTGTCTGTGAGTTTTAGTTTCATTTCAGAGCTGGATAGCTGCAGACAAAGCAAGCAGCTGTATAAGGATCTCTCTCTGCAATCTAACGACTGTCTCCAGATCATTGCCGATTTCAAAGTGATAACTGCTCTCAGTAGATAATTTGAATCTGATCTCTGTGCTAAAGAGGATATTTGTCTTTTGGGTGTTCTAAGGAAAGATTAAGGGTTATTTATAGAGTACTGTATTCTTTATTTGAGTTGATAGTTGCTGAGATGTTTACTGTGTGTGTTTAAAAATGTTAACTGGATTCATAGAATAAACATTGTGTTTTTGCTTAAAAATACTTTTAGCTCTCTGTTGCACGACACCTGTAAAGTGGGCCCTTGTGCTCCCCATAACCAAAATCTATTCAAAGTTATGGGTCAGGTAAACTCCATGTTACACTTTGGTGTTCTCTAAACCCTGCCCGTAATACATGTCATAACTCATACCAAAGCCCATTCACTCTCACCCCTATGCCTGCTGACATACATTGACTCTTAGCTAAGGAAAGCCTCAATTTAAAATTGAGCATCCTTGTTTTCAAATTCTCCATGGTTTTGCCCCTCCCTATCTCTGAATTCTTCCCTGACCCCACAATCCTGTGAGATATCTGCACCCCTCCAATTCAAGCCTCTTGAATACCCCCAATTTTAATTATTCCATAACTGAACTTCTCTACCCCTCTTTCTTTCTTCTCTCTTTAAAACCCTCTTTAACACCAACCTTGTGGGCGGCACGGTACCACAGTGGTTAGCACTGTTGCTTCACAGCTCCAGGTTCCTGGTTCGATTCCCGGCATGGGTCACTGTCTGTGCAGAGTTTGCACGTTCTCTTCATGCCTGCCTGGATTTCCTCCGGGCGCTCCGGTTTCCTCCCACAGTCCAAAGACGTGCGGGTTAGGTGGATTGGCTATGCTAAATTGCCCTTAGTGTCCATAAAGATTAGGTGGGGTTTCTGGGTTATAGGGATAGGGTGGAGGTGTGGGCTTAAGTAGGGTGCTTTTTCCAAGGGCCAGTGCAGACTCGATGGGCTGAATGGCCTCCTTCTGCACTGTAGATTCTATGATTCTTTGACCAAGTGTTAAGTCATCGCAGAATTGTTACGGTGCAGAAGGAGGCCATTGACCTATCCAAATGAGCGTTATGGCTCAGTGTCATTCTCCTGACTTTTCCCCACAACCCTGCACATTATTTCTATTTAACTAATCATCTAACACCTTCTTGAATACCATATTTCCAGACAGTGCATTTCAGAGCCAAGCTCCTCATTGTGTGAAAAGTTTCTGTTCACATTGCATTTTCATCCACTGCAAATCCCTTTAAATCTGTGCTGTCTCATTCTCAATCCTTTATGAGCCGGAACAGTTTTTTCCCATCTACTCTGTCCAGCCCTTTCATGATTTTGAACACCTCTATCAAATCTCCTGTTAACCTTCTCCTTTCCAAAGAGAAAGGTCCCAACCTCTCCAATCTATCCACACAACAGAAGTTTTCCACTCCTGGAACCATTCTTGTAAACCTTGCCTGCACTCTCTCCAATGAGTTCACATCCTTCCTGAAGCACGGCTCCCAGAACTGTACACAATATTCCAGATGAGGTCTAACTAGTGTATTTTACATGTTCAACAAAACTTCCTTGCACTTGTGCTCTATGTCTGCTTTATTAACTGCTCACTCTACCTGTCCTGTCACGTTCCACGACTTGTGCACATATACACCTAGATCCCTCTGCTGCTTCCTGTAGTTATACCCCTTAGTTTATATTGTCTCTCCATGGTAATCCTCCCAAAATTAATCACCTCACACTTGTCATAATAGCCTAGATCTTCCATTCCCCGGAAGGTTGTACCCCAGTGCTATCCTGGAAGATGTGCTAGGGGACCCCTTTGAAGTTCCAGACAAGGACTGCATGGGAATTACCAGGGAAGTTTCACTTTCCCTTGAGTAATTGCTCTGCATCCGGAACCCTCAGAAATGCTGATTTAAAGACTTTGGATGGTTCCGACTTTCTCAGCGGGCAAGTTAGCTAGGACAGAATAGAAGGATTACAACCAGGTTTAACCCCTGGGTAACTGTACTATGAACCCCCCCCCCCCCCCCCCCACCGGATGACTAGTACGCCTTCCCTCGAAGAATCAACTACCATCCCCACCCCTCCAACTACCTCCATCCTTCTGACCCCCCAACTCTCCTGAACTCTTGACTATCCCGAACCCCACTTAGCCCTCCCTTGACCACCAAACTCTTCCCCACCCCCACCCGTCGACTATTCCTCATGCTCTGACCCACCACCCTACACACTTAACTCAAAGTCACACGCTTACCTTCTCTCCTGTCAAAGTGGCTGGCGCATTAAACGTACCGGTTTATGGTAGATTGCACCGTAAAAAGGGGCGTGGCTTCACCCCCCCCCCACGCTGCCATGAGCTTGCATGGCTTCCTGGAGCAGCGGTGCTGCATAGTTCTCAGCGGATCTGGGCTGGACGCCTGGATAACAATGTGGCTCCAGACTAAAGAAATAAAAATTAATGGAGTGGCAATCCGACAGCGTTTGCCACTCAATGGAAGGGTTGGACAAACATCTTGTGTAGCTCTGTATTAAACTTTGTTTGATAATGCTCATGTGTAGCACCTTTGAATGTTTTACTACATTGAACAGTATGAATTCAAGTTGCTGTTATTATTGATGGATAGTTCACTGGGACCAACATCACAGAATGATTGAGACAACAGTGAGCAAAAATCACCAAATTTTGAGATGCATGGGCAGAGATATGCAGCATAAATCCCATTTGTACATATGCACAGATATGGGTATATTTAGAATTGAATGCACAGTTTTAGTTGCTGTACTCCAGCAAATATACTTAAATTGGATTGGATTGGATTTGTTTATTGTCACATGAACCGAGGTACCGTGAAAAGTATTTTTCTGCCTGCGGCTCAAACAGATCATATATTGAATATTGAATATTGAACATAGCGTAAAGAACAACAATACAATTATAGCCCTTGAGCTATGAGGAGATCCTGTGATTGTTAACTTTAAAGCAGAGAATACTTAGGAAAGGTGTTATTCAAGACCCCTAAACAAACAAATAAATTGACCCCGATAATATGTGCATCATTGTCTCAAACTCTCAAACACGGGCTCAAGCTTAGAAGAAGGAATATTCAAAATGTAGACAGGTCACAAAGGCTGCAGAGCATTTTGTAGTCCTGTACTTCCTCTTGTTTGTACATCTCAAGAGACACAAAATTAAATGCTGCAAATAAAGCCCATTGATTTCCAAATTGCTGATTCTCCCTTGGGAGCAGAATTGATAGTGGCATCTGTATTTTCACTTGTGAGCTTCTATAGCCATAAAGATGTAGATTCTATCCCTGCACAACGCTGAATCAATACTGCATTCCATAGATGGTATACTGCTGTAGAACATTGCTTCAGCACTTCATTTGCATGGCATTAAAGGAACTCTGGTTAGCAGATCTTTTGAAGTCTTTTGCAAGCGCTGGCTATTTTAAACCATTGCACACACAATCTGCATGAATAGGATACAAATCCAGCAGTTCCATATCAAGCATTTGTGCTATGTCGATTTGCAATGATTATACACAGTATAGATTGGAGAGGTTGGGCCTATTTTCCTTGGAAAAGCGAAGGCTGAGAGTAAATTTGATGGAGCTATTTAAAAACATGAGTTTGGTAAACATGGACAAAGTGGATATGAAAAAACCGGTGGAAAGATTGAGAACAAGAGTAATTGGTAAAAGAAGCAATGGAGACATAAGGAGAAAATTCTTCATGCAGTGAATAGTTAGGATCTGGAATACACTGCCAGAGAGTGTGGTGGAGGCAGATTTAATCAAGGCATTCAAGAGGGAATTGGATTATTATCTGAAAAGCAGGGCTGTGGGGAGAAGTCGTTAAAGTGGCTCTCAGCAAATGTTTCCTTTGGAGAGGCAGTACTGGCAATGGCCTCTAGCAACTCTGTGATTCTGTATTTTTCCTTAATAAAAACTGATTTTGGGCGGCATGGTAGCACAGTGGTTAGCACTATTGCTTCACAGTGCCAGGGACCCTGGTTTGATTCCCGGCTTGGGTCACTGTCTGGAGTCTGCAAGTTCTCCCAGTGACTTTGTGGGTTTCCTCCGGGTGCTCCCTCTGTGTATCCGAACAGGAGCCGGAATGTGGCGACTAGTGGATTTTCACAGTAACTTCATTGCAGTGTAAATGTAAGCCTACTTGTGACACTAATAAAGATTATTATTATTATTATTAATTTGTTGAACAACACCATTATTAAATCAGTCAAATGAAATGATTGATTAAGTGATCATTTTTTAGTCTGTGGGGATGATTTTGACCCTACTTGCCTTGCAAACACTGACCCATCAGTAACCTGCCAGGAATTTGCCATTCCGAATTTTAATATTTTCCATCGAGCAGATGGCACGGGAATTCACACAGCCATTGGAGTTCTTCATTACATAGACTCAACATGTATGCTTAAACGTCAGGAGTCGCGTCAATACCAGATTCATCAGTCGCATTCACAAGACAGCTCCGAACGTTATCCAAGCACAACGCAACGCCATCCGCGCTCTCAAGACCAACCACAACATCGTCATCAAACCAGCAGACAAAGGAGGGGCCACCATCATACTGAACAGACTACTACAAAGAAGTGTACTGACAATTCAACAACCAGGAACACTACAGACAGCTACCCGCAGATCTGACCAAGGAACACACCCACCAACTCAACAGACTGATCAAGACCTTGGATCCAGACCTTCAGAGCACCCTACATGCTCTCATCCCACGTATTCCCGCGTTGGAGATCTCTACTGCCTCCCGAAAATACACAAGGCCAACACACCTGGCCATCCTATCGTATCAGGCAATGGGACCCTGTGTGAGAACCTCTCTGGCTACATCGAGGGCATCTTGAAACCCATCGTGCAAGGAACGCCCAGCTTCTGTCGCGATACCACAGACCTCTTACAGAAACTCAGCACCCATGGACCAGTTGAACCAGGAACATTCCTTGTCACAATGGATGTCTCGGCACTCTACACCAGCATCCCCCATGACGACGGCATTGCTGCAACAGCTTCAGTACTCAACACCGACAACTGCCAATCTACAGATGCAATTCTGCAACTCACCACTTCATTCTGGAACATGTCTTCACCTTCGACAACAAGTTCTTCATCCAGGCACATGGACAGCCATGGGGACCAAATCCGCACCTCAATATGCCAACATCTTCATGTACACATTTGAACAAGACCTCCTCACTGCACAGGACCTTCAACCGATGTTATTTACCAGATACATTGATGACATTTTTTCCTTTGGACCCACGGTGAAGAATTGCTGAAATGACTACACAATGACATCAATAAGTTCCATCCCACCATCAGACTCACCATTGACTACTCTCCAAAATCGGTTGCATTCTTGGACACACATCTCCATCAAGGATGGTCACCGCAGCACTTCGCTTCACCGCAAGCCCATGGATAACCTCACGATGCTCCACTTCTCCAGCTTCCACCCTAAACACATTAAAGAAGCCATCCCCTATGGACAAGCCCTCCATATACACAGGGATCTTATCAGACAAAGAGGAGCATAACAGACATCTACAGATGCTGAGAGATGCCCTCGTACGAACGGTATATGGCGCTTGACTCATCGACCGACAGGTCCAACGTGCCACAGCAAAAAACCGCACCAACTTTCTCAATAGACGGGACACAACTTCGTCGTCCATTACTTCCCCGGAGCAGAGAAACTACGACATCTTCTTCACAGCCTTCAACACGTCATCGATGAAGACTAACATCTTGCCAAGGTCATCCCCACACCCCCACTACTTGCCTTCAAGCAACTGCGCAACCTCAAACAAACCATCGTTTGCAGCAAACTACCCAATCTTCAGAACAGTGACCATGACACCACACAACCCTGCCATGGCAATCTCTGCAAGACGTGCCAGATCATCGACATGGGTGCCATCATTACATGTGACAACACCATCCACCAGGTACGCGGTACATACTCGTGCGACTCAGCCAGCGTTGTCTACCTCATACGCTGCAGGAAAGGATGTCCCGAAGCGTAGTACATTGGCGAGACCATGCAGACGCTGCAATAACGAATGAACAGATATTGTGCGACAATCACCAGGCAGGAATGTTCCGTTCTAGTCGGGGAACACTTCAGCAGTCAAGGGCATTCAGCCTCTGATCTCCGGGTAAGCGTTCTCCAAGGCGGCCTTCAGGACGCGCGACAACGCAGAATCGCCGAGCAGAAACTTATGGCCAAGTTCCACACACATGAGTACGGCCTCAACCAGGACCTTGGATTCATGTCACATTACATTCACCCCCCACCATCTGGCCTGGGCTTGCAAAATCCTACCAACTGTCCTGGCTTGAGACAATTCACACCTCTTTTACCTGGGGTTACCCCTCTCTCTGGATCTGTAAAGACTTAATTACCTGCAAATGCACGAATTCAAAGTATCGTCTTGCATCTTTGACTTTGTCTATGTATACGTTTCTGGAACCTACCTCTTCATTCATCTGAGGAAGGAACAGCGCTCTGAAAGCTAATGCTTTGAAACAAACCTGTTGGACTTTAACCTCGTGTTGTAAGACTTCTTACTGTGCTCACCCCAGTCCAACGCCGGCATCTCCACATCTTCATTATATATGTACAGGATGTTGGGTCCATTGTAGCCATTCTACCAGATGACGAGGAGTGGAGGCACTAATAGGTATAAAGTGGTAGGCTCCCCAGCCATCTTTATTCATCACAAATTTTGGTTCAATTCTAAATCTTTGAATTTATTTTTCAAATGGGCTAATTATTGCCACTCTTTATTCCTAATTCAAATATAGCCACAAACGTTTAGATTGCTGCAGTTCATTTGTAACTAAACAAACAATTTACAGATTTATTTTGCAGTTATTTAGCCAAAAAGCAGAATCAGCAAATATAAAGAAAAAAACAAGCCATTTTACATTCTTCACAGGTAAAAAATACCTGCTGCATTTGAAGTAGATTTAACAAGACAATGCTCACTGAAGCTTGTATGCTAACAGACATCCATTTAACAGTGAGTTCAAGTTAACAAATAAAAGTACTCAGAAAATGTTCAGATTGAATTTAAAAATAGCACTGATTTCTTAAGTGCACATGTTGTCTATTTCTATTATTGATATCTTGTGAGCTAAAATCGCTGAAAATGTTGATCCTTGTTTAGAAGGCAGAGAGGACATGAAGTATGGAGAATCAGGAGACATAAGAATGTACTACTGCAAAGGCAGGGCAAAAAACCTCTCCATGTTTATTCAGTATATATCAAACACAATCCTGATGCCTTGCAAACCTATTGTGCAGCTATGTTACCAAAACTCATCAACCACAGCAACAATAAATCAAGTTATTATATCCTTAATTAATAAGATGATTGGGAACAAATTGCAGTGCAACATAATGTAAAACAAAAGCATGAACACTATCAATTTTAATGCAGCTTCCTCAATATCAAAATAAGAGCTAGAAACTTCATGTATTGGTTTGGATTATAGGGTCTCCGTGACGGTGCGGATGCATCTGTGCACCGAGGTTTGTGAGATCGCAGACAAGACCCACTTGGTATCTGAAAGGACCCAATGGCGTAAAGGTTCAGGGCGACCATCACATTGATGGCCACCGGGAGCAGGTGTCCTCCCCCATACCACCACGGTGCCAGGTGTGCCATGATCTGGCAGATATGTTGCACTGTTCAGTCAGAGTCTTCAAGGTCATCGAATGACAGGCGGTGCCTGTATACACAAGGCCTCATGCGGCACCTCCTCCTCCTCGGCCTCTCCATCCTGGGCGGCTGCCACCTGTCCCTCTGCGGAACACTCCGCTGCTGCAGCTTCCCCCTCCTCCTCAAGCAAATCTAGCTCGTACTGCTGCAGGGCATCCCCCAGGGCCGCGGTGACTAGCAAGAAGGCCACTATTGCTGGTTGAATTCCAATACCATTGTCTGCAAGGGGTGAAAGGCCAACATGCTAGCATGGTGAGTACCCCCATGACCAACCAGGTCCAATGTGCAACATGGTGGCCCAGGGTGGTATCGTGGTCTCTGCCCCTGCATGTCCCTCCCCCCATCCCTGCACCCCTGGCCCAGTCGGTGGCTGGCACCATAGGGGCCTCTGTCCTTGCTGCCCATCCCTGATGCCAGAGGTACCGTCGGCTGGCAGTGCCCTCACCAGGTGTATGCACTGCGGCCAGGCCCAGTTCCCCGTAAGGGTTAATGTGGGTGTTGTTCTGGGTGGGCTGCCGGTGGGAGGTGTATGGAGGTGTATTGGCACCGCCCCAATCCGGTGGAGGGTCACACCGGCTGCTCAGCCTGTCCCCCCCCCTCCCCCCGCAGCCTGGCAGGCCCCTCCCCCACCCCAGCCAGCTCGGCCAGTGTCCGGCCAAGCAGCCACAGTCGCTCCTCTGTGTCCTACCTCCTCTTCAGGGACAGCACGGTAGCATGATGGTTAGCATAAATGCTTCACAGCTCCAGGGTCCCAGGTTCGATTCCCGGCTGGGTCACTGTCTGTGCGGAGTCTGCACGTCCTCCCCGTGTGTGCGTGGGTTTTCCCCGGGTGCTCCGGTCTCCTCCCACAGTCCAAAGATGTGCGGGTTAGGTGGATTGGCCATGATAAATTGCCCGTAGTGAGCTAAAAAAAAAAAGTAAGGTTAGGGGGGGGGTTGTTGGGTTACGGGTATAGGGTGGGTTTGAGTAGGGTGATCATTGCTCGGCACAACATCGAGGGCCGAAGGGCCTGTTCTGTGCTGTACTGTTCTATGTTCTATGTCCTCTCTCCTTCATCAGCCACCATGTCTGCTTCACGATATTTGAAAGCACAAGTGAGCCGCGCCATCGGGAACTCAGCCCATCAGAGGAGGAGAATCGCGGAGGCCCTGAAGAATACTGGGTCGGGCCTGGTAATGATATGCAAACGATATTGTCTGTGTGCTGTGGTACGCATTGACGCTGCCGTTGAGGTGACAAAGGATCACAATTTGGCGTCAAATCGACGTCGGAACCTATTCTCTGCCCAATCGCGATTTTGGCGTCAGCAAACGGAGAATCCCACCTGCTGTTTTTCATGTTCCCTGCTTCCGAACAAGATCTCCTAACTTAGAATTTTATCTGAAGGAAACATAGTGTTGTTCACAGAATTCCTTATATCGGCACAAGACAGACAATGCAAATATCTTCCTTCCTCTTCGTATATAAATGGCTATGAACTGAGGAAACACACTCCAACTCCAACAGATGGATTCAGGAGACTGCAGTTCTGAGACTTGTCACCTGCACCATCTGCATCATCTGATGCTGCGTGGTTACAATGTTTTAGTTAACTAATCTGATTGGTCAGGATTTTAACCCACCTCACTCAGTGAGAAAGATACATGGGAGGAGTTAAAATAAGTAAAGATACCAGTTTAAGGTCTCTCCGGGCGGAAGTTTCTCATGCACCCGCTGACGGGATCAATGGCAGGTGGGGTGGGAGGGAATTGTGGATAGAATTTGGCAGGAGGCCCAAAAATCGGTTGCACGCTGACGGGATTTTACATCAGGATCTTCCGATTGTGTCCGCCATAGCAGACTGGGGATCCCGCTGGAGACCGGTGTGAAACCGATTTGCATCGGACTGATGGGATTCCCAATCAGAATTGTCCCACACGCGCAATTCTCTGTTCTGCCAGCAGATAAACATGCTTGTCCAGAACATGTTTGGACCAGTGCGGCATGCAAAATTCGGAACTTACCTTTAGCGCCTTGCTCAGGTCACGGATATCCGAGGAGAAGAAGATGATGGAGGCCTGCAGCTACTTTCCATCACATGGTAGGTGGGTTCTCATGCACATGGCTCTGCCGTAAAGCAGCTCTTGGAAGGAGGGAGGTCTCTATGCAGCTTTGACTTTGCTGATACTATGGATTGTCATGAACCTTCAGGAACTTTACCATTGCTTCACACGACCTTCCATGATCTTCAAAGATGTTTTGGACCTGAATTGGAACCACAGGGACTTCGCCCTGGGCTGGTAAAGATGTGGTGGGGAGTGGAAAGTGGGAGTGGGTATGTGCAGAGAAAGTAAAGTTTAGGTGTCAGTGGGAGAGGAGGGTCTTGGGGAACGGGGATGAATCTGGAAGGGGGAACAAACATGTTGGGGGAAAGAGATGTCGGAGGGGCAAGGTGTCCAGGGGAAGGAGGGATTGCAGATGGGAGAAGGTGTTCAGGGCAGAAGGGCATTTTGAGGGGGGAAGATTAGCTCTTTTCTCTCCCTACAGATGCTGCCAGGCCGCTGCGATTTTCCAGCATTTTCTCTTTCGTTCCTTTACACCTTCCTCCCTACAATTACACCCTTCAAAACTCCTGTCTTCCCTCAGACATCTTCCCCCTCCCAACTCCCTCCCTTACAACTTCCTCCCCCATGCACCATACTCCCCACTTGCACCATTCTTTCCTGTTACACCCCCTCCAATTCTCTCCTCCCCGCCCCCCCCCCCCCCCCCCCCCACCTCCCAGGACATCTTCCCAGAAAGCATCTGTGAAGACCAGACCTGCTGAGATTTTCCAGCATTTTCTCTTTCGTTTCAGATTCCAGCATCCGCAGTAATTTGCTTTTATCAGGTGTAAGGTGAGACGAGAGTGATGGAGTAAGGCAAGCGGGTGGGGAGAGCTTGTATGAGGCTGAAAGGCCCAGCACAGGCACTTCTCCCTCCAGAATCACTCGAGGGCCATCTGCGTGCAGCTGAACTGGGGTGTTGTGAAGGGGGATGGGTGAAGGGGTGGGTGCTCACGATGCCTATATATTGACAATGAAAGGCAAAGCTAGACATTTGTTTTGTTTTTTTTAATGTTTTTTTATTGAGTTTTCATATTTTATATATGACAAATTACAAGTCATTAGAGAGAGAGAAAAAAAAAAGGAAAACACAAAAATTTAACATGAATATTTACAGGTAAGCATCCTCACAACAACAATTGTGGCCGCCCCCTCTAGCCAGCATACATACCCTACATTCCCCAACATGGCCGAGGCACATGTCTATAGGCATCCATTTATAGTTTGGTCCTGGGCCTTAGCCTGCCATCAAACCCCCACACCGAGCCCGTAGCCCCCCCCCCCCCCCCCCCCCCCCAGCCACCTTCCCCCGATTCCCGTCCATTTTCCCCTGGTTCTTGGCCACCCGACTATTCTTCCTCATGTACGTTGGCCACAAACAGGTCCCGGAACAGTTGCATGAATGGCTCCCACGTTCTGTGGAAGCCGTCGTCCGACCCTCGGATGGCGAACTTGATTTTCTCCATTTGGAGAGATTCCGAGAGGTCGGACAGCCAGTCTGCAGCTCTGGGTGGTAGCTAGACATTTGTAACGCCAGTGAATATGTTTACAGATAAAATAGTGGTCGTGTTCACCTGTGCAACCACTTGTCTTTATTTTTCTTAGCCTATTACTTCTTCCTGGTGCTGCCCTGACATCCACAGCAGGGGTGGAGGCGGCCTGTGGAGTTTCCAACCCTCCTGCCTTTGAAGACTTTGGCGGCCGTTGTAAGAGTCCTTCCTGTATATTTCCTTTTGTTCCCATTTTTTTCATTTTGTTTTAATAATAATAATCTTTATTAGTTCACAAAGCGGCTTACATTATCGCTGCAAGGAAGTTACTGTAAAAAGCCCCAAGTCGCCACATTTTGGCGCCTGTTTGGGTACACTGAGGGAGAATTCAGAATGTCCAAATTACCTAACAACACGTCTTTCGGGGCTTGTGGGAGGAAATTGGAGCACCCAGAGGAAACCCATGCAGACACAGGGAGAACGTGCAGACTCCGCACAGACAGAGATCCAAGCCGGGAATCGAACCCGGGTCCCTAGTGCTATGAAGCAACAGTGATAACCACTGTGCTACGGTACCATGTCGCTTTAAGACTTTGGATGGAATTTTACGGTTGTTGCCAAGTGTGGCAGTGGGTGGGAATAGCGGCGTTGAAACAAGTGGCACCAACGGCAGCTTTCACCAGTGTCTCTACGGTGTCTGCTATCTTCCCCCTGGAGACCTCCCTGCGTGTACATGTGGCCACCACTTCATCAGAGAGAAGGCGGACGGACTCTTCTGACTTGCGTGTCACTCCGTTGATGGCTCTATCTGATGTCTCTTAGCCTCTTCCTGACTCACTGCCATTAGTTGAAAGGCCGTTTCTAGAGGTTCATCACCTGTCTTGTACCTCAGTGATGCCACTTTCCATGATCCCGGGCTTGGCTGAACATGTTTCCTCCTTCTGTGGGCATGTGTCTGTGTGGTGACTACCAGATTACTCGTCCTGAACAACCAGTAATGTCCACCAAGGTGTGTGTTTCTGAGCTGGTGGAGAGTGCAATGAACTCTGTGTGTGATGCGTCCACAGGCATGGAGTTCGCCTCTTCCGCTCCCTCCTGACTAATTTCTGGGCTGGGAATGGGGATTGGTAGGGAGGCCTCCTCACCCCCCCCCCCCCCCCCCCCCCCCCCCCCCCCCCCCGGACCTTAGTATCTTTGTGGAGGTACCTTTAAGTGAGATAGGAGAGTGCAAGTGCCGCTTCAGACACCTCTAACATAGCGGCACATTCGATCTTCAGGTTTGCTTTAAATGGATGAATCCTTACTTGGTTGATGTCCAAGGCCAAGCTCTTCATCGCCAATAGCTCAATCCCGCTCCTGAGAGTTCAGATGCTCTCTCCTCAAATTCAGTCAGAATCCTGAACAATGCTTCACCCCCTCATGTTCTCTACGATTGTGACGGAGCTTATCCTGCTCAAAGAAGAGAACAAGTTTGGAGGATTTGCATGTTGCATGGATTGGAGCAATGGAAATTAGTTTATTGATCATTCCTCTACTCTAAGATAGTCCACTTCTGTGGCAGATCATCACTGATGTGAATTAGGCAGAATAGTTGTGGACCACCTCCTTCCCCACCACTGAGCACACCCACATGCAAGGGAATGGCTCAGAAAGGCATGCGATTTGCGGAGGTTTCCGGTTCCCTCTGTGCAAATGCTGGTCCCCCCCTTTGACCCCACCGAGCTCACAAACCTCTTTCATGCAATGTTCTATACCTGCTGAAGGATGGAGGAAGCACAATAGTTAATGAATTGGGGCTGTGAGTCAGGACATGCCATTGTCACTGAGCTGAGACCCTGACATATTGGAGTCATTGTGGTTAATGCAACCATTGATGAAACTTACCTTGGCAGAGTGAATAAGGTGGCTCGTCATTTTCTGACACTGCCCCATCTGGGACTAGGTCCTGCGATGGAGCTGGGGACAGAAAGATTATGGCTTTTTGAGCTGCAGATACCGTAGCTCGTTCCCCCTGGCTAGCTGAAATTTATGAAAACATTTCTAAGTGTGGGGTAGACCAGGGAGAAGCTCCACAAGGCCCACAAAAATAACTAAAAGTGGTTAAATAGCGGTGTGGATCTCACCGACAAAGCAGACGGGAAACACCTAGCCAAACCGGCCCAAAATGACATTTAGAAACTTTTCCGTTAAATTGCGCCCGATATCTTAACTACACATTTAAATTACAGTCTCTGTTGCCCAATAGTAAAACCACAGCAGGAGCATGGTTTAGCCAGAAGAAGCCAAGATCATTTGCAAAACGTTACTCCAGTCGAAATTCCTCATGGGCAGGAGGAGCAGGGATGCTGCCCTTGGGCGCAGCATAGAGTACTTGTACCTTCAAAGCTTAGCCAATCGCTTCCAGGTCTCTGCACCCATCGATCATCAAGGCTGTACCCGCACTGCACTGCTGCAGCCTCCTGCTGCCAAACTCTGCTGCTTCTGCAGCCAGTGGGTCTAGACGGTTGTTGGCTGCGATTCCTGAAACGTTCATCTTAATGAGGACTGGCCATTAAGGTAGGCCAGCCCTCCACATCCCCAGACCCTTGTGTGTGCCACCTGCTTCAGATCGCATGCATTGTACACGTCCCCCTTTTAAAATTGGTTCCATTAATTCCACAAGTGGTTTGAGGACATCCGCAGCAGGATCTCAGGAAAGAGGAAACCCAGCAATTTCTGAGAGCATTTTCTGGACATTCCAGGAAGTAGATTTTATTTTGGGTTCTTTTCAGAGAATGAAACATATGAAAATTTTTATTCCATTTATCAGATCTGAGATTTTCTTCAGGCAAATGCTGCAACTGTGCTAAGTAAAGGGTATCAATTGCAAGTCTGTCGTAGTAGTTGGTCCATTAAGTGTTTAAACCCTAAAGCGCATCACTAGAGCGATGGATTCGTCCTTTGATTTAAAAAAAAATCAAATTCAATTGAAAGAAATAAAAAAATATTATTTGATTTTGTATGGCTTTGATTGCCATGATTTACTTGCAACCAGTATTGGGATCAAATTGCTGCACACACTGGATAACCAACCTCACTGCTGCGATTAACAATAGCAGCAAATAAAAAGGTGCAATGGTTCATTTAATTCAATGAAGACATGGAAAAGTTTGGAATATGTATTCTCATACTGTCTTAGAAAAAAAAGAAATTGCACATGAAGTAATAAACTGAATGGAGTGGTGAAGCAGAATCTACACTCTGTGAAAGGCTTACTTTGTTGCAGGCTTACCTTCTGAATGTTTAACCAAAATCTCTCAGGCCCTCTCTCTCTGTTGGTGCCTGCACTGTTAAGACTGCAGAGCAGAGTTGGTGGCAGCAGCTGCTCCTCTGGTAGTGGTCCTCACAGCAGCTCGCTTCATCCTCGAGAGTTCTCCTATGACGTGAAAGACAGAAAAGCTTGTTTAGCTGGGCACAGTCAGATTTGCCCTTGAAGCAAAAGCAGCTAACTGTCAGGTCAGTGCAGTACTTTGCAAAAGAGCAAAATATTAAAAACACCTTTACAACCTTCTCTTGGCGACTAGGTCTCCAAACCTGGTCTCTCCTGTTGGCTCTTTGTTGCCCATCTGCCGATTATCTGATGGCTGATCTAGCAGCCTCAGGCCCCCTCATCACGTACACACTTCTGAGGTACTGCTTAGATTTTCCGTGAAATCGGCAATGTCCAAAAGGACGCAGGGAAACCGACATTTGACCTGCCGATGGCAGCAATGGCTTTTCACCTTGTATCGTACTTGGTGGAAAGAAATTGAGAAGCATGGGTATCATATCAAATCTCTGGAAGAGTAGCCTCTGATTCATCCGCTCTGCTGTGATCAGAGGTCTTCTGCAATCCAAGGGCCACATATAAAGGGCACTAAGGAACAGAGCGAGGACTCTCTGAGGAATTGAAGGCTGGTGGAAAGTTGTGGTTTCCAAAGGGAGGAAACACCCTGCCCCAAAATTCACTGCTGCCTCTCTTGAGCAGCTCCTGGACAGAATGGAGCCCCACCGCGAAGTCCTCTGCTCCCAGTCTGGGCAAATAACCTCATCAAAGGTGAAAAATTCAGTAGAGAAGGTAATAGCGGCAGTAGTGAGCTCAAACGCCCTACCAAAGTGGACAGCCGCCCAGTGCAGGAAGAGGAGGAGTGATCACCTCCATTCTGCTAGGCAAGTCACATCATCGTTCATTCTCTCACGCACACCTTTATCTCCACTGCCAATCATGTCCTCTTCTGTCTATGGTAGCACTCGTTACCCACACATGCCAGGCCATCGTCTCCTCTGGCCCAGCAGGCATCTTGCTTACACTCTCCATTTGCCTTCCCGCAGAACAAGCTGGCTCACAACGAAAGGGAGAGGCTCCAGACTAGGGCAAGGAATACCCAAACGGCAAGTCCTGACCAACTTTGAAAACAGAGCCCTCTAATTGGCCAGTGAGGTTGTGGACCATTGCTGGCGTGAGGTCAGCAGCGCTCAACCAAGTGAGGATCCAGCACTGCAACGGACATGCTGTGAGTCATATCTTCTATCCTGCAGATCCTGCCATACACTAATTATCTCTCTGTTCTTTCACAGGCACATGTGGGAAGTGGCCAAGGGCAACCACAAGGCAGGCCATTGATTCAAGCACTGAACACACCTCGGAAGAGGAATCTGATGACGCCCGAATTGAAGCCCCACCACAGAGTCCACCCACACCTTCCACCAGCGCAGAGACATACACCTCAGTAGGGCCTAGCTGTAAAATTACCTGAGGGTCACAATCTGGTGAACACAGTACAATGTCTGATCCACAGCAGGTGGAGGCAGGAACGTCAGAGGCCACTAGCTCTTGGAGGTTAGCTGGAGGCCATGTATCTGCTGAGTCCGAGTCAGATGTGGAGCTTCTGGACTCAGTCATGCATCAGTTGCTGAAGCTACAGTGCTAACCACTGCACCGCCGTGCTGCCCCAATTTCCATCTCATTAGCGACATTAAAGTCAAATACAACAGCCTCCCTGGAACTAACCGGCTCCCCAGTGAGAGATCGCTTTGACTACTAACAGCCCCTAGCTGAAGGCTATTGCTAATAAGGAATTGGCATTGATAGTTATGTGAGCACTTCACAGCTCTCAAGCGCATTCCCGTGGGTACACATGTCATGTCTCAGAAGAGTGTTATTGCTGAGCATTCCAATCAAATTGTGGGGCCTGGACACTTTGTCTGAACCCTGGAAGTGTCAGCACCTCAGAGACAGCAGCCAACAGTCAGACACTCAGTAACTGGGCTTCAGCACTGGGGATATCGCCATGACCAGAGGGTGAGTGTGTGGATCAGGGGAGGACACCAGAGCACGGCCTCCCTAATGTTTCCGGCATGGGTCTGGGGTCTATGGACCCCTGCTGTGGTTGGGGGTGAGCGAGCAGAGCGGGGTTCTCCTGCACAACTGGCTCGCTCAATGGCACTCTGAGAGAAGGCGGGACAAGTAAAAGATGAGGGAGGCTTGGGAGATATGAGGGTCCCAGGTAGAAACCCTAAATGATTGTTGGCTACCATCCTTCCTCAATTCCTTACAAACATCACAATGAATGGTGCTATCAACCCCATGACAGAGCAGGCGGTGCTGGTGGTCCAAATGTCAGAGAAGCAGCAATGTTGACGCTGGTTGGAAGCGGAACCCCGTATATAGGGGGATGCCACACACCCTGCAGACCCGAACAACCATCGGCCTGAGGAGGGACCTAGAGGGGTGTAATGTTCTTGCCGGATGGCCTGATTTATATTACAAGAACACTTGGAGCCAAAGCTATAAACGATTTATTAATATTAATTGTGGGTAAACTATGTACAAAACACCAGATGGAAACAGTAAGATCAAGCACAAGCTACCTCTCTCTTCAGCTTCCTCAGCCAGTCTGAGGGGGTTACCTGACTCTAACATTCACTTATATATTAATGAGACTCCTAGTGGTCTGTTGGTGAATTACAATACAACCATGATATCACTACATCCCATTTCCATTGAAGGAATAAATTAATACATTCCTATCAGTATATTTACATGTGATATCATGAGCCTGTGAGTCTAACAGTATTATTTTTTTTTAAATTTGTAAACCTGGTTTAACAAATATATATATACAAGAACATAGCATGTTCAAATCTGCAAATTGAGTCGATCAGGTTTTCCTCTGTCTCTGGTTGATCTTCTCAAAGTTGGACCTTGCTGCTCAGAACTTGTAGATTCAATGTTCTCCATGACATTCTCATGCTCAGGAACTGCTCAACTTGCAGCTTGCGTTGATTCTGATGTAGATTCTCTTCTCTGGTTTTCAAGAGTGCGCGACGATTTCTTCTTAAAACCAACCCTCCCTCAGTCTGTACATTGTAGGAATGAGGTGCCACTTCTTGAAATGAAATGAAAAATGAAAATCGCTTATTGTCACGAGTAGACTTCAATGAAGTTACTGTGAAAAGCCCCCAGTCGCCACATTCCGGCGCCTGTCCGGGGAGGCTGGTACGGGAATGCGAACCGTGCTGCTGGCCTGCTTGGTCTGCTTTAAAAGCCAGCGGTTTAGCCTGGTGAGCTAAACCAGCCCCTAATTGTGAATTGTGAGAGGGCTGATGATGCCTGGGTTCTTCAAGAACAATGGCTTATCTCGACCAATTGCCTGAATCTTCTACTCTCACAATGTCATCACTACTCATATAATAATAATCTTTATTGTCACAAATAGGCTTACATTAACACTGCAATGAAGTTACTGTGAAAAGCCCCTAGCCGCTACATTCCGGCGCCTGTTTGGGTACACAGAGGGAGAATAAAGAATGTCCAAATTACCTGATAGCACGTCTTTCAGGACTTGAAGGGGGAAACCGGAGCACCTGGAGCAAACCCACACAGACACAGTAGAACATGCAGACTCTGCACAGACAGTGACCCAAGCCTGGAATTGAACCTGGGACCCTAGCCTTAGTGCTAACCACTATGCTAACGTGTTGCCCAGAGGCGGTATAGTTCTAGTCACTCTATCATATAACTGCTTTTGTTTTGCTTTAATGTTTTGCATTTCCTGCTGTACCACTGCATTCACCTTCTTCTTTGCCAAGTGTGAAATGAAATGAAAAATGAAGTGTGGTGCGCAACCTTCTATTCATGAGTAACTCTGCTGGCGATCTACCATGTGACAATGGCAATGCTCTGTAACTCAATAGTGCGAGATATGGATCAGATTGGCTGCCTACTGCTTTCTTCAACAATTACTTAACAATATGTACACCTTTTTCAACTTTTCCATTGACTTGAGGGTACAACAGACTCAACGTGACTTGATTGAAATCATACGTGACTGCGAAGTGTTGCCACTCTTACAGCTAAAACAAGGACCGTTGTCACGACAATTTGTGGAATTCCGTGTCTCGCAAAAATTGACTTGGTATGTAGTATTACACTGCTTGCCGTTATGCCTGCCAGTAGAGCCATTTCGGGACAGTTTGAAAAATAGTCTATGATCATTAAATAATCTTTCCCTCATCGGTGAAAGAGATCAATAGCTATTTTCTGCCATGGTGCCTAGGTAAATCAGATATTTGCATTGGTTCTCTTGTTTTCTTGCAATGATGCGTCTGTCATGTGTCACAACAACTGACCAACCTGTCAATATCCTGGCCAGGAAACAGAGTCGCGAGCTCTCTATTTACATTTTTCAATCCCTAGATGTCCCTCATGTATCCTCTTTAGTACATCTTTGGGAAGAGGTTGAGGTTTGACTATAGTGTTTAAATGAAGTATACTCCAGTAATGATACTGAGTTCAGATCTTATGTTGCAGAACTCCATACATTGACCTCTGGGCCAGTGTGAGGTGATGTTCCTCATCACCTCTTGACGAGTTTGATCCTTCTTGGTCTCTTCTTGGATCACACATAGTTTCGTATCAGATACTGGTAGCAGTGTGGAAACAAGACTGACATGCAGGTCTACATCTTCAGCAATTTCACTATTAATACTTTGTATCAGTGCTCTCGATAATGCATCTGCTTAGAATAAATATTTGCCTGGCGTGTAGATGAGATTGAAGTCATAGCATTGTAACTTCATCATGAACCTCTGAATGTGCGGAGACATATGGTTGAAATTTTTCTGATGATGTTAACCAAATGATGATGATCTTTCTCAACTGAAAGCTGTAGGTCCATAGACGTAGCCATAGACTTTCTCCAAGCCTACAACTAAACTCAGGCATTCTTTTATGATTTGAGTGTACCTCTGCTCTGTTGTCACCATGGATCATGATTGTCATGGGCCAGGTTTAGAGAACCCCAAAGTGTATCATGGAGTTCACCTGACCCACAACTTTTAATAGATTGCAGTTATGGGGAGCACCCGGGCCTACCTTACAGGTATGATGCACCACAAATTCACAGTACTTTTAAATTAAAACAATGTTTATTTATGAAACCAGTTAACACCTTATAAACCCACAGTAAACATCTTAACAACTATCAACACCAATCCTCCCCACAGATACAGCATTCTATGAGTAAACCTTAATCTTTCCTAATTAACATCCATAAGACGAAAGATCCATTTTAACACAGAGATCAGGTTTAAATTCACTACTGAGAGCAGTCAGCACTTTGAAATCACCCAATTGATCTGCAGACTGTCCTTAGTTTGCAGAGAGAGATCCTTATACAGCTCCTTGTTTTGCCTGCAGCTATTCAGCTCTCAAAACTAAATAAAACACAGCCTGTAGCAAACAGCCTAAAATGAAAGTAAAGCAGACAGACAGCCCAGCTTCACCCACATTCTGACATCACTGATAAACACTCATTTCTTAAAAGTACATTCACTACAGATATTTTTCTAAACACCCATTTCTTAAACACTAATTTCTTAAAGGTACCCTCACATGACACCTCTCCCCAAGAAAGAAAAAAATAAACCATCAACTTCAAGATGGTTTCATTTTTCACCTTTTCACTTTCCTTTAAGAAATATGGACAATGAATATACATTTTTTTTAACAAAACAAAACACGCAAACATTTAATAATAACATAGTCCATTTTTTGTTCTTTTTCTTCCAACTGGAATCCATCTCGATTGACAGATTGATTTGAACTAGAAGGCCTTTGCATGATCCATCCATTTCTCTATGCCTTGGCATTCCTCTTTAAAGTCAGATACTTTAGTTCAATCTGATCACCGAGTCTCTTGTAACTCTCCAATGCAGGAGCATTGGTTATCACAGATTTCAGGCAGTCAAATGGCTGTTGAAACTCAGCTGACCACTGAAATTTTCGATGTTTCTTCAGCAAATCCATCAGTGGAGCAACCATGCTACAAAAATTTGGCACACATGTTCAATCAAATGCACTCATGCCAAGAAATCGCATTATTGCTCTTTGTGTCGGGGGTATTGTAAACTCCTCAATAACTTTTGTTTTCACATCCCGTGTGACTATTAAACCCTGTCTGATTGCATAGCCAAGGAAAGTGACGTGGGCTTTTCTAAATTCACTTTTGGCCAGGTTTACCACTAAACCCGCCTCCTGAAGTCAATCGAATAACTCCATCAGATGTTTTAAATGTTCTTCCCATGTCTGGCTGAAAATCACCAGATCGTTGATGTGTACCGCACAATTGGGCAATCCTGAAACGACTTTGTTAGCTAACTGTTGAAATGTGGCTGGGCCATTTTTCATGCCAAATGGCATAACTTTGAATTGGTATATAGCATCTGGAGTCACAAAAGCTGAAATCTCCTTCACCATGTCGGATAAAGGTACCTGCCAGTAATCTTTAAGTAAATCCAGGGCGAGATTCTCCCAAAACGGGAGAAATCGTAAAGCTGCCGTAAAACCCGGGCGGGTTTTACGGCAGCGCGCCCCTTTCCGACCAGGGACCGATTCTGGTCCCCGGTCGGGGCTAGCAGCCCGACGCCGTAGGCTCCGGCAAGACGGGCTTAACGAAAATCGTTAAGCCCGCTTGCCGGAGTTAGCGCCGGCTGACGCGTCATATGACGTCAGCCGCGCATGCGCAGTTTGGAAGACTCCAACCCGCGCATGCGCGGGTGACGTCATTGCGTTTTTGCGCGAAACCCGCGCATGCGCGGGCCGGGTTGCCCCTCAGCCGCCCCGCGAATGGATACTGCGGGGCGGCGGAAGGACAAGTAGTGCGCGGGCATCGGGCCCGCTGCCCGCGATCGGTGCCCACCGATCGCAGGCCCATGGCACCCTTGGCACGGCCGTGGTACTGCCGTGCCAATCGGTGCCATGGTTATAAAAAGCGAGTTTGTGACGGCGTGTTTACGAACGGCAAGACCAGGTGTGTTTGCCGTTCGGAAAAACGGCGGAAAGGGCTGGGACTTCGGCCCATCTAACAGCTGAGAATCGCTGCCGGCCGTAAAAAAACGGCGGCAGCGATTCGGGTCGGGACTTCGGCGGGGGGGGGGGGGAGAATAGCGGGAGGGCGGCAAAAATGTCGGGAAGGCCCTCCCGCTATTCTCCCACCCGTCGTGGGGGACGGAGAATTTCGCCCCCAGTTTGGAAATAAAAGCTGATTGCGCCACTTTCTTATTGCAATCCTCCAAACATGGGATAGGTAAGTGTCCGTTCTTGTAACTGCTTTAACCTTTCTATAGTCCACACACAACCGTTGAGTACCATCTGGTTTTGAGACCATCACTATGGGTGAGCTCCACTGGCTGCAACGCACTTCAATTATGGCTGTTTTAAGCATACTCTCAATTTCTTTGTTAACCTGTGCTAATTTTAAAGAGTTAAGTCTATATGCATGTTGTTTAATTTCCCACATCTACATCATGTATAGTCATTTTAGTGCTTCCCAATTTCTCTCCAAAAACTTGCCCATGTGATATCAATAACTCTTTCAGGTCAGTCCATTTTTCCTCTGGGAGGTAACTCAACAATTTATCCCAATTTTTTAAAACATTCTCATTTTTCAATTTAATTTGAGGAATGTCAAATTCAAAGTCATCTGGATTTGGTTTGCCACTTTGAGTTAGAATCATTAAAATCTCCCCCTTTTTCTCTCCTTCCCTTTTAAAGTACCTTTCAAGCATATTCACATGACACACTCGGCGAGTTTTCCTTCTATCTGGTGTTCTTACCACATAATTCACCTCACTTAAATTTCCTTTCAATCTGATGTCCACAATACCTTGCTTTTAAAGGTTCACCTACCACCCGTAACAATACTAAAACTTTATCTCCACTGGCAAAACTACAAACTTTGGATCTCTTGTCTGCTACTCATTTTATCACATATTGTGCAACTTTTAAATGTTGTCTAGCCAATTCACCTGCTCTATTTAATCGTTCCCCAAAATTTGACACATAATCCAATAATGTAAGTATCGATTTCTCACTCACCAATTTTTCTTCAATCAATTTAAATGGTCCTTTTATCTCATGACCAAAAATTAGTTCAAAAGGACTGAATTTGGTTGACTCATCAGGTGCATCCCTAATTACAAACAGTACAAATGGAATTCCTTTATCCCAATCCTCTGGATAATCTTGACAATAAGCCCTCAACATTGTCTTTAATGTCTGATGCCACCTTTCTAATGCTCCCTGCGATTCTGGATGGTACGCAGTTGAGTTAAATTGTTTTATTCCTAAGCTATCCATAACTTCTTTGAATAACTTTGAGGTAAAATTTGATCCTTGATCCGATTGTATTTCTGTGGTTAGTCCATATCTAGTAAACAAATTTAAGAAACTTCTCTACAACCTTTTTAGCTGTAATATTGCATACGGGAATGGCCTCTGGAAACCTAGTAGACACATCCATTATAATCAAAAGATATTGATTCCTACTTTTTGTTTTAGGAAGCGGTCCTACGCAATCAATTAAGACCCTTGTAAAAGGTTCCTCAAATGATGTAATGGGTATTAAGGGCACTGGTTTTATCACTGCTTGAGGTTTTCCTATCACTTGACATGTGTGACATGATCGACAAAATTTAACTACATCTTTACATAGTCCAGGCCAATAAAAATGCTTTTGGATTTTAGCTTGAGTTTCCTTATTCCCAAATGACCTCCCACTGGTACCTCATGTGCTACCCACATCACCTCCTTTCTACATATTTCTGTTGCAACTCCACCAATTTTCCTGAACTAAAAATATTCGCCTCATCCTTCACCTGTTCTTGTTCTTTTTGAACCATCTGATCAAAAATTGTTTCTGATAATTGCACTTCAACTTTATCTTCACTCTTTGATTTCTCTTCTTGTCTTAACCTGTGACTTTGCGGCCTTGTTACTACACAATCCGGAAAGATTCCAGGATATTCGTCCTTCAACACTTCAGTTGTCTGATTTTCCACTGGCTTATCAACGACAGTAGGCGCCACTCCCACCTGCGATCCAGCGACATCATTACCCAAGATAAACTGTATTCCAGGACAAGATAGTTTCTCTATTTCTCCTACTACCACTCTTCACTGGACTTTCCATCCTTACCTAATATAATGGAACTCTACTCTTCACACCCTGAATTCCACATATTACCACCTTTTCTGGCAATATTCTTCCCAAATACATAACTCATCATCTCTTACCATTAAAGATTGACTAGCTCCCATATCTCTTAAAATTGTGACTTCTTTACCTGCTCCTCCTGATACACATGAGTAAACTTTACCCACACAAGTAAATTCTTTAATGGCATCTGGCTCCTTCTTATCAATCACCTCTTGATCAGGCTGTACAACCTTTTGCACCTCTTTTGCTTCACTTGGGCTTTCCTTAACCACTTTAACAACCCCCACTGTCTTATCCTGTTTTACCATATCAGCCTTCCCAGTGCTTCTCTTCCACCACCAACACTGTGACTCTACATGGCCAAGGTTATTACAGTGAAAACATTTTAAACATTTCATGTCTCTTCCACCCTCCTGGATTTCTTTTTTAATCTGAGGTACACTCTCCTTATTATCTCCCATCAGATCTCCTTTACCTTTACCACTTGAGTATTTCTCATGTCCCCCGTTTCTATCCCTCACCGGCTGAAACTGATGTCGGAAACCAAACTTTGATTTATGAACTGATTGATAATCATCTGCCATATCTGCTGATAATCTTGCAGTTTTAACCCTCTGCTCTTGCACATGAGTTCTCACTACATCAGGAATTGAATTTTTAAACTCTTCCAAAAGTAGAATTTCTCTGAGAGCTTCATACATTTGGCCTATTTTCAATGCCCTTATCCACCTATCAAAATTACTATGTTTGATCCTTTCAAACTCCATCTATGTTTGACCAAATTATTTCCTTAAATTTCTAAACCTTTGTCTGCAGGCTTCAGGCACTAGTTCATATGCACCTGAAATTGATTTTTTTCACCTCCTCATACAACCCAGATACCTCCTCCGGTAGTGATGCAAACACTTCACTAGCCCTATCTACCAGCTTTGTTTGAATCAGTAATAACCACATTTCCAGTGGTCATTTAATTTGTTTAGCTACCTTCTCAAATGAAATGAAAAAGGCTTCCACCTCCTTCTCATCAAACCTTGGCAATGCTTAGACATATTTAAATAGATCCCCACCAAGCCTTCGACTATGATGCTCTTTCTTACTATCCTTATCACTATCCTCCAACTGTACGTTTCCCTTTCCGTCCGCCAATTTTAACTGACTGTTATGTTTCATAGCCATTTTCTGAAGTTCAAACTCTCTTTTTCCCTTTCCTCTCTATCTTTTTCTTTTTCCTCTTTCTTTTTGTTCTGATAGAGCTATTCTTTCTTTGTTTCTTTCTTCTCTCTCCTTTGCTTTTTCCCTGATCGGTATCTGCCTTTCTCTTTCTTTTTCTCTCATTGCATATTTAAGCTGCTTTAATTCTTTTTCATGTTCAAGTTGCTTAATCTGCAACTGGATCTTTGCCATTTTCAATGAGTCAGACAGTATCTCAGGCAATTTTACGTACCTCTTCTTTTTGCATTTCGTCAGGTAATGTTAACTGCAATGTTTTTGCCAAATCTAAAAGTCTGTTTTTAGTCTCTGTCCATAAGGTACTGCCTGTGACTGTCTCCACCCCCAAAAACTTCAGAGCCTCTGAAAGAGGCATTGTCCATAACACACTCCCTACTTAAACTGAAGTATCACACCTGAAAAGTATCCACAATATGCTCACCCCTCACTGTCTTTAAGTTCGCTTCGCCAATCCAATAGATAGACTTTTATCCCCCTCGAGCCCCCAATTTGTTATGGGCCAGGGTTTAAAGAACCCCAAAGTGTATCATGGAGTTCACCTGACCCACAACTTTTAATAGATTGCGGTTATGGGGAGCATCTGGGCCTACCTTACAGGTGTGATGCACCAGAGATCCACAGTACTTTTAAATTAATGTTTATTCATGAAACCAGTTAACACTTTATAAACCCACAGTAAAGATCTTAACAACTATCAACACCAATCCTCCCCACAGATACAACATTCTATAAGTAAACCTTAATCTTTCCTTATTAACAACCATAAGACAAAAGTTCCTTTTTAACACAAAGATCAGGTTTAAATTCACTACTGAGAGCAGTCAGCACTTTGAATTCACCCAATTAATCTGCAGACAGTCCTTAGTTTGCAGAGCGAGATCCTTACACAGCTCCTTGTTTCACCTGCAGCTATTCAGCTCTCAAAATGAAACTAAAACACACCTTGTAGCAAACAGCCTAAAACAAAAGTAAAGCAGACAAGCAGCCCAGCTCCACCCACACTCTGACATCGCTAATAAACATCCATTTCTTAAAGGTACATCCACTACTGATATTTTTCTAAACACCCATTTCTTAAACATCCATTTCTAACATCCATTAAAGGTACTCTCACATGACATAATGCAGACGCAACTTGTTTCCAATCATCATGCTCAAATTGCAGAACTGCTCCCAGATCATCTTTGGACATGTTTGTTCACACTTTACTCTGCTTAGACAGGTCAAAAAATATGACAACTGGCGTGGTGGTTAGTGAAGTCCTGAGCTTCTTCCACTCTTCCTCATGTTGCTCAGTCCAAGTGAAATTCGTTGTCTTGTGCAGGAGATCATGTAGATGTGTTGTTTGTGCTGACAGCTTTGGAATGAATTTCACTATAAAACTGATCATACCCATCACTCGTAAGATGGCTTTTTGTCGTGTGTTTCTGGCATGTTGAGAATTGCTTAGATTTTGTCCTTGTCAGGTTCAAGGCCATGCGATGAGAGTTTGTCACCTGGGAACATGACCTCAGTTCTCCAAATTGGTGCTTATGCCCATTTCTTGTGATACTCGTTAGGACTTTCAGCAACCTCGTACTGTGCTCTTATGGTTGAGCCCCAAACGATGATATCATCCATGTACACATGTGCACCTTCGATGCCTTTGATTATGTTCTCCATGGCACGGTGAAAAAATTTCTGATGCCGAAATTCTGCCAAATGGCATTCTCAGAAAGCTATACCGTCCAAATGGTGTATTAAAAGAGCAGTATTTGTACTTTGTTCCGCCAGCTTTAGTTGCTAGAAACCCTAAGATGTATCAAGTTTCATAAAGAATTGTGCACCAACCATCTCAGTTGCGATTTCCTCATGCTTTGATATTTGGTAATTTTCTCTTTTGATATTCTCGTTAAGATCTTTAGGATCCATGCATACGCGAATATCGTCATTCCTTTTCTTTCCACAAACCATGAAGTTTACCCAGTCGCTATGTTCTCCTATCTTTCTGATTACTTCTAATTTTGCCATTCTGTCTAGCTCCAATTTGAGGTGATCCCAAAGGGGTGCAGGTACTTTTCTTGGTGCCTGTACCACAGCTTTTGCATCCTCTTTGAGTTGTACCTTGTAGGTGAATGGTAGCGTGCCAAAACCTGTGAATATATTGCTGAATTTGCTGATAATGTTCTCAGAATCTTTGGAGTGTTGATCCAATCCGTTGTGGATGCTACCTACCAACTGCAGTAGACCTAATTCTTCACCGGACTGACCATCTAATAATGAATGCAAGCCATCAGATACAATATGGAATGGGTTGGAATAAACTGTGTTCTTTACCACCACACTCAGGTCATAAGCATGATAACATTTGATCCCTGAACCATTATAACCTCTCAGAGATATTTTGTGATTTCTTCTGATCGGCTGAATTTTTAGATTTTTTAAATCAGTCCTGCTGATTAAATTGGCTTTCGCACCAGTATCTAACTTCAATTGGACCACTGTACTGTTGACTTCAAGTGGTAGCAGCCATTTGTCCTCATTAACCACATTTATTTTAAATGGAGTATCACTTTGTATTTTTTTAAGTGTTCGAGAATTTTTTGATGTCACCAAAAAATTCTTCTTCTCTGTTATTACTCCAACAAACTGTGTCTTCCTCAGTGCGGACAGATCTGGGGTTGAACTTATAGTAACAATTCTGAACAAAGGGCAATTTAGCATGGCCAATCCACCTAACCGGCACATCTTTGGACTGTGCGAGGAAACCAGAGCACCCGGCGGAAACCCACACAGACACGAGGAGAACATGCAGTCTCCGCACAGTGGCCCAAGCCGGGAATCAAACCTGGGACCCTGGAGCTGTGAAGCAACTGTGCTAGCCACTGTGCCCCGGTGTGTGAGGAGCTGCAGGAATTTTCCTGCCTTTTTTCGGAAGTTTCCTGGATTTTTGGAAAAAGGGTGGCAACCGGAGTTTTTTCCTCCAAGAAGACGCCACCATTATTGAGAAACATCTCAGAAGGCTGTGCTGCTAGCTTGAGAGCCTGGCAAATCTTAACTGTTTGTTCCAAGGACAGCTCCGATTCCCTCAGCAACCATTCCCGCAGCTTATTTTCATTCACACCAAACACAATCTGGTCCCGAATCATGGAAGTTTCCATCGAAGAAAAATTACAGGTTTTAGCTTTGAACTTAAAATCAGTTATGAAATGATCTGTGGAGTATGGACTCCTCTGTCTTCTGTAAACGTGATCTAAACACATAGTGTTCATAAATGGTTTTCTTTCTGGGGCTGCAATGTGCATCAAATCTTTGAATTAGTTCGTTCAAATTTTTACTGTCTTCATCGTTTGTAAACTTAAATGTATTAAACACAGCAATTGCTTTGGGCCCTGTCGCTGTTGGGAGCACCACTACCTTATGCTAATCTGATTGACCTTCTAAATTTACTGCAGTAAGAAACAGATTAAATTGTTCTCGAAACACACGCCAATTGCTGTCCACACTACCATGAAATCTGAGACTCGTTGGTGGCTCCATGGACTCCATTCTTGCAGTCTGCAAAATCTTCAAATCTCTGTGGACCTCGTGGCAGGCTTGTTTTTCTTCTCAGTTTTTAATGCCATCTAGCTCTGGTACCATGTAATGCTCTTGTCGAATGCCTTATATATACTCCAAAACACTTGTAGCTAAAGCTATAAATGATTTATTAACAGTGGGCAAACTATATACAAAACAACAGATGGATAACAGTAAAACCAAGCACAAGCAACCTATCTCTTCCGCTTCCTCCAGTCTAAGGGATTATCTGACTCAAACATTCAGTTATATACTAATGAGACTCCTAGTGTTCAGTGAATTACAACACAAACACTACAAGGGGGATGCCAGCGAAAGCCCAAGGCGTACAGGAATCGCTCGTCGTACAAGGAGATAACGGACCGCGGATGCTGAAGGAGATTCCGTCTCAACAAGAGACTGTGTAGCACCTGTGCTGTGTCCTCAAGGACATACCTTTGGGGACTTGCCACCCCGTGGAGGAGGAGGATGCCCATTCCTGGTGGCAGTGATGGTCACCACATTCCTGAACTGGTTCATTCAAGAACTCGAGCAGGGACATGTGCTGTATTTCACAATCTGCAGCCCACAAGTGCATTCCTGAGGTCTCGGATGTCCTGTGTGCCCAGACAGCTGACTCCATCAAATTTGGGCATGACAAAAGCCATCAAGAAGTGCAAGCAGCAGGTTTGTCCTCCATCACTGAGCAGCCCCAGGCCCAGGGGCAATGGATGGCACGCATGTTGCCTTGCATGCAGAGGGGCATGAGGGAGTGCCCTTCATTAATGGGAAGGGGTTTCCTCAATGCTCACCTCATGTGTGACCACCACCTCCAGATCATGCACGTCTCCCAGGGAGCTCCATCATGGAACACTCGGAGACCCCCGACAACTTTGAGAACCACCCCAGGATATCAGGTTGGCTCTTGGGGGATAAGGGGTACACGCTAAGCTCCTATCAGATGCTACCAGTGCAGAGACTGGAGACCAAGGCGGAGAACCATTCTAACAAGGCCCAAATTGTCACCCATACTGTCATTGAGAAGTGCAGCGGACTGCTGAAAAGCGGTTCCGATGCTTGGACCGCTCTGGTGGTGTGCTGTAGTATACCCCCAAGAAGTTCTCCCACTTAGCGGTGGTCTGCTTTGCCCTCCACAGCCTGGCACAGCTGTAGGGCGAGAGGAGCAGGAGGGACTTGCAGCCTCCTCTGAGGAGGATGAGGAGGGGCTGGGGGATGAGCCCGGAGAGGACCCGCGGAAGCATCCGGAGAACAGGCAGTGACAAGGGTCCAGAATTTCCGGAGGTCCAGGGATGTCCTCATCCTCGCCCACTTCTCATAGGACGAGACTTTGTCAACTCACCCCTTCCTATCACAACACCCCCCTCTATTCACACCCTCCCCCATTGACCATCCCCACCCCCATCCTTCCAAACCATTCCGCAACTCTCCCACACTCCCTGACTACCCTGTCCCACCCTCCAAATGTCTGTGTAACATCACTCCAGGGTGCTGGGCCTGTGTCGGTACTGTCAGTGGACTGAGTCAGTATGCAAGGCAGGAGTGTGATAATAACTCACTGTGAGGTAAGCTCTGGTGCTCCTCAGTTTATGCCAAAGTCTGACTTCTGTCTTTCTGCTGACAGTGCACTCACACCCATCTTCTAAAAGCGATATGCATGGTGGCTCTTGATCTTGGGCCACTGTGCCTTGACGCAAAGGATAGGGGGAGCAGAGGGCATCAGGGGGTGGGAATGCAGGCAGGCCCACTGTGGAGAATAACATGACAGAGACTTCACATGTATCAGGTGTTTAATGGTGAACTTTTGAAACTTCCATTATCCCTCGCTACAGATAATGACCCCCCCGCCCCCCTCAGTGCCCCCTATTGCTTACTCAATGAACCTTAACCTTCTTAATCTTTTGTGCTCTACTGCTATGCCTCGGTATATCCACATCAGAGGTGGAGGTAGCTTGCTGCTTTCCACGCCCTGTGGTCTTTGATACCCTTGGTGGACGTCCTCTGGAGGGACTGGAGCTGGAGGGTACTGGCTGACTTACCGGTGTCACTGGCATCACTGTGCCATCTTGTTCTGCCCGCTGACCTTGAGACACGCTGGTGTCAGGAGTGGGGCATTCAGGAGAACTGGAAATCACCATCGTCTCCCTGGTGGCAGGTACCGGGTCGACCTCCAGCGTACCCGTAGGGCCCTGGGGGACTCCATTGGATGGAAGGGCAGCTGGAGTAAGCTCTAGAGGTCTCTGCATCATCTGACTTTGCCAGCCCTGCCAGTCCTTAGCAATGCTCCTCAGGGACTGCAACATGCTCTCGAGTGCCTCGGCAATGTCCACCTGCATCTGAGACATATCCCTCATTGACTGGGACATGATGTTGAAGCCCTCAGCCATGGCCGTCAGAGACTGAGCCATGCCTTGGACACCACCACTCAAGGTGTTGACATTGTGCTCCAGGCTGTTCACTGCAGTCAACACAGTAGCAGTGTTGGCCTTGGTGCCACGCATCGCCGGCGCAATCTCCTGCGCCCGTAGCCTTTGGGACTCCTCCAATCAGCTAGGCATTCACCGGAGTGCCACTGACATCCCCTCCTGAATCTCACGGCTGTGTCCTAGTATCTGTGTCAGCTCTGGGTTAACCTAGCCCAGAGCCTCAGCATCTGCCTGGGATGCAGCTGAATCCTGGGATCCAGCAGACTTCGGATGCTGACTCCCTTGGATGTTCCCACCTTCACCTGATGTGTGTGAGCACCTGTGTGGTGCTCACCAGATTTTGCCCCAGAATCCTGTTCACAAGTGTCACCCACCAAGGTGTGTGTCTCTGAGCTGGTGGAAGGTGTGGATGACAGTGTGACACCCCAATGGTGGTCTCCTCGGAGCTCTTCTCTATGGTCTTTTCTTGGGGGAGGGGGGGTACATACCTCGGAGGGCCCAGCCCCATCAGGTGGAGATCCTCCGAGGGAAGGGACATGTGGTCAGTGAGAGGGAAAGATCATTTTGTCTGACATGAACAACTCACTTGAGACAGGTCATCTGGGTGAAGGGCCAGTGGATCCTCACCTCTGCAGCATAGGCCAACCTCTATCAGTGCTCTCTCCTTGATCAACTCCTGATTTCCAGGTCCTATTCCTCATAGGGAGTGAGAACTCTGATATATGTCCCTGAATCCTGTGTGGTCCCTCAGGGATCTGAGACTTGCTAAGGATTTACAAATTGTGGATGCTTCCAGTGTATTTTGGGCAAAGCTGCATAATCCATTTTCTATGGTCACAGACCAGCTGAACATTGAGGAAGCCTTTGTGGTTGACCTACTGGACTGCTGAGTGCTAGGGAGAGTTTAGAGCCATGTGAGTGCAGCCGATGGCACCCCGCACATGTGGGAGACCAGAAATCTCGACAAATTCCAGCACTCTTGCTTCCTGGCTTGCCTGATCTCTGTTGAAGTTGAGAAAGTTGTGTGCCTTGGCAAAAAAGAGTTGTTCTCTTGGATGCATTTGTGGGTAGAGACTTGCGAGATCCCACAGAGGTCCCAAGTGGAGCCCTTGCGGGAGCCACTGCTATAGAAGTGTTCAGTGGTCATTTTCACTACCATTAGCAGTGGATTCCCTTTGAGTCCCCATGGTGCCAAATCATGCAGACGGCGGCACATGTGGGTGATCTGTTCCCTTGACATGCGCAGTCATCAGCAACATTGGCTTGCAGGTAACACATGCACCGTCTATAGCTCTTGAGTCTGCCGAGGCACCTACAAATTCCAGCTGCCTGGGGACTCATCCACTGCATGTGGAGGCCCAGTCGCCCCTTGGTCTTGAGGGTTGAGCTCCTCCCTTTGGCGAGCCAGTTGCCTCCGTCACATTCTTCTCCTTTTCCTACCCTAGCAACAAACAATGAGGCAGACAGAGAGATCACCAAGCTGCATCCTCCTGATGGTATCCTCACTGCAAGCATGAGGGTCAGAAATAGCCTCTTAAGGTCACTGTTGGTCAAGTCATCTGCTGTGGCTGCATCTCAAGGTCCCTTTATGCATGCCAGAGAGTACTGGCCACCAAATGGATGCCCATTGTTTAGTATGCATGAAGGTTCACCACAATGCCACCCACCTCTGTCCCACATCACATGACTGAATGACCACAGCTTTGGCCACTTGATTGCATCCCAAGCTCTCTCCTCAGGCTCCAGCATTATCCAAATGTACTCTCCAAGGCTCTAAGGTTTTGTTTTGTGCAATGTTTACATGACAATGATACGAGGGGTTCATATCACTACCCTCAGTGAATGTTCCATGCCCTCTCCTTCCAAGGGCATCCTCAGGCTTGCCAGTTGCCCGATGGTTCTGCTGCTCCATAACACTCAGTTGATTTTGAAGTCTGCATCTGAAGGGTTAAAACTAGAGAAGCGATCATTGGCTCTCTCAGGAATTAGTGTCACTTGAGTGGGCATAATTGCTTCATTAGCCTGACTCCAAGCATGCCAATTTAGCTGATGCTGACCAGTCTTAGCTGCGGTAAAGTCTGCATTTGTGAAATATTTCTCCAATTGTGTGAATCTTTCCACCCTCCCCCATTGTTCATGTGTTTGTGTGCAACCTTCCACACTATGCACACACATTGAATCCCTTTCCCAGAATTCACTTCCTTCGGTATGTGCTGCCTTGCCCCTGCACTGTTGCTATTGCCCTGGCCCACACTAAAAGCCAGCCACAAAAAAGCCACCGTGGAGACTTGCCTGTGACGTCCTCTGAATCCACAGCAGCTCTTACTTGCATGTAAATGTCATGGGAGAAAGATTATGATAAGTAACAAGGTGAGTGAAGCTGTCTGACTCATATAGTGCACCATCTCTAATTCCCCCATGCCACTTCCCTCAAGACAGCCTGCACCTCACTCTCATGGACAGTCTTGTCCTCGGGCACCCAGACATATCAGAGTCCTTCCAGCTGATGACACCCATGAGAGTATCACTGTTCTGCCATTGTGTTGGAAAGTGAAGTTTCTTGTTTGCTGGCTGAGCCTTTTAAATGTTGCACCAGAACTGTCTCTCCCTCCCTCTCAGCAGTGGTAAATCATTGATGGGCAGTTTTCTGTCTTCCAACGTGTTCAGCAAGCCCAATGACTTTCTGGAAGGAAACTGCAGTGGTTTCATAGCAGCTTCACATTGGTGTGTTTTAGCCCTCTTCTGCTGTACACCTAACAAGATTGGATTGGATTGGATTTGTTTATTGTCACGTGCACCAAGGTACAGTGAAAAGTATTTTTCTGCGAGCAGCTCAACAGATCATTAAGTACATGAAAAGAAAAGGAAATAAAAGAAAATACATAATAGGGCAAATAGATAAGAGAAGTTAGTAATAATGTTAGTCTTTGAATTACATTTTACAAGATTAGAATGATTGTAAGTTAAGTAAAAAGTGGATCTGTCAGGAAGAGCTCGCAGAGAGTCGCCATGCTCCGGCGCCATCTTTGCTGACTATCTGGCTGTAAAACTTTCACTGGAAACCTGAATTACCGTGACCTGTGTTTATGAAACTTCTTAGCTTGTGGAAGTGTTTGTGTGAAAAGTCACAATCCACTGGTGCATTCTTCAGGCAAAGTCTCTGCCAATCAGAGTACACTTGCCAACCAATCAATGCTCTCCTCTTTTACAGTCTAAATTTGTTGTCTCCCTTGGACCTGAGTTCTTGCAAATCTCCTGGTGAGTGCAAGATAAAAAGCTTGAACTAAAAATGCCTCTTTTTTTTCAGCAGTCCTCAAGTTCTGTACAAGCAAACGCCTGAATCAATCGTGTTATATTTTGCAAAATCAAATTGTTTTAAAACTGACTCAAAGAAAAAGAATGAACATATATGCACAAGGCCCAAGATTCCGGATTGGCACAGGGTTGTTGGGGGAGAGGATGGTGCTGAGGGGAGGAAAAGGGTACAGTGCTGATGCAAGGGAGGTATGGCGGCCACGATCTGGGCAAGATCTGGTTCCTTCACGTCATCCTCCTAATTTTGCATTGAGGTTTCATGGGAATGGAATCGGTGTGCTCCTTGCACCCAACTTTCCCTTTCACTCTGATATCATGGGAGGAGACAGGACTGTCAGGATGACAACCTAAATCTTACCAGTTCCACTTTAGTTGCCTCCATTATGCGCTGCAACCATGAAGCAGACGTACAAAACAGGTATGGATTGTAGTGGAAGTGAGGGCTGTGGCCACTTTTTAAACGTTGGTTTCCCTACCAGCCCTTTCTTTCTATCCTGCAACATATGGATGGTTGCCCCAATTGCATTCTAATTATACTAACTTTTGCCCCAAACTTTGAAATTAGCCTCAGCTCAGGGTTTCAGGAAGGTCCAGGGACTTGAGCAATGAGTGGGTGAAAGTTCCATACCACCGCAGGCGTACGCCCACACCGAAGACCTTGCCAAGATTTTTTGGTGCATGATTACATAAAAACCAGGTTTAGTGGGAAACAAAGCGCATTCATGTTTTTCTTAGTACATAATTATTTTACACAATTTGGAAAATTCTGAAGAGTAATTTTCAAAATAGTTTTGAAGCATTTTCAACCATGAGCCTGTACATTTCATAAGCTCAGTGACAAATGCCTAATCAGCTGAATGTTCACATTGCAAAAGGATCCGTCTTCTGCCAAGTTTAGAGCTTATTCTCCCACAGAAATAATTTTAAGCATATCATAAAGATCAGATAAAATGAATTACGTCAATTTTTCAGTGTCTTAAAGCTGTCAGAAGTGTAAATGGAAACTAGAAATTCACAGATGAGAATTCCAGGTTGCGATGTTCTCCATCTGGAGGTGAAGACTGCCCCCACACATTTACTTTAATATTAGCTACACTATCCCGCCGTTTTTCGTGAATCTGATGACATTTGCTACTCTTTTTATGATTTGTGTCTCTTTATGGAACAACAGCAAAATTGCCAGTGCAGAATGCAACAATTCAAGCTTCTGGGCCTCCTGACTTGCGATACAACAAATTGACTGGAACACGGCTGTTAACATTACACCTTCCTGAAATTCACGCTTTCTGAAATTACTTTTATATCATGAAATGTTCAGACCGTCAATTTCTGTTTCACATATGATTTTCAGGAACAACCCAGATTCAAATAGTTTACTTTGGTTTGGGTGCATTTTCAGTCAAAAGACTTTGAATGATGAATTCTTTCTCAATACTCTTTTTTATAACAATATTAATTTAATGTTATGTTTCACAAGCAATAAACAACTTTCTGTATCCTTTATGATTTTCTTTCCCATTAAACAAGTTATAAGTGCTGGCTTTAACCCTGAGCACTTCAATGAGGCATGCTGCACTACAAGTAGGAATCCCTCATGATGACCCGGTCCTCACTTCAAAAAGAATACAGGCTGGATTCGGGCAGCCTGCCAAACTGGCGTGTACCATCGCTGGGTCCAATGTTCGAAGGATATCTAAATTGGCGATGCACCTCCAGTAGTGAATTTGCACCTCTGCCTTCACCTGTAGCTTGCCACTGTACCTTGTTTGGAGGAATCCAAACCTATTTCTTAAGGAGGAGGTGAGACCTTCAGTGGTGTCCTGAAGGTTTTTATTGAGGAGTTGATGTAAAACACGGAACTTCAATTTAGCACAGGGCTAAAGAGCTGGCTTTTAAAGCAGACCAAAGCAGGCCAGCAGCACCGTTCAATTCCCGTACCAGCCGAACAGGCGCCGGAATGTGGCGACTAGGGAATTTTCACAGTAACTTCATTTGAAGCCTACTTGTGACAGTAAGTGATTTTCATTTCATTTCATTTCCTCCCCACCCACATGAATGTTCTGAAGGAAACAATGGGTGAGTCCTGCATAGAGAATGCAGACAGGGTGAGCTGCCACCCACATCAACTCTCGACATAGCTGCAATGTTAAAAGAAGTTCAGAGGAGCAGTGAGCCTGAATGCAGCTTTTATCGTTCCACCTCTCTGTGGCAATTTACAACACTCCTTTAAACCACCCCTCCCCACAGTCTCAATATTCTCCATAGCATCTTTCAACTGCATATCCCTTCAACATCTCTCTATCTCATTAGAAGCACACTCACTTCTTCCTTTCATAGATCATAGAATCTACAGCGCAGAATCGGCCCATCGATTCTGCACCAACCCTTGGAAAGAGTACCCAACCTAATCCCACAACTCCATCCTGTCCCCATAATCCAGTAACCCCTCCACTAATCTTTGGACACCAAGGGGAAATTCGTCACGGCCAATCCACCTAACCTGCACATCTTTGGGCTGTGAGAGGAAACCAGAGTGCCTGGAGAAAACCCATGCAGACACTGGGAGAAAGTGCAGGCTCCGCAGCCCACACCCATTGTTTCCTTCAGAACATTCATGGGGGTGGGGAGGAAATGAAATGAAATGAAAATCACTTATTGTCACAAGTAGGCTTCAAATGAAGTTACTGTGAAAATCCCCTAGTCGCCACATTCCGGCGCCTGTTCAGGGAGGCTGGTACGGGAATTGAACCGTGCTGCTAGCCTGCTTGGTCTGCTTTAAAAGCCAGTGATTTAGCCCTGTGCTAAACCGAAGTTCCGTGTTTTACATCAACGCCTTAATAAAACTTTCAGGATACCACTGAAGGTCTCACCTCCTCCTTAAGACAGTGACCCAAGCGGGGAATCAAACCCAGGTCCCTAGCGCTGTGAAGCAATAATGCTAACCACTGAGCTACCTTGCCGCCTTTCCTCTTCGCACGCCACGTACTGACATCAGTCTCTTCTCAAATACAATCGCCAAGTCCTCTTCCGACTTCTTCCTCACTTAACATTACTACATACCACTTTTCACTTTCAGTACATCCCCACCCTCATTTTGTCTCACTGCTTCACCTCTCAACATGTGTATCTGCTTCTACCAACATTTCAAGCAGTACACTCCAGATAATAACAACTTACTGAATGGAAAATACATTCTCCTCACCTGTCCTCTGGTTCTACTACCAATTACAGAATCTTCAATCTGTGTCCTCTGGTTTCCGACCCTCTTGCCAGTGGAAAAAGTTTCAAAATCTTTCATGAATTTGAACACTTCTATAAAACCTCCCACTGCCCTTTTCCTCTTCTCACAAGGTTTTTCACAGTGGAACAACCTTCACCTGAAACCTTGTGGAAGGAAGATACTACAGTGCATGTGTCCTTTGTTTGGTGTGAGCCCTCCTATTCCCCCGCAGTGGGGCTGTGCTTCTGACAAGTGCACTGAGTGGCAGCACCTTGTCTGCCGCTGATTGAGCTCAGCCACATCCATCCAGTTGATGGGTCATCTGGGGTATGAGGGTTTTCAGAGAGGTGGCCTGGGGATGCTCCCAAATGACTAGAGGCTCTGTGAACATTTACAGGATGCAGTGAGCAGTCAACCAAGTGAGCAGACAGGGACCAATAGCTTGTACCAGATGGGTGCATTTAAAACAAATACTGCAGCAATGGCAGCCTGAGCAGGCCACCCCGATCCCAAGGCTGCCACTCTGAATCCACGGTGCTGCCAGCAAGTCACTTCCCGCTAAACACCACTTCCTGGCAGCCACCCCGCAGCACGCGGTACAATTTTTAACAGGCTTTCAAAATTTGTTTACCTTTCCTCTACCCTCAGCAGCCATGGCGGCCAGTCCCCGATTGTGAATACCTGTAGTAAACCAAACCCACGTGACTTCCGCCTGAGGAGATTCGAGCATTGCAGTGACCTGGGGCATTGTGCGTCAAACATGCTAATCACATTTAAATTAATGAGAATGGCGGTTTTGAATGCGTCTGCCTGTGTGGGGCGCGAACCTTGTTATCGCCATCAGCGAGGGACCGGGGCATGGCACCCAATGCAGCGCCGGGCGCGGACCTCAATTTTGGCCGGACGCCCGATTCTCTGCTCGATCGCGGTTCACGTTTGCAGCATCGTGAGGCGGAGAATTTAGCCCAAAGATTCTTAATTCTGCTACTCTCCAGAAAGTCGTTGTCACCATCATCATCATCCATCCCTTGAAATGAGGATGATGTCCACCAGACTTCAGAATTTGTGTTCCCAGGTGATTCAGCAGGTCAGTGTGCAGCCATAGGTCTGCAGAGCGGGTAGCAGTTATCCTGAGGAAGGGTTAGGGTTCTCAGGCTTCTGCTCTCTCTTCTTCCACTTCTACCTCTTCTCTGTAGCAGAGATTACATGATCAGTTTCTGAGTTGTTGCAGCTTGTTGGATGAGACACTGCCACATGGTACTGTTTCAAAGAGGATATAGAAAACCATTTAAGAATTCCCGTAAAGTGCGACTGAGAAAAGCTAGTGAAAGGCTGTGTTGTTGGTACCTGTGGCCCATCAGTAAATTCATTAAAGCCTACTTGTGACAATAAGCGATTATTATTATTATTAAATAGATACATACATAGATACATACAGGATAAGAGCAGGAGGAGACCTTTTGGCCCTTCGAGCCTGCTCCACCATTCATCACAATCATGGCTGATCATCCAACTCAATAGCCTAATCCTGCTTTTCCCCCATAACCTTTAATCCCATCCGCCCCAAGTGCTATATTAAGCCGCCTCTTGAATATATTCAGAGTTTTAGCATCAACTACTTCCTGTGGTAATGAATTCCACAAGCGTACCATTCTTTGTGTGAAGAAATGTCTTCTCATCTCTGTCCGAAATGGTTTACCCTGAATCCTCCGACTATGACCCCTGCTCTGGACACACCCACCATCAGGAACATCCTCCCTGCATCTACCCTATCTAGTCCTGTTAGAATTTTAGAAGTCTCTTTGAGTTTACCCCTCATTCTTCGGAACTCCAGCGAGAACAATGCTAACTTAGTCAATCTCTCCTCATTTGACAGTCCCACCATTCCTGGATTCGGTCTGGTAAACCTTCGCTGAACTCCCTCGAGAGCAAGGACTTCCTTCCTCAGAAAAGGAGACCAAAACTGCACACAATATTCCAGGTGTGGCCTCACCAAGGCCATCTATAATTGCAACAACTCATCCCTGCTCCTGTACTCGAAACCTCTCGCAATGAATGCCAACATATCATTAGTCTTCTTTACCGTCTGCTGCGCTTGCATGCTTACCTTCAGCGACTGGTACACAAGGACACCTAGGTGGAATGTTCAACTGCCTGGGGGCCCTACCCCTTTCCATCCTGCAAACCCACATCACACACCACCAACCTCACACACACCCCACCCAGCACACCCTCTACACCCAGCCCAGTCCAAACCTCACACCCTTCAGACAAACGATTGAGGCAGGTCGGAATGTTGGTGAAAAGGTGTTTAGTCGTGACCATGTACATTATTATGCCCTGTCCCCTACCTCTAACCTATGTGCTACACCCGTGCCACCATAACTGGTGTCTAACTTTCTTATTTTGCATGGACTACAGTTCCTTCTATGTGTGACCCCAGGCAGCACATCAGATGTGGAAGCGGCCTGTTATGTATCGTGCATCACACCCTCTGACCTGAGATGCCTTGAGTGGGTGTCCTCTGGAGGGCCTGGACCTGGATGGGCCAGGCTGGCTTTTGGGTGTCATATGTGACAAAGTGCCACCCTGTTATGCCCGCTGCCCATCAGATGCGGCAATGTCAGATGGGGGAGGTACAGAAGCATTGAGGTATTTCAACACCTACCCTGCGGGAGGCAATGGCACAGGCCCTGTGGTATTACCATAAATGTAAGAACTGCAAAGGTTAATGAAAGGTCTAGATCAGCCACTAGATAGAACTACCGTTACAAGTTAATGAGACATTGATGCTAAGCCTTGTGGGGTAAGAGAAGTGAAGGAGTTAGGTCGAGACAGACTGAAGTAAATATAGTGTGAGTAAGAGCAGATCATAGTTTATTATAGTGTAGAGATTAGTTGTAAATCAGTGTAGATTATATGTTAATTATCAACTGCATATTATTTAGGAGAACGTGTCAAATCCAAATTAGTAGTGTTAATAAATTTATAGCTTTGGTCACGGTAAAGCTATTTTGTGGTCTTTGTGAACACTATGTCAACCATCCTGAATTTAGCAGCACAAAGAACACCACGGGCCCCATCACTTCTTCCTCCTTCGGGGTGCTTGGTGGCCCACGGACTACTCCATGGGACAGGGTTGAGGCCAGAGTGAATTTCGGAGGCTGAACCATCACCTGGCGCTGACAGACCTGGAGGCCAATTCTCATCTCAACCAGGATCACAAAGTCCTCAACCATGGAGCACAGAAACTGGGCCACATCCCTGAGCGAGTAAGTCATGTCCATCTGCGCTTCGGTCATGTCCCTCTGTGACTGAGTCATGTCCCTCTGTGACTGGCTCAGGTCAGTCATCGTCCGGTCAATGCTATCGACGCCCTCATGCACGACTGCTTTGACGATCCAAGCTCTGGAGCACCACAGCAATGTTCATGTGGGCATCGAGCGCACAATGTGCCTCAAATCTTGGACAATTTGACCCATGGTTGTGACTTTTTGACCTAAGCCTTCCACCTCTAATGCCACCCATTCAGTGTTGGCCTGGATACCACTCATTGTCGGCATGATTTCCTGCACCTGAAGGTGGTTGGACTCCTCCAACTGTACCTGTAGTGCTGGAAAGTTGTTGGCATACCCTTCTGTAGATCCTGGCTCTGCATCTGCATCTCCACCAATAACGGGATCATACTTTCCAAAAGCACAATACCTGTCCAGACTACAGCTGGTCCCTGGGATTGGGCAGTCCTCTGACTGTCCGCCTCATTGGGAGTTCCCACCTCCCCATGATATGCTGCAGAATGTGTGATGTGCGCACCAGATGGTGACCCAGGAACTTCTTCACTAAAATGTTTCACTGAGGTGATATTCTCTGCGATGGTGGAGGGGGCAGGTGAATGCAGTGTCAAGAGGATGGTGCCATCCCCGGACTGGTCCTCCGGGGTGTGTTGGGGTTGTGACTGGGGCGAAGTACCCCAGACGGGTCGGCATGGTCTAAGAGTGATCCTGCAAGACAAAAGACAAGAAACATGGTGAGATCTTGGGAAGGAGTGGCCTGGGGAGAGAGTTGACTCACTTGCTTTTGGAACATCATTTTGCATTAGGGGCTCACTTAGTTGTCACATGCCAACCTCTGCCTTGAAGATAGCCCTCTCCTGCACCTCCCTGGATAATGCCATCTCCCCTCTGCTGGATGGGAATAGTTTATAGAGAAATACAGCACAGAACAGGCCCTTCGGCCCACGATGTTGCGCCGAACTTTTGTCCTAGGTTAATCATAGAATTTTGGACAATTTTTCATGGCCAATCCACCCAACCTGCACATCTTTGGACTTGAGGTCGGGTCACTCCTCAAATCTTTTCCCGCCCCCTTCTGTTATGTGCCGTCTTTTCTTAGGGGACACATAATGGATATGGTGAGAAGATGGAGACGAGTTACACGGGGGGTCTGTAGCTGGTGGCCTGTGTGTGCAAGGTACCTGGCCAAAGAGGACAATATAGGGGTTGGGGCTTGGGGCAGGGTTGGATGTGAAGGAGATGCAGGCTGGTGGGTTTTGATTGGTCTCTATGGGAGTGGGGGTGAGATGTGAGGAGTGAGGGACTGGAGTGATACCAAGGAAACAGAGGTAGTGGCCCACCTAAGCTGCCCTAAGAGGGCATTTATCTTCTTATGGCACTGGTTGCCAGTCACCCGGTGAGGATCACTGTGCTGAGCACCTCAGAAACCTCTGCCTAGGGCTGGTTGATGACTGCGGGCGATAGCTTCTTGCCCATCCTCAGGAAGAGGGTGTCCACCTCTCCTCCACCACATCCAACATTCGGTCAAGCTCCACATCTCCGAAACATGGTGCTGCTCTTCGTGAAGTCATCTTCTTGGCTAGAATGAGAGTGTATGGGCAGCAGAGTGTTTATAAGCAGCCCCAACTTGTCAAGCTCTCCAACGCCAATTCTGTCCCCAGAAAATCCGCCGGGAATGAAAATGAGGTTTGCCGGCGGGAATAAGAATTGCTCTGGATTCACATGGGCTGAGTGTTGGCCTTAGCATGTCCTGAATTGCTCCGGAAATAGTGCCCCCAACGGGAACGTGAATTACACTCCATTCAGTACCGGCATCAACATTGTGGGCGTGATCCAATGGCCATGCTGCACCCGAAAAGCAGCTAACCCCGGTGCAGAGTGGCCGATAAAAGCTGGGAGACCCTGCTCCCGGTATCTCCCCAGCTCGCAATGCCTCGGGAGACCTAACACGATCCCGCAAGGTGATTTAAATCCTGCCCATTGTGGGAATGATCACTGAGATACCCTCAATCACGACACAGGAAAGAAGATCGTTGATTCAAAGGCTTTAATCATCTGAGAACTGAACAGCAGCCGAGAAGTGTGCTCATTCCATGCTGCCGAGTGAGCCTCATCTTATATACCGTTTCCTGGGGGCGAGCCAGAGGCGGAGTCCCCCAGGGGTCCAAGCCCGGTCTTAAAGGACCAATGCATTAAAGGTGAGGTACCATTACAGCAGCTTACTGATAACATTCATCACATTCACCCCCTTTTTAAAAAAAACACATAGTCCGTCAGGGGTGAAGTGGAGTTATAAGTTCAGTCTTGTGGGTGGTTTGACCGTCCGTGCTGACTTTCTCTGCTCCGGTGGTGGATACGGTCAGTTTTGATGGTGGTATATCCGGGAGCACGGTTCACTGAGCCTCTATGACCCCCTCAGCTGAACCTTTGACTTGATAAAAGTCATGTCTTGGGTACTGTACTGGCGACTCCTGGTGGCAACAGGCTTACAGTCGGGGGTGAGGTTCGCGAAGGGGGGGTGGCGCAACTTTGAGTGGCGCCAGGCTGCATACCGTGAGTGGGGGCAGGGGTCCGCCAAACTTCAGTGTCGGTCTCTGGTGGCTGCACTGAAAGTCCAGACCGAGCAGCAGGGGGGCGCAGAGTTGAGGAAAGATGTAAAGTTTAAAACGGATGTATTCAGTGCCTTGAATTGTGAGGTCAGCGACACAATACCCCGTGATTTGAACCAAATGGGACCCAGAGGCGAGGGCGATAGTTTGGGAGGCGGGGTGGGTGCGTAGGGAGCAGCGCCTTACCGTGTCTGGATGGATAAAGCTCTCCGTGCTCCCGGAGTCGAATAGGCAGGGAGTGTCGTGGCCGTTGATTTGCACCCGCATCATTCAGTTTCGCAGGTGTTTCGGCCGCGATTGATCGAGCGTGATCGCTCCTAGTTGCGGGTAGTCAGAGTCCTCGGTTAAGTCGGACTCACAAAATGGCCGCCTGGAGTCATAAAATGGCCGCCGCTGTCGGTCGCACGTGTCGGGGTTCGAAGATGGCCGCCGCCAAGATGGCCGCTCCCATGACTCGCATGAGGTCGATGACGCGTTGGAGTGGGCATGTCCGGCCGCCGTGCGGCCACGTTGCTGGGCCTGTGAGACCGGGAGCTTGATTTCTGGGCCTGGTGAGGATTTTGTTTGTGGCCTTTGGGGCCAGCCAGGCAGACTTTAGCATGGGGAACCCCCGGAGTGAGCGGGTCGCTGCGCGGCGCAGGCCTGTAGCGTGGCCAAGTCTGGAGGGGATCGAGAGGGGTTTGCAAGGTCTGCGGAGTATGTACGGAGGTTACGGTGGGCTGTTTCTAGGGAAGAGGCGAGCGTTACCGTGCCTTGCAGAATCTTTGCCCCGTCTTCTAGGAGCCGCTGCTGGATGTACGAGGACCTGATACCGGACACAAAGGCATCGCGAATATGCAAGTTCATGTGGGTTTCTGCCGTCACTGGTTGCAGTTCCTCGCGAGCACAGTGAGTCTCTCCATGTACTCGTCCAGAGTTTCCCCGGAATGCTGGCTGCAGGTTGAGAGCAAATGTTTGGCGTGTACCTCATTAATCGGCTTCACAAATTATTTTGTCAGTATCTCTACCGCAGCTTCGTAATTTGCAGCGTTCTCGATCGTGGAGGAGAGTCGGTGACCCACCTGGGCATGTAGAAAACGCAGCTTGCGAGCGCCGTCGACCTCAGTCGCTGAGGAGTCAATATAGTCCTCAAAACACTGCAGCCAATATTTAAACATTTCCGGGGCTTCCGGCGACCAGGTTGAGTTTCTCCGGCTTTAGAGCGCTGTACATCTTGATGTATCAGATGATTAAATTGAGATACCCTCAATCACGACACAGGAGAGAAGATAGATGATTCAAAGGCTTTAATCATCTGAGAACTGAACAGCAGCCGAGAAGTGTGCTCACTCCATACTGCCGAGTGAGCCTCATCTTATATACCGTTTCCTGGGGGCGGAGCCAAAGGCGGAGTTCCGAAGGGTTCCAAGCCCGGTCTTAAAGGGCCAATGCATTAAAGGTGAGGTACCGTTATAGCAGCTTACTGATAACATTCATCACAATTACTTTATAGAAAATCTTCATATTAAGCGAGACAGCTAATCTCACTTTAATGTGCAGATTCCCGAGCTACCTGCGGTGTTCAGATCTATCTCCTTTACCTCAGGCAAGTACTGTTCAGCACTGGTTCCTAAAAATGGGGAACAGATTGTAGCTCATTTGTGGTGGTCTTGCAGGGGATTGCAGGCTGCCAGGTGCATGCCTGTTGGGCAGAGTGGTACCCTGGCACTGCTGGTGCCATCTGGGCACACTGACACCGGGTTCTAGCCTGGCACTGCCAGCTGACAGGGCACTGCCAGTGTGCTAGGTTGGCACTGCCAAAGTGCCAATGTGGCATTTTTTGTGTGCTGGTGATTGGGCCAGGGTGCACTGTGTGGGTGTTGGGGGATTGTGGGGGTGCTGGGGACCCTTCCATAGTGTGTTAGGGCTTGGGGTGTTCAGCGGTAATGCTAAGGGCCCGATCTCTTACTGCACTGCGGGGTTCCTGCAAGTGGAGCTCCTCAGTGTAGAAAACAGGACTATGTGTGGTCTCGGCCCCATGTTACCAGCTGAGGCCTCTCATTTAACGTGTGTGATGTTGTATAGCCATGTGTTTCTCAGGTGCTGCGAGCGCCTGGAAACTCGCAGCGAAACGCATTCGCTATGGGACTTTATTCCCATTTAGTTGAATTGCGCCCTTTGTCTCCCAAACTGAGAGTTTCACCCTTTTAGGAAAATGCTCTGAGCACATTGGTGAGAAATTAATTAAAAGCTATGCATGGTATTAGATTTATCACCGTTTTTACATTTGGCAATTTGATCGACAGTATGCTATCATATCAGGTTTTGAGTAGGCATTCTCAGTGTGTCATATATATAGAAATTGTTTGAATGGTTTAAATATTAATGCAGGATTATGCGTGACGAAGAATGTAACAATGACTGTTAAGCAGAAGGACTGTAATTTCTTCGGGAGAGGTATGAGTAGATTACTGGAATCACTTTACAAAGCGCTGATTTCTCTTTCTAGGTGTTGAGATGACCTCTCTTTTTCTGCTGCTTTGTCATTTTACCCCATATCTTGCTCATTCAGTTCCTGTGCTGCTTATACATCTATGCACTGATACAGTTGTGAATTTGAGCAAACAACTCCATTGCTTAAGATGCTTCATATTGTTGGGAAATCCAGACCTACTGAGACATGTAAACCTTTGCTTCATCATTCCTTTGGTGTGTTTAATAATGATTCTGGTGGTTCCAGTGCCTTGGTTACATCTGGGGTGCTCAGGAGATAATTAACAAAGAGATAATAGGAACAATGAAAGCAGATGGAAATGAAGGCAGCTTTCAAAATAGATTGGAAATTCATATGGGGGAAAGGAGATGGCATAAAGGGAACCTGGTCTGAATGACATAATGTGTTGTGGCCTCAGCTTTTTAAGCATATTTATCAATGACTTATATGATGGAATGGAGATTTGTACATCCAAGCTTGCAAATTATACAAAACTGGGTAGCACTCCACTATAGTAACTCATCAGTAATTTGTAGAGTTGGGAGTAGGAAGTTAGAAAGAGACAAAGACAGATGAGTGGGTAAAACCTCTGGACATGGAGTTGTACGTGGCAAAGTGTACAACACCATCCATTGCGGATAAAAAAACGTCGAGCAAGATTATTTTCTAAATGGTTAGCAGTGAAGGACTAAGGAAAAGAATATCAATTTGGGTATCCTTGTTTATAAATCCTGAAATCACTAAAAGCTAATTGACCGATACTAAAAGTAATCAACAAAGTGAAGGAAATGTTGGCCTTCATCTCAAGCATGCTAGATACAATGGGGAGAAAGTTATGCTTCAGTTGTACGTGATTGGTCAGAACTCATCTGGAGCTCTGTGTTCCGTTCTGGGCATTGCACTTCAGGAAGGATATAATGTCCTTGGAGTGGCTACACTGCACATCCATCAGAATGAAAAATCAGCTTAAAAAGTTAAATTGTGAGGCCATGTTGCATTAAACTGGTCTAGCATTCTCTTATGTAATGAGGTTGAGGGATGGTCTAGTGGAGACATTTCAAATGATGAAAGAACTCAATAAGCAAGAACTCACAATTATATTAAGAAGTCTTACAACACCAGGTGAAAGTCCAACAGGTTTGTTTCAAACACGAGCTTTCGGAGCACTTCTCCTTCCTCAGGCACAATTATATGGCATATTTCACATCCTTGGGATATCCCAAAGCACATTACGGCTGTTATGATGTAGAAAACACAGCAGCCAATTTGCACACAGCAAGGTCCCACTAACATCAATGAAATAATGAGCAGGTGATCTGCTTTATTTGTGATGATGGTTGAGGGATAATATTGGCCAGGGCATGGGGAGCTCCCCTGCTCTTCATCAAAAAAGTGGCATACTTCATGGCATATTTCAGGTCCATTGAAAGGACAGACGTGCAACCTCATCTGAACAAGTCAGTGGCAGTCAGCATCACGCTTGTGTCGATTCATTGGTAGAGCTATAAAATTAATTCCCCTGTTCTACTTTTCCAATGTCCCTGTAAGTTTTTTACTTTCAAATATTTATCCAATTCCTTTTTGAAATTATCGTTGAACCTACTTCCACCATTCTTTTAGGCAGTGTATTCCAGATCACAATAATAATAATAATAATCTTTATTAGTGCCACATGTAGGCTTACATTAACACTGCAATGAAGTCACTGTGAAAATCCCCTTGTCGCCACACTCCGGCGCCTGTTCGGGTGCACTGAGGGAGAATTCAGAATGTCCAATTCACCTAACAAGCACGTCTTCTGGGACTTCTGGGAGGAAACCGGAGCACCTGGAGGAAACCCACGCAAACACGGTGAGAACCGGCAGACTCCGCACAGGCAGTGACCCAAACCGGGTATCAAACCCACGTCCTTGGTGCTGTGAAGCAACAGTGCTAACCGCTGTGCTACCAACAATGTGTGGTATAAAAAGAATGTTTCCTCACACCACCTCTGTTTTTCTTATGCAAATTACCTTAAATCGGTGTTTGAATCTTCTGCCACTGGGAACAGTTTCTCCTTAATTTACTCAAAACCATTCATGACTGTGAACACCTTTATCAAATCTCCCCTTTTCCTTCTCTGCTCTAGGCAGACAACCTCAGCTTCTCCAGTCTCCCATGCATGACCAAAGTGCCGCATCCCATTCTGATAAACCTCTTCTTTAACCTTGCTAAAACTTTTACATCTGGATTTGAAATGAAATGAAATGAAATTTCCCACTAGAGGAAATAGTTTCTCTGTTCTAGATATAATCCACAGACTGAATTTTTGTGACTGAATGCAATGCCTGAATGGGTGGTGGAAACAGGGTTCAACTTTGAAATGTATCCAGAGTTAATACTAGGCTAACAAGTCTTTATGAGAATTTACTTTCTTTTTGCTCAGTGTCTTTACTCATAAAGCCAAGCATCTCATATGCTTTTGAAATAGCTTTCTCCATTTGTGTTGCTCCCCTCAAAGACAGATTTCTAGGTGTAAGGATGTCAGGGGGAATGGGGATACTGCAGGAAAATTGTGTTGAGGCAGAAGATCAACCATGATCTGATTGGATTGGATTGGATTGGGTTTGTTTATTGTCACGTGTACCGAGGTACAGTGAAAAGTATTTTTCTGCAAGCAGCTGAACAGATCATTCAGTACATGGAAGAAAAGGGAGTTAAACAATTCAAGAAAATACATGAGAATACATAATAGGACAACGCAAGATATACAATGTAAACTACATAAGCATTGGCATCGGTTGAAGCATACAGGATGTAGTGTTAATGAGGTCAGTCAATAAGAGGGTCATTTAGGAGTCTGGTGACAGTGGGGAAGAAGCTGTTTTTGAGTCTGTTCGTGCGTGTTCTCAGACTTCTGAATCTCCTGCCCAATGGAAGAAGTTGGAAAAGTGAGTAAGCCGGGTGGGAGGGATCCTTGATTATGCTGCCCGCTTTCCCCCGGCAGCGGGAGGTGTAGATGGAATCAATGGATGGGAGGCAGGTTCGTGTGATGGACTGGGCGGTATTCACAACTCTCTGAAGTTCCTTGCGGTCCTGGGCCGAGCAGTTGCCATACCAGGCTGTGATGCAGCCCGATAGGATGCTTTCTATAGTGCATCTGTAAAAGTTGGTAAGGGTTAATGTGGACATGCCGAATTTCCTTAGTTTCCTGAGGAAGTATAGGCACTGTTGTGCTTTCTTGGTGATAGCGTCGACGTGAGTGGACCAGGATAGATTTTTGGTGATGTGCACCCCTAGGAATTTGAAACTGCTCGCCATCTCCACCTCGGCTCCGTTGATGCTGACAGGGGTGTGTACAGTACTTTGCTTCCTGAAGTCGATGACTAGCTCTTTAGTTTTGCTGGCATTGAGGGAGAGATTGTTGTCATTACACCACTCCACTAGGTTCTCTATCTCCCTCCTGTATTCGGACTCGTCATTATTCGAGATCCGGCCCACTATGGTCATATCGTCAGCAAACTTGTAGATGGAGTTGGAACCAAGTTTTGCCACGCAGTCGTGTGTGTACAGGGAGTAGAGTAGGGAGCTAAGTATGCAGCCTTGCAGGGCACCGGTATTGAGGACTATTGTGGAGGAGGTGTTGGTGTTCATTCTTATTGACTGTGGTCTGTTGGTCAGAAAGTCAAGGATCCAGTTGCAGAGTGGAGAGCCAAGTCCTAGGTTTTGGAGCTTTGATATGAGCTTGGCTGGGATTATGGTGTTGAAGGCGGAGCTGTAGTCAATAAATAGGAGTCTGATGTAGGAGTCCTTGTTTTCGAGATGCTCTAGGGATGAGTGTAGGGCCAGGGAAATGGCGTCTGATGTGGACCGGTTGCGACGGTATGCGAATTGAAGTGGGTCAAGGCGTTCCGGGTTGAATGGTGGAGCAGGCTTGAGGGGTCAAATCGATCACTCTTATTCCTATTTCCAATGTTCCTAATACTTGTGAACATGGAGGTCAATTTTCCAGTTCCATCACCCTCTGCAAAGAAATGCCAAACTTGCTTTTGAATGCAAATCTCTCTGGAGTGGGACTTGTGACACCACTATCTGAGGTCAAATATGAGAGTGCTACCACTGAGCCATGATTTATACCAAAAGGGAATTGACTTCCTGTGGCAGGGCAATGCCTACAATCTTGCAACGAGAGACAGGCCATTGAGGAGTGAAAGCAGAATTGGAGTAGACATTGTTTTTAAACTCTCCCCTGGCTTTGGATGTTGGGTCAAGCTTTGGTTGAAACTTTCATAACTAAGATTCATAAATTTTCATGAGGTAAGGATTTCACAGAATTACTAAAGGTCAGATTATGCAACCAGTGAATGATGCTCACCGTTTATTGTGATTTGAAAGATTAGGGCTGGGATTCACTGATACCACGGCCAAGTGTTGACGCTGGAGTCAAAACTGGCATGAGTGTTGCCGCCGTCAATGGGCCTCCAGGCCTAGTAATTCTCCTCTTCTTCGGGGGCTAGAACTGCGGTGGAGTGCCAAAAGCCTGCCCCATGGATCCGCCGGCATGGATCCGCGCATGCGCACTACAACCGGCGCGGGTCTGCACATGCGTCTCTACGCGCCGGCGTAATGGCGTGGTTGCCGTCTCCACGCCGGCACCGAGCAACATGTCAGTGACCGAACAGCGGGCCCGCATGGCAGGAGATAGGCCCCCCCCCCCCCCCAGATCGCGGCCGCCCGCCGTTCGGAAGTCCCCGATCGCGGGCCTGGACCCCGTGGAGGTCCCCCCCGGAGGCAGATCCCCCCCCCCCCGCCCTCGCCCCCCCCCCCCCCCCCCTCCCCCCCAACCAGGACATCCACATCGGCTGCGGGTCCGGGCTTCCGCCGGGTGGTACCAGGTCTGAACCACATCGGTGGAATTCGGCAGGGGTTCGGCCCGTCGCACGCAGAGAATCACTGCGGGGGCCTATTTCAGCGGCCACCGATCGGCGCCGAGGTGATAGAGAGGGCTTGATTGCCACCGATTTTCCGGTCGCCAGAGTATCGGTGGCCCGGTGTTGGAGCGCACCCCCTCCGACGATTCTCCGACCCAGCGCAGGCTTGGAGAATACCGGCCTGGAGATGGGATTCTGCTGTAATTGGCGGGGCGGGCAACTCCGGCGGAAGGAGTGGCGTGAACCACTCTGGCGTCGGACTGCCCCAAAGGTGCAGAATCCTCCGCACCTTCAGGGGCCAGGCTGGTCTGGTTTGCGCTGTGCCGGCCGGAGGGGAAGGAGCTTGGCGCCACGCCAACCGGCGCCGAAGGGCCTACAACGGCCGGCGTGAGTTGGCGCATGCACGTGAGTGCCAGCTTGTGCTAGCGTCATCCCAGCGCATGCGCAGAGGGCTTCGTCTCTGCACCGGCAATGGTGGACCGCTACAGCCACCGGTGCGGAAGAATAGAGTGTCCTACGGCACAGGCCCGCCCACGGATCGGTGGGCACGATCGCGGGCCAGGCCACCGTGGGGGCACCTCCCGGGGCCAGATTCCCCTGCGCCTCCCTGAGAACCCCGGAGGTTGCCCGCGCTGCCAGGTCCTGCCGGTAAGGACCTACTCTAATTTACGCCAGCGGGACCCACAAAAAATGGGCTGCCACTCAGCCCATCGCGGGCCGGAGACTCGCCGGGGTGGGGCCGCTGCCAGCGGCCGCCGATCTGCGCGGCGCAATTCCCGTCCCCGCCAAATCCCTGGTACCAGAGAATTCGGCAGCCGGCGGGGGCGGGATTCACGCCAACCCCCCGGCGATTCTCCAACCCGGCGGGGTGGTCGGAGAATCCCGCCCCTGAAACAGCACGATGGTCTCGACAGGGGATCTGGCACCTGTGAAAAAAATGGCGAGTCTGCTGCAACCAATCCGATTTCAACTGCAAAGTCCTGCACATTGATGCAGATAAATCTGAGGAACCCACGTTCAAACTTATGGTGCAAGATCTGCCACCACCGACCTCCAGCGCGAATCACATTGAAAGTCATGTTAAGAGCAGTGCGGCATTCTGTGCGTGCACTAGCAGCATGTAGAGTGAATACATCATGGCATTAGTTAATGTCCTGTTAATGCCCTCTCTTACACAAGCACAGGTGAACATGCATTCACCTACTAACTGAAAGCCCTCTCCCAGCGCCACAACCCCCAACTAACAGCACTATTTAAAGAGGTCGCCATCCATCTTTCAGATTGGGAGCTTTTTACTTTCCTTTGCTGCCACAGAGGTAGTGGATGTACTGTGAGGAGCTCACGCAAGTTCTTTGAGTCAGAAGGGAATGGTGGTAAACCTTTGCAAGGACTGGAGTGGATTTTAAAGGGCTCTCACATTTACAGATGCACCATGGAAAACATCCTATCTGGCTGCATGACAGACTGGTATGGCAACTGATTGGCCCAAGACCGGAAGAAACTACAGAGAGTCCAGAACACAGCCCAGTCCATCATCCAAACCCACCTCCCATCCATTGACTCTATACCTCCCGCTGCCTTGTGAAAGTGGTCAGCATCAAAGACCCCTCTGACCCAGGTTATTCTCTTTCTTCCAACCTCTTCCATCGGGCAAGAGTTATAGAGAGTGAGAAGACACACTAACAGATTCAAAGCAGCATCTTCCCTGCTGTTGCCAGTCTCCTGAATTACCCTCTTTTGGACTGAACTGATCTCTCCACACGCCTTCTCTGCTGAGTACTACTACACTCCGTATGTTTCACCCGATGCCTGTGTCTCTGTATTTATATTGTGTGTCTCTCGTATGTTTTTTTTCATGCATGGAACGATCTGTCAGAACTGTACGGAGAACAATACTTTTCACTGTACCTCGGTACATGTGACGAGAAATCCAAATCCAACTCCACCATAATGCAGATGGAGCATAGACTGAGAAGAGAAAATGTGGTAGAGGTAAGAAGTGAATGGCTCTCAACAGAAGACCATACCCACCACAGTCTTTTGAGAGCACGTCTCCTATCCCTACCCTAGCCAGGGGCAAAGTCTGAGGTGACTATGATTCACCAAGGCAGTGGTCAATGAACTGTGCCATCTCCTCTAACCAGACACTGCAGCCACAGAGGAGAGGGAGGATGGCGATGTCAGTGGCCACCAATTTCGATGTCTCAGGATCCTTCTAGGCTGGAGTTGACATCGGCAAAAGTTCTCAGTCTACTGCATCAGGATGGCCACAGGAGCAGAGGGAAGCAGCAGGTGCAGGAATGGAGTTTTTCAATGGTAGTCAGCAATGGTCGTCAGCTACCCACTGGGGCAAAGAGCAATTAACTGCTAATGCAATCCATGGCAAGATGTATTGGAAACACAAAGCGTTCCGCTCTCTAAATATGTCATTGCTGTGTGACTGTGCATGGACCATCACACTGGTGAATACCCATTATTTCAGCAGTAGCCACAATGCTTTTATTCTGTGCCAGTCAGCTGTTCCCACTAACTGCGAATCACCGTGACAAACCAGAAGGTGGCATCTTGGCAACAGGTTGTACACATAGCCCATGACTTCCCTTCACCACCCAAGCACATTTGGACCTGACTCCTGTACCCAGGACTATCCATATCCTTGTTGAAATTCATGGGCAGCACGGTAGCAGAGTTGGTAGGACTGTTGCTTCACAGCGCCAGAGTCCGAGGTTCAATTCCCGGCTTGGGTCACGATCTGTGCGGAGTCTGTATATGTTCTCGCTGTGTCTGCGTGGGTTTCCTCCAGTTGCTCCGGTTTCCTCCCACAAGTCCCGAAAGACGTGCTGTTAGGTAATTTGGACATTCTGAATTCTTCCTCTATGTATCCGAACAGGCGCCGGAATGTGGCGACTAGGGACTTTCACAGTAACTTAATTGCAGTAAGCCTACTTGTGACAATAAAGATTATTAATGATTAAGTTGTGAGGTCAGAATTGTGCACAGCACCCTAAATGTGGCATAATAAATACTCAATGTAAGTTTAAAATAACTTATTTGTTTTAAATTAAATTGCTCTAGTAATGAATCCCAAAATAAATTTTGGAGTCTGGAACTCACTGCCTGAAAGGGTGGTTGAGCCAGAAACTCTCATAACATTTAAGAAGGACTGAGATATTTACTTGCACTGCCATAACCTCCAGGGCTATGAACCAAAGGCTTGAAAATGGGATTAGTGTAGTCAGATCTTTGTTGACCGGCATGGACGCGATGGGCCGAGTGGCCTCCTTCTGTGTTGCAAACATCTATGAATCTATGAAAAATGTCCCAAGGCACTTCACAGGACTCTGATAAAGAAAAACATTGTCATGGAGCCACACTCCGAGACATTATAATTAAAAACTTGGCCAAAAGCTTAGGTTTTAAGGACTGTCTTAAAGGAGGAATAAGAGTTGGAGAGATTTAGGAGGGAATTGCAGTACATGGCAGCTAAAGTCCTGGTCACCAATGGTGGAACGATTAAAGTCAGGGATGCTAAAGCGACCACAAATATAGGAACACAGATATCCCAAATAATTGCGAAGCTGGAGAAAACCACAGAGATAGGGAGTGGAGAGATTTAAAAATGAAAATGGGAATCTTAAAATTGAGACATTACTTAAGTCGCCAAGTTAGGTCACCAAACACAGAGGTGATGGATAAATGGATCTTGCTGTGAGTTAGCACAGAGGTAGCCGAGTTTTGGATGGCCTCAAGTTTACAAAGTGTAGAATGAGGGAGGTCAGCCAGGAGTGCAATGGAACTGTTCAAATACAACACCTCACACCTAAGCATTGACGAAAAAAGAGACATGTTATTAAAGATTTTTGTCTTGGATTCATCAGGACAGATGCAGGAATGCCAAATTTCAAAAGCAGCAACAATTACTGTCAATGCCTGGTAGTTTGAAAAATAGCAGTATTGGCTCTTTGCAACTGACAATTGAGTACTGAGTATATTCAGCCAACCCATGTTTGCAAAACTCAGAACATAATGTCTAATGGTAAATGTGATTCCGCAATTCGACAACACTTGCTGAAAATTTGCTGATGGTACGGATGTTAGAGATTAAATAGTTTGGGCTTCTACTCCCAGGAATTTAGAAGGATGAGAGGGTATCTGATTGAGGTATATAAAATACTAAAAGGTATTTATAAAGTAAACGTAGACCAAATGTTCCCCCTTGTGGGGCAATCTCGAATGAGATGTCACGGATATAGGTTGAGAGGTGGTTGATTTAGAACTGAGATGAGGAGGAACTACTTCTCGCAGAGGGTGGTGAATTTGTGAAACTTGCTGCCCCATAGTGCTGTGGAATCAGAGTCATTAAATGGTTTGAAGAAGGAGAGAGATTATTTTTCTGATTTAAAAAAGGGTTAAAGGGATATGGGGAACAGGTGAGAAGGTGCATTTGAGACGAGGAAGAGATCAGCCATAATCTAAATGAATGGCGGAGCAGGCTCAAAGGGTTGAATTGTCTGTCCTAGTTCCTATGTTCTTATGAACAATCCCGAGTGCCTAAAGAATTATACTAATGGCCAATTTAAAATTATACGTTGAGCTCGCAACGTGGCTCAGTTACACTTGCTCAAAACAACATTTATTCATACACAGGGACTTGTCCTCTGAAGGCAAAAGGAACACGACCAGGTATGATGGTTTTTTTAAAATTAAACAATCAGAGTTGACATGCGAACAAATCAGACCCTTTGCTCATGCAGCATAAATCGTTGCTCCCTGTGAAATTTGACATTGAGTCTGCCCTGATGAGTGCAAGATGAAAAGGTTTAACAGTATGTTTCTTTTTTCAGCAATGCTCAAGTTCAACATTTACAGTTACTTATATTGAAATTCATTTTCCATTTACATACTCATTCTATATGTTTATCAGTGTATTTTGTTTTGTTGCTGCCTCCCTCAGTATTAACTCCACTCCAAAATTTGGTATGAGGAATATGGAGCAATGTGGATGAATAAACCTGGGGTACCAATCAGCTATTATTAAACCGAAAGACTGAACAGACGAAATCGGCTCCATGGCTTACTCCTCTTCCTATGTTCCTGGATAAAGTTTAGCAACTGAAAAAAGTTAAATTTCCTGATGATCAGTGATCAGTCTCAATCTGTATTTGATGGACTGACAGCCCTTTCTAATTATTAATGTTGCTGGCTGCTTTAGTGGTGCCCTCATGTGGGTCAGGGTCGGAGGTCATGGGAAGGGGAATGCTGGAGATCGGGTGGTAGTGGAGGGTTAGCACGGTAGCACTGTGGGTAGCACCTTTGCTTCACAGTTCCAGGGCCCCAGGCTCGATTACCAGCTTGGGTCGCTGTCTGTGCGGAGTCTGCACGCTCTCCCCGTGTCTACATGGGTTTCCCTGGGTGCTCCGGTTTCCTTCCACAGTCCAAAGGTGTGCAGGTTAGGGCGATTGGCCATGCAAATTGTCCTTAGTGTCCAAAAAGGTTTGGTGGCTTTACTGGGTTATGGGGATAGGGTGGAAGTGTGGGCTTAGGTAGGGTGGTCTTTCCAAGGGCTGGTGCTGACCCGATTGGCCAAATGGCCTCCTTCTGCACTGTAGATTCTGTGATTCTATGATGAAGCCAGGATGAAGTTAAGTGGCTACGGTAGTGGATGGGATTTGGGTGGTGAGGGACATTAGATGTTGGGGCTGCTGGAAGTCAAAGATCAGTGAGGGGGAGGGGGGGGTAAGAGTTGGAGGTCAAGAGGAAGTTGGAGGTCGGGGAAGTCATAGATCGTTGGGGAGTTGGAAGTTGGATGAATGAGGGTGAGGGATGTCTGGGGTGGGATGGGGTGGGGTTAGATCAGCTCTGTGGGTCAGGTGGGGAGTCGGAGGTCATGGAAAGGGGGAGGCTGGAGAATGGGTGGTTGGAGGGGTTGGAGATTGGGGGTTAGGGTTGGAGGTTGGACAGGTCAGAGGGTCAGAGGTCTTAGGGGGTCAGAGTTCGGGAACTGAGGGCAGCAGGAGGTAGGGGTTGTGGGGGCAGTCAGAGGTCGAGCTGTTGTGGGTGTTGATAGTTGGGGAGTCAGAGGTCAGGGGTGCAGTGGTTGAATCAGCTCCACAGGTCAGGGGTGGGTTGGGCTGGGTAGGGTTGGGACACTGGTTTGGAGTTGGGTTGGGTCTGTGGATAAGGGAAGTCAAGTCGGGTTTGGTCATGGGCTGGGCCGGGGTTGGGGGTGGGGGGGATGGGTGGGGAATGAGGTGATCTGGTCAGCTCGGGTTGGGAGTGGGTCGGGTCAGGTCAGGTTTGCGATTCAGCTCGGAGAGATCGGGTCTTGTCTACAGACCAGGTCCACACACTGAGGGTGTCATGCTGGGTCCGTGGGAGGAGGAATCTTTTGGACCATGCGAGTGGGGTGGGGAGATATTGTCAGTGGTGGAGGGGGGGAGGATGCTCCGGTGGGTTAGGGGGTGGGCAGGTAGTCCCTTGGGGCAGCTGATATGGGGCTTTACAATAGTTGCCCAGAATTTAGATGAGGTTTTAATTCTTCCGTTTTCTGAGTAACTATCGGTGTAACCCTGGCAGAACCATCCAAAGTTTGTTATTTAAATTTACAGATGGTTCACAGCCCAGAGGATGCACTTCTTAAATATCATCTTAACATCAATTCTCAAATAATCTCAAGATTCCCTGCAACAAGATATATATACAAATAGAACAAAATGTAGAAATTCCATTTAAAATGTGCCAACAAATTGTGTTTACAACATACAAACAATTACTGCTAGTAGCAAGAAATAAACACTATATAGAGAATTCGCGCAAACTTTAGTAGATGTGCCTGAAATAAAGAATAGACTAAGAATTGTTGTTGTCAATAACAGCATAACCAGCAGCAAATGGGCAGCACAGCTTGGTGATGTTGAGAATGGGATTTTCACAAGTTTGACACCCATTTTCATAGGATGGAAAAGAAAATCGACCCCAGAGCAAAGCAGGCTGCCCTTTCGAGATGCTCATTTTATACATTTTGATCAATTTAATGCCTCTATGCAATTTAATAGTTATGCTCGTTGTTGCTGTCATGGTTGTATCTTAAGAGGGTGATGCACAAGGTGCCAGGTTTCATGCATTGCACTTGCAATGTGGATCTCTGAACAAAATGAATCATGTGTTGCAGCTGAGCATGTTGGGACTCTGGAAAGAATTACTGTTTCATTGAGTGTTCGCTGACAGAAATTTCACCGCAATGGAGACTCCATTTAATGTTACCCTGGCACTTAATGTAGCTGAAGAAGATAAGTGAACCGAAAGGCTGCCTGAAAAATTAGGTCGCTCCAAAAATGTCAAGATATAACACTACACCACCTATCACATCCACTAGCCCAAGGACAACTATTTGGCAATGCTTAAGGAGTACTGTCTATGAATACGAGGTTTAAACAGTAATGCAGTTACATCAAGCTGTACTCCCTAATTCATAAGACACATAAACGACGATGGACATACAAAATTGCAGCTCAGAATCATCTTTAGATATTGCTAATGTAACCACAACCCATATTTGTATGTCTCTATGCTAACATAAAAGGTATCAGAAATATCAGACATTTTACAGTCCATAAATGTAATTAAGAATGAACTAATGCTTCATCTTCCTTCTTGCCTGACAGCAATCACACCATGACATGTGCCCAAATCCACCAGCTGCTGATTTTCGAAGAGTGCAGAGGCGATTGATAACACCCCTATTCCCTTCCATTACGAACTAAAAGGGCTTTTACTCCATTAATGCACGTCCAGTCTGTAACCATCATGATCGCATCCTGCAGGCTTCTGTGTTAATGCACTGTATTTCCTGAGCCTCTGCTCCTCGTGATATTTTTTTGAGGGCTGCCTTTAGGTTTTCAGGGGCTCATTTTTCATTATCAATATCTGGAACTGGTATGTGCAAAATGGTTGCATGTTTGTCTCTAACACAGTCACTGCACTTCAATTGTGTGAAATGCTTTGAGATGTTAATGAAAAACTTCCTTTACTCATACTGTAGCTCTTGAACTTATACAGCCTTAAGTAGAGTTTTCACATTCATTTGCAAGGAATTTGTTACTTCAGTAACTTCATGGCCTGAATTTTACGTTCCAAGATTGGGCGTGAACCCATTCCTAAGTGCATGTAAAATTGTGCAAAATGGCATCAGGCATGAGTGCTGATGTAATTGTGTATGTGTGCAATGATGAGGTAGGTGGGCATGTGTGGGAGTCAGAGGCACGCTCACCGGTAATTAAAGGGCCAATTAAGACCATTAAAAAACCTATTGGCCAAGATTTCATGTAATCTGTGTAATTTTGCACTCATTGCATGAGCAAAAAGGACAGATGAGTAGAATGTCTTTTAAATCAAATTGTCTTGCAAGGGCAGGGTAACAGGCCTCTGGAGTACAAATACTCTAAATTAATTTGTGACGTTGCTGCTGTCGTACCTCTGTTTTGCAAGATTTCCTTTTGATTGCACTAGCTTTCTAAGCTGGTTCACCACAAAATCAGTGTTGTGTTATGTACACTGGGATAACACAGGCTGCAACTCGATGCAGCTTTGACCAAAAGATACTCCAGACTTTGAAGTGAGTTCAATGTGATTTATTGAACCATTAACACAGTTCTTTATGAGTTTGACTCTCCTGCTAATCTTGCTATAGTAACTCAGTCTAACTAAGCAGTCTGCTCTAAGCCACGTGGTGGGTGTGATGCTTCTGATCTGCCCCTGTCCTACTCTCTAAGTCTCACCTCTGGAAAGAGACAGAGCATGGGTGCCCTGTCCTTATATATGGGTTGTGTAATGCCCCCTTGTGGTAGTGTCACCTCTGGGTGTCTTGATTGCCCATTGGTCGTGTAATAATCCACAGGAGGCAGGAGTTCCGTCACCACACCAATATTTATTTACAATAACGATATTACAGGAGCAGCTACAAACAGTGCTGCTAGCAGTCCAGTCAACTTAAGACTCTTCACAAAGCCTACACAGGTGATTATATGGGCCCCCTCAATGAGCTATCATTGAGGGAGCTCATACTCCAATTGGCCAACCAATAAAGCCAATTGGAGTTCATTACACCCCTCCCCCCCAAGGTCCGAGGAATTCCTGCCAGCTGGCATTCCTCTGAGCTTCTTCCTGCTCCTCATGTCTGGGTCTGTCATCTCTGTGTCGTCCGCAGGGTCGTTCTCCGAAGTGGGCAGGGTGTACCTTATAGGTGCCCGTCTTTTCCTTGACGACCTCCTTGGAAGTTGTTCTTCCTCCTCCTCGGTGAGAGGTGTCGCGGCGGCCTCGTCGAGTGTGTCCATCTCCGACTCTGATGACTGGATGACGGGGTCTGGAGAAATTGCTCGGGGCTGGGGTGTGGGTATCCTTTCCGTCTGGGCTATCCCAGCTTGAGGCGGTCCTGCTTCGCCTGCCTCCAGGTGTGGTTCCGCTGCCCTTATTTGATCTAGGTGTTTCTTCAGCACCTTACCTCCTATTGAAACCTCATGGGATATGGGCCCTGTTTGGGACTCTACTGTGCCTTTGACCCACGTTGGTCCATTCCCATAATTCTTGACCCAAACCGGTGCCCCCACCTGGAAATGCCTCTGCTGCCGACTATTATCATGCCCCCTGCGTTGGGCCTCCTGTTGTTTCTCCACTTTCCCCGTTAAATTTGGGAAAGGGAGACTCAGCCTCGTTCGCAGCCGCCTTCCCATTAAGAGTTCAGCTGGCGGTATGCCCGTTGTGGAATGCGGTGTGGTCCTGTAATCAAACAGCCAGCAGGAGAGCTTTGTGTCCATTGACGCTGCCGGCTGCTTCTTGAGTCCCGCTTTAAGTGTCTGGACCGCTCTCTCTGCCAGGCCGTTGGTCGCTGGATGGTAAGGGGCCATTTTGATGTGACGGACTCCGTTTTCCTTCAGGAATTTTCCAAATTCCCCACTTGTGAATGTTGTTCCGTTGTCCGACACCAATACCTCCGGAAGTCCATGTGTTGCAAACGAGGCCCTGAGTTTTTTAATTGTCGATGCTGTGCTTGCTGTGTTTACCCGGTGGACGTCCAACCATTTGGAGTGGGCAGCGAGGTCCAGGCACCCACTATCCTCTGTGTAAAAAACTTGCCTCGTACATCTCCTCTAAACCTTGCCCCTCGCACCTTAAACCTATGCCCCCTAGTAATTGACCCCTCTACCCTGACTATCCACTCTGTCTATGCCCCTCATAATTTTGTAGACCTCTATCAGGTCGCCCCTCAACCTCCGTCGTTCCAGTGAGAACAAACCGAGTTTATTCAACCGCTCCTCATAGCTAATGCCCTCTATACCAGGCAACATCCTGGTAAATCCCTTCTGCACCCTCTCGAAAGCCTCCATATCGTTCTGGTAGTGTGGCGACCAGAATTGAACACTATACTCCAAGTGTGGCCTAACTAAGGTTCTATACAGCTGCAACATGACTTGCCAATTCTTATACTCAATGCCCCGGCCAATGAAGGCAAGCATGCCGTATGCCTTCTTGACTACGTTCTCCACCTGTGTTGCCCCTTTCAGTGAATACTGATGCAAAGAATCAGTAGAAAGTCCGGGGAGATTCTCCGTTTTTAAGGGGGCGTGCAGGCCCCCGAAGTGCTCCACGCAGCTCGGTCTGCCGATACGGGGCCCTGCAGTTCCAGCCTGCGGCGCGGCCCCGTGCGACATGGTGGACCCACACAGTGGACGACACAGAAGAAGTAGGCCCCTCCCAAGATCGTGTGCGCCCGCCGATCGGTGGTCCCCGATCGCGGGCCTGGCCGTTGTGAAGAGCCCCACCCCCGGTGATGGATCCCCCTGCCCCCACCAGGACGGGCACTGCAGCCATGACTCCGAACTCCCGCCGGGTGGAACCATATGTGAACCACGCCGGCGGGAACTCGGCCGGCCATCCACGGAGAATTGCCGCGCGGGCCTCTTTCAACGGCCCCCGACCGGTTGGTGCTGCATTGACCAGTCGCCGGAGAATCGCGGGTAGGCGTCGCAGGTCTGACGCCCCATTCTCTGCCCCCCGCACCGTGCGCGATTGCGGCGCGGAGGCTCGGAAAATCCCGGTCCCGTTCTTGAGGCGGTTGGTACGTGACCTCAAACTTTTGTATCTTTTTCCTGATGAAGAAGGTGGAAGAGAGTATGTCCAGCGTGTGTGGGGTCCTTAATTATGCTGGTTGCCTTTGCGAGGCAGCGGGAATTATAGACAATGGGTGGGAGGCAGGAAGGTTCCCAGAGGACTGGAAAGTGGCTAATGTAACACCGCTGATTAAGAAGGGAGGGAAGCACAAGACAGGGAATTGTAGGCCGGTCAGTCATAGGTAAGATTTTAGAGTTCATTATTAAAGATGAAATCGCGGAGTACTTGGATGCGCATGATAAAATAGGACTGAGTCAGATCGGCTTTGTCAAGGGGAGATTGTGGTGAATCACATTCCTCGTAATTCACACTGTTGTTATATGGTATGTGTGGTGTCTATGTAAGCTCGGTATACGAGCAGTTGCGCGGTTCTGCCCATAGGGGGAGATGAGGAGTTTGTACTGGGCTCCACCCTTGGCTCCGCCCATGGTTCTGCCCATGGCTCCTCCCACAACTGGAAGTATAAAGATCTGCGGTTGTGAGCCTGCTGCCAGTTCATCTCGTCGCAGGCAGGCTCTAGTGTAAGACTATTAAAACCACTGTTCACTTCCAACCACGTGTCTTGTGAATTGATGGTCACATCAGAGGTCATGTCTGACAAATCTGGTAGAGGTCTTTCAGGAAGTAACAAGGATGTTAGACAAAGGAGAACCACTGGACGTGATTTATTTAGATTTCCAGAAGGCCTTTGACAAGGTTCTGCATAGGAGACAGTTGAATAAGTTAAAAGCCCCTGGTGTTCAGGGTAAAATCCTGGCATGGATAGTGGACTGTCTCACTGGCAGAAGGCAGAGAGTGGGGATAAAGGGGTCTTTTTCAAGATGGCAGCCGGTGGCTAGTGATGTGCCTCAGGGGTCGGTGCTGGGGTTACAACTTTTCACAATATACATTAATGATCTGGAAGAAGGAACTGAAGGCACTGTTGCTGAGTCTGCAGATGATAAAAGATCTATAGAGGGACAGGTAGTATTGAGGAAGCAGACAAGCTGCAGAAGGACTTGGACAGGCTAGGAGAGTGGGCAAAGAAGTGGCAGATGGAATACAATGTGGGAAAAGTGTGAGATTATGCAATTTGGAAGGAGAAAAGGAGGCATAGACTATTTTCTAAATGGGGAGATGCTTAGGAAATCAAAAGCACAAAGGGACTTGGGAGTCCTTGTTCACAACTCTCTTAAGGTTAACGTGCATGTTCAGTCGGCAGTTAGGAAGGCAAATGCAATGTTAGCATTCATGTCGAGAGGGCTAGAATATAAGACCAGGGATGTATTCCCGAGGTTTTATAAGGCTCTGGTCAGACCCCATTTGGGGTATTGTGAGCAATTTTATGCTCTGAATCCCACCCATGATTAGTAATTTGCAAATCTGCATATAAGAGCGAGACAGCTAATCTCATTCTGATATGCCCTCAACTAATCTACCGAGGCCCTGGGATCTAACCCTTTCACCTCGGAGACCTCGGATGACTGCTGTTCAGTGCTGGTCCCCACAAACAGGATCCAGACGGAATGGAACCTCGGGGGGTCTCTTGGGGATCGGAGGCCCCCTGGTGGAGCAGGGTAGCACCCTGGCAGTGCCGCCTGGGTGCCAGTGTGGTACTGCCAAGGTGCCCAGGTGACACTGGCAGGGGCACTGCCAGGGTGGCAGGCTGGCATTTTTCCCAAGGCGGGGATTGGACCCTGGGGTATCCTGCCCGTGTGAGATGGGGTGTGGGAGGTCCTGAGAATTCCTTATAGATGAGTTGGTGTTTTGGGGTGGCTCGGAGGTTGTGTCGGGGGTTCGGGAGAATGGGATACCATTTGAAAATAGTGTCCCGATCTCTTGCGGCATTGAGGAGTTCCGGCGAGCGGAGCTCCTGAGTGCAGGAATTGGGACTCAGTGTGGCCTCATTGGGGCATTCCTTGCTGAGGACATAGATTTCAATAGAGTCCCGATAAATAGCGTGGTCTTTCTCGGCGCTGCGAGCACCGGGAAGCACCCAGCTAAATGCGCTCATCTCAGGACCATGTTGCAATTTGGTCAGATCGCGCCACAAATGTGGGTTCCTGTCTGGAATCTCACAGACCTTGGTGCACAGGTGCGTCCGCGCCATCACGGAGGCCCAATATGCCCAGGCAGCTCAAAACATCCACTTCAATTTGGACCGAGCCCACCAGGATACCCCAGCAGCGGGGTTAGCCATTATCGATGGGCTGCTCTGGCTCCAGGGGGTGATCGACGGGATGCATGTCCCCCTACGAGCACTTGCAGATGTCAGGCCGCTCTACACAAACCAAAAGGGGTTCCACTTGATCATTGTGCAGTAATATCTGACCATCAGCTGCGCATCATACACGTCTGTGCTCGATACCCGGGCAGTGTGCACGATGCCTTCAACCTGGGACACTCGACGATTCCTGAGAGACGTCCACCCCCTCCCAGCTGAGGGGTGCTGGGTGATGGGTTATCCACTGCGGTAGTGGCTAATGGCACCGATTCGGAGGCCACAGAACGACACAGACACCTGCTGCAAGGACGCCCATACAACAACCAGGAGTATAATCGAGCAGTGCTTTGACCTCTTGAAGATGCGGTTCAAGTGCCTGGACCGCTCTGGAGGGGCTCTCCAGTATGATGCTGAGAGGGTTGCCTGCATCATGGCGGCCTGCTGCATTCTCCAGAACATTGTGCAGTTGAGGGGCGATATGCTCGAGTAGGAGGAGGAACATCAGGCCTTGCCCAATGAGGAGGATGGGGAGGCACGGAAGGCCGCATGACGTGTGCGCCAGAGCCAACATGCACGGGACGCTCTGATCACCTCCAGTTTCATCAACCAGCGGGGAAGGACTGGCCAGGGGCATGGACACCGCATCCCACTCCCACAACCCCTCACTCCTCCCACGGCCACTCCCCCAACCAGCAACTACCTCTGTGATACATACCTACCACACTATGGGGTGTGGGCCAAGGATTGGCAGTAACAGCGGGTATGGTCCATGGGATTGAGGATGTTGACAACCTGCTCTGCGATGAGCTCTGGTGCTCCACATCATTTGACAACGTCTGGCTCCTGCCCACGGTAGCACTTTTCACTGTTCACCTGGGTGATTTTTTTCATGCGAGCTGGCCACTCCATCACACGGTCCCAACGGATCCCTGGGTAAATGGTGGTGGGGACGGTCAGGGGAAGGGTGGGGAGCATGGGCCACTGACAATGTCTGCCCATTCCCTCCCTGCATCCTCTCTCCGGCCAGACCAGACCAGCCCACCCCTCACACCCATCTGACAGAGCACAGAGGCAGGTTACAACAGTGGTAACAGGTGTTTAATGTGCAGAAATATATACGTAAACGTGCCCTAGCCCCGATAACTAAATTGTGCCCTGCACACGTGCCAACTTAACTAGTGTCTAAATTTCTGACCGTACGGGCCCGAATGCTATGTCTATGCCCGATTGCTGCTCAGGTGTCTTGGGTGGCGTGGTACCACCCTGTTCCGCATGCTGCCCACCAGATGCACCAAGGACAGGATAGGGAGAGTCCAAGGTGCTGCGGTGTTCTGGCACCTGCCCTGCGAGAGTCACTGGCACGGGCCCCATCACCTCCTTCTCCCTCGGTGCTCTCTGGGCTACTCCATGGGACGAGATGTGAGTGGAGCTAAACCCTGAGGCTCCCCTGTCACCTGCCGGCCCTCTCTGGTCTCTGCCAGGGTCCACACACTCGCGGCCATGGAGCACCGGGAGTGGACCATCTCTATCTGGGACTGCACCACATCACCCATTGACTGTGCCACCACCTTCTGGGTTTGTGTCACATCAGCCCGTGACTACGCCATTTCCCTCTGGGACTGGGCCACCTCCCCGTCTCTGCACCACATAGCCAGTGCTTGGTCAATGCCGCCGATGTTCCCAGCCATGGCCTGCTGTGACTGGGCCACGCTCAGAAGTGCCGCTGCGATGTTCAGGTGGCTCTGGCACATGGTTGCCTGTGTGGCGGCAACCCTGTCCTGGGCCTTGGTCACCACCTGCACAGAATGCCCCAGGCCTTGGACATGCTGATTCATAGCCAAAACCGTCGCTCCCTCAATGCCTCCACCGCGGACGCCACCCGTGCGGTGTTAGCCTGGGCACCACCTCCTATTGCTGCACATGGTTGAACTCCTCCAACTGCACTTGCAGGTGCTGGATGCTCGCTGACAACCCCTCATGTAGTCCCTGGCTCTTCGACTGCATCTTCATCATAGATGAGACTGTCTGCTCCAGATGCCCGAAACCCATCTGGATGGCAGTTAACTGGGGTCGGTCTGCCCTCTGACCGTCTGCCCCCTCGAGAGTTCCTACCTCCACCTGCTGTACTGGATCAGCTGTCTAGTGAGCACCAGATAGTGTCCCAGGAGCCTCGTCACAAAAGTGCCCAACCGAGGTGAGTGTCTCTGGGATGGTGGAACTTCCCAGGAATCCCAGGGACTCCAGCACAGGGAATCCAGCACAGTGGGACTTCCAAGGACTCCTGATATGCATCTTGGGTTGTATGTCTGGCCTCTGATGATCTGAAGACCAGAAGGTCGAGGCCAATATGAATTTGAGGCATTTCATGGTTTAGAAACATTGGACTGACCTAAAATTGAGTTAATGTTCTGACCGAACACAGGCTGTGGAGCTGGAATATGGAATTCCCTGCTTTGTGGTTATGCAATGAAGATGTCTATCCATTCCCCTGATGTCATCAATTACATGTAAGGAAATACAGAAGCCAGACAGGAAGATTTATCACTGTTATTCAGTAAGTGAGAAAAAATACATAATTCACCTAGATGATAGATGTATCTCCAGGGCTCAGCTTCTAGCAACACTCAACACTGTAGGTAGCATCTGTGGAGCGAGAGAGAGAAAGGTAGAGTTAGTATTCAGGTCGATGGCCTTGCTTTGAAGGGCTCTGACTGAGATCAGCAATCTAAAGAAAGAAAGACTTTTACCTTTTGCAACCTGTAATGTCCCAAACTGCTTTACAATTAATGAAGTACTTTTGAACTTTGGAATTAGTGAAGTACTTTTGAACTCATGCAATGTTGGAATGTTAATGGCACCTTTCTGTCTCCTCAGGTCCTGCTGACTTTATGAGTGTTTCCATATTTCCTCTTATAAATTCGGATTTCCAGCATCATCAATATTTTGCTGTTTTGGGGAGTTGGGAAAGTGGGTTCTTTGATTCCATCAGATCTACATTCTATTGCATTGCCCAGCTTTCCTCTGTGGCTGTGTGGATGGGGGTGGGGGTGGCGTAGGACAGGTTATCAAAGACACTGTGGTGATATGATCTGCATACTCGTCTGCCATTGGGCCAGAACGTCGGCTTACCATTGGCCCTGGTCGGTCATGTGCCTCTCGACCGATTGGCAGAGAGGCTGAGTTAACCACGCCTCTATTAACGAGGTATAAATGGTCAGACGACTGACGATCGTCCCTTTCCATTGTAGACGATCGCAGAGCTGTGTTCTAGTCAATTAAAGCCAGACTTTGGTAAATCACTCGTCTCGCATACAATTGATGGTACATCAGACACACTGTAACTTGAACCAGAAAATGAAGAAATGGCTGCAAACAGGCTTCACGGCGCAGCTCTGTAACCTTTTGCGTTTATTTATGAACACAGTTTCTGACTGGTCTGGATTTAAGTGTGTCACAGTCAGCAAATTCCTATTTCACTGTAGTGGGAAGGAGTGGCTGTTCTTCACTTCTATTTAATTTCAATAATCCTGTTTCGCTGCTGAGAAATCCAAGTGTTATTTGTCCATCTGACAGAGCTGAGGAGAGTCTGAGATGGCTCACCTCGGTTTCCAGTTAACCATCAGTGCAAGGGGCTTATCTTTCATTCTGGCTGCAATAGTTCTCAGATGAGTTTACACATAAGGTCACATTTCAGTTCTTGATTATTGTGGACGTTTATGTGGAAGTGGTCCTTTGCACTACGCATGAGAAAGGTGTGTGGAGTGCAGACAATACATGACCTGAGGTCGCTCAGAGGTTTGTTTGGTCAATTAATTTTGTAGATCATTGTTCAGGTTCGCCCAGCAGCATCCACCATTTTAAGATTACTTTGTGTCTGTAACTACGTATGATTTTTTTTGTGCGGTAACGGGGGTTTTGCATGGCATTGCTCACAGTAAGTCAGATGTTTTGTGTGGACAGTAGTCATGTATAATTCACTGCTCACTCAAATATTCTGAAAAGTTGGAGCAATGTCCCCTTAAGGCCCCAAAGCCCAGTATTTTTGTGAAGCAAACAAAGGTTCCGTGATTGCTCAGAGTTGAAGGCCTGGATTTTCCTGGCAGCTTGGTAAAATGCCGTTTGGAATTTGATAAATGTAGAATACTTGAGAGAAACCAGTGACTTTGGACCTATGGTTCTCAGAACCTTCCACCAATGTGTTTCACTGGATCTCTGGATCTGTGGCAGACAAATAGATAGAGACTGATTGCCATGATTGTGAATAACTCCATATTTGTTGAATCATGCGATTAGCAGATTAGCAATTCCTTTGTTCTCATTCACTTTCTCTCTATGATTGCTGCAGTCAGTTTTCCTCCCTCCTGCCTGGTTTCTCCAGCCTTCTGTTCGTCCAGTTTACTATTTAATTTTCAGTGATGTCACAGGGTTTTCTCTGAACGTCAACCTTCCTGTCCACTTTGCAGATACTGTCCGATTGCCGGGGATTTCTACTATTTTTGTTTCAGAGTTTAACCTTTTATTTATAGAGTATGTTAATATTCTTTATGTAGGTATTTAACATTGTGCTCTGAAATTACATTTTGAGCTCAGCTGTACCAATAAGCTTAAAAACTCAATAACTGCTAGTGAATTATAGATGTCTGTCAGTTGAGTTTATTTTTGGTCAGTACATACTTAAGTGGTAGAGTCCAAAATACATTCAAGACAAAACATGGGGCTGGATTCTCCGCAGCCCTGCGCCGAGGTCGCGTTTGGTGCTTGGGCGGAGAATTGAAATTCCGACCGAATCAGGCCCGGAGAATCACGCGTCTGAAAATTAGGCCACGTGGCTGGGGGAGCCATTGCCAGAGACACTCCCAGAGATACTCCGCTCCCGACCGGCCGAGTTCCTGCCAGCGTGGAACTAATGTGGTATGGTCAGTCGGGACTCTCGCATGGCGGCTGTGGACTTGGACCGCGGCCGCTCTGGTGGGGGGGGAGGATCGAGCACTGGGGGGGGCCCTTATAGGCAGCCGGGGCAGCGATCGGGGCAGTCCGAAGCAGCGGCACGTGGCCGTTCAGGGTGGCCTAGTTTTTTCATGTTGGTCTGAGTCCGCCATGACGCTCCGCGCAGCCGCTGGGGGCCGCCGCCGTGCGCATGCACAGATTCTGAACTGGAAGTGCGGGGGCCCATATCCACAGGCAAAGCTGCGTGAAGCTCTGCGGGTCTCTGCTAGCCCCCATCAGGTCACTGATTCAGCTCATCTTTTTATAGGAATCTCCAGAGTGAAACGCCAGCGTTTTTACGCCAGCCTGGGGACATAGTCCCATTTTGGGAGAATCCAGCCCATGATGATGTCAGACCTCCAGAATTTGCAAATCTCCCAAAACAGCAGCTTTTTTTTAACACATTGATGAGACCATCAATTCACGAGACACGTGCTTTAAGATATGAACAGTGGTTTTAATCTACTTACAACAGAGCCAGCCTGTAACACGATGAACCCTGGATGAACTGGTCGGCTGGCTCTGGGCATCGATCTTTATACAGTAGTCCAGGGGGAGGAGCTGTGGGCGGAGCCACGGGTGGAGCCCTGTACAAACTCCTCTGCATTCCCAGTGCTACTCCCCCTAGTGGTCGGGCAACGCAACTGCACTTACAATAATATGGTATCACATATATTAGTGTGAATTATATTCACCACATTCACCCCCTACAAAAACAATCAAGTCCGGCGGGGGTGGTGGTTCACAAATTGAGTCTGTCTGGTGGTCGAGTCGTCCGCTGCGATCTGCGGAGCACCAGGGTTGCAGCCTCTTGTGGTGGCTGAATGGGTGTTGTGGGTTGGGGTACGATGGCAGACTCCGGGGGCGATTGCGTCCGAGCTCCATACCCGTCTGGTTCGACTGGGGACTGGGGGCGCTGGGAGCTAGCCGGTGTGGGTGCGCAAAACAATTGTAGCGAGCTAGTGGGCTCAGGAGCATGAGGGGGCGGCTGGGTGGAGTGTAGAGTGAGGGGTACCTCTGGGTGCTGGATCCTGCGGGTGCTAGGTCCCGGAGGGATATGGTGTCTATGAAAGCGTACTGGGGGTTTGAGTGAAGCAGGCGCACCTTCTCTACAAGGGGGTCAGTTTTGTGCGCCCAGACGTGCTTCCTGAGGAGTACAGGGCCCGGTGTCTTCAGCCATGCCGGGAGTGAGACCCCCGTGGTAGTGTCCCTGGAGAAACTAAAGAGCCGCTCGTGAGGGGTCTGGTTGGTCGCGGTGCGTAAGAGGGACCTAATAGCGTGGGGCGCATCTGGGAGGACATCCTGCCAATGGGAAACTGGGAGATTCCTGGACCGGAGGGTCAGTAGGACGGTCTTCCAGACCGTCGCATTCTCCCTCTCCACCTGCCCGTTCCCCCTGGGGTTGTAGCTGGTAGTCCTGCTCGAGGCGATGCCCTTGTCGAGCAGGTACTGACACAGCTCGTTGCTCATGAAGGATGAACCCCGGTGGCTGTGTACGTAGCTGGGGAAACCAAACAGGGTGAAGATACTATGCAGGGCCCTAATGACTGTGTGGGAGGTCATATCGGGGCACGGGATAGCAAAGGGGCAGCGGGAGAACTCGTCTATAACGTTTAGGAAGTAAACGTTCCTGTTAGTTGAGGGGAGTGGCCCTTTGAAATCGATCGCGAGGCGTTCAAAAGGCCTAGAAGCCTTGACCAGGTGGGCCCTGTCTGGTCTATAGAAGTGCGGTTTGCACTCCGCACAGATCGGGCAGTCTCTGGTGACAGCTTTTACCTCCTCAGTGGAGAAAGGCAGATTTCAGGCTTTGATGTAATGGGCGAGCCGGGTGACCCCTGGGTGGCAGAGGTCGTTGTGGATTACTTTTAGGTGGTCGCTCTGTGCGCTGGCGCACGTCCCGTGGGATAGGGCGTCTGGGAGCTCGTTGAGCTTCCCTGGTTGATACTTAATATCGTAGCTATAGGTGGAGAGTTCGATCTCCACCGCAGAATTTTATCATTTCTAATTTTGCCCCTTTGCAAGTTGTCAAACATGAAGGCAACCGATCTTTGGTCGGTGATGAGTGTGAACCTCCTACCTGCGAGGTAGTGCCTCCAGTGACGAATAGCCTCCACAACGGCTTGTACTTCCTTTTCGACTGCCGAGTGTCGGAGTTCCGAAGCCGAGGGGGTTCGGGAGAAGAATGCGACTGGTCTCCCTGCCTGATTTAATGTGGCTGCAAGAGCTACCTCTGAGGTGTCGCTCTCTACCTGGAATGGGGTGGATTCATCCACCGCCCGCATGGCCGCTTTGGCAATGTCCTCCTTGATGCTGGTTGAAGGCCTGGCGCGCCTCAGCTGACAGGGGAAGTAGTGTGGCCTTAAAGAGTGGGCGGGCTTTGTCCGCATATTGAGGGACCCACTGGGCGTAGTAGGAAAAGAATCCCAAGCACCGTTTGAGGGCCTTGGGACAATGAGGGAGAGGGAGTTCTAAGAGGGGGCGCATACGGTCCGGGTTGGGGCCCAGGTCTCCGTTTTCCACGACATAGCCGAGGATGGCTAGTCTGGTTGTGCGGAAAACGCATTTCTCCTTGTTATAGGTTAGATTTAGTTTCTGAGCCGTTTGGAGAAAACGGTAGAGGTTGGCGTCGTGGTCCTGCTGGTCATAATGATGGTAATGTTATCCAAGTACGGGAATGTGGCCCGCAGCCCGCCATTCGGTCCATTGCTCGTTGGAACACCGAAACCCCATTTGTGACGCCGAAGGGAACCCAGAGGAAATGGAAGAGGCGGCCATCGGCCTCGAATGCCGTGTAGTGGCGGCCCTCCGGGCGGATTGGGAGCTGGTGGTATGCTTCAGATCCACCGTGGAAAAAATCCGATACTGGGCGATCTGGTTTACCATGTCTGCAATCCTGGGGAGGGTGTACGCGTCGAGGATCGTAAACCTATTAATGGTCTGACTATAGTCTATAACCATATGGAATTTTTCCCGGTCTTGACAACCACCACCTGAGCTCTCCAGGGGCTGTTGCTGGCCTCTATGATCCCCTCACTGAGGAGCCTTCGGACCTCCGATCGGATGAACACCCTATTCTGCAGGCTGTACCGCCTGCTGCAAGTGGCTACGGGTTTACAGTCCGGGGTGAGGTTGGCAAAGAGAGGAGGGGAGGAGATTCGCAACGTGGCTAGGCTGCAGATAGTGAGTGGGGGTAGGGGTCCGCCGAAACTGAGGGTCAGACTCTTGAGATTACACTGGAAATCAAGGCCTAATAAGAGTGTGGCGCAGAGTTCGGGCAGGACGTAGAGCTGGAACTTGGCATAGCTAGTGCCTTGGATTGTGAGCGTCGCGGCTGTGCGCCCTTGGATCTGGACAGAGTGTGAGCCCGAAGCGAGGGAGATAGTTTGCCGCGCAGGGTAAATGGGGAGCGAACAGCGTCTTACCAGATCTGGGTGTACGAAGCTCTCAGTGCTCCCGGAGGCGAAAAGGCACGGCGTGCTGTACCCATTGATTTGGACCGTTGCCATCGAGTTGCGGAGATGCTTTGGGCGTGATTGGTCCAGTGTGACTGCGCTGAGTTGCGGGTAGTCGGCGGCTCGATCAGCTGTGCTGGAGTGGCCCCGTGATGACTGCCCTCTGAGTTCGTAGTCGCGAGGTGAGTTTCAGAGTTCGAAGGGGATGGATCCCAAGATGGCCGCCACCATGAGTCGCACATGGCCAGCCGCATGGAGGAGGAATGCCAAGATGGCTGCCCCCATGAGTCGCACATGTCGGATGGGGGCGGAGTCGGCATATAGGCTGCAGCATTTTGGGGCCTGCGGGCCTGTGAATTCAGGGAACGAGTGCTTTGAGCCGTGGGAGGGTTAGAGGCTGGGGCTTTCTTCGCCAGACACACTCTGGCATAGTGTCCTTTTCACCCATAGCTGCTGCAGGTCGCATTGCGGGCTGGGCAGTGCTGCCACGAGTGCTGATTCTGGCCGCAAAAGTGGCAGGCTGGGGCAGCATTGTGGCTGGGTGGCCGCGCGGCGCAGGCCTGGGGGAGTCGCTGGTCGGGGGCCCATGACGGGGTCGTGGGGTCCGCGGGGAATGAGGCGAGGCTGCAGAAGGAGACCTCCATAGTTGTAACAAGTTCAACTGTCGCTTCAAGATTTAGGGCCCCCTTTTCCAGCAGTCGCTGGCGCACGTAATTCGATCAAAGGCCCGCAACAAAGACATCGCGTACAGCAAGTTCTTTATGTTCTGCCGCGGTTACCGCCTGGTAATTACAGTCACTAGATAAAGTTTTAGCTCTCTCAGGAATTCTGCTAGTGATTCCGTAGGCCGCTGGCGGCAAGTAGTAAACACGTGTCGTGCATAGACCTCATTAACAGGCCTCACATACATTTTGACGAGTAGCGCTAGGGCTTCAGTATAGGAGCCGGTACAGTTTAGTTGAGTAGAAATTCTGTGGCTCACCGTCGCGTGCAGTGGGCTGTGGGGGGTGGTGGGGGTGGTGGGGGGGGGGGGGGGGTGGTGGGGGGGTGGTGGGGAGGTGGGTGGTGGGGGGGTGGTGGGGGTGGGGGGGTGGGGGGGGAGGGGGGGGTGGGGGGGGGGTGCGGGGGGGGGTAGGGGGGTGGGGGGGGGGTGGGGGGGGTTGTTTGGTTACGGGTATAGGGTGGATACGTGGGTTTGAGTAGGGTGATCATTGCTCGGCACAACATCGAGGGCCGAAGTGCCTGTTCTGTGCGGTACTGTTCTATGTTCTATGTACCACATCCCCTACACTCCTACCCTCAGCTGATGAATTAGTACTCCTCTATGGAGGAAGCACTGATAGTGGCAAGTGTGCAGAATGCACCCTGGGTGGGGAACTTCAAAATCCATCTCGAAGAGTGACTTGGTAGTACCTCTACTGACCGTGTTGATTGAATCCTAAAGGACATAGCTGCTGGACTGGGTCTGCGGCAAGTTGTGAAAAAGCCAGCAAGAGGGGAAAACATGCTTGACTTATCCTCACCAATCTGCCTGTTGCAGATGCATCTCTCCATGGCAATATAAGTAGGAGTGACCACCCCATAGGCCTTGTGGGGATGAAGACCTGTTTTCACATTGAGGAGATCCTCCATCGTGTTGTGTGGGACTACCACTGTGCTAAATAGGATAGGTTTTGGATAGTTCCAGCAACTCAAAGACTGGGCATCCATGAGGCGTTGTGCACCATCATCAACAGCAGAATTGTACTCAACCACAATCTGTAACCACTTGGCCCAACATATCACCCACTTTATCATTACCACCAAGTCATGGGATCAATCTGATTAATTGACGCGTGCAGGACGGCATGCGAGGAACAGCACCAGGTATACCTAAAAATGAGGTGTCAATCTGGTAAAGTTACAATAAAGGACGACTTGTGTGCCAAACAGCATAAGCAGCAAATGGTAGATAGAGCTAAGCGATCCCGTAGATTTAATGTCTAAGATCAGGTGGTACGGTGGCACAGTGATTAGCACTGCTGCCCAACAGTGCCAGGGACCCAGGTTCAATTCTGGCCTTGGGCGAGTGTCTGTATGGAGTTTGCTCGTTCTCCCCTTTCTGTGTGGATTTCCTCTAGATGCTCCAGTTTCCTCTCAGTCCAAAGATGTTCAGGTTAGGTGGATTGACCGTGCTAAAATTACCCCCTAATGTCCAAGGATGTGTAAGTTAGGTGGGGTTACAAAGTCGCAGGAATAGGGTGGGGCAGTGGACCTAGGCAGGTGCTCTTTCAGAGGGTCGGTGCAGACTCAATGGGCCAAATGTCCTTCTTCTGCACTGTAGGGATTCTATGGTTCTAAGCTCTGCAGTCCTGCCACAACCAGTCATAACTGGTGGTGGACCATTAAAGAGCTCACCGGAGGAGGAGGCTCCACAAAATATTCCCATCCTCAATAATGGCAGAGCTTAGCACATCAGTGCAAAAGAAAAGGTTGAAACATTTGCTGCAATCTTCCGCCAGAAATGCCAGATGGATGATCCATCTTGGCCGCCCCAGGATCACAGATGCCAGTCTTCAGCCAATTTGATTCACTCAAATGATATCAAGAAATGGCAGAAGTCACTGGATACCGCAAAGGCGATGAATGTTTTGTCATTGACACATTTTATGATAAGCAGTGCTGCTCATTGATATGCTGGTGGAGAGTTACTTTCATCTGCTATCTTGTGAAGGCTCAGACTTATGCTTGTAGTTTTGTAATGCCCAACTAGTTACAGTCCTCCTCGAAGTGGCAGGGAAGCATTGTTTATTTGAGACTGTATTGGCTCCAAGGGAACATTTCTGCTGGTTGATAGACGTGGTATGCATACACTTCAGCCTGGCATATCTATATGACTTCTGGGCACTTTTGTTGGCTACCTAACAACCCTGACTCATTAATATAATTATCACTGGCAGCTAAAATGATTTCCCATTGGCTCTGGATTACACTGAACAAAGCACATTCCTTACGGGGTAGTTGATCCTTGTTGGACAAGCAGCTGAAAGCCTATCAATGCTTACTGTTTTTGCTGATTAAACGTTGACAATATTTCTGAAGCACTTTTGAGTCCTTCAGCCTTGGCTCTGCCTATCTGTGCCATAATTCACTGGTTACGTAAGCAAAATGTGTTGCTACAGAGAGCTTGCACTCCATGTTAGGCCGATCCAAAACTTTGCTTATACTAATTGCTTAGTAGTTTGTATTGGAGACTGAAAAGTAACTCAGTTGATTTCTATCACTCACCCAGCTAACTATAGAAATCTATCTTTTCCTCTCACCTGGGATTGCACTGTGCGATTAACCTGCGTCTGTTCCTTCCAATGCAGGTAGCTCGCAAATTTTGTTCTGCCTGATCATGAACAAAGGGGGACTGTCAATGCTCAGGGGGCCAGGGGGCCTTCCAGACAGAAACTGCAATGACAGTTGGAGCGGATAGCTTTGGCAGTTAGTACCAGCAGTGTAGCGCTGAGGATTTGGATGTCGTACTGCAAGACATTCAATGACATCACATGAATGATTAAGGCCAATTAATGATTCTTCAAATATCATATCATCACAACTGAACTGCTAGGTTTACATATTGCTCAATTCACCATCTCAGCTTCACTCACCCACCAACTGTCTCTATCAACCATCACTCATACCTCGCATTCATGGTTTCACCTCACGCTCAAACATTTAGCACTGCTCCATCCTCACGTCCACATCTCACAACTCACACACTGTTCAATCCTGTGAGTTACATCACCAAAACATATTGGATCAAGCTTACTGAGCAGCACGGTAGTACAACGGTTAGCACAGTTACTTCACAGCTCCAGCATCCCAGGTTCGATTCCCGGCTTGGGTCACTGTCTGTGCGGAGTCCACATGTCCTACCTGTTTCTGCGAGGGTATCCTCCGGGTGCTCCGGTTTCCTCCCACTGTCCAAAGATGTGCAGGTCAGGTGGATTGACCATGCTAAATTGCCCTTAAGTGTCCAAAAAAGGTCAAGTGGGTTACAGGGATAGGGTGGAGGCATGGGTTTAAGTGGGCTGCTCTTTCCAAGGGCTGATGCCGACTTGATGGGCCGAATGGCCTCCTGCATTGTAAATTCTATGATTATACGACATGCTCCCTTCTCTCTTGCAGGACATGATAGCCCACAAGTATAGACAGCAGCACATCAAGAGCAGTGTTTTAAACTTGTATAAAAAAATTAATAAGGCATGAAGACAGTTGGCTACAGTGGAATTAGAACATAGGTTAAAAGGTAAGACACTGGATTAGCGGCGCAGGACATTTAAAGAGACACTTCAAAATTCTTAACAAAGGGATACTCCATTGAGAAAGAAAGACTCTATGAGAAGGTTGTATCATCCATTGCTAACTAAGAAATTTAAAGATGGTATCAAATTACAGGAGACGGCATACGAACTGTGAAGATTAATGTCAGGCCAAAAGATTGGGAAGGTTTTAGAAACCAGCAAAGAATGACAAAAAGGAAGAGGGAGAATGTAGAATATGAGAATATACTAGCAAGTGTAAGCGTCCTCCTCCCTGTTTGTCTCCTGTTTATTCCCATATTTCCCATTTCTTTTATTTTGCTGCTACATTTTTGATTCCATGGATGATTTACGGACATGTCTCTTTAATTCAAGCAGAAAGAAACAGTGGCCTGTGCCTTTAATTCAAACACAAGGGACGGGATTCTCCAAAATGGAGGCAGAGTGTCTGTGCCGTCGTGAACGCCGTCGCATTTCACGACTGCGAGAAATAGGCACGGGCGCTACTGATTCTGGCCCCCACAGGGGGCCAGCACGTCGCTGGAGTGGTTCACGCCGCTCCAGCCTTCCTTCCTGGTGCCAACTGGGCGCCGTGCCAACCTGCGTATGCACAGTAGTGCCACGCCAACCCGCTCATGCGCTGATCCCCAACGCAACATGGCGTGGGAGATCAGGGGCCGGCCGTGAGACAAAATAGGGCTGGGCTGGAGAGGCCGGCCTGCTGTTCGGTGGGCCCCGATCGCGGGCCAGAGCCCATCGGAGCCCTCCCCCGGTGAAGGAGACCCCTCCCCCCCAACAGGCTGCCCCCCAACCCTGCGCGCAGAGTTCCCACTGGCTGCAGGCAGGTGTGAACGGCACCGGCAGGACTCTGTCATTTCTGCGCGGCTGCTTGGCCCATCAAGGTCAGAGAATCGGCGGCCCGGCTGCGGACAGCGGCCCGCGATACAGCGCCGTGCCAAACGCGCCGGCGCAAATGGCGCCGATTCTCCTCTCCTCGGATAATCGCCGCCTGGCGCGGGGCTCGGAGAATCCCGCCCAAGATTCCAGAAGGTTGGGTTGTTTTAGACTTGTCAGTATTGGTGATGACTCGGTTTGATTGATTTGGCTGATGGCCGATGAATTGGCCCAACCTGCTGTGCTCTGCCCAGGAACAGATGATTGGAAATTCTCCCACTGGTTCCACTTTGGTTTCTGCAGCTTGGATGAGTCGATCTATCTCACACTCTCCAAAAAGATTCAACTAATTCTCTACAGAAGGCCACTATGAGGGCTGACTCTCTCCAGCAAGTCTGGGTGTCATTCCTTTGAGACTGCAGATGTCAAACTATGAGCTGAATGCAAGTTTTGATGTGAAATAAAATGTCTGTACAGAAAGATATAAGCCTGAAGGTGAACCTTGAGCTGAAGACCCAGCTTGCTGAGAAATAATGTGACTCTACAGACTCTCCGGTAAGTACTGTATTTTCTAAGCTGCAGGGATCCTGAATTAATGACTCTGCAAGGAAGACCATTATCAGCTGTAAACTAGAGACTGATCAACCCGCGTGCTGTGAGGAAAGTGTGCTGAAGATCCACCATTTCAAGCAAAGACTTATCTTTTAACCTTCGTCCTTTTTGTTTTTACCCCATTCCACCCCTCTGTGTTTGTCCGTGTGTGTGTGTGGGGTAGAGGGTTGGACTGTTAAAGGGGATAGTAGGTATTAGTTTATTATTCAGTTGTATTTACTGCATATTACATGATAGTTCTTGGTATAAATAAACAGTAATTGTGTTCCATCTTACAAACCTGGTGAGTGTAATTATTGGGCAGTCAAGAGCTAAAGACTACAGGTATTTTTAAAGGAATTATTGGTTAATTTGCTTGTGTTGTGGCTCCAGGACGAGTGGGGTTGGAATTGACCACGCATTCGCTGGGTTTTAAAGCAGACCAAGCAGGCCAGCAGCACGGTTCGATTCCCGCACCAGCCTCCCCGGACAGGCGCCGGAATGTGGCGACTAGGGGATTTTCACAGTAACTTCATTGAAGCCTACTCGTGACAATAAGCGATTTTCATTTTCATTTCATTTAATTTGCCTCAGGTATCATAACACAAGGAACCTAAAAATGGACAGTGAGAGTTTCTACAAGTGTCTAAATAGGAAAAGAATGGACAGTGAGAGCTTCTACAAGTGTCTAAATAGGAAATAAGTAGCTAAAGTAACCATTTGCCCCTTGGAGGGTGAGACTTGGAATTAATAATGGGGAACAAATAAATGGTGGAGACTCTGAATAAATATTTTGTCATCTGCCTTCACTAAATGGTTTGCTCCGGGTGCTCCGGTTTCCTCCTACAAGTCCTGAATGGCGGGCTTGTTAGGTGAATTGGGCATTCTGAATTCTCCCTCAGAGTACCTGAACAAGCACAGTAGTTTGACAACTAGGAGATTTCCACAGTAAGTTCATTTCAGTGTTAATGGAAGCCTACTTGTGACAATAATAAAGATTATTATTATAAATACAGAAAATAAATACAGCACCAAAGCATCCCAAGAATAATAGATAATCAAGGGGCATAAGGGAGGGAGGAACATAAACACTACAACTGCAGAAAAAGTATCAGGAAAACTAATGGGATAAGTCCCCTGGATCTGATCCGCTATATCGTCGGGCCTAAAATGAAATTGCAGTACCAGGGGCTGATTTAGCACACGACTAAATCGCTGGCTTTGAAAGCAGACCAGGGCAGGCCAGCAGCATGGTTCAATTCCCGTACCAGTCTCCCCGAACAGGCGCCAGAATGTGACGACTAGGGGCTTTTCACAGTAACTTCATTTAGGGGCTGTTTAGCACAGGGCTAAATTGCTGGCTTTGAAAGAAGACCAAGCAGGCCAGCAGCACGGTTCGATTCCCGTAACAGCCTCCCCGAATAGGCGCCGGAATGTGGCGACTAGGGGCTTTTCACAGTAACTTCATTTGAAGCCTACTCGTGACAATAATCAATTTTCACTTTTCAATAGTGGATGGATTGGTTCCAATCTTTTTTGGAAAGGTTCTAGTAGATTAGAAAGCCACAAATATCACACCTCTATTCAAGACAGGAGACAGAATGCAGGAAACTATAGGATAATTGGCTGACATCTGTCATTACAAAAAAGCTGGAATCCATTATTAAGGTTGTAGTATCAGGACATGTTTAAAATCATAATACAATCAGACATGGATTTTTTGACATGGGGCAGCGCGGTAGCATAGTGGTTAGCACGATGGTTTCACAGCGCCAGTGTCCCAGGTTCGATTACTGCTTGGGTCACTGTCTGTGTGGAGTCTGCACACGTTCTCACCGTGTCTGCGTGGGTTTCCTCCGGGTGCACCGGTTTCTTCCCACAGTCCAATGATGTGCAGGTTAAGTTGATTGGCCATGCTAAATTGCCCTTAGGTTAGATGGGATTGCAGGGTTATGGGGATAGGGTGGAGGTGTGGGCTTAAGTAGAGTATTCTTTCCAAGAGCCGGCGCAGACACGATGGGCTCCTTCTGCACTGTATATTCTATAATTCTATGACTGACATATCCTGCTTGAAAAATGTATTCGAGTTTTTTGAGGATGTAACAAGCAGGATGGTTTATGGGGATAAGTAGGTGTAGTGTGTCTGGATTTCCAAAAGGCATTCTATAAGCTGCCAAGGTAAAAGCTCATAGTGTGGGAGTCATGTATTAGCTTGAATAGAAGATTGGCTAACAGGAAACAAAGAGTCAGGATAAATGTACCATTTGCAGGTTGGCAAACTATCTCCTGTGGTGCCACAGCAGCCGGTGCTGGGACCACAACTGTTTACAATCTGTATTAATAACTTGGATGCATGAACTTCTTGCATTGGGTAGGATATTCTGTCATCACTGCGGCATGTATTGTGGAGGCGGCTCGCCTTTAGCTGGTGGTGGGGTCTTCCAGTCCTACCGCTGTCAATGGGGTTTCTCATTGGTCACACCCTCTGCTGCCAGGTAACCCAAGGCAACATCGGCAGGACCGGAACGGCCCATTTGCGGGAAGGGCTGGAAAATTCCATCCATTGTAGCCAAATCTGCTGACAATACAAAGATAGGTGGAAAAGCAAGTGTGAGGAATGTAGAACATATCTGCCAAAGGATATTGATTGGTTAAGTGAATGGACAAAAAAATTTACATGGAGTAGAACATGGGAAAATGTTATCGACTTTGGTGGAAAGAATAGAAGAGCGTAATATTATTTAAGTGTGGAGAGACTGCAGAATACTGTAGTAAAGAAAGCTCTGGGTGTCATTGTACATGAGTCACAAAAGGTTAGCATGTAGGTACAATGGGTAATTTGGAAGGCAAATGGAATGTTGGCATTTATTGCAAGGAGGATGAAATATAAAGATTGGGAAGTCTTGCTACAACTGTGCAAGGTACTGGTGAGGCACATCTGGGACACTGTATACAGTTTTGGGCCCACCACTGGCAGGCATAGTCGTAGGCGGGATGGGAAAATCTGGAAACTAGTAATGGCTCTCCAAATGATCCATTCTGTCCACAGTGATGCCGCTAGTGTTGGCAGCTGAAAAATCCCACCCTTGGTCTCCTTAAGATAGGATTTTTTAGCGGAGTTGATGGCGCAGTGGTAATGTCACTGGACTCATAACCCATGCTAATGTTCTGGGGACACACAAGGGTTCAAATCACACCATGGCAGCTGGGGGAATTTAAATTCAATTAATAAAATCTGGAATTGAAAACTAGCCTTGGGTCACTGTCTATTAGGAGTCTATACGTTCCCTCCCTGTCTGTGTGGAGTCTGTACGTTCTCACCCTGTCTGTGTGGGTTTCCTCCGGGTGCTCCGGTTTCCTCCCACAAGTCTCAAAAAACGTGCTTGTTAGGTGAATTGAACATTCTAAGTTCTCCCTCCGTGTACCTGAACAGGCACCGGAGTGTGGCGACTAGGGGAGTTTCCCAGTGTTAATGTAAGCCTACTGGTGCCAATAATAAAGATTATTATTATTATTAATGGTTCACTGAGCCCTTTAGGAAAGGAAATCTGCTGCCCTTAACCTGGTCTGGTCTACATGTGACTTCAGACCCACATTAACGTGGTTGACTCCTAACTGCCCACTGAAATGGCCTAGTAAGAGCAATTAGGGATGGGCATCAAATGCTGGCCTTGTCGCTGATGCCGGTATCACAAAAGAATAAAAAAAAATGTTAATCTTGAATTTATAGTAGTTCAGAGAAGATTCACTCATTTGATTCTTAGGATGAGGGGGTTGTCTTATGAGAAAGGTTGACCAGGTTGAGCCTATACCCCTTGTAGTTTAGAAGACTGCGAGGTGATCATATTGAAACATAAGGTTCTGAGGGAGCTGGACAGATTGGATGCTGAGGGGCAGGAGTCTCTGGCCTCCCGGCCACATGATTCTTGGCAGCATGCTGTTTGCTGGTGATGGGATTCTCTGCTCCTGCCACTGTCAATGGGACTTCCTATTGAAACCACCTCACGCCACTGGGAGACCCGTGGGAGGGGGTATGCTGCCGGTGGTACCAGAGGATCCCGTTGCCACCAAATGGCCGGAGAATTCCGGCCATATGATTCCATTCATCGGGGAATCTAGACAGGGGTCACAGATTCAAAATAAGGTGTCACCCATTTAAGATGGAGATGAGAATGAATCTATTCTCTCAGGAGGTCATTAATCATAGGATTGACTACCGCAGAAAACAATGTGAGCTGGGTCATTGAATATGTTCAAGGCTGAATTAGTAAGATTTTTCAACTACAAACGAGTCAAATGTTATGGGGACAGGCAGGTAAGTGGCATTAAAGCCACCATCAGACCAGTTATGATCTAATTTAATGGTGCAACAGGCTCGATGAATCAAATGATCTACTCCTGCTCCTATTTCTTATGTTCGTATGTTCAGGGGACAGGCACAGTTGGATGCCATTACCTCAATGGAGGGGACAGTGTTTGCTATCATTGGCGCTGCCATGTCTGAGGCCGTAGCAAGCAACAGGGCTGAGAGTATTGAAGATGTTGGTATGCTTATACTTAATCCTCCTTCTCACATCCCACTTCACTCTTATCCCACAATCACTTCTGATTTACAGGCTGCAGATGGTGCATGCAGACACCTCTTACTTTCCCTCCTTCTTTCACCACAATCCTATCCTTCTTCCTTTCGCCTTTCAGTTGCACTAGGAATGCAATCTAGCCAGGCAGAGCTGCAAGAAATGGAAAAAGAAGAAAAACTGATGATGAAGCACCATTACCTGCTCTCAATTTCACAGCCACCAGCTCAGTTACTGACACTGCGTATTTTAGAGGGTAGCTTACGGTGAGACCTCAGGTACGAGTGGCCTGGGGGCAGGGGATGGGCAGGAGGATAGCATAGGTTGCAGTCTGCCATAGTGTGAGGTTGCATATGAATTCTGCTGTAGAGTAGTCAGATGAGGACCTTAATGTGGCAGTACAGGAAAAAGGCTGATGCGTATGTTCACAGAAGCACTTGGCCAGAAGGTCTGTTCTAACCATCAAAGGGCATGGAGGAAGCCAGCATCAAACTTCAACAAAATTTGCACAGAGCTTGGAGCCCACCCTTTCTGACATGCAAGGTATGGCTAAATCGATTTTGACTTTTGGTGTGATGCTGAATTTTCTATTTTGACTAACAAAATGGGTAACCTCACATTTTCCCATATAATACTCCACCTGTCATCTTGTTGTTCACTCACTTAACTTGTATATATCTCTTGATGCTTTGTGTCCTCCTCACAGCTTAAATTCCCACCCAGATTTGTATTATCAGCAAACTTGATTACATTACACTCAATATTTTTGTCTAAATAATTCATATAGATTGCAAATAGTTGAGGCTCTAGGACTGATTCTTGCAGCATTTCTCTAGTCATAGGCAGCCAACTTGAAAATGCCGTTTATCCCTCCCCTTTGCTTCCTAGCTATGAAACAGTCCTCAATCCAATCTAATATATTCCGCTCAAATATTATCCGGTCCTTATCTTTTGTATTAAACTGTTGTGTGACACCTTATTAAAAGCCTTTTGGAAATCCAAATATATGACATCTATTGGTTCTCCTTTATCTATTTCCTTATGTTTCGCTAACAGTTTTTCTCTGCTGGATATTAACGCCTTTGGTTCCTATTGGCTACCTTCTATTTGTGGTATGTAAATTGTGCCTTCTAATCTGAAGACTGAACTAATATTTTGCGTCTATGGCTGTGCCATTATAATTTCCCCTGCCTCTGCTTCTCAAGTAACAATATCAGCTCTATCAACTCTCCTACTTCTTATGTACTTGCAAAAGCTCTTACAGTCTCCCTCCCTAACAGCACTGTGGGTGCCTACACCACATGGCCTGCAGCGGTTCAAGAAGGCAGCTCACCTTCTCAAGGGCAATAAGGAATGGGAAATAAATGCTGACCTAGTCAGCTATGCCTACATCCCATGAACAAATTAATTTTAAAAATCTGGTTGTGTAAGCCCATTAGTTTACTACAGTTCTATTTCCCCCCCCCCCCCCCCACTTTTTGTGGCCCTTTGCTGGTTTCTAAAACACTCTTAATCCTTTGGCTCATAACAATTTTTCTCAGGAGAGTTGTAATGGCACTGTGGAGCACAAACCTGATCTCCTCTCTCGTGAAGACAGCATTCATCTTCCCATCATTACCACTCTTTGCGCACTTGCTGTTGTTAAAGACAACTCGGACAAGCAAAGGCACATGGAACACATGCAAAGGCAGATTATTTAACTTGTGTATGGGATATTGCATAATTTGATTCATAAGGTTGGTTTGGAATCACTGTTTTGCAGCGGCTTTTGTTTCAACATTGTAGTCAAGAGGACATTGTATTTGTCATTAACAGGTAAGAGATGTTTCGAGACTGTTTTTGAATGCAGAACTAGGGTTGCACCATTGAATGAGCCAATCATAGACTGATTAAGTGGAAGCAGGTTGTGTTGGTTGGACCCTCCCTCCTCCCACTCTTCTTGCTTCTCCTTTTCCTCCACTTCGTCAGCTGCTTACCGTATGCCTCAGCTCAAGCATTTTGCCCTCGTGATGGCAAGGTTGTGCAGGATGCAGCAAACCACAATGAATCCTGAGGCATGCTCTGATGAGCTCTGCTGTTTTTCTCCAGGGCTGCCCAAGCAGCAGAGGCGTTGCTTGTGAAGCACAATTATCTGCTGGATAATATTTCATATTACAGCACTGCTGTCATTCTCTGCATGCTGCCATGTATGCCTAGATTATGCACCAGGGTCATGAGCCAGATGTTCAGTGGATAGCCCAGCAGCCATATTGCTTGTGGTGGCCCCTGTACTGAGGGCACAATGGTCTGTCATAGAATAAAGGCACCATAACTGACCTGCATTGATCTACTTGATGAGCTAAGTGTGAATATTGAGAGAGTGGAAATCGTCTGAAGTTTTGGTACATCTCTGAATTTACATGCAGCTGATACAACATGATTGACATTCTGCACTATGGGGAAGATTGCTATCCAGGTGAAGTACCTGAACCCTCTACCTGCTTTTCTCTGAAAGGAATCCAACTCAGCAATGCATGGCCACGGTCACCTTTACGCACACTGGCAATGCCTCCTTTCCCTACTCTGAGTTTGGAGTTCTGTCTGTCACAAATGGTAGAATTCAGTGAGAACTCCTTAGTGAAATGGACACACTGCTGACAGTTCCTCACAGAATTAAAACAGGAGAATACTCTCGGAAGACCCTGGGTGTATATGCCCCCCTGCTGAGAGTCCTTCTCCTCCCTCTTCAAGCAATTTATCTTCCTCAGTGTCACACCTGCTCAATCTCCCTGTCATGCTGCAGGCCAAGGGTGATGGAAACTGTAACATCCATGACCAGGAACAAATGGTTTGAGGAGAACTTTTGAAGTAAGACTAAGACTTCCATCATTCCCTACAAACATCAGCAACTTAACGTAGCAGTACAAACCTCCAAACGCCTCTCCTAACGCAAAAGCAAAATAATGCGGATGTTGGAAATCTGTAATAAAAGTAGAAATTATAAAAATGCTGGAAATACTCAGCAGTCATTGACCTGAAATGTTAACTCGATGTTTCTCTCCCTATTTCCAAAATCTTCTGTTTGATGGCTACCAACTCAGCAGCAGGCAGTAGAAATCACTCAGCAACTGACCTGAAAATGGTTGATTATCCTTTTAAGTAATATGAGTTGGGGGAGAGGGTCCTCGCTATGGATGAATGTGTGTTCAACGGTACAGGGCTAAGAGAGGACGTTAGCTGGAGTGATGTGATTGAGATGTGCACTGCGACACATTACATGCTGACTATTATCACAATGTCCCTATTCTGTGCCGAGCTAACAATCTGCCCAAAATGGTGTCAGGCATAGCCCACTCCAGAAGTATGTGTACCCTTTCATAGAATTTCACAGGTTTCATAGACTTCATAGAATCCTAAAGGACAGAAGGAGACCCTTTGGCCCATCGCGTCTGCACCGGTCCTCTGAAACTCTAAAAGAGCACCCTGCCTCGGCCCAATCCCCCATCCAATCCCCATATCCCCACCTAACCTTTAGACACGAAGGGAAAATATAGCATGACCAATCCACCTAACATGCACATCTTTGGAATGTGGGAGGAAACAGGAACACCTGGAGGAAACCCATGCAGACATGGGGAGAATGTGCAGACTCCGCACAGTCACCCAAGGTTGGAATCGAACTTGGGCCCCTAGTGCTGTGAGGCAACAGTGCTAACCACTGTGCCATCAAAGACACAATCTTAGACCTGAAATGACACCTGTAATGCCAGAAATATGGGTGGCAACAGAATTTTGAGGCCATAAACTCTCACTCTAGGTGACTCGTCGACTAGGTGGCTAGTGCGTGGTGCAGAATGATGCCAACTGCACAGGTTTAATTTGTGCTCCAACTGAGGTAGACTCTGGGCCTGCCTCCTCACTTTGCTTCTGAGAATGGATAGCAATGTTAAAGCACCACGAAGTAGAAGGCAATGGCTCGGGATGAAGCATCAGCAGACAATGAACCAAGCACCTCCTTTGAAAAGGACACCAGTGAATGAAACACCCTCTCCATCACCAGCACACTGGAGAAGGGTTGTTTTTTTGGGGGTGGTATGTGTGGGGTGGGGAGGATGGCGTAATGTGGTTGTAGATGTGTTTTCAGGACTCCTATCATTTGCTGGGGAAACACTTTGCTTTGCAAACGCCAATTTCAACTCAGGCGCTGGGAGTCGCTGTGCATGACCAAAACACTTGACTGGTGGTCTGCAGTCATCAGCTGTGTAACGTATCAAATCTCAGCTACATACTACATTGTGAAATTTAATAGTACACATTTTCATTAAAGCAATCGTAATCTGAGACTGAACAAACACACACATACTGTAAATGTAAAGTCATTGCCACCTGTACAAAATAAGTGTACAGTATTTTCACGTGGTCAGTGACAAAATACTCTCTCTACCTGTGCTTTGCAGATGGTCTGTTGCATTTCCTATCGCTCCTCCTATTCCTATCCAGGTTGTTTTCTGCACCTAGAATCGCGGTTTCTGTACAGAATAGGTGTGCAGGCAGCAGAGAAGATCCTCATACCCAGAGGTCTGTAGCACGAAGTGGATGTGATCAGAATGCATCCACGTTGTGAATAGATAAGGGCAGAAATAAATATACGTGAGGATAAATGACCATTTCATATGCAGAGGCGCTGGGTCCTGGGCGGGACAGGCGATCATAATCATTAAACGTCTTTCCTTGTCTCTGCCTGCCCCCCTCCCCCCCAAAAAAAAGACCCGTTAACTGTTTCAATGCAAAGCCTTTGATCTGGTTATCTTCTGAGGGAATGAGAGGTGTTTATCTGAGCCTCAGAGAGAGCGCTCGACTGGAACAGCGAATGTGAGACACATCTAAACGATTGGCCGCCACTGATTTGAGAGATAGATTTGTGGAATATGCAAGCTTCGATCCTGGCAAATTAGTCCCCCCCCCGCCCCCCAACCTCCCGTTTAGTTACCATAGCGACGGCATTTTCAACATCATTTGAACTTGGTTAACAGAGCTGGGAATGAGAAGGGCGATGTGCTAAGTAAGGTGTTGGGGATGTATCTCAGTGGGAGGTAGGGGGACTGACTGCGCCTGCTGCTAAATGACACGCACGGCATTGCGATGGAGCCGCTGTTCCTCACGGATGATGGTAAGTGCACTGGGGTTAAATGGATAGGAAAAGTGGATTTTGTTGATATTTGCCAGCCGATGCGGTGGCAGGTTTAGGGCAGCAGTACAGCGTTACGCCGTTTCCGGTTCCGAGCGGTGTCTCCCCATGCAAACACCCAAATGCCATGGACACTTACGCAAGATCTCTTCTTGCTCATCAGCCGTGCAACTCGAGGCGGCTTTGCAGTGCACTTTGCCAGAAGTCTGCCTCCTGCCAAGCCCAGCCCGGCCCGGCCCGGCCCCGCTCCACCTCAGTGCAGCCGAGCGGCGGGCGTGCACCACCTCCACCATGAGGCTTGGTGCTGTCCACTTCGCCATGCTGCTCGCCGTCCGCCTGTCGTCTGCCTGCTATCCCCCCAGCTTAGATTCTTTGCAGGACCAAGCTTACCGCTCGGCGGTGGTGATCGAGGGCAAGGTGCAGTCAGTCCCAAACAACGCCACCGAGCCCTACAGTGTTAATGTCAAAGTGTTGGACGTGTGGCCAGTCAATAGCGGGGGACTGGAGAGAGACCAGCTCATCACCATCGGGGACTTCGGATCGGAAGAACCATGCATCAAAGTCGAGACGAACGAGAAATATATATTTTTCATGGACCCAACAGATGAACCGTTAGTATTCAAGACATCATTTGCTCCACTAGACACAGGCGGAAAGAATCTAAAAAAAGATGTTGGGAGGATCTTGTGTGAGGACTGCGGTAAGTTCTCTCTCTCATATTTTGCTAATACGTGTTGGAATTGTTTTTTTTGTGTGAGGCATTATGACAGCTTCCATTGCACAGTAAGTGACTGCAGGTTGCCTTAACCTCCAGCACTGGGGGGTGGGGACGGTTCCCTTCATTGATAACAAACAGGATGAGGCGGTTATTTGGGCTGGAATATCAAGGAGCTTCGTGTTGGCGGGCGTTTTTTTTTTCTGTTTGGTCATCATTCCTGCGTGTTGGTGTTATGTCGATTCAATGACTGTGTGAAAACTTTACCACAATCTCCTTGGTATATTTTGGCTCCGGCCAAGACTTTTTCATGCGAATCAGTGCTTCGAAAAGTGTGGGGGAAAAAAATAGCCCGTTCCCTCACGCCTGGTTTAGCCTTTTTGAAGGAAGGGCTACTTTTCCATTTGATAAGTTTTACAATGAATGACGTCTGGGATTTTGACACCTTTTTTTGTTTGTTGGTAAGTGCCCTGTGCAAGCTGCAGATTGCGAGCTTTATGAGTTAGCTTTTAACAAGACTGCATCTGGCATTTCTATCCGTTGTTTATCATTATGCAGGTGGGCGCCTCAAGAGCGCTGAATGGACCGTGAGCATTTCAAAATGTAGCACATCACTGTGTCCAGAGGAAATTAGCAATTGGTGATGGGGAGGGAGGGGGGGGGGGGGGGGAGGAACAGTCTCCAACTATTGCACAAGGGCGGGAAAAATATTGGTGCAATCCTGCTTTGTGGATTTAGTTTGGTGCCGTGCAGTTCGAGATAATAAAGGGACTTTAGGGACGTTTCGTTGGAGCCGCTTGCATGGTCAGAGGCAGGTTGTAATCCGGTAGTTTAAAAAAACACACACAAGTGCTCAGTGAATTTATTGCAGGGGCTTCTTGTATTTGTTTTAGCAGCCTTCCCCTCTTCCACGCGTACATTTATGATCGTTCTTTAGAAAGACGATTTTTAAAAACTTTGCATTGTTCCCGGCGTTTACGGACGTTATTTTCACCTTTTTTTCCAAAGTGTTCTCTGTGTTACTTTTTAGATACGGTAATTATCTCATCTTAAATCACAAAATGGAGCAGAGATACTTAGAGCCAGCCATTTAGGTCAATCTAAGGTTGGCTTTGCACGCCAGTCGACTGCATTTCATTGGTCCAGTTTTAACGTTATCATCATACTGGGTACCCATGCACTCAATGAATGGAGTTAATACCTTAGAGGGAGCTCTGATGCTGTATTTTGTCACACACCACATTAATTTTCTCTAAAACCTATCTCCTTGTCCAGGTGCCCCATTTTTGGGTTATAATTGGCTGAACATATATATCAGGGTTAAGAGGACTGGAAGAATGTAGTTTCTCGGTTTTAATCATAGGAGCAAATCTTTCTGTGATCGTCTTGTATTTAGGTAACCTTTTTAATACGACAAACATGTTTATCATTGAACTACTGAATACATCTTCACAATGCAGTCTGTTGTTCTGCAATGAATATTCTACATTTTCTCGACCGTGTTAAAAGAAAACCTGGAATTGTTGGCCCTTGGATGATGCTGACTTCATGTTGGATGACAGTTAGCCTTATGAATTCTAGTTGTGCTCAACTAATATGAAAAATATAGTGTTGTTAACCATGTGTTAGTACATTTACGCATGGTGGATATCGTGTTGTTATAATATGTAGTCTGTATTGCTAAAAAATGTGTATGTTTGTGTGCAAGATTTGATAATAGCTGGTTGATATAATCAGGTTTGAATGAAAATGAAATGAAAATCGCTTATTGTCACAAGTTCACCTGTTCAAGGAGGCTGGTATGGGAATTGAACCCGTGCGCTGGCCTGCCTGGGTCTGCTTTAAAAGCCAGCTATTTAACCCACTGGGCTAAATCCACCCCTTTCCTAGTGTTCATTGTCAAATTTCCAATTGTTAGTAGTAATATGTTCTAATTTACATGACCAAGGCTAGCCTTTACATACATGTGTGCATTTTTACAGCTTAAAGGCCATGCCAGGTTCAGCAAATCCCTTAAAGTCATTATTCAGCACTCAGACAATCATTAATCACTTTTAAAAAGTAAAACAGATATATATAGTGATAATTAACCCATGCTGGCTAATTAACAATACCTCTAGATTTTAAATAAAAACTTCTTTATATTCTTTCACAGGATGTGGGCATCACTGGCAAGGTCAGCAGGTGTCCTATCCTCAAAAGCACCTTGAACGGAATGGCTTGTTTGACAATTGCAGAGGGGCAATTAAGAGTCAACCACATTGCTGTGGGTCTGGAGTCTCATGTAGACCAGACCAGGTTAGGACAGACAGCAGATTTCCTTCCCTAATGATATTAGTGAACCAGATGGGTTTTTACAATAATCAATGGTAGTTTCATGGTCACCAATACTGAGACTAGCTGACAATTCCATGTTTTTTTAATTGAATTTAAATCCCACCAGCTGCCGTGGTGTGATGTCCGGAGAGCAGTAGCCTGGGCCTCTGGATTACTGGTCCACTGATATTACCACTACACCACTGTCTCCCCAGAATCCTCTTCACATTTGTCTTCTTGGTTTGTCAAATGGCAGTGGGAGATGAATCTTCAAATCTTTCATAATCATCATCTCCTTCGAAGGTCAGACAGCTGTAAAATCAGTGACAATTTTAAAATTATGTGTTGCATTAGAAAAGCTACATAACACAAAGCATCTCGGAAACCTTGAGGTGATATGACTGGAACTGGCAAACCACATTCAATCAGCCCTCAAAAGCTTAATTTTGTAAATATTTCTTCCGGATAGTAAATGCTATGCACTTTGTTGAGGGTAACACCTTGGAGCAGTTTTTGATCTTGATGGTGTGAGCTAGCTAAATTAATATCAAGCGGTGTGCCTTCAACTGAATGTGTAAATTCAACCCCCTCACTTGGTCAATCAGTAACTACTCCCAAGCTCGATTTTCTGCTGCCACAAGAATTGTTTCAAAATAATATACTGATGATTCTTTAACTATTCAGCAGTGTATATCTTGCACAAACATTTTGAAGAAAAAAACCAAGTAGCGCAATACAAATCCACCTTTATGCATTGGGCAGAATTGTCTTTTTGCCAGCCTGTGTCCTCGGGTAAGTGCAGACATTACGTTCTTCAAATGCCATTTCTTAGAATAGCACTTTATTGGTAAGTATTTTGAGCATCTGACAAAGGCACTGACATATAATCATATAAAATGCCATGAAGTGCTCTTGTGCTTTCTTATCTCAAGGTTGTGCCACTGTGATCAAAATATGTTGTTGTTGGGTCCTGTTTAAATAATTAATTCAGTCGATTCTTGTTAAGTTGTGGGCAATTTTCTTCATCTGTCACTTTCCTTATTAACATTAGCCATGTTTTAATTGTGGACGACACTTTTTAAATTTACTTCAGGGTGACAGACTTGTGGTAATGCTAAACATATGTTTCCGATTTTTTTTCCTTTTGGCACAACTGTTTTCTCCAAAGCATCTTGTCAAGGTTGTTAACTGCCAAGGTTTATTTTCTTGCTCTGCAAATCATTTTCCATACAAAAATGTGATAAAATTGGTAGATCTGAAAATGTGCTCCCAACCTTTCTCACTCCTCTGGTCCACAGCAAGCTTTGATGGGTCACTTTTGGAGTCTTACAAAATGTGAGCTGAAAAGATGTTAAAATGAACAATATTTAGCTGTTCTTTAATGGGCAACAGTGCTGACATTAGCACGATAACAAGAGATCTCTATTTCAGGTTGCTTTGAATATGTTTTCCAATTAGTTTAGATAACTTCCCATTTCAAGCCAACTGACAGTTTTCGTAAAGGTTCAAATAAACTCTTCAGATTGTGTTTATGCTGGCTATTTAACTATGTTAAATTTGCTGTTTGGATACTCTTAGCCTATTGAATAAATGGACAGATTACATTCTATTTAAAATTACAATCAACCCATCAAGTTTTATAGTTGTCGAATCTTTTTCTTGATGAATCATAATAACCTCTTCTACCGAATTTAATTTGTGAGTTCGTTTGTTGAAAGTTGCTTGCGAGCTTCCAATTCAAGGTGCTGCACAGGGCCCACATGACTGGGACGAGGATGAGTAGGTTCTTTGGGGGTGAAGACAGGTGCGTCAGGTGTTCGGGGAGTCCAGCGAACCATGCCCATATGTTCTGGGCATGCCCGGCACTGGAGGAGTTCTGGAAGGGGGTGGCGAGGACGGTGTCAAGGGTGGTGGGATCCAGGGTCAAGCCAGGATGGGGACTCGCGATTTTTGGGGTTGGGGTGGAGCCGGGAGTGCAGGAGGCGAAAGAGGCCGGTGTGCTGGCCTTTGCGTCCCTAGTAGCCCGGCGAAGGATCTTGCTACAATGGAAGGATGCGAGGCCCCCAAGCGTGGAGACCTGGATCAATGACATGGCGGGTTTTTATTAAGCTAGAGAAGGTCAAATTCGCCCTGAGAGGATCGGTACAAGGGTTCTTTAGGCGGTGGCAACCTTTCCTCGACTTTTTGGCTCAACGATAGGGTACTGGGACAGTAGCAGCAGCAACCCGGGGGGGGAGGGGGGTGAAGGGGGAGGAAAAAGGTGGGGGGGGGGGCGATGACTATGTTTGTTTATTTAATTTGAATTTATTTTTAAGTTCTCTGGTTGGGGGGGTGGGGGGATATGATACATGCATTGATACGGTCTGGGGGGTGTTACAGTTGTTATGGGTTATTTTGTTGCATTTCATTGGTTGTTGTTATATTTTATATTTTCTGTAAAAAATTCCAATAAAAATTATTTAAAAAAAAAAGAAAGTTGCTTGCGAGCTAAAATGTTATTTCCAGCTTAGACCAGTGGGGAGCTAGTTTAAAACCTTTACTGTGGGTTTCTGCTACTGTGCTTGTCAGCTCCTGATTTTACAGCACTGGCTGGCCATTCAGTCCAAATAGTGCCTGCCAGTAGTTGTGCTCCACATGACCCTCCTTCAACTTTATTTTGTCTAACTCAATCAACATAACCTTCTATTTTCCCCCCCTCATTATTTATCTAACTTTTCCTGAAATGCATCTGTCATTTGTCTCATTTTTCGATGGAGCAACAAATTCTACATTCTAAGCTCTGGGTAAATAAATTTCTCCTGAATTCCAAAGTTTATTTATTTATTTATTTATTTTATATTTGTGGTTTCTGGTGATTCTCACAAGTGGTCACCCCCTTCGCTATGTCTACCTTATCAAACTCTTCCATAATATTAGACATTATCAGATCACCTTCAGGCTGCCCTTTTCTCATAGTAGGTGATGCTGGCATAGTTACTGGACTAGTAATCCAGAGGCTAATGCTCTGGGGACATGGGCTCAAATCTCATCATAACAGTTGGTGGAACTTAAGTTCAGTTAATAAATGAATTTGGAATTAAAAGCTGGTCTTAGTAATGGTGACAATTAAACTATCATTGTTTGTTATAAAACTCCACCAGGATCACTCATGTCTGAGCAAGCAACTCAATTCAAGGGAAATTAGGTAAGGGCAACAAATGCTGGCCTTAATACTGACACTCCGATCCCATGAAAGAATTAAAAAAAAGTCTGAACTGACTCAATTGTCCATGAGAGATAGTGGCTGGTATTCTCTGATTGTTGCGATTCACTTTTCCCGCTGGCAGCGCACCCATGCCCGCAGGTTCCCGGCGGCATGGGGAGGTTAAAGACCAAGTACCATTCACAAGTGGTGGGAGTATAAAATTACGCTGCCAGTGAACAGTACGCCGCTGAGAAACACGTGGCTAGGGAATCCCGCCCATTATCTCAGTATAATATAATCTCTGTAAATCCTCTTACACCATCTTCACTTTCTCCATTTCCATTTTATAGTAACCAGAACTGTTCATAGAAAGGTTCTGCGCAAGTTTAACATAATCTCTCTGCTTTTCAACTCGTCCCTTCAAAAAACAACCCCAATGTTTTGCTATGTATTGCGCTGTTAACCTCTACCACTATTTTAGTGATTTTGTACCTGTACCCTTGACCCATCTGCTGGTCTGTGCAACTTGGATTTTCAGTTTCCAAGGAGGATGTCATCCCGTACCAGCCTCCCCAGACAGGCGCCGGAATGTGGCGACTAGGGGCTTTTCACAGTAACTTCATTGAAGCCTACTCGTGACAATAAGCGATTTTCATTTTTTTCATTTCATCTCTATTCTTCCTACTAAAATGCATCCATTTTCATGTATCTATATTGACGGTAATAAACTTTCAAAATGGGTGGAGAATAAATGTTTTGTTTTGTTGCAGCCTTCTCAGTGTTGCCAATACCCTCTATTTGGTGTCAGCCACAAATTTTGAAATTATAAATAGATTCCCAAGTCTTAATAGTTTATATGAATGACAAATAACAATTGTCCCAGCACAAATCCTTATGGAATACTACTTTTCATCTTTTGCCGATCTGAGTAACTATCCTCAATAATCTGTTTTATGCTTTGTAGCTTGTTGTTTATTCATTCCACAATGTGTCCTTGACACGACATGCTCTGATCTTAGTCATGAATCAGTTCTCAAAAGCATTTTGAAAATCTATAGGAGACCATAAGACATAGGAGCAGAATAAGGCCATTCGGCCCATTAAGTCTGCTCCACCATTCAATCATGGCTGATATGTTTCTCATCCCCATTCTCCTGCCTACTCCCCATAACCCCTGATCGCCTGATATATATATATTACATCTATTGCATTACCCGTGTCTACGTTATTCTTTCTTCAAAAAATTCAATGGAGTTGATCAAGCAGGAATTTTACTTTTCAGATGCATGCTGACTGCACTTCATTATATTTTCATTTTCTAGATGCTTTATTATTACATCTTTGAATTTTAATTTATGCTTTTTAAAGCATGCTTCTGCTATACGTGCCCAACTTCTTTCGAAACGACCAGGACACGTCATGTGAACAGGACAAAATTGTGGGCTGACTGGTGAGAAACACAAGACCTTATATGCATCATTTTGATTGATCTTTATATTGTACTGCAATCTTTTGCAAAACAGATAAAAAGTGAAGCTTAAACGTCAAAAAGGTGTTTGTTTTGATCGGGGTTGGGCTGCAGCAATTAGCAATATATGTCGATTTAAATGTCAAGTTTTTTGCAAGAATTTTTTGACTTGGTCTGTTAATATTCCGACAGTTGTAGATGGTTAATGATATAGCTTGGATCACAAAACAATTACAAGATTCAGCGGGAAGGTTTGGATTTGTTCCAACATTGATTGTTGAAGAAATTATTAATATTGATAGCATTGACCTAATATTGCCAGTTTTGTTCACTGTGCTAAGTTTTATTCAGAGAAGTGTTTCTAGTTTAAAGAAAATGTTAGAAGCTTCACTGATTATTTTATATTTTCAGACAATATGTTCTGAAAAGGGTGGTGCTGAAACAGTTTAATTTATAAATAGGTGTATGATTTCAATTTTAGTTCTGTACCTTGATTTCTGTGATTTGAAAGGAAATCTCTCACAGTTTAAGTTTGCCTTGAGTATCCATAAATGTGCAAAGAGAAATCACAAGTTGATAGAACTCTGTGTATCGTGCAATATTTGCTGATTTTAGACATAGAAACCACAGAAAGCTTGTCCTTTCATATGTATCAGCTAGTCCCCAGTTTCCAGGCTTAATTGAAATGTATCAAACAGCGTTAAATGTGTTTAGATAATTTTCTGACTTCATGCCTTGTCTAGGAACATTCCCTGCCAGAGCATATTTGGGAAATTTAAGTGTGCACTGCATGATTTTCTGACCAGCGAAGTTAATGAATGGAAAGTCATGCCCACATCCATGTGCTCTGCAAGGCACTCTGCTGTGTGAAACAAAGGCGAGCTGCACTAAAAAGTGGTAACACAGGTGGGCATGTTTATTTGGTCAGAAAAACAAGATTATACAAGGTAATTTAAAGGAGTTAGAAAACCCGCTTTCAAAAAAAGTGAATTGTACTTGAATTCCTTGTCCTTTGTGTTTTCTATGTGTATATTTAGATGCTTACTTGAAATGAAAAATGAAAATCGCTTATTGTCACGAGTAGGCTTCAATGAAGTTACTGTGAAATTTAATATGTAAATATTTGCATGAATTGCAAAACAGCAATGTACAATTGCACTTTTCATCGTTTTCCTTGGAATGTTTTTACCAGTTTGAGTGAAAAAATAAACATCAATGCAATTCTCTTCGAAATTGCTAAACCTGACATTGCCTCTCGGCAGTGAAAACTAATGTTATGCCAATATGGTTAACAGTGCATTGTCAATGAAAGAAACGTTAGCTTTTCGTACAGGTAACCAATAAATACAGTATTATGTTGAATATTTCATACACACTTTCTAAAGACCTTCCTAATAAAGGCATGGTAAATACATTTGCTGAAGAAAGGAACAAAACCACACTTAAAAACCGTGTGCTATGCAAGCCAAGTAGGAAGCTGTGGTCTGGATTTTTGTGGGGTTATGAAGACTTGCAGACTTCAAAAATGATGGGCGGGACATGAATGTGGAAGTGCTGCCCCCATTTCCGACAGATGAAATTTGTACCAACAAGGGAAAGGGGCTGAGCATCATTTGCCCTGGAGGGAAACCCAAACTCACTAGATTGATTTGAACTTAGTGTTGAGGTCAACCAGACACCATTTTGGCTGTTGCAAGGCCAACCCACAATCTGGAAGTTATAAATTGATGGGAGTAGAAATAAATACTTTTGTAGGGAGGATTAATCTGTTACAACTGTCATGACCTGAAATCTTTTAAATGCCCTATGCTTTATTTGTTAATAAGAAACAGCTGTTACTGAGAGTTTTTTAAATCTCTGGTGGGCTGCTTTTATTGACAGGCCATCTCTACAGTTTAGAAAAAAAATCAATAGTATATTGTCATGCAGTTTCAATCAACTTCTCTGTTGATATTTACCCAAGGACTATTATTGTATCAGTTTGAATGCTTGGCAGAGTTTCAAAAGCTACAATGATCTCATCAGGGGGTTTTGAGTTCACTGTTTGATTGGCAGTTTAAATGAGCCATTTAAGAATTAGCTGTGGACTCTGAATATAAGTTTGTTCTATTGTATGAGATTTGGGATTTAAAAGCTTTGAATAGATTTAATGAATCCATCACACCAACGAATGTATTAGATTGTTAGGAATTTAATTCTCATTTCCACTTGGCACCTGAGGTCTGCCCATGATTGATACTGCATACGTGACTATGAAGGTAGCATGGGGGCTTGAAGGGGCATGAGTTGACATGGGGGCTATGTGGTGCATTGGATAGGTGGGGGTCATATGTTGGCACTGGTTTGGCATGGGGCTATATGGGGATGGGTGGGGAGCACGAATTAACATGGGGTATGAGAGGTGATGGCTATAGGGCCTAACAGCTTCAAAAGCAACTTGGAGAATGTCCCAGAGAATCGAGGCAGACTTTCTAACCAACTTGCCTCACTCACCACTGAGACCACTTACTATCTGCTTCTGGGTTCAGAAGCCCATCTCTATCCGCTCTCCCAAGGAAAAAATGTGCATCTACTGAGGCGGGTCTGACGATTTGGCAAATTTCACAACTTAAGCTACCCACCTCGGTCGTGAAAATCCCGTCCTATGTATTTGATTGACAATGATTAAGGATAATGTATTGCTATTGCCGACATATTTTTAAGGCTATACAATTCCTCAAAAAAAATCACAACTATTCAAATAGCACAATAAAGGTACTGTTTGGAAACAGGAGGAACATTTGCGAATTTAACATTCAAAAACAGCATTTTTTGATGTTCAGCTATCTTTTATTTAATCTCTGATAGATGGCTTCTAGTTGATTTTTCAGAACCTACTGTGTAACACATGGAGTCATGAAAGTAGGTAACCTAAAATGAAATGTTCAGCTTTCTTTTGAAAGACAAATGAAAACTAGAGCTGACTATATCCCCAGAGACATGTGCTATATTAGGATTAAAGTAATACAGAAAATCTAGTTATTACCTGCCCATTTCTGCATCCTGTAAACGTCATACAGATGAGTCAATATCAACTCCATTTGTTTCTTTGAGTATGTGTAGAAAAGCCTCGACCTGGTTAATTGTAATTTTAACTGCAAACTGTGCTTAATAGCAAATTACAGTGACTGAATATTCGGCTGAAAACACCTGAAATCTGGGCCAGAGGATAGAATTACGAATCCCAGTACCATAAAATGCTTTATTCAGAGACTTAGTAGTAGGAATATAAATACAGATTTATGACGTAATAGGGCAGCACGGTGATGCAATGTTTAGCACTGCTGCCTCACGGCGCCGAGGTCCCCGGTTCGATCCTGGCTCTGGGTCACTATCCATGCGGGGTTTGCCCATTCTCCCCATGTTTGCGTGTGTTTCGCCCCCACAACCCAAAGATGTGCAGGGTAGGTGGATTGGCCACGCTAAAATTTCCCTTAATTGGAAAAAAGTAATTGGATACTCTAAATTTATTTTAAAAAAACAAAGAAAATGTATGACGTAATAACCAATGTGATCTTAATGACTAGCAATAAAAACTCTTTTTTGTACTCTACTATGTTGGACCAATCTCTTGTTCAGCTTCCTGATGCTATCTCTGACGTGACAATGTTGCATCCTGCTCAGAGCATTGCAGCCATTTAGAGTTACATTTTATTGCATTGTTCATTTTAACTAGAGATACAAGTTTATTAGTACATGACAAACTAACTTCCAGTAGTTAACAGAATTTTATTGAACAAATTCCATGAGTTCCAGCAAATCAGAAAGCTTATGTTGCTGTGACATAGCAAAAATCAACCATAACCCCTAGAATGTAATGAGGGCTGATGTTAGGCACCCCTTAAGTATTAAATATTTCAGGTCCATCAGTGGTCAGTGACCTGATTGGTTTTGTAAAACAATCTTGCACTGAGGCACTACAGTGAGAGGAAAGAAGCACAGTTAATATGCCCATTTTCATGGCGCAGTCATGTCGAAATGAACACATTCATTGTATTAAAAACAAAAAAAGTAAATGTGCTATAGACGACAAGCCCTGATGTGGTCAATTTTACCTAATGATTTTCACATTATCATAATGCATTTGAATTGTCCGATGACAAGGGAAATAGCAAAATCTTAAAACTTTGCATGCAACAAATCCTTCATGCAGTTTGCAGATATCTAACCGTGACAACTTACAAATATACCAGATATGTAATGTACTTAAGATTCAGTGCTGCAAACTTTGTCTTTGTGCTCCCATACTAAAATTTGTATCTCTTATCTTTTTGGACCTTTGCTTCAGGACTCCTTGTCCTGAGTAATCTCATTTATTCAACAGATGTTTGCTGTGAGGTTCACTTGTTTGGTGTCCACCACCTCTGGATTTTTAATCTCTTAACTTTTTTACTTTTGTCAAGTGAGAGCTGGTGTTGTAAAACATGGCATAGTTCGGAATCAGAATTTCTCCTTATTTGATTTAGTGGCAGATGACATTTGTCATGCACCTGGCTCAGAATTGCAAAGGTAAATAAATATAGCCACTGCTTTAGTATACGAGGTTGATTTCCCTTTTCACCACTCATTTTGGGTGGCGCTGAGGCACAAAAAAAACAACATAATGAGTGCTATGGCAACTGCCACCATCCCACCATAAAACGTTGCACCAAAATCATCTCCCTTGCAACTCAGTGATCTAGTTACTGCCTGACCAGTGAGAGCGCTAGGATTTACTTTACCCTGGAGCTTTTTTTGAAGACATCAAACAGTCTTTGGGGCAAAGTAAATTTAAATGAAACATTAAAATGGCCCCAAGTGTAGCATAGGTTAGACCAGGGAAACCCAGTGGATGTGGTCTATCTGGATTTCCAAAAGGCGTTTGATAAGGTGCCACACAGGAGGCTGCTGAGTAAGGTGAGGGCCCATGGTGTTCGAGGTGAGCTACTGGCATGGGTTGAGGATTGGCTGTCTGACAGAAGGCAGAGAGTTGGGATAAAAGGTTCTTTTTCGGAATGGCAGCCGGTGACCAGCGGTGTCCCACAGGGTTCAGTGTTGGGGCCGCAGCTGTTCACCATATATATTAATGATCTGGATGAAGGGACTGGGGGCATTCTAGCGAAGTTTGCCGATGATACAAAGTTAGGTGGTCAGGCAGGTAGCGCTGAGGAAGTGGGGAGGCTGCAGAAGGATCTAGACAGTTTGGGAGAGTGGTGCAGGAAATGGCTGATGCAATTCAACGTGAGAAAATGTGAGGTCTTGCACTTTGGAAAAAATAATCCAAGCATAGACTACTTTCTAAACGGTGAGAAAATTCATAATGCCAAAGTACAAAGGGATCTGGGAGTGCTAGTCGAGGATTCCCTAAAGGTAAACATGCAGGTTGAATCTGTGATTAAGAAAGCGAATGCAATGTTGTCATTTATCTCAAGAGGGTTGGAATATAAAAGCAGCGATGTGCTACTGAGCCTTTATAAGGCTCTGGTTAGGCCCCATTTGTAGTACTGTGTCCAGTTTTGGGCCCCACATCTCAGGAAGGACATACTGGCACTGGAGCGTGTCCAGCGGAGATTCACACGGATGATCCCTGGAATGGCGGGTCTAACATATGATGAACGGCTGAGGATCCTGGGATTGTATTCATTGGAGTTTAGAAGGTTAAGGGAGATCTAATAGAAACTTACAAGATAATACATGGCTTAGAAAGGGTGGACGCAAAGAAACTGTTTCCGTTAGGCGAGGAGACGAGGACCCGTGGGCACAGCCTTAGAATTAGAGGGGGTAAATTCAGAACAGAAATGCGGAGACATTTCTTCAGCCAGAGAGTGGTGGGCCTGTGGAATTCATTGCCGCGGAGTGCAGTGGAGGCCGGGACGCTAAATGGCTTCAAGGCAGAGATAGATAAATTCTTGATGTCACGAGGAATTAAGGGCTACGGGGAGAATGCTGGTAGGTGGAGTTGAAATGCCCATCAGCCATGATTGAATGGCGGAGTGGACTCGATGGGCCGAATGGCCTTACTTCCACTCCTATGTCTTATGGTCTTATATCCACCTCAGATATATATGTTTTCAGGTCATGTTTAAGGCAGTTCCCTGGGAATATTGATTTTTTTCCCCCCAATGTTGATATCTCAACTCCTGTGTAATATGAGAGTATGGAAGAGGATGGATTGAAGGCTACAAGAGTAAGCATCAGAGGTGATTTTTGATTCCAACGCACTTGATAATCACTCCACAAGGTTTGCAGACCTAGCTGGTCTTGCATACATTCCTTTACCCACAAATACCTCATGAGGCTGTACTTGCACTTCCTCAATGTTTTTCTGTCAGGTAATGAGTGCACACTTGCAGCCCGTTTGCATTAGGAGAACAATACTGTAGCAGTGAAGGTGGTCACTGGCTTGAAATATTTTGCAACCTACAGGCAAGGTTTGGCTTTTTTTGTAGTCGGGTAGTGGCCCACCACTGGACAGAGGAAGTTACTGACTTTATATTCAGGTAAAACTTGCAATTTATTAGTTTATTATTTCCGAACAAACATCCCAAACAGGGATGGAATAAACTAATTCTATAGAATGACGAGGTTCACAGGCGCAAGGAACAACTGACAGAACAATTGCGGCTTTGATTGCCCAATATGGCAAACTCTTCAATTTTATGAATAAAAAATGTTTTTATTCAATAAATGTTTAACTCATTACCTTTAAGCTGCTATGATATCTGCAATAATTCAACATTCCAGTCCTGATATAACAAAGGGCAGCACGGTAGCATGGTGGTTAGCATAAATGCTTCACAGCTCCAGGGTCCCAGGTTCAGTTCCCGGCTGGGTCACTGTCTGTGCGGAGTCTGCACGTCCTCCCCGTGTGTGCGTGGGTTTCCTCCGGGTGCTCCGGTTTCCTCCCACAGTCCAAAGATGTGAGGGTTAGGTAGATTGGCCATGCTAAATTGCCCGTAGTGTCCTAAAAAAAAGTAAGATTAAGGGGGGTGGGGTTGTTGGGTTATGGGTATAGGGTGGATACGTGGGTTTGAGTAGGGTGATCATTGCTCGGCACAACATCGAGGGCCGAAGGGCCTGTTCTGTGCTGTGCTGTTCTATGTTCTATGTTCTAACTGTTTATCAGGATCACTGGCGATAAAGCAGTTGTGGACAATGTTTCCAGCAAGGCATCTCAAGCAGAAATCTACTGGGGTCAATGGAACAGATCTTTGGTATTCTGAAGTGCCTGGGGGAATCCTGCAGTAGAGCCCAGTAAAAGTGTCCAGAATTATTGTTACTTCTGTTGTGCAGAAGGGATACTACTCCCTGAAAATGAAGACAAGGGTAACATCTTCTAGCCTCACATCATGAGGAGGTTGTACAGCATGGACAATAGTGGGGTAAGATAAGTAACAAGCTTTAATCAGAAACGAGAAAGCAAATTACCCCAGAACATTCTCACTAACGGTAGTGATGGAATGGAATTTCCTGGGTTTCTGTTTCCCGCCTACATTATCTGCAGCCACATTACAAAGATGTGCAATCCTGGACGTTTTCTGCTTCTGTTATACAAAAGTTATTCTCTTGCATCCAGTAAATTGTAGGCATCCACCAAACTGAACTCTGGTATTGTATGTGGTGCCCGACAACTGGATTCCATGACAGGATTCAACAAAAAGTGTTATTGATCTTGTAAGCTCTTAAATGCACCTAATTCTTATATGTCAACACGGTAGCACAAGTGGATAGCACCGCCAGGGTCCCAGGTTCGATTCCCCGCTGGGTCACTGGCTGTGCGGAGTCTGCACGTTCTCCCCGTGTCTGTGTGGGTTTCCTCCGGGTGCTCCGGTTTCCTCCCACAGTCCAAAGATGTGCAGGTTAGGTGGATTGGCCATGATAAATTGCCATTACTGACCAAAAAGGTTAGGAGGGGTCATTGGGTTACAGGAATAGGGTGGAAGTGAGGGCTTAGGTGGGTGGGTGCAGACTCGAAGGGCCAAATGGCCTCCTTCTGAATTGTATGTTCTATGTCTATGTATGTCACCCATTGTCATTTATTCATACTTCATGGCGGAATGATCCTCTCCTCTTTACCATTTCTAGCTACCTTACATTTTCTAGCCCTTTTCCTGGTGCTTCATTGAAATGTGCACTGGGTGTTGCAAGGTTGAGAGGCTGGTGGCTGGATGAGTCCTCTGGTGCTGGTGAAGCTGCTGTCTGCAAGGATTTGCTGCCTCTTCCGGGGCTCTGCTGCTTGTTGTCATTTGTCTGCAGTGCTGAGAAAACAGCCCAGTTCTGAAACTCCTTCAGGTGGTGTCATTGGAGGAAGCCATCAAGAAACAAGCGTTGTATCCGTAAAATGGAAGTAGCAATATCTGTTACCACTACCTGTGTAGTCACTGGTGCTCGACGAAGACCCTAGACTCATTTCAGACTGAATAGTCCCAATAACATTGAAGGCTTTTGAAAGGGACATTTTAATTTAATTTCTTTGCTTATCTGTTACTGAAGTGGATTATAACGGGAGCCCCAAATTATAGAGTATCCTAGATCAGGAACAGTCCCTCAACAATCACCCTCAGCTGAGCTCAAGGCAGCAACTTCACTCAGGCAGGCACTTATTTTGAGTCTGAGAAAGTGAACTGCATCTCTCCAAGGAAAGTGACTATTAAGAGATATTGGGCGGAATTTACCGCATAATCCGCATGTGTTTTTCGGCAGAGGAGGCGGCCTGCCAGCGGGATTTTCTGGTCCCGCCATTGTCAACCCGATTTCCTATTGACTGCACCCCTCGGTGCCGGGAAACCTGTGCGCTGTTGGTGGGACTGGAATATCCCGCCAGCGTGAACAACTGGCAAATCCTGCCCAGATAGCCTGTTAAGTAATTTGTTGGCCAAAATACAACTGCCTCGATATTATAAAGGATATTTCTTCAAAAATTTCCATTTTCAGAAAACACAATAGAGGCAGGTTCTTATACTGCATGCAGAAGACTACAAGATAGGCTATATAATACCAACTTATTTACAGGCGTATATCAGAGCTATTTAATACACAATACATTTTAAAGTGGATAAGAACATCCTAATGTTCATGACTATAAAATCTAAAAAAGTGGATTATATTAAACGTGGATTGAATGCACGGCTGGATTCTCTGTCCAGCGACGCCAGAATCGGGAAACGTGATCAGGTGGAGAATCACATCAGCTGTAAATCGAGGCCGGCGCCAGGCACCCGATTGAATGCCTTGCTCCTGTGCCTTGACAGCGGTGTGAATGCATTCCATGCCTCACACCGGCGTGGGTATGCAAATTGTATAATAAACACCTTTGGCATATCATTAACGGGATGACTCAGCAATTTCCGGGCACCCCACGATGCTCTGCCTCTGCCAGGAGGAATTACCGACGGCAATGTTCACTTGTATTTAAAATCGGGAAACAGGTGCCGTGGCTGCTGAGGGAGAGGGCGTACAAAAAGTGTCCAACATCGCTAAAGTGTGCTGACAGTTGTGCCGCTGGCCAGGGGGCTTCTACCAGGACCAGGGGGAGTAGTGGGGGGAGGTCAGGAGGTGGTCAGTGGGGTCGGGGTGGACGGACATGGGCCACGATTGTGGAAGCCTGCAAGGCAGCCATCCGACTGCGCATGCCGCTGATTGTCCACTGTGAACATAACGCCACTGGTCGTATCGGTGCCTCCCCAGGTCACCCCATTAGGTGCCCTATGGCCCCAGCCGACCCCTCAATGAGATGGGCATGAGTTCAGCACAGCCAGTGCTATCGTCTTGGCTGGGATGACGGTGTGTGGCAAGTGGAGTGCCTATATGGAGCTTCTGCTTGTCAGGCTCTCCAGTGCTGATCCCAATCTCTTCGTATCACACAGCAGCATGTTTTGGAATTGTTCCACATGGCACCGGTGCTAGCTCATTAGGATGTCCTGAGTTGCTCCGGGACCAGGGCTGCCATCATGAAGGTAGAATTGTCGCAATTCAGTCCTGACGTCAGCATTTAGTCTCTGAAACGGAGAATCCAACCCATGGTCATAGTTCCAGTACAGAATTTAACATCGGTTTTAAAATAAAATGCTGCAGCTAATATCAATTTAAGAATACCCATCCGTATTCAAAGTGACGCTTTACGTGAATCCCTGAGTGTATAAGTTGTTGGGCAGTTGGATGGAAAACCAGTCTGCTTTACGATACTCAGCTCATTGACAACCAGAATAACAGAAAAAAAAGTGGTGTCCCAGCACAGTACAATATTCCTGATTTTCTGAAAGGAAACTGAACAGTTATACCCTTCTAAAGCAGACCACCATCATTCTTTAGCAGCAATGTGTGTTGCCTATTTGATTAACCCCATCTCTTAGATGTGTCCTTATTATTCACTATGATTCAATTTTAAAGTGGTTTTATTATCCTTGCTGTGAGTCTATATATGGTCATCATATTCTTATATGTGCCCTCAATGTCTTTCCTGTTTATCTCCAATTGTTTCTATTTTTCATAGAAGTGAATTTGAACTTTTAACAGTGGAATAGATTTTTTAAAGTCTGTTTTTCTAATTTGCTGAGGTAAGTAAGTACTAAGAATATCTTCTGAATAGGTAAGTAGAGATACGAACATCGTAAAAGCTTTTAAGGTTCTTTAAAAAATAACTTTAGAGCTTTTTCTTATCTTTCCTTTGTGTGGAGAGAACTTGAAAGGCGCTGCAGTTACTTTCTGTGTGGTACAGACAGCGTCTGTTTAACACCTGTTGAAACCAAAGCTGCCAGCTGTTGTTGTCCATGTATATGCTTTTAGTTCTTCTGGGTAAAAATGGCCATACTTGAATTTGTGTCCATTTTCGCAATTGTGAAGTATAATATCCCAAATACATATAAATTCTACCTGTACATCTGTGTATTTCTTTCACATTACTACTACCTGTAGTTTACTTGGTGCTGGTTGAAGACTCAAGAATCATTTCAGACTGAATAGTCCTAATAAAATTGGAGGCTTGCAAAAGTGATATTTTAATTTTTATTTACTTTACTCCCACAAACTGTGGTCTGAAGTCTTCAAAAATGTTCCAAAGTGAATTCAAATCTGAACAGTCTACCCACCTGAGAAATATTGTTCCAACGAGAACAAAGACAGTGTTCTTTGGTTACATTTAAGGCCGTAACCAGGAAATATTGATTTACCAATTGGGAAACCCCTATTCTTGTTTATGTGTGTAATGAGCTCGTTTTTTTCCTCCTTAATCTGAACCATGTGCACAGAATCTGTATAATCTGTATAAATCTGTGCTCTGGGAATAACTATCCTTTTGAAGATTAGGGGCGGGATTCTCTCGGCTTGCGCCGGGCCGGAGAATTGCCGGGCCGGGCGTGAATCGCGCGCCGCCGCCCTGATGCCGGTCTGCCGATTCTCCGGAGAGCGGAGGATTGGCGACGGCGTAGTCAGCGCCGATCGGGGGCCGCTCTACGTGGCCTTCCCGGTGATTCTCCGCCCGGGATGGGCCGAGCAGCCGCAGGCGCCGTCCACGTGTGGTCTTACCTGGCAAAACCTTGCCGTGCATCCATCCGGGGGCAGCCTGCTGGAGCGGGAGGGGGGTTCAACCCCGGTTGGGGGGGGGGGCCTCGCTGTGGCCTGGCCCGCAGTCGCGGCCTACCGATCGAAGGGACGGCCCCCCCCGGGCTGAGGGCCTCTTTTGCTTTGCGCTGGCCCCTGTAGGCCTACACTATGTTGCGTCGGGGCCGACGCGGAGAAGGGAGCCACCGCGTTTGCGCAGACCCGTAGCACCCATTTGATGCTGGCATCGGCAGCTGCAGCGTTGTGGGTCTCTCCAGTACCGTGCTGGCACCCTGTAGGGTTCAGAATCACTGCTCCTGTGGACATGTTGACGCCATCAAGAAATGCGATGGCATTTACGACGGCGTTAAACACAGCCTCAGGATCGGAGAATCCCGCCCTAGGTTCCTGGGGTCTGGTTGACTAGACTGCTCAGCTAGGATTTCTCTACCCTTTTGAGGAAGAAGGATACACACTCCATGTCCTCATTTTCAGTGTCCTGTCCCAAGTAAACCATTCTGACTCACCACAACAACAATAACTTGCAATTATACAGAGTCTTTAACATTAGAAATTGTCCCCAGGCACTTTAAGAAGTGTAATTAGACAGGAATTGGCACTAAGCCAAAGAATGAGACACTAGGATGGATGAATTAAAGCTTAGTTAAAGAACGGTTTTAAGAACCGCCTTGATAGTGGGGGGTCTGGTCCGTACGCGGGGTTGGGGGGGGGGGGGGGGGGGGGGGGGGGGGGAGTGAAGCGAGGCTTAGGACAGAACTTCCAGAGTTTTGGCCTGAAACAGAAACCTGAATCAACCTGCAATCACCCTTCGCCCTCTTTTATTCGCCTAATCTTGGCACTTTGCCTTCTATTTCTCTTTATCTTACAGCCTATTTCTGCCTTCCTAAATGCTGCAAAGCTTTCTTCCCAGATTTAACATTTCTCAGATTGGAATTACTCCCGTCGTAGCAGTTCTTTGGCAGTGTTTACCTTTTCCTTTACAATGAGAGAATGTACATTCAGAGGAAAGTGACTGGCACACACACTTACCAGTCTCACTCATATGTCTGCACGCATTCCATTATTACAAAGCTTTCTGATACATGTTCTATTTACACATCTCTTCTTCAAGACAAACAAACTCCATTGTGGCAATGTGGGTTCTGACAGTAATTCAGAATTTAAATTGTTGCATTGTGGTTTCTAGCAATCTTCTATGAGCCGGTGAATTTTCATGATGCGCATAGAAAGCAGCATCCGAACGAACCTTGGCCAATCATGTCAAGTTATTAAACCTCACCTTGCACTTGAGACAGTGGATGGTGGAGGTTATATTGGCAGTCTCTGCCACTTCCCTTCATAAGGTCTGGACCATCTCATTATGTGTTTTCTGACTTTCAATATTCATAATGACTTCTATGCTGCTAGCAGGACACTCAGTAAATCCGCAAAGCTTTGCTGTTGCTGACATCCCTTATCCTCAGTTCCTGTTATCTTCCCTTTGCCAAAAAAAATGTATCCATTTAATTAGCTGCAGTATTTTAAATGCTGCAGTGGCATTGTATTTCTCTCTGTCCTAGCGATGGTAAGCCAAAATGCAGCAGATTGTACACACTCCCGATAACTAATGAGAGCTAGTCCAGGAAACTTGAGTTGCTTAGCCGTGGACATGGTGGGAGACCTAGTCCACTGCTAACATGCCAATAGGAGGAGATTCTAGTCTACGGTGTTTTAACTGACTCGTAAACAAATATGAATCTTGAAGAGCTGCGCAGATATGTCTTCCATCCAAGCGGAGACATCAAATGGAAATATAATTTTATACAGGGTAATGTTATAATGGAGAAATCTGTGGCCTATTATCATAGTCTGTAGTTACTTGCTGCATTCACATAAAATGATTATACAGTGTTAAAGTAATAGTAACATATTGTTAACAGAGTATAATAGAGCCTACTGACCACAATTCTCTGATTATAAATGCAAATATATTTCCTGAAGGGCTACGGAAGAGAATGGAAGTAAACAATATCTCTCATGGTCTCATTAAAGTATATAAATCTTCGGACAATATTATCGCATTATTCCTGAAGCAAGCAACATTGAAAAAGTATCCATCTAAACCTTAATATATCTCTATATTTGCTTAATAATAATTATTGGATAAAATAACATTGTCTGACTTGCTACAATAATTGAAGGGGGACAATAAAACAAAAACTGCTTTTGATCCTCGGAGAAATATCTTGTCATGTGCATAAACTTACTTAGCCACATATTTTACACTTGCTTGGCTTCATAACTTCATTGAGCAGAGTTAAGATAATCTATGAACTAAAAACTGGGACTTTCATTTAAATATTTAAGAATTATTTTGCCTGGAAAGTGATATCCTTTTGGACATCTTAATCTTGCCAATAAACATTGTAGAAAATACATTTAAAAGTGATGTGCTTAAGAGAACACCACAGCAGCGATTAAGATATGGAGCTGAGCTTTAGTAGAACCCTATTCTCTAAAACTAACTGCAGACAAAAAAACATCAAAATCCAAATCAACTTTGGCCGATTATAAATTTTTTACTTTCGAAAAATGAAACAGAATTTTTAAGCTTGTTATGGATTCTGTTCATCATTTGGCAAATTATCGTCAACTTTGTGAATGTACTGAACTCCTCCAATATCACCCAGCGACTATATATGTGTCGGAAGCTACTTATTCTACACCACTCCACTTGCTGTTGCAAGATTTCATGTGTAAGTGGCATAGAGGACAACCTGGCGGTGTACAGCATCGACAAAGTAATTGACAGAGGAATTCGGTGCTGAGGGAAGAGGCGTTGTTCTGGTCTTTCACAAGTCATGGATCGGTCCAAGAGAGGGAGCAAGAGACACTGAGACCGGAGGTCTGCAGGCACTAATTAAGTGATCAGGTAGGTGATTGATTGGTGAGTTTTATGTTTCTTTTTTCTAAATTAGGGAAACAGTTTAAACTAGGACTGTGGAGATGTAAGTGCTGTATTCAATTTCTTACTTAACTAATGGCAAATAATTATTGAGCAATACTCCAAACCTTGAAACAGCAATTAGTTTAGTTTATTACCGTAAAGGTAATAGTCTCTGGATAACTACCTGAGCCACAAGCAAATTGGCAGAGAGTAAATCAGATCAGAGAGTTGTATGTGTGACTCAAACATTGGGTTTGGAGAAATCTATTTCAGTTCATAGAGCACTGGAACCAGATCTGGGGAAAGAGGGAACTTTTTGGATTGATTTCACTTGAACCAGGATGGGGCCAGCATTCTCATAAACGAATAACTTTGGAGGGGGTTGCAGTTTGCACTGCTGTTTTCGGAGGATGGGGTCAACAGCGGGACCAGGAAACCCTGCGGGACTCCCAAAACATGGTTTACGCCAATGGGATTTCCTGCCAATGACATAACAGAAACCCTGACTTTCAATGTTGGGATCCTCAACTGAATATATTTAAATATAATTATCAGGCCTTTACGTCCGATCGTCCATTCATGCCAACGTGAATCACAACAGGCCCCCAACGATGGTGGGCAGAACCCGCTGGTGGCATGCAGCTGAGTACATCCTCTAGCAGGGAGGGATCATGCCTGGGCAGTACCCTGACACTGTTCCTGGTGTTCCATTGGGGGTGGGGGAATAGTTAATGGATGGCTTCTACTTGCAATTTTTTGTATTGAAGTGCCCTTTAAAGACACCGCTGTGGGACCCGTGACTTTGCTTTATTTTTTTAGTAAGTCCCTAACAATAGAGAGGAGGCAGTCACCTTGGGGCCGATGGCTTCTATGCCATTTTTCCGACCTGCTGCAACAAAAGTCTGCCTAGATCTGTAGAGGGGGCTTGAAACTAAACAGGGGAGGGTTCTGATAAAGGGCAATTGCGGCAGTTAAAGAGAAAGGACAAGTCAATAATGCAGGGTAGCAGCATAGGTGATGAAAACCAGTGTATGACAGGAAGGTACGGAGTGTAGAAGCAAGAGTGTACCAGCAATTAGGGTCAAAATAGGGAAAAATAGTATAAAGGCAGAATGAATGGCTCTTTATCTGAAAGCATACCGTATTTGTAATAAGATAGACAAATTAATGGCACAAATAGAAATTAAATTGGTATAATATAAAGACATGATTACAAGTTGACTGAGGCTGGGAACTGAATATTTAATGGTATTTGGTAGTTTGAAAGTATTATGGGTTCAGTCTAGAATCCCAAATTTGGATAAGAACCTGTATTAGACCCAGCTATTTGCATTTGGTAAAACTGTAAGGAAAGGTTACTGCACCACAGGAGTGATAACACTGACCAGTAGACAGCTTTTATATTAAAATAAACTTTAATTTGAACACAGAATTAATCACATTAGCTTTACAGTTTACAGGTACAACATCTTAACTTCCATCTCGACATTCTAATTAAGCAACCTATATATTTCAAACACCACTTATATATAAAGTTAACAATCAGGTTTTACTTGCTTATCTTGGTGCAGAGTCCTTGGAGGGAGAAACCTTTTTTAAGACCAAGCTGAAAACCTTCTGCTCAGCTTAGAGCCCTGGAAGCAACTCCTTTGTTCACACGGACCTGGCCTCTCCCATTCACTGCATCTGCTGCAATCAAAGCACACATTCCTTTGTCCCTTGAGACAAGATGTGCCTTGATTTGTTTAGCCAGGTTCAAACTGTTACAACACTACATTAGCTCTCTATCCACAAACAGGTAAACTTTTTTAATATCAATTAGCAAAACACTTAACCTGCAAAAACCAAACTTTTAATCACAACTCTAGCTAACATACTGTCGGTAACGAAAGGGAAAATGCTGGAAAATCTCAGCAAGTCTGGCAGCCTCTGTAGGGAGAGAAAAGAGCTAACGTTTCAAGCCCGATGACTCTTTGACAAAGCTTTTGACAAAGAGTCATCGGACTCGAAACGTTAGCTCTTGTCTCTCCCTACAGATGCTGCCAGACTTGCTGAGATTTTCCAGCATTTTCCCTTTCGTTTCAGATTCCAGCATCCGTAGTAATTTGCTTTTATACTGTCGGTGAGCATTCTAACCTAGCTTTTAATAATATTACTGCAAAAATAGAAACTATAAAGTATGACAATTTCTTATACTCATCAATAAAACAATAGAAATAAAGGAAATGTGTGTGTGGTCGCTCTGATTCTGAAGGATGAGATCAGGAAAGTAGTGAGAAATTCTGTTAGCTCAGAGTATCACATGGAGAATCAATTTTGGGTGGAGATAAGAAATAGCAAAGGAAGAAAAATCACTGGTGAGAGTAGTTTATAGGCACCGTAACAGTAGCTACATTGTAAAATGAGGTAATGAATCCTGAAATCATGATGGCATATAAGAATGGTAGTGGTAGTGGCAGTGGCACGGTGATATTGACACTGGACTAATAACCCAAAGACCCAAGGTAATGCTCTGAGGACCTGGGTCCAAATACCCCCATTTACTATTATAGAAATTTGATCAAAATTTGGAATTAGAAGTTCAGTAATGACCATGAAACCATTGTTGACTGTTGGGAAAACCCATCTGCTTCGAGAATGTCCTTTAGAGTAGGAAATCTGCCATCTTTACCTGGTCTGGCCTACATGTGATTGACTCTCAATTCCCCTCTGAAATGTATGAGCAAGCCACTCAGTCCAAGGGCAATTAGGGATGGAAATAAATGGTGGCCGATCCAGCGATGCATCCTGTAAATGAATTTTAAAAAATTATGGGTGATTTTAATCTCAATATAGTTTGGACAAATCAAATTGGTAAAAGTATCTTGAAGATTAATTCATAGTGAAACAGTTCTGGAACCAACTAGGAAGAGGCTATTTTATACTTAGACGATGTGTAATAGGATAGGATTAATTAATAATCTTGCTATAATGGTTCGCCTTGGCAAAAGTGATCATAACATGATACAATTCCACATTCCGTTTGAGGTTGAGAAATTTGAGTATGAAATTAGTGTCTGAAACTTACAAATGGCAGTTATAATATGAAGACAAGTGTTGGCAAATAAGTTGGAAATAGATTAACAGGTAAGGTGGGCGATAGGGTGGCATGGTAGGAGAGTGGTTAGCACAGTTGCTTCGCAGCGCCAGGGACCCGGGTTCGATTCCCGGCTTGATTCACTGTCTGTGCCGAGTCTGCACCTTCCCCTTGTTCTGCGTTGATTTACTCCGGGTGCTCCAGTTTCCTCCCACAAGTACCGAAAGATGCGCTTGTTCGGGGAATTGGGCATTCTGAATTCTCCCTCAGTGTACTCGAACAGGCACCTTAGTGTGGCGACTAGAGGATTTTCACAGCAACATCATTGCAGTGTTAATGTAAGCTTACTTGTGACACAAATAAAGATTATTATTAATCACTCCAGACATTTAAAAAACTGTTTTGTAAGATATATTCCATTGAAAATAAAGAATCTACGAAAAGAATATGGACCATTCATATGCAAGGAAGCTAAGACTGGAATCAAATTGCCAGAAGATTAGGAAGATTTTAGAAATCAGCCAAGGATGTCTAAAAAAAAATATAAAAAGAGGGAGAAATTAGAATATGGGAGTAAAGTAGCAAGGAATATAAAAACGGATAGTTAGAGCTTCTACAAATATAAAAATATAGTGAGTAGCCAAAGTAAACATTGGTCCCTTAGAGGATGATACTGGAATTAATAATGGGCTTTAATGTCTATCACCAAGAGTGGCTCGGTAGTACCACCACAGACCGAGCTGGCTGGGTCCTAAAGGTCATAACTGCTAGATTGGGACTGCAGCAAGTGTTCAGGGAACCGACAAGGCGCATGGATGTTCAGTTTGGGTTCTGCCAGGGTCACTCTGTTCCTGATCTCATTACAGTCTTGGTTCAAACATGGTCAAAAGAGCTGACTGCCAGAGGTGAGGTGAGAGTGACTGTCCTTGACATCAAGGCAGCAGTTGACATGGCATCAAGGAGCCCTAGCTAAACTGGAATCAATGGGAATCAAGGGGAAAGCTCTCTGCTGGTTGGAGTCGTACCTGGCACAAAGGAAGATGCTTGTGGTGGTTGGAGGTCAATCATCTCAGCTCCAGGGCACCACTGTAGCTCCTCAGGGTAGTAGCCTAGGCTCAACCATATTCAACTGCTTCATCAATGACCTCCCTTCCATCATAAGGTCAGAAGTGGTGATGTTTGTGGATGACTGCACAATGTTCAGCATCATTTGCGACTCCTCAGATAATGAAGCAGTCCATGTCCAAAATCAGCACGATTTGGATATGGACAATATCCATACTTGGGATGACAAGTGGAAAGTTACATACGCACCACACAAGTGCCAGGCAATGACCATCTCATTCAAGAGCGTAGCTAACCACCGCCACTTGACATTCAATGGCATTACCATCGCTGAATCTCCCACAAATGACATCCTGCGGGGTTACCATTGATCAGAAACGGAACTGGACTAGCCATATTAATAGTATGGCTACCAGGGTAGGTTAAAGGCTAGGAATCTTACGGCTAGTAACTCACCGCCTGAGCCTCCAATGCCTATCCATCATCTACAAGACACAAGTCAGGAGTGTAACGGAATGCTCTCCACTTGCCTGGATGAGTGCAGCTCCAACAACACTCAAGAAGCTCCACACCATCCAGGACAAAGCAGCCTGCTTGGTTGCTCCCCCTTACACAAACTTTCAAAGCCTCCACCATCAATGAACAGTGGCAGCCACTTGTAGCATCTCCAAGATGCACTGCAGTAACTCACCAAGGTTCATTAGACAGCACCTTCCAAACCTACGACCACTGCCATCTAGAAGGACAAGAGCAGCAGATACCTGTGAACCCCACAACCTGTAGGTTCCCCTCCAAGTCACTCACCACCCTGACTTAGAAATATATTGCCGTTCCTTCATTGTCGCTGGGGCAACATTCTGGCACCTCAGGGACTGCAGCGGTTCAAGAAGGCAATGCACCACCACCTTCTGAAGGGTAACTAGGGATGGACAATAAATGCTGGCCTAACCAGCGACGCCCACATCCCGTAAAATAAATGTTTTAAAAAATAGAACATAGAACATAGAACAGTACAGCACAGAACAGGCCCTTCGGCCCTCGATGTTGTGCCAAACAATGATCACCCTACTTAAACCCACGTAACCCGTATACCCGTAACCCAACAATCCCCCCATTAACCTTACACTACGGGCAATTTAGCATGGCCAATCCACCTAACCCGCACATCTTTGGACTGTGGGAAGAAACCGGAGCACCCGGAGGAAACCCACGCACACACAGGGAGGACGTGCAGACTCCACACAGACAGTGACCCAGCCGGGAATCGAACCTGGGACCCTGGAGCTGTGAAGCATTGATGCTAACCACCATGCTACCGTGAGGCCCCTAATGCTACCGTGAGGCCCCGAAATGGGAAACAACAACATGAAATAACATGGCAGAGAACTTAAACAATGTGGTAAACCACTGTTACACCTGTATTAGGTGATGTAAGGTAGGACCTGTACTACAGGTTCGCCGGTAGCCCCTGCCTGCTGGCTCCAGAAGTATAAATATGCGTGTCCTCTATTCAGCAGCCATTTTGCCAGCTGCTGTGGGAGGCCACATTTCTTACTGCAATAAAGCAACAGTTGTATCCAACCTTAGTCTTTGTACAATTGATCATGCATCGATTTATTGCAGTAAGATTTTCTAAAAGATGGACCTCCGAATCAAACCAGATCGCCTGCAGCTGGATCCGCAATCAACCGACGCCAAAAAGGACTTTAATCATTGGCTAGCTTCCTCCGGGGCCTATATCAACTCAGCGACCACCCCTCCGACGGATGCTCAGAAGATACAGATCCTGTACTCAAGGTTGAGCTCCAGCGTGTTTCCGCTGATCCAGGACGCCCCGAACTACGCAGCCGCCATGGCGCTATGCACAGAAAATGAACTCACTCTTCGCCAGGCACATACTCGCCACTCGCTCTCAACTCCCTGGTGAGTCCATAGAAGACTTCTTGCGGGCCCTAATCCCACTCGTCCGGGATTGCGACTGTCAGGCCATTACGGCCACCGAACATTCCAACCTTCTTGTGCGCAATGCGTTTGTAACGGGGATTGGGTCGGACCTCATACGCCAAAGACTGCTAGAAGGGGCCACACTCGACCTAGCTGAGACTAAAAAGCTAACACACTCCATGACGGTTGCCTCAAGTAATGCTCAGGCCTACCCCTCCGGCCGCACGGTCCACCCCTCTTATTCCTCGTGGACCCCACAGACGGCCGCCCCAGCTGGGGCTTCACCCAGCCAGTACGCCTGCGCCACACGCCAACCTGCGCACCCCGGGGGCCCCCGATGTTACTTCTGCAGCCAGCAGAAGCACCCCCAGCCCGCACTGCCATTTGCAAGGCTTGTGGCTAAAAGGGGCACTTCGCCGTGGTGTGCCAGGCCAGCGCAGTAGTCGCTATTGCCCCCTCCCCCCTGACCTACACACAATGGGCGCCGGCATCTTCGGCCCGGATCACACGCGGCCAGTGGGTGCCGCCATCTTCACCTCCCGGGGCCACGCGCGGCCAGTTGGCTCCACCATCTTCCCCCCCCAGTACACGTGCGGCCCATGGGCGCCGCCATCTAGTCCAGTTCCCGCAACATGCGGCCCATGGGCGCCGCCATTTTGACCCCGGCAGGATCTTCAGGCGCCGCCATCTTGTCTCCCCCACGGGGCATGGACGCCGACAGCATTCCATGACCTGGGCCCCCCACGCTCTCCATCTTCTGACGCCAGCGACAACCGACCACAGCTCGCCTCAGTGACGATCGACCAGTCTCGTCCGCACAACCTGGCCACCGCTTCGACCAGTGTGAGAATCAACGGTCACGTGACCTCTTGCCTGCTGGACTCCGGGAGCACCCAAAGCTTCATCCACCTGGATACGGTAAGGCGCTGCTCCCTCGCGATCCACCCCGCCAATCAAAGAATCTCCCTGGCCTCCGGATCCCATTTCATCGCGATCCGGGGGTTCTGCACGGTCATTCTCACGGTCCAGGGCGTAGAATTCAGCGGCTTCCGCCTCTACATTCTTCCTAATCTCTGCGCTGCACTATTGCTGGGCCTGGATTTCCAGTGCAATCTCCAGAGCCTTACCCTCAAATTCGGTGGGCCCCTACCACCCCTCACTGTGTGCGGCCTCGCGACCCTAAAGGTCAACCTACCCTCCCTCTTTGCCAATCTAACTCCGGATTCCAAACCCGTTGCCACCAGGAGCAGACGGTACAGCACCCAGGACAAGACCTTCATCAGGTCCGAGGTCCAGCGGTTGCTTCGGGAAGGCATCATCGAGGCCAGCAACAGCCCCTGGAGAGCCCAAGTGGTAGTCGTTAAGAAAAACAGAATGGTCGTGGATTACAGCCAGACCATCAATCGATACACTCAGTTCGACGCGTACCCCCTCCCATGCATATCTGATATGGTCAATCAGATTGCGCAGTATCGGGTCTTCTCAACGATAGACCTCAAATCCGCCTACCACCAGCTCTCCATTCGTAAATCGGACCGTTCATACACTGCTTTCGAGGCAGACGGTCGTCTCTATCACTTCTTCAGGGTTCCGTTTGGCGTCACTAATGGGGTCTCGGTCTTCCAAAGGGAGATGGACCGAATGGTCGACCGGTACGGTTTGCGGGCTACCTTCCCGTACCTAGACAACATCACCATCTGCGGCCATGATCAGCAGGACCACGATGCCAACCTTGCCAAATTCCTCCACACCGCCACTCTCCTCAATCTCACCTACAACAAGGAGAAGTGTGTGTTCAGCACAACCTGCTTAGCCATCCTCAGCTATGTGGTCCAGAAAGGAGTTCTGGGGTCTGGTCCCGACCGCCTGCGCCCACACATGGAGCTTCCCCTCCCCCACTGCCCCAAGGCCCTCAAACGCTGCCTGGGGTTCTTCTACTACGCCCAGTGGGTCCCAAACTATGTGGACAAGGCCCGCCCACTCATACAGTCCACCCACCTTCCCCTTACGGCCGAGGCACAACAGGCCTTTGCCCATATCAGAGCTGATATAGCCAAGGCCGGGATGCACGCAGTGGATGAGACACTGCCCTTCCAAGTAGAAAGTGATGCATCAGACGTCGCACTTGCCGCCACCCTCAATCAGACAGGCAGACCCGTGGCATTCTTTTCCGTCATGTCTCAGAAATTCGGCACTCGTCCGTCGAAAAAGAGGCCCAGGCTATCGTTGAAGCTGTGCGGCATTGGAGGCATTACCTGGCCGGCAGGAGATTCACTCTCCTCACTGACCAACGGTCGGTAGCTTTTATGTTTAACAACACGCAGCGGAACAAGATCAAAAACGATAAAATCTTGCGGTGGAGAATCGAGCTCTCCACCTACAATTACGAGATTTTGTATCGCCCTGCCAAACTCAACAAGCCCCCAGACGCCATATCCTGAGGTACATGTGCCAGCGCACAAGTAGACCGACTCCGGGCCCTACACGACAGCCTTTGTCACCCGGGGGGGTCACACGATTGTACCATCTTGTCAAGGCTCGCAACCTGCCCTACTCCATCGAGGAAGTACGGACAGTCACCAGGGACTGCCAGGTGTGTGCGGAGTGCAAGCCACACTTCTACCGGCCGGATCGTGCGCGCCTGGTGAAGGCCTCCTACCCCTTTGAACGCCTTAGCATGGATTTCAAAGGGCCCCTCCCCTTGACCGACCGAAACACGTATATTCTCAGTGTGGTCGATGAGTACTCCAGATTATCCTTCGCCATCCCATGCCCCGATATGACGTCTACCACCGTCATCAAAGCCCTAAACACAATCTTCGCTTTGTTCAGTTTCCCCGCATACATCCACAGTGACAGGAGATCCGCATTCATGAGTGATGAGCTGCGTCAGTTCCTGCTCAGCAGGGGTATCGCCTCCAGCAGGACGACCAGCTATAATCCCTGGGGAAACGGGCAGGTAGAGAGGGAGAACGGGACGGTATGGAGGGCCGCCTAACTGCCCTATGGTCCAGGAACCTCCCAGCCTCTCGCTGGCAGGCGGTCCTCCATGATGCACTACACTCCACCCGGTCACTACTGTGCACCACTACGAATAACACACCCCATGAGCGTCTTTTTGCCTTCCCCAGGAAGTCCACATCGGGGTGTCACTCCCGACTTGGCTCGCAGCTCCAGGACCGGTCCTGCTCCGTAGGCACGTCCGACTCTACAAGGCGGACCCGTTGGTGGATAGGGTGCACTTGCTCCGTGCCAACCCCCAGTATGCCTATGTGGCGTACCATGACGGCCACCAAGATACTGTTTCCCTCATAGACCTGGCACCAGCAGGTTCCACCCATACACACTTCTCCAGCCACCCTCCCCTCCCCCGGCGCTCCCAACATTAACCCCCCCCAGAACCATCCCTCCTTCCCCTGACCACGCCAGAAGATGAAGAGGATTTCAGCACACTCCCGGAGTCATCCAACATCAGGCCAGCATCGACATCGCCAGTACGACATCGCCGCCACCGCTACGTCGCTCCCAGCGGAACGTCTAGGTACCAGACCGGTTGAACCTCTAACTGGCACCAGACTTGCAACGGTCATTTTTTTTTCTCCCTGATAAAACACTGTACATAAATTCACTACTGTATGCAATTCTCCACCACCCCTGCCAGACTCATTTTTAACGGGGTGAATGTGGTAAACCACTGTTACATCTGTATTAGGTGATGTAAGGTAGGTCCTGTACTGCAGGTTCGCCGGTAGCCCCTGCCTGCTGGCTCCAGGAGTATAAATATGCGTGTCCTCTATTCAGCAGCCATTTTGCCAGCAGCTGTAGAAGGCCACACATCTTGGGCGAAATTCTCCGACCCCCAGCAGGGTCGGAGAATCGCCTGGGGGCGCCTAAAATCCCGCCCCCGCCGTGGCAGAGATTCTCCGCCACCCGGGAAGTGGCGGGGGCAGGAATCTCGCCACTCCGATCGGTTGAGGCCCCTGCGGCGATTCTCCGGCCCGGATGGGCCGAAGTCCCGCCGCTGGGAGGCCTCTCCCGCCGCCGAGGTTTAAACCACCTCTGGAACGGCGGGCTCAGCGGCGCGAGCAGGCCCCCGGGGTCCTGGGGGGGCAGGGGGCGATCGAACCCTGGGGGGTGCCCCTACGGCGGCCTGGCCCGCGATCGGGGCCCCCCCTCAGAGTCCGGGCCAGTGCCCTGGCTGCTCTATTTTCTTCTGCGTCCGCCGCGGCCTCCACCATGGAGGAGGCGGAAGAGAACCCCATATTGTGCATGCGCCGACAGTGTCGTCAGCGACCAGCTGGTCGCTGACGTCACTGCCGGCGTATGTGCGGACCGGCGAAAGCCTTTCGGCCAGCCCCGCTGCCGGGGGCGCCGGTTTTTTGCGCCGGTCTTCTGGTGGCAACCGCTTCGGCGCGGGGCTGGCCCCCAAAGGTGGGGAGAATTCCCCACCTTTGGGGAGGCGTGACCCCTGAGTGGTTGGCGCCACTCCCCTACTCCGGGACCCTCCGTCACGCCGGGTAGGGGAGAATGCCGCCCCTTACTGCAATAAAGCCACAGTTGTATCCAACCTTAGTCTTTGTACAATTGATCGTGCATCAAACAATTATTTTTCTGTCTTTATGGTGGAAGATACTAAAAGCAAGAATAGCAGAAACCCGAGGGGAAAAGGGAGTGAGGAACTTAAGTTATTTGTTATCACAAGAGAAAGTTTCTACATTAATGAATGGGAGTAAAGGTTGACATGTGCCTTAGACCCGATGGCCTGCATCCTAGTGTCTTCAAAAAGTGGTTCGAGAAACAATGAATGTATTGGTTGTAATCGTCCAAAGATTGCCTGGATTCGTGAAAGATCAAGAAGTTTGGAAAAGTGCAAATATAACTCCCCTATTCAAGAAGGGAGGGAGACAGAAAGCATGAAACGATAGACCAGTTAGCATAACATCTGTTGTTTGAAATATTTTAATCATTGGAATATTTTAATCAGGAAGCAGTATCAGGACGTTTAGAAAATAATTCCATAATTAGAAAGAGTTGATATGGTTTTGTTTTATTTTTTTCATACATTTAGAGTACCGAATTATTTTTTTCCAATTAAGGGGCAATTTAGCATGGCAAGTCCACCTACCCTGCACATCTTTGAGTCGTGGGGGTGACACCCATACAGACAAGGTGAGAATGTGCAAACTCCACATGGACTTTGATATGGTTTGTGAACCATATCGTGCCATGGCAACACGGTGGCACAATGGTTAGCACTGCTGCCTCACAGCACCAAGGACCTGCGTTCAATTCCACCCTTGGGTCACAGTCTGCGTAGAGTATCCGCGTTCTCCCCGTGTCTGTGTGGGTTTCCCCCAAGGGCTCTGGTTTCCTCCCACAGTCCAAAGATATACAGGTTAGTTGCATTGGCCATGCTAAATTGCTCCTTAAGTGTCCAAATGATTAGGTTGGGTTATTGGGTTACGGGGATAGACTGGGGGTGTGGGCCTAGTGTAGGGTGTTCTTTCACAGGGTTGGTGCATGCTCAATAGGCCAAATGGTCTCCTGCACTGTAGTGATTCTGTGTAGTGATTCTATGAAAGGAAAATCATGTTTATTAAGAGTTCTTTGAGGATGTAACAAGCAAAGTGGATAAAGTAGAACCTACAGTGACGGGTATTTAGATTTCCAAAAGGAATTCAATAAGGTGCCACGTACAAGGTTACTACACAAGAAACAATCACAATGTTGGGGGTGATATATCACATGGATAGAGGATTGACGAACGAACAGGAAACAAGGCATTGGGATAAATGGATAATTTTAAGGTTGGAAAATTACAACTTGTGCGGTTCCACAGGGATTAGTGCTGGGCCTCAACTATTTACAATCTGTATTAATGACTTGAATAACGGGATGGAATGTGTTGTAGGCATCTTTGCAGGCAGTACGATAATAGGTGGGCAAGGAAGTTTGAGGATGACCTAATCAATCACAGAATTATTAGGCACAGAAGGAGGCCATTTGGCCCATCATTTCTGCACTGGTTCTCCGAAAGAGCCATTCTACCCGTTCGCCCTGTAACCTTCACATTCTTCCTCTTCAGATAACAGTCTCATTTGATTGCCTTGATTGACCCTGCCTCCATCACACTCCTAGGCAGTTCATTCCAGACCTTAACCACTCTCTGAATTAAAAGGTTTTTCCTTATGTCACTATTGCATCTTTTGACAATTACTTTAAATTGCTGTCCTCTTGTTCTTGATACTTTCCACAAATGGGAATAGTTTCTCCCTTTTTACTCTGTCTAGGCCCTCGTGATTTTGAATACCTGTGTCAAATTTCCTCTCAATTTTCCCTTCTCCAAGGAAAACCTGCCCAATTTCTCCAATCTATTTTCATAACTGGAGTTCCTCATCCTGGAACTATTTTTGTGAATCTTACTTTGCAAAGGGATTATCGAAGGTTAAGTGTGTGGGTAAAATATGACAAATGGGGCACTATGTGAGAAATTAAGAAGTTATCCACTATGGTGGGAAGAATAGAAAATCAGAATTTTATGTAAATGGTAAGAGAAATGCAGAGTGCTGAGTAGAGAGATCTGGGTGCCTTTGTACATACGTCACAAAAGTTAACATGTGGGTGCAGTGAGTAATAAGAAGACAAACAGAATGTTGGCCTTTATTGCAAACAGGGAACTGTTATAATGGGCATTGATGAGTCCACACCTATGGTACAGCAACAATTTTGCTGTCTTTATTTAAGGAGGAATAATCATCCATTGGAGGCAGTTCAGTTGAATCCTAATGGGTAGTCTTCTGAGGCAAGGTTGAGCCAGCTGGGCCTATAACCACTGGAGTTTAGAAGAATAAGGGGCGATCTTATTGAAATGTATAGAATTCTCAGGGGGTTTGACAGTGTAGATATGGAGAAAATGTCTCCCCTTAGGGATCACAGTTTCCTAATAATGGGTCTCCCCTTTAAAATCGAGATAAGGAAGAATTTCTTCTCTCAGAAAGTGATTCAGCTTCGGAATTCTTTACCCAAGAGAGCGGTGGAGGCTGGGTCAATAAATCTATTCAAGGCAGAGTTAGACAGAGTTTTTGATCTACGACAAAGTCAAGAGTTACATGGGACAGGCTTTAGAGCTGAGACCAACCATGATCTTTTTGAATGGTGGAGAAGACATGAGGGGCCAAATGTCCTATTCTTTCCCCTATATTTCATGTCCTTATCACCTTCTATCAGAAGGATGTGAGAACCCATGCAGTAGCAGACCAGGGTTAATTTGTCACTCCCCTGACGAAGGTACCTCTTACTTATTTTCTACATCACACTCAGCAGTTCAGTGGTGCAAGGGATCAAACCTGCACCTCTCCAAAATATGGATGATTGGGTCCATCAGTGTGGTAAATCCATGCCAGTATTTTTCTTGATGGAGGATAAATCAGTTCTGATTATCCATTACAATAACAAGAGCAACAGCTTTTGGCAATGTCTACCAACTGCCAACTTGGGTTAAAGATCAATTGAACTCAATCAAATCTGTCAGGTTTCATTGAGGCTTTGAAATGCTTCAGAAATTTGGAAGTAATGTCAAAAAATTGGCAGCATAAATGTTAACTTAATTCAGCATGTGCAATAAATTATCGTATTATGGGTTGGGTTGTAAAATGCTGAGTTTTACTTCATTAAAAAGTAATCAAAGCCTCATTCATTTCACCTACATGCCGCAGTGGTACATTGCCTCAGCAATTATTTATATATGAAACACTGCCTTAATTGTAGTTTAAATCTTAACGTAAAATACCAAATTTGTACTGGAATGACTTCAGAATGGGCTAAGTAAGCATGAAATGTAAACTTGTGCATATGCATCCTTTAAGCATTACAACTTTTCCTTCCAGGTGTGCATTTCACCTTAATGGACATTTTTTGGAGAGAAGCAAAGATTTGTGGTAGCAGGAATCACCAAATCAAATCATTATATGAAGGCAGATGCAATAATTTAAAAAAGTTGAGAATAAGTGTTTCCAAACTTGAATTTTATAAACCTATAGATTGAGGAAAAAGGAATGACTAAGAGAACAAAAAAAATACATAATTCTTATGTGGGTGGAAGCAAAGATTCTTGAATGGGATAAGGTGGGATGCTCGAGGATACTCGAGCAAAGAGGGTACAACTATCATGAAAGCCTAACCAGATGGGTATCGAAAGGAGACGGCTGAGAAGTCTATTTGATAAAGATTGTTCCAGTTATGGAGGGGTTTGATAGAGTAGATGGGATATTCTACATAGACATTAGCCCCAGTGTCTATTTAGGTGAAATGAACATCATGATTACAGGGCATACTAACCAAAATGTGCAGTGTTACGGTCCCAGTTGATGTTATAGTTGGACATGAAGATCTAGAATGGAACCCTGTCTCATAACTTTTACATTTTTTAGAAGATGTGGAGGAACAGTGTGACAGCATTGCCAATTAGCTGTTAACAACAAGAAAAAAACTTATTAATCATGAAAAATTTGACAATAATATAATTTATTTGACTACTTCACTCCCCCTTATCTTCACAAATGTATCCAGGTTTCAAGGATAATACAAGTTACATGATGTATCTTATGTTGTAATGTTCTGAATGAGCAATTATGGAAAATCAACACATATAGACAGTTGTTCACCCAACAAGTGACACATTTTTGGTGACCTCATTCACCTGTTGGGTGAACACAGTTCAGAAAGTGTCTATATGTGTTCATTTTCCAGAATTGCTGCCACATCAACATTCCCATAGCACAAACATTCCCATCTCGGGCAGCATGGTGAGAAACCCCAAGGCTCCCTGTTATGATTCTTAACTGGAGTCCATTTTCATTAAGCAAATTCAGTGTTTAAGAGGTCACATCAAAATACCACCGCATTAATGCTGACATTCTCATTATCTTCATTTTTAAATGTGCCTTCTTCCCATGGGCAACTGGTGTGCCTGTCACTTTTTGGTTGTAGGTCTCTATGTGCATATTTGAAGTCCTTTATTCCAGCTTAGGACCCTGATTGCAACTTATATGGGAAGCTGAGGCAGATGACTGCTGCGGGCTCCAGAAACTGCATCCAAATGTTTTTCAAGTTAGATTTGTACTTCTCCTGGTCAGGAAGTCTTGTCCTAATGTTCCCGAATAATGTCCCTGCCTCTGAGCAGAAGCTCCGTGTTCGAGTCCTACCCCAGGACTTGATAGACAAGGAAGGTGCATTCATAATGCGGCCAAACAGGTTGTGTATCAACCTGACAATCCTTCCAACATGCTAATGGCTTGCGGTAAGAGCGAGAGAGACTCCTGGCCAGCCATACTTGATGTAGTGTGGCGGCCCTTAAGCTCTAAGACTCTGGTGACAGACAAGCGACCTGATCCAGGAATAACTAGCTATAGAAACCGGAGAAAGTCTGCCTAAGTGCATCACTAGATGCGGGAAGAGAAGTGGAATTTTCCTGATCATATAAGCATGTTGCCAGTGCTGGTCCACCACTTTGCTTCCCTTCAGGACCAACATGAGTTACAATGCCACCACAATGTTGAATTGCTGCGGTATAGAAAAGATACTTTATTTCCCAAAGGGAGTTAGGAGATCAGGGTTTTCTGCCGCAGGAGCAGGTGGGTAGCTGTTCTGCTCTGAAAGTTAAATCTGCTCCAATGCTTCTGCCCTCCAAAGAAAAACAGTGCTCTCATTGTTCAAAATGCTTTTACTTATTCGTAAAAAATAAAATTAAATGAAAGAACTGAATTTTTCAGGCACTCTGCTTACAGCGTGTTCCTTTAATGTGAGGTCGTGCATTCTCATGATTTTGTGGTTCCTTTGGGTCTGCAGTCTTCAAGTTATGATATCCCATTTGGCGGTGCATTATCAAATGATGAGCATAATTGAACAAGGAATATATTTCATCTGTCCTCTTCAATCACATTCTGATGGACATTCAGTATGATGCAGATGCTGATAAGTGCCATCGGACGGAGGGTCAATAGAAATTTCATTCGGTATACTGCATTGCCTGCATCGATCAGCTACAGTACAGCTATAACACTGGCATCTACCTGGCAATGTGGATAATTGCCCAGGTATGTCTGGCACAAAGCAGGACAAATCCAAACTAGCCAATTACTGCCCTACCAGTCTACTTTCAATCATCAGTAAAGTGATGGAAGAGGTCATCAACAGAGCTACCAAGAGGCACTTACTTTGCAATAACCTGCTCACTGATGCTCAATTTGGATTCTGCCGGGGTCACTCAGTTCCTGACCTCATTGCAGCCTTGGTACAAACATGGACAAAAGAGCTAAACTCCAGAGGTGAGGTGATCTTCAGCAGCTTAATCAATGACTCTCCTTCCGACATAAGGTCAGATGTGGTGATGTTCACTGATGATTACACAATGTTTAGCACCATTCGTGACTCCTCAGACACTGAAGCAGTCCACATGAAAATGCAGCAAGACCTGAGCAATATCCAGGCCTGGGCTGACAAGTGGCAAGTAACTTTCATGGCACACAAGTGCCAGGCAATGACAAGATAGAATCAAACCACTGCCTCTTGACATTCAATGGCACTACTGTCACTGAATTCCCCACTATCAACATTCTGGGGGTTACCATTGACCACAAACTGAACTTGACTAGCTGTATAAATACTGTGGCTACAAGAGCAGGTCAGCTGCTAGGATTATACAGCGAGTAACTCACCTCCTGACTCCTCAAAGCCTGTCAGCCACCTACAAGCACAAGTCAGGAGTGTGATGGAATACTTCCCACTTGCCTGGACAAGTGCAGCTCTAACAACATTCAAGAAGCTTGACACCATCCAGGATAAACTTGATTAACACCGCTTCCACAAGCATTCACTCCCTCCACCACTGATGCACAGTAGCACCATCTGGAAGTTTCCCTTCAAATAACTCACCATCCTGACTTGGAAATATATTGTCATTCTTTCACCAGGTCTTTCCGTTCTTTCGCTGGGTCTGAATCTTGAAATTCCCTCCCTATTAGCCCAGTGAGTATACTTACACCACATGGGTTGCAGCGGTTCAAGATAGGGGTTCTAGAAATTAACTCACACCGAATCCAACAGTGACCATGAACCGTTGCACTGAAACCGATATGGAAGATGCTGACACAAAATTTTACAAGTGGCAAGTAACAAATTTGTGCCACACATGTGTCAGGCAATTAACATCTTCAACAACCTAACCATCAGTCCTTGACACACAATGGCATTACCATCGCTGAATCCTCCATTATCATCATCATCCTGGGGGTCACCAGTGACCAGAAACTGAACAGGACTAGCTATATAAAATATTGTGGCTACAAGAGCAGGCCAGTGGCTGGGGATCTTGTGGCAAGCAACTTACTTCCTGACTCCTCAATGCCTGTCCAGCGTCCAAAAGGCAGAAGTCAGAAGTGTGATGGAGTATTCTCCATTTCGCAGCTCATACAGCATTCAAGAAGCTTGACACCATCCAGGACAAATCAACCTGCTTGATTGGCACTCCATCCACAAACATTCACTCCCTCCACTACCAACGCACAGTGGCAGAATTGTGTATCATCTACAAGATGCACTGCAGAAACTCACCACAGCTCCTTAGATAGCATCTTCCAGATCCACGACCAATACCGTGTAGAAGGATAAAGGCAGCGAACATAACCACCTGGAGGATCCCCTCCAAGCCACTCACGGCCTGACACGGAAATATATCAACATTCAAGAAGGCGGCTCAGCACTACCTTCTCAAGGGCAATTATTGATGGGCAATAAATGCTGGCCTAGCCACTGCGCCCATGTCCCGAGAATGAATTTTTAAAAAAGTATCAGTACATAGCCCTAAAGTGGATGGGCATTGATTGGCATGAACGTGACTCCAGGCCTCGAGTTATTCCAGGGGTGTAGAGGGCGTGAACAGAGCCCAGAAGTGGTCTACTGTTTTAATTTGGAAGGGGAAGGATTCATTTTTATTCATCGTGTTGCTGACAGTCCCGAGCAGCCTATTTTTAAAAACTGCAGGTTCGGCTGTGGTCAGTGGGGAACTAGTTTTGTAAATAGATCTTAGGCTCCAATTCGCATACACAGTAGCCTTAATGCAGCTTTCAGGAGGGCATCCTGGGGCTCTCATAACTCAAATTGTGTGTGGCTTATGCAAAGTAGGGAGTGAACACGCATATGCTTCATACAATATTGGAACTTTCAGAGAAATCCAGTTTCTTAGTCTTGATCTTCAAATTATATTTTATAAAACTACAGCCTATGACAAAATATATGTGAACATATGATTTTCACGTAAATTGACAAGAGTTGGTTAACCAATGTGAAATATTCACAAATCTATTTTCTATATATTTATTTTCTAAGTTACCAATTGAACTTAGGCATCACTATGTTTTGTCTTAAAGAACAGACTTGTTTTGGAATAACTTGACCAACTCCACAATTTTATGACATTCATTTCTAAATGAGAGGATCTAACCCAGGAGCAGAAATAATACCACCAATTTCTGAGGGAACAATGGACATCACCACAGATTTCCTTGTATAACCAGATCATCATATTTTGTTTTTTTAAAGCTTAATGAAATATTGTAATTTAATCGAAGAACAAATCAATTTATTACTGGGCTATTTTAAGGTTAGAGCTTAAAACAACATGCCATAAAACCACACGCCATCATCCCAAAACGAATAAAAGAGCACTGATTTAAAATACTCCAAAAATATGTGCTACTTCCTCGTTAGGTGAATCTTTCCAGGAACATCTAATCAACGATCAATAATACTGTCATCTAGTTTTTACATTGTTGGAACTGTATTTGATATCTAGCGGAGGGATAACACTCCTGTGTTAGCACATTGCATCTTTGGGCTTTGGTTTATGAAAATTAGATGACATTTTTTAGTTTATGGACATGTTGATGTAAAAATGGCCACTGAAAGCTTCCTGTTGCTCCTAATACCTTTGACACTTTTGCATTTCCTAGTATAAATGGTATCACCAAACCATACTTACACATTTTTAATCATTTAAATTTTGAACATAATTAATAGATTTGAGTGGGTGGCATCACAGAATGTCAATGCCTAATCTATTATTTTGAGAGATATGAAGGCGAATGAAGTAATCAATTGCATTTAAAACCATTTTTTTAAACATTCATTGTAAACTTATTCACCAATCACTGTTCTTTTTTTCAGTGCTTAGATTACGAGTCATGGTGAAAAACAGCTTTTCCCCAGCAAACAGTAGTGCTCCAACACCAGCAGAATCAGCCCATTTTTACAGTGAGTAACCCACATACGCAGATCTCTCAGTTCAAAACAAGAATAAATTGTTTTAGGTGCACTATCTGTGTGCAAAAACCAGCAATCTTCCTGGTGAAAGAACATTACTTTGGATATTGCTGAAGCATTTTGAGGTTTGATACAGTGTAAACATCAAAACAGCTCTAATCATAACACCAAGTCTGTGCAACATCTAAATGTTCTGATAATAAAGTAATTAATAATGCATTCAATAGGGACATGCATGAGATAACATTTTGTTAAGTCCCTGCGGTACTTAGGTTGTCTATTGAGTCCTTTGAAAAATTGAATGTTATATCGGAACCCCTTTTTTCCCCCACCTATTTGATGCATTAGGTTAAAACTGTTTATTTTGTGGTTTCAATGCAAATAATTGATAATGGTCCTGCATCCACTAGAAACTGGTTTGATATTGAGTAAGTTTGTTTCATTCAGGACACTTTCAGACAAGATTAGTGTCCTAATAATCTGAATTAGTTCGTAGCCATTAGGGGAATAATTGATTAAGATTTATGCTTGTGTCTAAGATTTATTGTGACTCAAAACTTGGCTTACCTCTTGAGTCATTCTACATAACCGAACATAATTACAAGGAATTTTAAGTTGTGGCTTTCTGAAAGATATGTTGACACATTGATACAACAGAGTTTGATGTACAATTAAGTTTTTAAGTATTCAAGGATAAAACAATTGATACGTGAATGATGAACACATTATTTGATACAGGAATTACAATAATAGAGCCATGGCTATGTAATTTAGTTTAGCATAATGTTTTTCGGAAATGCAGTATCACGGTCTAGTTAATCATAAATTAATGTAGCAGACCACCCGTGCTCAACTTTGAAGATTATAATTAATGCATCAGCTTGGAAAAATTAGCTCTTTTCATCCTGTACAGCAAAGTGAGACATTGCATAATGTCTGTAACCAGGATTTTCCGTTCCTGTATGTGGTGGGATTTGTCTCTGGCGGGAAGGGAAATTTGACGGGCCAGCTGAAGGTCTGTTGACTCCGCAGGATCATAAAATCTAGGCCGGTATCTTAGACAGTGTTAATATAACATTGAAACTTTTTGATCGAACAACAGTTAAACTACTATACAGAAACAATCCTATTGTATACTGCAGTATGTGGGTTCCAGGCTGTGAAATTGCAACTTTAGTGAGTGATTTGTAGTGTCCTTGCTTCAAACTTCAGCTGACATTTTGCGGATATTTACATTTGTGATAATTATCTGTTATTTGGAAGAGCCAGTGTCAGAGTAATCTTTTCATCTTTCCAACTTTGGAGACTTGTTTTTTCTGGCCAAGGTTCAACCAAGTTCCACATATATCAGGATGCAAAGATTAAGTTGGATGCATTAAAAAAATACTTACATTTATGCATTTATGTATTGGCTTTTGTGACTTCAAGTTAGTTCAAAGTGGTTTACAACCAATAAAATACTTTTGAAGCATAGTCACTGCTGTAGTGCAGAGAACATGGGAGCTAAATTACACACGGCAAGGTCTCAAACAGTAGTGCAATAATGACCTTTTTAAATGATGTTGGTTGAGGAATAAATATTAATCTGGAAATAACTCTCCTCCTCTTCTTTGAAATAGTGCCAAAGCACCTTTTACATACGCCTGAGAGAGCATAACGAGACTTATTTTAATATGTCATCCGAAAGTCTCCTTCGGTACTGCACTGTAGGGTCAGGCTATATTTTGTGCTCAAGATTTCAGAGTGGGTCCTGAATTCATAACCACCTGGCTCGTGTTATGCATGCCTCATGTCATGGTTCACATGTTTTGGAGGTATGTTTTATTAAAAGATGTGTTAAAAGTAATTAATTTCATTCTTACCTGTGAAGAGGCCATGTGTGTCACATTGCCATGCAGATGGGTGAAACTTAGTGAGATTTTTCATTTTGCGTTTGGCCGGAATTCTCCGTCGTTCATGCCGGCGGGATTCTCCGGTCCCGCTGCAGTGAATGGAGTTCTGGCTGAGCGCCAAATTCTGCGTGCTCGCTGGAGACGGTGGCGGGGCTAACTCGGATCAGAGAATCATTTATCTCTGCGGATTGAGTTAGTGTATAGCTAGCAGGCAATGGTTAATGTTTGCAAAGCAGTCAGAGACTGTCAACTTCGGGTCTTGCGCAGCTTGCAGCTCCTTAGAAATTGAGAGATAAACTAGACCTACACAGGATCTGTCGTTCGTGATGCAGCCGGTGAGTGGGAGCTGGGATTCAGTGTAAAACAAAGGGGAAAAACAACTGGAAGGTTTGATAATCTGGAAGCTAAAGAAAGAAATTCACAGTAATCCTCTCAGTGAAAGGCAATTAACCTTATTGCAGTTGGGGTTCTGGAAGTAATCAGTCTGGTTTCAGTTTGAAACTCTCGCAGTGGGCTACTGGAAACCAAAGGTATTTTCTGATGTTTTAAGCCATTGCGCAGGAATTGCAGGAAGGCCTATGCTTGGGCTATTGGGTTGTGAGGTTTTAAAGTGATATTGGAGGGTCAGTTAGCCAAAAGCTAATGGAAGGACGCCGATGAAGTCTTGCACCTTGGAGAATAACTGGAACACTGAAGAGAAATCATTGTGAATTCTGGAATCTTTGGTTTGATCCCAGTGAGAAAGGGAATGAATCAAGTGTTTGTGAGGCAGGTAACTGTTTGTGGGTGCAGAGGCAGGGGCGTGAGGGGGACTGTGTGGTTGGGGAGGGTAATAAAAATAACTGAGTTTAGAGCATATGTCTTTGTATGCTTTAGTTTAATGTTAATAGTTATGACATTTCCACATACTTTTTTTATAGGTTGGGAGGTTTCCCGCCTCTGCTACCCTCCCAGGCAGTGCACTCCAGACTCCCACCACCCTCTGGGTGAAAATTGTTTTCTTCAATTTCTATCTCATACTCCTGTCCCTCACCTTAAACTTATTCCCCCTTCTTATTGACCCTTCAACTAAAGGAGCTTCCTATCCACCCTGTCTTTACCCCTTGTAATCTTATTCATCTCAATCAAGTCCCCCCTCAACTTCCCCTGCTTTAAAGAAAACAACCGCAGCCTTTCCGGTCTCTCTTCATTGCTCAAAAACTCCATCCCAGACGCTGAATCTCCTCTGCATCCTCTCCAGTACAATCACATTCTTCCTATAGTGAGGCGACCAGAACTGCACACAGTACTCCAGATGTGGCCTAACCAATGTTTTGTACAGCTGCAACATAATCTCCCTGCCTTTATAATCTATGCCACAACTGACAAAAGCAAGTGAATATTGTGCCTTCTTAACTACCATATTAACTGTCTTGCCGCATTCAGGGATCTGTAGACCTGTTACTCCGAGCTTCCTAGTGTCCTATCATTCATTGAGTACTCCCCTGATGTGTTACTCCGTGTAAAGTGCACTACCTCACACTTTTCATGTTTAAATCCATCTGCCACTGATCTGCCCATTTGATCAACCCATTTATAATCTTTCTGCAACCTAAGACTTCTTCTTCACTATTAACCACACTGCCAATCTTTGTGCCATCAGCAAACTTACTTATCACCCCCACATTCTCATCTATATAGTTTAAATATATCACAAACAAAAAGGGACCTAGCACTAATCCTTGTGGTACGCCACTGGACATCGGCCTCTAGCCACACAAACAACCATTTACCACTACCCTTTGTGTCCTACCACTAAGTCAGTTTTGGATCCAACTTGCTAAGTTACCATGCAGCCAATGTGCTTTTACCTTTTTCACCAATCTCCCATGTGGGACCTTGTCAAAGGTTTTGCAGAAGTACATACAAACTATATCAGCTGCTGATGCTCTATCAATGACTCCAGAAGTGAGATTGGATGACAATTGAAGGCTTTATTAGACTAGATGTTTCCCCCAGCAGCGCAGGTACAGAATGCAGCAGCTGGGAGACACAGGCTCTTACACTCCGCCTTACTGGGCGGAACCAGCAGGCAGGCTTCACCAATGATCTTGCTGTCTCAGGTACCTCCCACACCAATGGTCTTACAGCCTCAACCTGGGTACCGTAATACCCCTAATACCGACTACCACAGCTGCATTAACCCCATCTACACATCCAATCACCTCCTTGAAAAATTCAGTCAAATTTGTTCGGCATGACCTCCCTCTGACAAAGCCATGCTGACTTTCCCGAATAAAATCTTGCCTCTTCAAGTGGAGATTAATTCTCTCCTTAAGAATTTTCTCCAATTGTTTCCTGGCCGCTGATATGAGACCCACTGGTCTGTAATTCCTTGGTTTACCTCTACCATTCTTCTTGAAAAGTGGAACCACATTACCTTTCCTCCAATAAAAGCAAATTATTGCGGATGCTGGAACCTGAAACCAAAAGAGAAAATACTGCAAAATCTCGGCAGGTCTGGCAGCATCTTCGGGAGAGAAAAGAGTTGACGTTTCGAGTCCAGATGACCATTTGTCAAAGCTGAAAGACATAGAAAGTTGGAGACATTCATACTGTGGGGTGAGGGAATGAAAGATGAGTCATAGCCACAGAAACCAAGTGAAAAGAGTGTTGATGGCAGGCTGCAGAGAGAATAAAAGGTTTCTTCCAATCCCCTGGCACCTCCGCTGTGACTAGAGAGTTTTGGTCAGAGCCCCTGTAATTTCCTCTCATTACCTCCCACAGCAGCCTGCGACACTACTCATCTGGACCTGGGAATTTGACCACTTTTAAGCCTGCCAAAATCTCCAATACCTCCTCCCTCCCTATGTCAAACTGTTCAAGAACCTCACAGTCCCTCTCCTAGAATCCTGTACGTACATCCTCCTCCGGAGTGAAGACAGGTGTGATATATCCGTTTAACACCCTACCAATGTCCTTCGGCTCCACACACAGATTGTCCCTTAGGTCCTGAATGGGCCCTACTCTTTCCATGGTCATCCTTATCCCCTTGATATACTTATAGAATATCTTGGGATTATTTCCAGTCTTACCCGCCAGTGCTTTTTAAGGCCCGTCTTTGCTCTCCTAATTGCTTTCTTAAGCTCCTCCCTGCACTTTCTGTACCCCACTAGGGCCCTCTGCTGATTTGTTCCCTTTGTACCTGCTAAAGGCCTCTCTTCTTTCTTAATCCTAAATATTCCTAGACATCCAGGTTTCCTGAACCTGTTGCTCCTCCATTTCATTCTGAAAAAAACATGTTGGGACTGCACTCTCCCCATTTAATTTTTGCTTCCCCCCCCCCCCCCCCCCCACTGCTCTGCTGTACATTTTCCCTCAAGATGCCGTTCCCAGTCTACTTCGGCCAGATCCTGCCTTATTCTAATAAAATCTGCTTTCTCCCCATCCAAATCTGTATTTTGCAGACTATCTCCTTCCTGTTCTATCACTTAATGACCCCCCCCCCCCCTCCCCCCACCACTGCCACCTGGAACACTTGTCCGGCTTTCTTCCCCAGAATTAGACCCTTGTTGGATATTGACACAACAAATCTTTCCTGAATATAAGTTTTGATCTATAAGGGAGTCAAAGGTTATGTGGGGTGGCAGGAAGGTGGCATTGAAGCCACAGCTAGATTAGTTGTGATTATATTCAATGGCAGAGCAGTCCCAATGGGCCAGTTGGCCTTGTCCTGCTGTTATTTATATTTGCAATATTATGATCTAGGCTAGATGAACAGTCACCAAAATAAAAACTGTTTGTCAATTAATAACACAAGTGGAATGGCAGACGCACATTTTGGTAGGATGTACTTTCCACCCTTCAAGCAGTCAATGTTGGAAAATTAAGTAAGAAACACTGTGAGCTCATCTACGGTGACTTCCTGAGTCAGTGCATCAGGGAATCTATAAGAAGCCTCTCTCTTTTAGACATTTTTGTGAGTGAGTCAGACTGTATTTGTGAGTAGAAATAGCTGATCCATTCGGCACCAGGGCTTATTGTCCAATTGCATTTAATTGGAGCTTGGGAAAATACAGGCACATAGCTAAACATTTGTGTACAACATCAAGCATGCGTACATCAGCAGAGCTGGCTGAAGGGTGGAAAGTAAGGGTACGCTTTACGTAAGTTATCCAAGGATATGCAGAACTTCAAATCCATTCGGATTGATTATGATTTTCGCTTAATCCATGAATGCCTCAGTGATTGTTTCTAATTTGCATCAATTATTTGGATTGCATCAATATTTTGGACCCGGGGGGGGATCTTCTGGTCCCACTGGCAGTGCCCCCCTGCCCCACAGCAGGTTCTCTGGTGGCAGGGGGTGAGAATAAGAGAAAACCCTGTTGACAACAGTGGGACTAGATGGTGGGCCAATAGTAGGCCACCCCCGCCACCTCAAACCATGCTGCGGGAGAGTCAGAAATATTTATCAAATTTTTACCACGTTGATAAACTATGGTGCAGCGCTATCTGAGAAAGCAACTCCGAAATTACAGAGCAAGTTGAACAAAATATGGAATTGATCACAACAATTACAGAACCAAAGTGAATGAAGACATAACATGATGCACTGTTGATTCTATGATTCCATGCACATAGGAAAGAAGAGAGAACATGTACCACATGAACAATAACAATGAATTTGTTATATCCTGCTCATTGGGACAATTGGTTACCCCGTGTTTCTTGGGGAATATGAGCGGGGCAGGGGGGAGGCGGCAATCACTAGTAGTTTCAGCTGTATAAATAGAGCTGGCCAGTGTGGTACCGGCTGGAGACGGAAGTAGTAGTAAACTACTGCTACTGTGTACATACTGTTGTAAATAAAGTTACTTTCTGTTTCACTCTACAAACTCGTGCTGGATTCTTCGTGGCCCTCACTTGAATTCATATAGCTCCTTCAACATAGAAAGAGTCCCTTCAAACTTAATTTAAAACTTTCGAGGAATATTCGTGAACAAAAATTGACACTGCACTACTTTAATCTTGCATTCGTACCTTCCGTGTTGCAATTCCAAAATTAAATTTTGAATAAAAAAGAACATTTTTACTTAATTATTGGTTTCAACTGGCAGTGCCAGTTTTAACACGATTCTAAGTTAATTTTATGGATACTATGCATTATTGGGTATGAAGTACAATATCCTGACTAGGGTATTATTAATCCTCCTCATCTTACAGTATCTTTGCTGAACCACTCCGCGTAATTAAACATTTCTACCAACAATGTCAAAATTGCTCATTGGAGCTGTAGTTCAGACTTGCAATTTTCAACACTACATTAGAAATATCACTTAATATTTTAATCTAACTTTGTTATTTTTAGGTATGATTGTACAGTAAAATCTTTAAGTTTAGTGCAATCAAACCAGTGCAAAAATCCTATGTTGGGCACAAACATAGCAATGCTAAAAATCGTGTGGTAACTTGGCATGTGAAAAATCTGGACATCTTGTTAGCTGGCTTTGGTACATGCATCAAATTTAATAGATAAGGAACATGAGATCCCTTGACAAATGATGAGTGAGAAAAGATCAATCTAGCCTATTAATGGTATGTTGGGATGCATAGGTGAAGGGCATCATACTTTGAGCACATATAATAGGGGATCCCTCCATAGAATTTACAAAATCATAGAATTTACAGCGCAGAAGGAGGCTATTCAGCCATTCAAGTCTGAACCGGCTCTTGGAAAGAGCACCCCACTTAAGCCCCACGCCTACACCCCTTTATCCCCAGTACCCAATAACCCCACCTAACATTTTTGAACACAAAGGGCAATTTAGAATGGCCAATCCACCTAACCTGCACATCTTTGGACTGTGGGGGGAAACCGGAGCACCCGGAGGAAACCCACGCACACACGGGGAGAAAGTGCAGACTCCACACAGACAGTGACCCGAGCCGGGAATCGAACCTAGGACCCTGGAGCTGTGAAGCAACCGTGCTAACCACTGTGCTACCGTGCCTTTCCATTCGGCACGGAGGGGTTTCCTGTATGGCCTGCTCCTTCACACTCTCTACCTCCTTGCCTTCCTCTATCAGGGCATGTGCTGGCAGTCTTCTACCCTCTGGCAGTGGGGCACGTTTCCAGTCGAGGGCTGTCTGTGGGAGTCTTCCCTTTTTCCAATCGGGGACCATGCAGCAGTGCCATCTAGTCTCAGAGGTTCGTGCCTTTTCTGCGGCCAAGGGGAATCCGTGTTCTCTGTTTATCTAGATTTCCCCAAGTTGCAGCCTCTTTTTAGTTATTTGTAGGGGCTGCTCCTCAACTTTCAGTTGCACTTCAGCCCCACACTTGGGTCACCAAGTGTGGAGGTGGGCGAGGATGGAGGAGAACCTCCTTGTGGGCCTGCTCCTGCCAAGGTGGCCATTAACAGGTCCAGGCGGTGGTTGATTGAGGGGGTTGCCCGACCCAACTATCGGCCCCTCTACCGTGGCCTTGGAGAGGGAGCATGTGGTATCTTCAGGCCATCTGCAACCACTGGGTGCCGTGGGGCCTGGATGGGAATCATATTTTAATTTCATCAGTTAATTTTGTGTGTGTGAGTGTTTATAAGAAAGATGATCTGTCAAATGCATACGAGGCATGTTAAGACTTTGATAAATTTAGGAGGATGGACAGTTATTCCATAGAAGAATATATCATGGAATTTAACAGCTTAGAAATTCGGTTTGGAGACTCCAAATTCAGTGCTTGTTTTCAAATTGTTGGATTGTGCTAAAGTATAAAACATGGATAAGCTCCTGGTCTTGACTGGAGTTAGATTCTCAGAAAGAAATATGCTTTTGGAACAGATCTGAAGCTTTAAAAAATGTTCTGGGGAAGCATTCATTCTGGCCATTATCATGGCACCAATGGGAACACAAAAGATGGAGGATTTGATGCTGGCACAGTTTCAAGACTGTTTAGATGTAGTCGCAAGAGTCAATACGAAAGAAGAACGTAAACAAAAGAAATGAAGATAGAGGACGTGCTTTAACGGAAAGGTTTCTAAGTGTCATTTGTTTTGCTGGGAGATACCCGCCGACTCTGTTGGTGAGCTCCCCACCGCTATCTAACGACACTTAGGGCGCGATCTACCTGACTGGAGGCAGATTCCCATCGCGCCTGAGATGGTGCTCGGAGTGACGAGAAACACCCCGCTATCTAACATCCATCCAGGTAGATGGGGGACATTAGCGGGGAAATTCCTGACAAGGCCGCACTCAGCCCTGATTTCTGCACTGAGAAGCTCTGCTCGCTGGAGCCCCTCAATGCAGCGCGAGATCGGGACGCCATTTTTAAAAGGTTTTTAAAAACCGCCTTCTTGGAGGGGGCGGAGCATCACGGAAGCGGCGCCGCCCCCGATTTGGTCGAGGATTTGGATTCTCGGGCTCGCCGCTGAACGCAATTTCGGCGTCGACGACCGGAGAAACCAGCCCATTAAGTTAGTCATTTTTAGAGATGCTACACATGCCACTCTGCCAGATGGCTATTCTAGTAAAACAGCGTTTATCATTCGTGGCAAAGGATGACAAATGTTGTCCTTTGGCCTGTGAAGTGAAGAGAATGGAAAAGGTTAGTTAAAAACATCTTAGCTGCAGAAACACTGGGAGGAATTCTCTGTTGGCTGACGCTGAAATCGATTAGGTGGGCAAAGAATAGATTCTGGCGCCAAAATCATGGCGGGCGGCGATATGAGGCCAGCTCACAATTCTCTGCCATATCGGCAACGGCGTCAATGCGTTCCGGAACACACATACAGTAGACACCGGTTGCATATTATTAGCAGGCCTGACCCGGTATTCTCCGGAGCCATTTTGATCGGGTGCTGGAGGAGGGGGTGGCAGCAGGCATTCCACGGGGTGATACTCCCCGAGTTCCCGATTGAGGATTGGGCGCCGGAGAAGGTCAGCCTCCAGAACGGGCGCCGGCGGAGGAGGTCAGGCTCCACCATTGCCCCCAACGATTGCTGTCACTAACTGCGCATGCAAGCGCCAGTGCTAACTGCGCATGCTCTGGAGTCAGCACTAACTGCGCATGCTCCGCCAGGGGGTGGCCTGCTGGGGGAGGACACCGGAGCACCCGGAGGAAACAACCCATACGATCTGTGGCCCATGTTCACAGTGGCTGTCAGCAGTATGCGCAGCTGCATGGCTGCCTTTCTGGCTGCAGCAATGGTATTCCGTGCCCATCCACCACGACCACAGAGCCCACCTCCTAACTACCCCCCATTACTCCCCACAGCCCTAGCAGAAGCCCCCTGGCTAGCGGTACAACTACCAGCAAACTATGAGAGTACCCCCTCTCGCTCCCTCTGTAGTCACCACGACAGTTCCACGATTTTTGTAAGCACAAGTGAACCACACCGTTCGGAACTCAGCCCATCGGAGGCGGAGAATCGCGGAGGCCCCGGAGAATACCAGGTCGGGCCGCAAATGGTGTCAACTGTATGTGCTTTCCGGAACACATTGATGCTGCTGTCGAGGGCTGTCAGATAGGAACAATCTAACATTAAAATCCATCCTCACCCAAGTAGCATAAACCCATGAGGGATTTGTAAGATCTCACTAGAATTTTGAAGTTTAATGTGGTAATGGATGTGGAGCCAGTGGAGGTCAATGAAGTCAGAGGTTATACAGGGCCTCATTTCATAATAATAATAATAATTGCTTATTGTCACAAGAAGGCTTCAATGAAGTTACTGTGAAAAGCCCCTACGCCACATTCCGGCCCCTGTTCCGGGAGGCCGGTAAGGGAATTGAACCCGCGCTGCTGGCATTGTTCTGTATTACAAGCCAGCTGTTTAGCCCAATGTGTCAAACCAGCACCATTTGCCGTCAAATCGGCGGCTGTCGCGATTTCGGCATCGGAACCGATTCTCTGCCCAATCGCCTTTCCCGATTTTGCCGTCGGCCAATGGAGATCCCGCCCAGAAGATTTTGTTGCAAGTGTTTGAGGAAGTAGACTTATGGCAAGATGAGTCTGTTACAGCAATTGCATTGTATTCTAAATTTTACATTTTGTTGCCTGAAAAGAAGCCCATTCCACCTGCATGAAACAAATTCGTCACATCTTAGAAATATAAATAGAGATTAAATGGAGTGCCATAGTCCTAACCCCTTGGCTAAAAGGTTGGAACAGAGTCTTCCCATGACCCCAAAAGCAGTCTCTCTCGCTCTCTCTCTCTCTCGCTCTCTACTGGGAAGGTTGATCATTGCTGGAACTGACTGGCAGGCAACCATGCCTTGGAGCTCATCTAGGTCCTGGGTCACTGGTGCCAGGTTGGCATCCCCAGAAAAAAGGGTGAGGGGTGAAAGGCTGCATAGAGAGGGGGTGGAGGGAAGGTTTAGGGAGGAGATTAACCAGAGGGTAGGAGGGCCACCCTCTAATGGGTGCTGGGGGGAAGGCCCACAAAGGAAGTCCACTCCTTTGCCCGACACCAGCCCGTGCAGCTAAAGCTGACGGACTTCCCCATAAAATACCCACAGTGGTGTGATGAGATTGTTAAGTCACCATTCATTAACTTAAGGGCCTCAATAGGCCCAAGGGTTGGCAGACAACCTTTCGGCTCTCCTGTCCCTGTCTATTTGCAGTGGGGGCAGGGACATGCTAGTATGTGGCGGGCATGATGCTTGCTGATTTAATGTGGTCCACCACCTTCAAACCCGCCAGTAGGGAACATCTAATCCAGCCTATAATTGTATTATCTATCACCATCTCAGCACAATCCTCAAGGTAACCTATATTTAGTAAGTGCAAAGGATATGTAAATTTGCCTAAGCAGGACTTAATCTTCTAAGTATTTCTTCAAGTATACTGGGCTGGATTCTCCGCAGCCCTGCGCCAAAATCGTGTTTGGCATGGGGGCGGAGAATCGACATTTGATCGAGAATCGGGCCCGGTGCCGCTCCCGCCGGAGGATCGCTCGCCCGCGAATCACGACGCGCGGCTGGGTGGCCATTGCCAAAGGCCCTCAGAGCGATACTCTGGTCCCAACTGGCCATGTTCCCGATGCCGTGTTTCTAACCATGTCTGGCCGGTCGGGATTCGTGTGGTGGCTGCGGACTTAGTCCGTGGCCGCCCTGGCGGGGGGCGGGGGGATCCAGCACCGGGGGCAGGGGTGTCTTCTGGGTGGCCGGGGCAGCGATCGGGCGGGTCAGATGAAATGGCGCGGGGTAGATTGGTGGGACTTTGTTTCTTGGTCCTGGTCCGAGTCTGCCATCCCATTCGGCGCGCCCACTGAGGGCCACCGTTGTATGCATGCATGGACTGGGAACCGGAAGTGGGGGGGCCCGTATCCACAGCCAACGCTGCCTGAAGCTCCCCGGGTCCCTGACAGCTCCCTGCAGGTAAGTGAATTGCTCTATATTTGTTTCAGGAAAGCCTGGAGTGAAATGCCAGCGATTTTATGCCGGCATGGGGACATAGCCCCATTTGTGGAGAATCCAGCCCACTGTGTAATATAATGCTGTTGCTCATTGTTCTGTGCTTCGGAGCTTAGTCAATGAATCAGCCTGTTATGGATTGACGGCTTTGATTACACAGGAATAATGAGAATTATAATAAAATTGCTCATCAGATAAAAAATCATACTTGCAACAGAGCTGTCATCAAAGCTGTTGTCAATCTGTTATATTTGAATCGGATATTCCTAACATGTTAAATCATTTGGGAAAAGCAAATGAAAACATTTTAAGACAAAATGAGTAATGAGCACAATTCATTGGAGAAAACAAATGGATTACTTGAAAGAAAAAATAACCAAAAAGATGGGTGTCACTCATGCCCTATGGCAGTTGATCTACTTCAATATCCTCAAGTTCTTTTGATGTCTTTGAGTTCTTATCTGCAGGTAGCTATGTTAACGTTTACAGAACAGCTTTTCAAGTTTTGTTTTGTATTTTAATAGATATCTTTCAATGTTGTTGTAGGTTAGACCGTCTAGAACATGCTTAGGTAATTGGTATTCATACTCCAACTCATCCAGATCTTCTTGGCTCACCAAATGAGGCCCTGTATGACCTCTGACTCCATTGACCTCCACAAGCTCCACATGCATTGACACTTTAAACTTCAAAATTCCAGCAAAGTCTTACAAATCCTTCATGGGTTTATGCTACTTAGGTGAGGATCAATTTTAATGGGGCTTTTCACAGTAACCTCATTGAAGCCTACTTGTGACAGTAAGTGATTGTTATTATTGTTATGGATTTTAATGTTAGATTGTTCCGATCTGACAGCCAGGAGCCTGTGGTCAAAGGAATATGAGGTTAGCTGATGGTCAATGAAAAACTTAAAATGAAACAAAGATACCTACTCGCATTTATGCCCTTGGTAGAATCAGATATTCTTCATTACATTGTAAAACATTTGTGATGCCCCAAATTGTGCAATGTATTGTGAGAAATGGCACATCAAAACCATGACTCTTTCTCACCCTGGTCATTCCCCCTTGTTATGGCTGTCATTTCTGAACCCTTGAGTTCAAGGGATGCAGACTGGTAAGCATATTGGAGGACAACTGCCTTAGCCATTCACAGCCAGATTTTCCTGCACCATATAATTCACAATTGTGCCCATCTACCAGTCTCATCCAGGATCATCCGAAATGCAAAAATGACTTCAAACATCGTGGGCAGAATTCCCTGCCGGCCGGTTTCTCCGTTCTGCCAGAAGCACGCCCATGCCTGTGAGGTTCCTGGAAGCATGAGGAGGCCACAATGAGAAACCCCATTGGCAGGTGGCGGGAGCGTAAAATCCCGATGCCGACAAGGGCATGTCGCCGGGGAATATGTGGCTGTGGGTCTGGAGAATCCAGGTCAGTACCTTCATTGCAAACCATCTTCTTAAACATTTCTCCTCTGTCTCTTCTGCACTTACCCCCAGCAACTGTGAGGAGATAATGGAATTTCTTGGTACCTTTTAAAAAGCATATTAATTTTTGGAATATGATATTGCTTATCGCCATTAATCTTTGAACCATTGCTGTCCATGTGCTGTTCAGCAGGGAGTTCCTGGACTTTAACCTAGTGACACTGAATGAATGGTGATACAGTTCAAAGTCAGGATGATATGTTTGCTGCACTTGGCCTTCTATGTGGACAGATGTTGCAGGTTTGGAAGGTGCTGTTGAACGGGCTTTGGCAGTTTGCTGCTGTGCATCTTGTAGATGAACCAATGTTGGCTCTCTGGCTTGATGGTAATTGAAAGGTGAGGGATGTGTTGGGCCATGAAGTTACAGATTACAGTGGAATACAGTTCAGCTACTGCTGATGGCCCAAAGTGCCTCATGAATCACAGCTTTGAGCAGCTAAATCCGTTCTGAGTCTATCCCATTGAATATGGTGGTAGTGTCAAACATTAAGTTGGAGATATATGCAGTGTGAAGCTAGGCCTTCAATTCCACAAGGACTGTGCGGTTGTCACTCCTACCAGAACTGTCATGGATACATGTACCTGCGGGAGGTAAATTGGGGAGAATGGGACCAAGTCTCTCAGGTTGAGACCATTTTCACAGCTGTCTCTGTCATTTCTCTCCCTTCCACTTATATATTATGTTAAAATTCCTTGAAGATTCCCTCCCTCGCCTAGTCTTTCTCTATGTTTCTCCCTTGTCTCCCTCATGTCCTCTCCAAGCTCATCTCATTGATGAGACCCACCCACTTTATCCAATTCCCCCCAAACTTCCTGTCTGGCTCTCAATTTAGCAACATTGTTCAAAGTTTTCAGATACTGGGTCAGATTCTATGTTTGGGAGACGGTGGGCGGGATTCTCTCACCCTGGGGCCGGGCTGGAGAATTGCTGGGACGGGCGCGAATTGCGCCACGCCGCCCTGACACCGGTCCGCCGATTCTCCGGAGACCAGAGAATCGGTGCCATTGGTGCCGGCACGGTTGGCGTGGTGCCGGAGCGGGCCCCCCCCGGTGATTCTCCGCCTGGGATGGGCCGAGCGGCCAAGCAAAAAAAGTTGAGTCCCGCCGGCGCCATTCACACCTGCTCTTACCCGGTGGGACCTCGGTGTGGATCCATCCGGGGCGGCCTGGTTGGGTGGGGGGGAGGGGGGGGGGGTCCTCCGCTGCCTCCCTGGCCCGCGATCGGGGCCCACCAATCGGCAGGCCGGCCTCTCGGGCTGGGGGCCTCTTTTGTTCCTTGCCGGTCGTTGTAGCCCTACGCCATTTTGAGTCGGGGCCGGCACGGAGAAGGGAGCCACTGCGCATTGGCGCCGGTCCCACTGCGCATGCGGAGACCCGCGACACCCATCTGATGCCAGAGATCGGCAGCTGGAGCAGCGTGAGTCGCTCCAGTGCTGTGCTGGCCACTGTATGGGTCAAAATCGCTGCTCCTGAGGCCATGTTGACGCCGTCGAGAAACGCGACGGCGTTTACGACGGTGTCAACACTTAGACTCAGGATCAGAAAATCCCACCTGGTGTTCTCCCGCTGGAGCTGAATTGCACATGATTTGCGCTTCCAGCAATCATTCGCCATGCATAAATTTGCATGGCAAGGCTAGTGTGGGTTTCCCGCTATCAGGCTGACTTTTTCAATGGGCGGCCCAATAGTGAGGTCTCACGGCTGGCGACTCCCCCTCCTCCGCATCGCAATTCAGGTTCCCAGATTTTCAGGGTCCCCCCTCTCCCCCAAGTATGGGGATGATCCAACCTATTCCACCCCCCATAGAGACCCCCTAAATAAAGCGACCCCCCGCAAATCCCTAAATAAATGGACCCACCCTCAGAGTCCCCCTAAATAAAGGGATCTCCTAGTAATCTAGGGCAGCACGGTAGCATTGTGTATAGCACAATTGCTTCACAGCTCCAGTGTCCCAGGTTCGACTCAGGCTTGGGTCACTGTCTGCTCGGAGTCTGCACATCCTCCCCGTGTGTGCGTGGGTTTCCTCCGAGTGCTCCAGTTTCCTCCCACAGTCCAAAGATGTGCAGGTTAGGTGGATTGGCCATGCTAAATTGCCCTTAGCGTCCAAAGTTGCCCTTAGTGTTGGGTGGGGTTACTGGGTTATGGGGATAGGGTGGAGGTGTTGACCTTGGGTAGGGGGTAGGGTGCTCTTTCCAAGAGCCGGTGCAGACTCGATGGGCCGAATGGCCTCCTTCTGCACTGTAAATTCTATGTAAACCCCTGCATCCCCGACAATTCTTACAAACCCCTGCATCCCGGACAATGCTGACGAACCCCTGCATCCCCGACAATTCTTACAAACCCCTGCATCCCCGACAATGCTGACGAACCCCTGCATCCCCGACAATGCTGACAAACCCCTGCATCCCCGACAATGCTGACAAACCCCTGCATCCCCGACAATGCTGACAAACCCCTGCATCCCCGACAATGCTGACAAACCCCTGCATCCCCAACAATGCTGACAAACCCCTGCATCCCCGACAATGCTGACAAACCCCTGCATCCCCAACAATGCTGACAAACCCCTGCATCCCCGATAATGCTGACAAACCCCTGCATCCCCGACAATGCTGACAAACCCCTGCATCCCCGACAATTCTTACAAACCCCTGCATCCCCGACAATGCTGACAAACCCCTGCATCCCCGACAATGCTGACAAACCCCTGCATCCCCGACAATGCTGACAAACCCCTGCATCCCCGACAATGCTTACGAACCCCTGCATCCCCGACAATGCTGACAAACCCCTGCATCCCCGATAATGCTGACAAACCCCTGCATCCCCGATAATGCTGACAAACCCCTGCATCCCCGACAATGCTGACAAACCCCTGCATCCCCGACAATTCTTACAAACCCCTGCATCCCCGACAATGCTGACAAACCCCTGCATCCCCGACAATGCTGACAAACCCCTGCATCCCCGACAATTCTTACAAACCCCTGCATCCCCGACAATGCTTACGAACCCCTGCATCCCCGACAATGCTGACAAACCCCTGCATCCCCGATAATGCTGACAAACCCCTGCATCCCCGACAATGCTGACAAACCCCTGCATCCCCGACAATGCTTACGAACCCCTGCATCCCCGACAATGCTGACAAACCCCTGCATCCCCGACAATGCTTACGGACCCCTGCATCCCCGACAATGCTTACGGACCCCTGCATCCCCGACAATGCTTACAAACCCCTGCATCCCCGACAATGCTGACAAACCCCTGCATCCCCGACAATTCTTATAAACACCTGCAACCCGACATTACCAGTGCAGTAGATAACAGGGAGCCAATGGATGTGGCATATCTGGATTTCCAGAAAGCCTTTGACAAGGTGCCACACAAAAGGTTGCTGCATAAGATAAAGATGCATGGCATTAAGGGTAAAGTAGTAGCATGGATAGAGGATTGGTTAATTAATAGAAAGCAAAGGGTGGGGATTAATGGGTGTTTCTCTGGTTGGCAATCAGTAGCTAGTGGTGTCCCTCAGGGATCCGTGTTGGGCCCACAATTGTTCACAATTTACATAGATGATTTGGAGTTGGGGACCAATGCTTACAAACCCCTGCATCCCCGACAATGTTTACAACCTCTGAATCCCAGAAAATGCTTACATCTACTTGTTGTGATCCTTGGCCACATCTTGGGTCTTTGTTTGGGGGAGCGGGGGGGAATTGGGGAAAGAAATACGGTGAGGATCCAATAACGTGTTGTTTAAAATTGAAAAAGTTTGAAATTCAAGATGCTTAAGTGAACAAAGCCACAACATTCCACGGATTTTGAATAAACAGATTTAGTATTCTGCTCAAGACAGAAACTCATTCCCAGTACAGCCCCTACTGGGAGAAAGAACCACACCAGACTCTGCTATGGGACGGTTTTTAATGTTCATTCGTAATGAGTGCCAGCCGGGTAGCTGCCACCCCCTGTCTGGGAAGCTTGTATTCCACGAACCTACAGGGAGATCAACAATCGTTTCACTGTGGTTCTCGTGGGGGTTATTGCTCCGCCTTCCAAAATGTCTGAAAGTTCCCCTGCAGCTGCCAATGATGGGGGCCTTCTGCGCTGCTTTGCCTGAGGCTGTATTCCCGTCTGCGGCAGCTGTGGGTCGGGCAGAGTGTATTGGTTTGTTGACCGCAGTTTCCTGGCTGACTCTGAAGAGTTATTGCCAGGACCTCGGTCCTGGACATGATGTCATACCCTGGGACAGGCACTTCAGTGTCCATCTCCGATCAGAGTCATCCAGCGCCTGCTGGGCCGCGCGTTATGACCCAGATGGCTGGGTCCCCAGGCTAAAGGGTTGTTCTTGCAATGGAGAAGACGCCAATAATGCCAATTGGGCATCATGAAGTCTTGGGGCGAAATTCTCCCAAAACGGGAAAAATCGTCAAACCGCCGTAAAACCCGGGCGGGTTTTACGGCATCGCGCCCCTTCCCGACGGGGGACCGATTCTGGTCCCCCGTCGGGGCTAGCAGCCCGACGTCGGAGGCTCCGACAAGTCGGGCTTAACGAAAATCGTTAAACCCGCTTGTCGGACTTAGCGCCGGCTGACGCGTCATATGACGTCGGCCGCGCATGCGCAGGTGGGAAGACGCCACCCGCGCATGCGCGGGTGACGTCATCGCGTTTTTGCGCGAAACCCGCGCATGCGCGGTCCGGGTTGCCCCTCAGCCGCCCCGCGTATTGATACTGCGGGGCGGCGGAAGGACAAATAGTGCGCGGGTATCGGGCCCGCTGCCCGCGATCGGTGGGCACCGATCGCGGGCCCATGGCACCCTTGGCACGGCCGTGGTACTGCCGTGCCAATCGGTGCCATGGTTATTTTTTTCCAGGTGGTCACGACGTTTTTACGAACGGCAGGACCAGGTGTGTTTGCCGTTCGTAAAAAGGTCGTAAAGGGCTGGGACTTCGGCCCTTCTAACAGCTGTGAATCGCTGCCGGCCGTAAAAAAACGGCGGCAGCGATTCGTGTCGGGATTTCGGCGGTGGGGTGGGAGAATAGCGGGAGGGCGTCAAAAAAGTCGGGAAGGCCCTCCCGCTATTCTCCCACCCGTCGTGGGGGGCGGAGAATTTCGCCCTTGGTTTTCGCGTCTTCAGGTGGTCCAAGTACTTCTGCTGAACTCTTCCCTAAACCTGGACTTTGTGAGAGACGGGACCTGTTCTTTCCAGCATGATGCCTGGGAGTCAAAGTCACCCAAAATTTCGGGCACAGACTGTATACCCAGAGAGAAACCTCCTCCCTATGGCCCTAAAGCCATGGTGCCTCTTCTGCATCTCCTGCTGCACCTCCAATTTCCTGCCGAGGCTCAGAAACGTTGAGACTTAACCGGATTCTCAGGTGTTCGGCAGCACGGTAGCATACTGGTTCGCACAATTGCTTCACAGCTCCAGGGTCCCAGGTTCGATTCCCAGCTTGGGTCACTGTCTGTGCGGAGTCTGCACGTTTTCTCCCCGTGTGTGCGTGGGTTTCCTCCGGGTGCTCCGGTTTCCTCCCACAGTCTAAAGATGTGCAGGTTAGGTGGATTGGCCATGCTAAATTGCCCGTAGTGTCCAAAGTTGCCCTTAGTGTTGGGTAGGGTTACTGGGTTATGGGGATAGGGTGGGGGTGTGGGCTTGGGTAGGGTGCTCTTTCCAAGAGCCGGTGCAGACTCGATGGGCTGAATAGCCTCCTTCTGCACTATAAATTCTATGATTCTATGAACAGCCCCGCCGGGGCGATTCCCGTCATCACATATGTCATTGTGCAGTAATTATAAAGGAATAAAGCCAGTTGCATATCCATGGTATCTATAAGACTGGCTGTTTTTGCCCCTTTTGAAGTTCTGGACTGCCCTTTCCACCAGGTCATTGGAGGGGGGATGATGTAATATGGTGGAATTCTTTACCAAGTTGAATAGGGAGGAGGTTGATTCTGGGACCAAGGTCATGAATTGAAGAGTCCTCCTCATCCACGGGTCCCACAGACAAGGACCTGGTTCGTGGTGATCTCATTGACTGTTGTGGACGATGTTCTCTGTGCCAAAATTGGCGACTCGGACCACCATGGGTCCTCCAACCACATACTTGGCGATGAGGCCGGCTCTCCCTTTCATCCTCGGCGGATGTATCCCAGCAGTCAGTGGTAGCTCCTGAGATCCTGACACAGCTACGGAATTGCCTGTGGGGCTGCCCTTTCAGAGGAGGTTTAGCTCACTCAGCTAAATCGCTGGCTTTTAAAGCAGACCAAGCAGGCCAGCAGCACGGTTCGATTCCCGTACCAGCCTCCCCGGACAGGCGCCGTAATGTGGCGACTAGGGGCTTTTCACAGTAACTTCATTGAAGCTTACTTGTAACAATAAGCAATTTTCATTTCATTTTCATTTCAAATGATTTGGAGTCCGGTGCAGCCGGGTACGTTAGACTTTTTATGATCCCAAAAATCTGGGCCTCACAGGGGGCCCAGGAATTTCTGACAGTATTCCCCCAAACTCCCGTTCGCCTCGAAGAATTATCTCATGCATTCCACATACTGATTCCAGTCTTCCATGCCTGTATCAAAAGCTCCCAACATTCTGAATAGCAGCATCTTGAACTGTTGTGTCCCTACGCTTTGTCTTTCGGCCTCCCTGGACTGCTCGTTTCTGGAATTGGGACTGGAACGTCCTTCGGCTCCAGCAAGAAAAAGGCAAGGGGCTTGTTCAAATGTGGTTATTGCCAGAGTAGAAGATCTGGGGCAGTATATATTTTAGTGCATTTTAGATCACCAGGTCATGGATGCATCATATTCCTGTTGAAACCTGTTGCACAGTAGCCGTAAATAAAATTGAAGATAAGCCACTCATGTTACAAGTTTATGTTTATTACTTGAGCAGCACATTTTCTTTGTTAAACATTTCCCTCTGCTGATCAGTTGCACAACTAGCTCAGTTCTAGGTTACCTGCTTTTTCTGGTGTAAATGATTTGGATGTAATTGTAGGGGGCATGATCAAGAAGTTTGCAGATGATACAAAAATTGGAACGACATGATAGAAGAGAATGACTGCAGACTGCAGAAACATGTCAATGATTTGATTTGATTTGATTTATTGTCACATGTACCGAAGTAGAGTGTAAAGTATTTTTACGTGGCCGAGGAACGTACACAGTACGTACATAGTAGACAAAGAATAATCAACAGAGAACATTGACAAATGGTGCATCGACAAACAGTGATTGGTTACAGTGCGGAACAAGGGGCCAAACAAAGCAAATACATGAGCAAGAGCAGCATAGAGCGTTGTGAATAGTGTTCTTAAGGGAATAGATCAGTCCAAAGGGGAGTCGTTGAGGAGTCTTGTAGGTGTGGGGAAGAAGCTGTTCCTATGTCTGTATGTGCAAGTCTTCAGACTTCTGTACCTTCTGCCTGAGGGTCTGGAAGAAGGCAATGCCTGAGTGGGAGGGGTATCTGATAATGCTGTCTGCCTTCCTGAGGCAGCGGGAGGTGTACACAGAATAAATGTGGGGGTGGCAAGCTTGTGTGATGCGTTGGACTGAGTTCACCACGCTCTGCAGTTTCTTGCGATCTTGGACCGAGCAGTTGCCATACCAGGCTGTGATGCAGCCGGATAGGATGCTCTCTATCACACATCTGTAGAAGTTTGTGAGAGTCGATGCAGACATGCCAAATTCCTTTAGCTTCCGTAGGAAGCAGAGACGTTGTTGGGCTTTCTTGACTGTTGCATCACGTGAGGGGACCAGGATAGACTGTTGGTGATGGTGACCCACAGGAACTTAAAGCTATCGACTATCTCCACTTCGGAGCAATTGATGCAGACGCGAGTGTGTGTCTTGCTGCGCTTCCTGAAGTCGACGATCAGTTCCTTGGTCTTTCCAACATTTGGAGAGAGGTTGTTTTCGGTACACCATGCAACCAGGTGATTTATCTCCCTCCTGTAGTCTGATTCGCCCACCACAGTCGTATCATCCGCAAACTTATAGATTGAGTTGGAGTTAAATCTTGCCACACAGGTATTTGTGTATAGGGAGTACAGTAGAGGACTGAGCGCACATCCTTGCAGGGGCCCAGTGTTGAGGACTATTGTGGAGGAGGTGCTGTTGCCTATCCTGACAGATTGCAGTCTGTTGGTGAGGAAGTTGAGGATTCTGCTGCACAGGGTGGGGTCAAGTCCAAGATCGTGGAGTTTGGTTATTAGTCTTTGTTCGGATAATGGTGTTGAAGGCGGAGCTGTAGTCTATGAACAGTAGTCTTACATAGGTGCCCTTGTTGTCGAGGTATTCAAGTGTTGATTGTAGAGCCAGGGAGATAGCATCTGTTGTGGACCGGTTGCGGTGATTGGCAAACTGCTGTGGATCGAGACCGTCTGGGAGGCTGGCAGTGATCCGTCTCATGACTAGCCGCTCAAAGCATTTTATGATAACAGACGTCAGGGCCACCGGTCGGTAGTCGTTGAGGCAGGCTACCTTGTTCTTCTTTGGTACTGGTATTATGATGGTCTTCTTGAAGGAGGTGGGGATCTCAGAGCGGAAGAGTGAGGTGGTGAAGATATCTGAGTACTCGCCCAGGGATTCCGTCAGGGCCTGTCGCTTTCCGCGGATTCACTTTCAAGAAGGCAGCTCTTACCTCTGAGGCTGTAAGAGTGGGTATGGGTGTGTGGGCGGGTGGTACTGATACATTGGCTGACTGCTCAAAGCGGGCATAGAACTTGTTCAGATCATCAGGTAGGGATGCTCCAGCCCCAGATATTCCATCTGGCCTTGCTTTATAGCCTGTGATCTTGAGTAGGCCTTGCCATAGTTGTCGTGGGTTACTGTTGTTGGCCTGGGACTCTAGTTTGATGCAATATTTTTTGCATCGCTGATGGTTTTCCGTATGTCGTACCTGGATTTCTTATATAGGTCAGGGTCATCAGACTTGAACTCCTCCATCCGGAACTTCAGCAGGGAGTGAGACTTTTGGTTGAGCCAGCATTTCCGATTGGGGAATACCCGCATTGTCTTCTTTGGTACACAGTCCTCGACACACTTACTGACAAAGTCTGTGATGGTGGTTGCGTACTTGTCCAGGTTAGCTGCTGTGGCCTTGAATATGGACAAGCCCACAGTCTCCAAGCAGTCGCGGAGGATGCCCTCAGATTCCCCGGACCAGCACTGCACGGTTTTCTTGACTGGCTCAGCACGCTTGAGTTGCTGTTTGTAAGCCGGAAGTAGGAATACCAACTTGTGGTCGGATGTTGCCAAAGTGAGGTCGCGGAATGGAGCGGTAGGCTTCTTTGATGCTCGTGTGGCAGTGGTCCAGGGCGTTTGGACTGGTCAGGTGGGCAGTAAAATGACAAATGGAATTTAACCAAGATGGATATGAGGTGATGGATTTGGGGAGAACAAACAAAACAAAGGAGTACACAAAAAATGAGATAAATGATGCAGAGGAAGTGAGAGACGTTGGAGTGAATATCCACAGACCCCTTAAGGCAGGTCAGGCTGATAAGGTAGTTGAGAAGACAGATGGAATCCTTTATGAAATTAAGAGCAGGGAGGTTGTGTGGAATCAATATAAAACATTAGCTCGGCCACAACCTGAGTACTGTGTGCAGCTCTGGTCACCTCATTGCCTTCAGGATGTAATTGCACTAGAGCGGGTACAGAGCAGATTAACGAGGATGTTGCCAGGGTTGGAAAATTGCATCTATGCGGAAAGACTGGATATGCTGGGCTTGTTCTACTTAGAACAGAGGAGGCGGATGGGAGGTTTGATTGAGATGTACAAAATCATGAGGGGCCTGGCTAGAGCGGATAGGAAGGGTATGTTTACTTTAGCAGAGAGGTCTGTGACTTGGGGCACAAATTTGCAGTGAATCGTAGAAAGATTGGAAGGGAAATGAGGAAAGGTTTGTTCACCCAGAGGGTTATGGGGGTTTGGAACTCACTGCCTGAAAGGATGGTAGGGGAAAAAAATCGTCAACTTATTTAAAAGGTGTCCCTGGACATGCACCTCAGGTGCTGTAACCTTCAGAGCTGGAAAATGGGATGAGGCTGGATGGCTTGTTTTTCAGCTGGCACCGGCAAGGATGGGGCAAGTGGCCTCTTTCTGTGCCCTAAACCTTCTATGATTCTAACTCTAAATACCTGCCGAGGCTCCTTACTTTTGATCAAACTGATATTTAATTTTTGAAGGAAAAGATATGTATGGTTCTATTTTCCTCTCACTCAAATCAAATGAAAATATAACATCTTGTGAACCAAATTCCGTTGGGTTGTGTGGCACTACTACCATGCTCCATGCAAAAGACTTCAAACAGATCTAGCAACTCAAGACTGGACATTTATGGGGGGTGGGGGGGAGGGGTGGGCATCAGCAGCAGTAGAATTGTATTCAACCACAATCTTTATCCTCATGGCCTGGCATATGTCCCACTTTACCATTACCTACAAGCCTGGGAATCGACCCTGGCACAATGAACAGTGCAGGAGAGCATGGCAGGAGCACCACCAAACACACCTAAAAATCAGGTGTCAGTCTGGTGAAGCTACAACACAGGATTACTTCCATGCCAAACTACATAAGCAGCAAGTGATGGACAGAGATAAGCAATTCCACAATCAATGGATCAGATCGAAGCTCTGCTGTCCTGTCCGATCCAGTTGTGAATGGTGGTGCACAATTAAACAACTCACTGGAGGAGGAAGCTCCACAAATGTTCCCATCCTCAATGATGGAGGTGCCCAGCACATCAGTGCAAAAGATAAGGCTGAAGCATTCGCAATAATCTTCAGCCAAAAGTGGCAAGTGGATGATTTATCTCGGTCTCCTCTGGTGAGCTCAGCATCACAGATGCGTCTTCAGCCAATTCGATTCACTCCACGCGATATCAAGAAATGGCTGAAGGAACTGGATCATACAAAGGCTGTGGGCCCTGACAGTATTCCAGCAATGATCTGATCCGTTGCTTGTGGAATTGCTTATCTCTGTTTATCACTTGCTGCTTATGTTGTTTGGCATACAAGTAATCCTCTGTTCACCAGGTTGACACCTAATTTTTAGGTATGTTTTGTGTTGCTCCTGCCATGCCCTCCTGCACTCTTCATTGTACCAGGGTCAATTCCCAGGCTTGTAGTAATGGTAAAGTGGGAGATATGCTGGGCCATGAATTTACCACACCCCTAGCCAAGCTTTTCCAGAACAACTACAACACTGGAATCGACCAGACAATGTGGAAAATTATCCAGGTGTGTCCTATACACAAGACACAGGCCAAATACAACCCAACAATGTACCGCCCTATAGGTCTACTCTTGATCATCAGTATAATGAGGCAATGGGTCATCAACAGTGCTATCAAGCAACACTTGCCTTGCAATAATTGGCTCACTACTGAAAAAAAAAAATCAGTTCACAGATGCTCAGGTTGGGTTCTGCCAGGGTCACTCAGTCCCTGGCCTCATTACAGCCTTGCTTCAAATATGGATCAAAGAGCTGAATTCCAGAGGTGAGGAGAGAGTGACTGCCGGTGACATCAAGGCAGCATTTGACCGAGTATGCCATCAAGGATACCTAGCTAAACTGGAGCCAATGGGAATCAGGGGAAAACCCCTCCACTGGTGGGAGTCACACCTGGCACAAAGGAAGATGGATCTGGTGGTTGAAGGTCAATCATCTCAGTTCCAGGACATCACTACAGGAATTCTTCAGGGTAGTGTCCCAGACCCAACCATCTTCAGCTGCTGCTTCATCCATGACCATCCGTCCATCATAAGGTCAGAAGTGGGGATGATTGCTGATGACTGCACAATGTTCAGCACCATTCGCAACTCCTCAAACGCTGAAACAGTCTCTATCCATAAGCAGCAAGACCTGGACAACATCCACACTTGGGCTGACAAGTAACAAGACTAACTTTAATAAAGGTGAAGGGAGTCAGACGAGCAACAAAGAAAACTTTTATTTATAATACGTATCATTTACAAGGGGCCAGTTGAACCTCAGTGGTCTTCTCTCTCTATCAGTAGTTTCCTATCTGGCCAACCTTATATCCAACATGGTATCAGCCCCGTAGTTAGCGGGGTGAGCTTATACTCTCTGAGCGACACGGGGAAAACAATCAACCCAGTGTTGTGTGATCCGTGCAGGTTATTATAGTAACATTCGTAATACCCAAGTGTCAGGCAGTGACCATCTCCAACAAGAAAGGATCTAACCATCACACCTTGACATTCAATTGCATTAGTATGACTGAATTTCCCACTATCAACCTTCTGGACGTTACCATTGATCAGAAACTGAACTGGACTAGCCATAGGGCAGCATGATGGCACAGTGTCAGGGACCCGGGTTCAATACCAGCCGGGTCACTGTCTGTGTGGAGTTTGCACTTTCTCCCCATGTTTGCGTGGATTTCCTCCAGGTGTTCCGCTTTCCTCCCACAGTCCAAAGATGTGCAGGTTAGGTGGATTGGCCATGCTAAATTGCCCCTTAGTGTTATGGGATACGGCGGAGGCGTGGGCTGAAGTAGGGTGCTCTTTCTAAGGGCTGGTGCAGACTTGATGGACTGAATGGCCTCCTTCTGCACTGTAGATTCTATGATACTATATGTGCACTGCGGCTATAAGAACAGGTTAGAGGCAAGCAATGCTGTAGTGAGCAAATCAGCTCCTGACTCCACAAAGTCTCCACCATCTACAAGGAGCAAGTTAAAGTGTAATGGAATACACTCCCTTTGCCTGGATGAATGCAACTCCAACAACACTCATGAAGCACAACACCATCCGGACAAAGCAACCTGCTTGATTGGTACACCTTCCACAAACATTCAATCCATCCACCACTGATGAACAGTAAAAGCAGTGTGCACCATCTACACGATGCACTGCGGGAACTCAGGAAGGTTCCTTAGGCAGCACCTTCCCAACCCATGACCACTACCATCTAGAAGGATAAGGGCAGAAGTACCTGGGAACACCACCCCATGGAGGTTCCCCTCCAAGTCACTTACCATCCTGGCTTGGAAATATATTGCCATTCCTTCATTGTCGCTGGGTCAAAATCCTGGAACTCCCTCCCTAACAGCCGCTGCGGGTGTACCTACACCTCAGGGACTACAACAGTTCGAGAAAGCAACTCACCGCCACCCTCTGAAGGGAAACTAGGGATGGGCAAGCAATAAATGCTGACCTAGCCAGCGCCACCCACATCCTGTAAATTAATTTTAAAAAGGATATATATTTGGTATGTTTTAGAGAATACATCCCTGCTGATGAAATGTCACGTGTGGTGCCATCCAACTGAAAGGTTTTGAAGTGTTATTTGTGGCATGTTTTGCTGGGCGTTTCTCCCTGGCTCTGTTGGCGAGTTCCCCACCACTATCTAACCACGCTTAGGGAGTGATCCAGTGGCCGTGCTGCGCTGGAAAAGCAGCTCGCCGCGGCACAGCACGGCCAATAAAAGCTGGGAAACGCCACTCGCGGGATCTACCCGGCTCACAACGCCTCACGAGATCCAAACTGAGTCTTTGGGATTTGTCCCCCTTGCCTCGGAGACCTCGGGCACGTGCCGTTTAGCATTGGTCCCCACCATAGAATGGCACTAATGGGGGTCTCCCAGGGGATCGGAGGCTCCCAGCTGCATGCCTTGTGGGCAGGCTGGTACCCTGGCACTGCTGGTGCCACCTGGGCACCCTGGCTGTGCCATCTGGGTGCCAGCCTGGTACTGCCTAGATGCCAAGGTGGTATAGCCAGCTGGCATGGGCACTGCCAGGGTGCCACGGTGACGTTGCTTAGGTGCCAAGCTGGCATTTTCTGAGCAGGCGTGGGTGTTGGGGAGGGGTGCGGTGCAGGGGGGGGGGGGAGGAAGGGGACAGGAACTCTCCCATAGTGTGTTTGGGCTGCTGGGAAGTTCGGAGATCGCTTTGGGGGCCTTGGAGATCGGGCCGGAGTTTTTAAATGGCATCCTGATCTCTCGCTATAACGGGGAGTTCCAGCGAGCAGAGCTCCCCAGTGCACAAAGCCTTCCCGTTGAGGCTCCCTATACAATGCGTGTTGTATAGCCATGTGTTTCTCGGTACTGCGAGTGCTGGGAAACATGCAGCTAATTGCACTCGCTATGGAACTTTGTTCCCATTTGGTTGAATTGAGCCTTGATTCACTTTTTTGGGCCCTGGTGAGTTTCTCTCCTGTCAAGCCCACATGTCGGATGCGATCTACCGGCTGCTCATGACGGAGGGTATTCTTACCCCTGGGGAAATCTGTTGACAACAGCGGGATCGGAAAATCCCACTGGCAGGCTGCCTCCGCTGCCGAAAAACACCCGGCGAGTTGGTCGGTAAATACCGCCCTTCAAATTATTTTCATTACTGGGAAACTGAACCCACTGACCAGACCGGCTCCTCAGAGATCGGGCTGCCATTTAGAAAGGGGGTCCCGATCTCTAAATGGGCTTCTGGATCTTACCAACTCATTGGTGATGTCACCCTCCACACACACATGGGCATTACTCCACTACCCCCCCTCACCCCGGCACGTGATGACACCCCTCCGTGGACCTCACCAACAGACCGCAATCTATCAGGATAGGTAACAACATCTCCCCCACAACAGTCCTCAACACCGGGGCCCCGCAAGGATGTGTGCTCAGTCCTCTACTGTATTCCCTATACACACACGACTGTGTGGCGAGATTCAACTCCAATTCAATCTATAAGTTTGCAAATGATACGACTCTGGTGGGTTGTATCTCAAACAACGACGAATCAGACTACAGAAGGGAGATAGATCAATGGTTGCATGGTATACTGAAAACAACCTCCCTCTAAATGCTGGAAAGACCAAGGAACTGATCATCAATCAGCTGTTGTGCGTAGCACAACACACATCCCCGTCTACATCAATGGCCCTGAAGTAGAATGGTTGAAAGTTTTAAGTTCCTGGGGGTCACCATCACCAACAGTCTGCCCTGGTCCACTCATGTTGATGCAACAGTCAAGAAAGCCCCAAAGCGTCTTTACTTCCTACGGAAGCTAAAGAAATTCGGTATATCTGTATTGACTCTCACAAACCGATGTGCGATAGAGAGCATCCTATCCAACTTCATTACAGCTTGGTGTGGCAACTGCTCGGCCCAAGATCACAAGAAACTGCAGGGTGTGGTGAACTCAGCCCAACGCATCGCACAAGCTTACCATCCGCCCATTGATTCTGTCTACACCTCCCGCTGCCTCAGGAAGGCAGACAGCATTGTCGGAGACCCATCACCCCCAGGCTTTGCCCTCTTCCAGACCCTTCCATCAGGCAGAAGATACAGAAGTCTGAAGACCTGCACATCCAGATATAGGAACAGCTTCTTCCCCACAGTTACCAGACTCCTCAAAGACTCTTCCTTGGACTGATCTGTTCGCTGTAAGAACACTATTCACGACACCCTATGCTGCTCTTGTTTGGCCTTGTTCTGCACTGTAACCAATCACTATTTGTTGATGCACCACTGTCAATGTATTCTGTCTGTTATTTTTTTTGTGCACCATGTACGTACTGTGTACGTTGCCTTGGCCGCAGAAAAATATTTTTCACCGTACTTCGGTACATGTGACAATAAATATCAATCAATCAATCAATGCCCCCTTTCCCCCCCCCCCCCCCCTTTCAAGGACTCCCATCCTTCCCCCCCCCACCTTAAGAAGGCTCTTATGTACCTGTCCTGAACACCCCTACCCTTCATACCCCCCTCCACCTTCCTTTCATGGGCATGGCCACCTCAGGCCCTGACCCTTGGTAGTGCCACGCTGGGAGTGCTCCTGCCATCTTTGCAGTGCCACCTGTGCACCTTGGCAGTGTGAGGGTGGAAGCTGTCAGCCTGGCAGTGCCAAGGTGCCCATGTTCAAGCGGGAGTGCAAGGGGGCCACCCTATCCTGTCCCTAACCACTCTGGGCCCTCAGATGTCCCGGGAGACCCCTCGGGTGCTTTTCTGCCTGCTCCACGTTTGCGTGGACCAGTACTGAACAGTGCCTGGCTTGGATCTCCCTGGGGAAGCCGGTATATGCCGGGAACCCGATAGATCATAGGTCAGCAGGACGAAGCGGGTTTTAGACCCACACGAGGCTTGGCGCTGCCCATTGTGGGTAGGATTCTCATTGTGACTCTCGTGAGACCTGGATAGATCCTGTGAGGCACACTGGCTGTCAGGAGACACGGGAGGTCTCTCCTGCCATCTATAGGCCGAATTGTGCACCCGTTCGTGTTCAACGTTGCTGGTAGGTCGTGCCCGTAATCTGTAGTGGCATCGGCAACGCGTTTGCGTGGGCTTCAGTTCTCGATCTCAGATTATATGAACAACCTTCCTAACAGAACCTCTCATAATATTTGTAAGAATCCAGAGTGTGGGCACCTCCATACCTTTTTCTCTTTGTGGTAAACTAAAAGATACAGGGCGCAATCTAACAAAAAAGACAACAGAGTCTTGTTCTGGGCGGGATTAACAGGGTCATTCCGGCACTTCAAGTGGTGGGAACAACCCCGCTATCAAACAGCTCTTTTTTTGGGACCGCAGTAGGGAATGCCCCGCCGCCGAACTCACATGTTAGGGGGTCCTTGCGCTCGTCACTCACCCCACCACATGCAGGCACGGCACTCCTGGGCCCGATCTTGGGCCTGGGCAAAATGCCCCCTGGGCACCTAGGCACTGCTAGCCTAACACCCTGGCAGTGGACCGCCAGCCTGTCAGTCCCACTTGGGCACCCTGGCAGTGCTGGGGTGGCACCCTTGTGGCACTGACAGGGTGTGCAGGTGGCACTGCCATGATGACTGGTGGCAGTGCCAAGGTGTCACCCTGTCCAGAGGTCAACCACCCGGGGGTCTCTGATCGCCTGGGAGACCCCCCCCCCCCCCACCTCTTCCTGGGAGCCCCCCTCCCGCCCATGTGCCATTCCGCCTGGTTCCCGTTTGTGGGAATGCTAGATGGTAGATAGTAATTAATTCTGAATATATTAAACAATTGTGGTTGCTATTTTATCTCCTGTGACTGTGTACCTGGAGTGTCAATTTTATCTACAAAAGGAGAATGGGTGAATGATGGGCAGAGTGCGTGAGGCCGAAGTCTTTTTACGGTCTGATCTTAATTTACAGCTTGCCATACATCTATAACTGGGCACTCTGCTACAGGTCACTAATTCAGGAAGGCTCCCACATTAGGTTGTCTGACAGTAGGAGTTGAAGGGTGGAGGCGGCTGGGAGCGTTGGATGGTTGAAAGCAGCTGGAATCTTTTTTGCTCTTGGACTGCGGGCTCACCTCGTCTTACTTGTCTTTCTGCATCAGGTCACTGTGATTTGATTCCTCGGGTGTTCATGCAGGCCACCTTCCACCGCCAAGAAACACCCCCTGGCCGGGGGGGGGGGGGGGGGGGGGGGGGGGGGGGGGGGGGGGGGGGGGGGGGGGGGGGGGGGGGAGAGGAACTCGGCCCTCATTTTCTGACTGAAGAAAATTGCCATGGGCGCATCAATTCTGTGTATGTGAGGCATCAGTGGTTATGCAGATAGTTTTTGCTTGCATGATTATTCTTCAACTTATCTATATTTTAAAAATATGTTACAATGTCTGAAGAAAATGGGGGAAGTATTATAGTGCTCTGACGAAATCCGAGATATTCTGAGAATTGTTATCATTCTGCACTATAAATTGAATTCCATTATCAATCTTGACAACTTTTGAAATGTCGTTAACAGAAGAAGATCTTGCCAAGGTATTGCAATGTGGTTTGAGCAGGCAACAAGTTCAGAATATCGATTTCTGGAAATCGCGGGCGGGATTCTCCAATACTGGAGCTATGTCCCCTTGACGCTGGTGAATCACTCTGGACTTTCCTGAAGAAAGTCCAGAGTGATACTCCTACCTGAAATGGGCTAGCAGGACCCCCGAGACTCCTCGCAGCTCCAGCTGCTGATACGAGACCCTGGATTTCCAGTCGGGGGTCTGCGCATGGCGGCGGCCTGCGTCGGCTGCCCCGGGCGACATGGCGGATGCACACCACGGACGGGCACCAAAAAGATAGGCCCCGCTGAGATTGAGCGTGCCCGCGGATCAGTGGCCCCCGATCGAAGGCCTGCCATCTGTAAGGCCCCCCTGGTGAAGGATCCCCCCACCCCCCTCCCCACCAGGGCGGCTGCAGACTGACTCCGCAGCCCCCACTGGCCATTCCCGACAGGCAAAACGTGGTTAGAACCACGCCGTCGGGGACTTGGGCCTCTGTCAATGGTCCCTGACCCATGCCGTGTAGACCGCACACGCGTGATTCGTGCCGATTCTCCGGGGACTGGAGAATTGCGGGTGCGGCGCCAGACCGGATTTTGGGTTTGACGCCCATTCTCCGTGCCGATTGTGATTTCGGCGTGGAGGCTCGGAGTGTCCCGCCCGGGTAGTTTTTGCCATGGATAGCAGGGAAATGCAGGCTTCACACTTACGTGTTACACAGATATGTGCCGATTCCGACGTGCAGGCAACACCACTGGCCACTGCTTGCTGCGTAAGAAGTCTTACAACACCAAGTTAAGTCCAAAACGTTTGTTTGGAATAACTAGCTTTTGGAGCACAGCTCCTGCAGCTCCAAAAACTACTGATTCCAAACAAACCTGTTGGACTTTAACCTGGTGTTATAAGACGTCTAACTGTGCCCATCCCAGTCCAATGCCGGCATCTCCACATCATCACTACCTGCTAGACCCACATGATTTTCTTCTTTGGTATCCTTGAAGCAAGTTCCATGGGCTGCGCAATTAGTAGCCTCTACCTCTGCAATAAAAAACTGGTAGCCGGGGCAGCACGGTGGCACAGTGGTTAGCATTGCTGCCTATGGAGCTGAAGACCCGGGTTCGAATCCTGGCCCTGGGTCACTGTCCATGTGGAGTTTGCATATTCTCCTTGTGTCTGCGTGGGTTTCACCCCCACAACCCAAAGATATGCAAGTTAGCTGGATTGGCCATGCTAAACTGCCCCTTAATTGGAAAAAAATAATTGAGTACTCTAAATTTAAAAAAAATCTGCGAGCCTAGCCAGTTCCTGTGAAATTTTGCACATTCTCCCCGTGTTTGCGTGGGTTTCGCCCCCACAACCCAAAGAAGGGTAGGTGGATTGGCCACGCTAAATTGCCCCTTAATTGGAAAAATGAATTGGGTTAAAAAAAAATAACTCCGTGACAGCAGTGAGAGTCAGAATAAGATTTGACTATAAGTGACCATTTTTAATCAGAGTTTCATCTCAATGACACTTACAATGGGTTGCTTCCACCTTCTCTAGCTCTAATGTTAAACTAGTGAATGTTTTGCAGTTGGCTGCATTCAAATGCACAAGGCAGGTGAAAGGTAGCTTATTAGCCAATGTTGGGAGCTCGTCAAGCTTTCCTCCTGGAACCAGAATTAAAGGATGGTGGATAAAAGAGTGTTAACGTCAAATGTTAACTCTTATTTCTCTTTCTGCAGATGATGCTGGCGTGCTGCCTATTCCCTGCATTTTCAGTTTTTATTTCAGATTTCTAATAGCCACAGTATTTTGTTTTTGTAATAGATGAGAGCTACTGGGCCACAAAGGATACTCCTTTCAAATCTGGGTTCGGAGGAACCGCAACAAACAATACCAGGAGCGACTCAGAATGATCCATATAAAAACCATGTGTCATTGAACAAGTCAGCAGCATGCTCAAAACCCCGAGACCTGTCTGGAGGGACCCATCTCTAGGAGAACCGTTGAATGTTGTGTTCTGCACAATAAGGCCCAGCAGCGAGGGCTAGAGGTGCACGAGGAATAAGCTGCTCCATTCTCTCATTTAATGATAGTTCCAAAAGAGAGGAAGAGGAAGATGGGGCACTCAATGCCAGACCAGCCAACTTCATTTCTGCCACTGATGGCCTAATAGCTCACACTGCACACTTGACACAAACAGACAAACCTTTTTGTAACAAACTGCCCACTCTTTGCACGTGGGTCAATTGCTCTCAGTCAATTTGGGTTTTCATATTTGGCAGCAAACAATTGAAAACTTGAGCTGGTGCTCACCATTGCAAGAATGGGAAGAGTGGAAAATAGTGCAGGTCAATGGGCGTGACCTACCTGAATGGGAAACAGAGTCCCATAACGGGTGTGTTTAGCCGGGTTTTTCCCGGCACTCGGAATGCTGAAAAACCCCACGCTATCGAACGCGACTCTGTTCTCATTCGGGGCCTAAGTGGGGAACTCCCCGACTAGACTGCGCCCTTAGTCTCGTTTTCTGCACTGGGGAGCTCGATCAGATGATGTACAAACCCCAGTTAAGCTCTCTATTTCAGCTGTTTTCCTCGGAGTCTACAGTCTTCTGCGAATTGTACTACTTTGCATTGAGATTAAGGTTCTAGGTCAGTTATGTTTACCAGGACAGGAGTTTTGGGGCACTGCATTCAGCACCTCTCCTCCTTTCAGACTGCATCTTATTCAACAGCTTATTCCACATGGTTGCTAAAATTTAATGCATTGGAGTAGGAACTGCTAATAATTCATAGATTCATCTTTTATTGAAATTGTAGTTCTCATAAATTTGATTTTAGTGCATTAAAACACTCATTTAAAGTTGAAGAATAAAATTATGACTTGTTCAGTCGCCGACTGTCAAATATTTGGTAACTAAGTACCGGTCACACGTAGAAAATTTAAGTTTAAAATCCGGTATGATCACCCTTTCTCGAGCATACGAGAGATTTTGAAGGAACAAAAGTAATTGCAGTGTCAGGGAGCCCAAAGTAAGCAAAATTAAACAACATTTATTTTGCAACAATTATATTATTATATTTATGAGTACCAGGAGAACCTCACGAGGAACTCTCTCCTGTTGGTCGGTTCCAGACTGGCTGACCTTTTATACAAGTACAAGTAAGCTACCCTGTCCTCAAGGAGAACGGGAAAAACGATCATCCCCACACCATATTTCCCTTGCTGCCCATTACAAGTAGGCAGATTGTAGATAAGGGAATGATTTTTGTCATTATTGTCCCATGTCCCATTTCACAGGTCGTAACTCCATGAAAAGGCTGGAGCCAATTAAAGTGTGCCTTCTTCCACAGTAGCATATCGGGGGGGATAGAGATAAGCATCTTCCTTGTAAACACCTCATACAGCACCACATCGCTGAGGGTGTTTCCAACTGCCGGCCACCTGTTTATCACCCGAGAAACAGTCATTCATCAGCAAAGAAGATGGTGGGAACATCGGACACTCATTTATCCTCCAGATTCAATTTTCCGGCAGGCATTTAGATGGGTACTCAGCATTCTTGCCCAAAATAGGCAGGATGTTGATTAAATATGTATAGATTGGGGCCCAAAGGCAGCCATAGGGTATAGATGCTAATTTTGATGGACCAATTGGCAGAGTGTGAATGATACATATTGTGCCTATGCAGCAGACATGGACACATCGACTCAAAGAGGCTTCTCTGGAAAGAAAATCACGTTTTCCTTGTTAAAGATTTTATTGGGACAATCTTCTGGCCAGTTGGCAGACTGTTTTAACTCCCCCATCCCCCCACTTCACACCCCACAACAATCCACTTCCTCCTTATTAACAGGCCCGACCTGCTTGTCTACCTGCAGCTTGGGTGCTGGTCTGTGGTCGATGCCGTGGGTGTCCCACAAAGCTCCGGTGTCAGGCCAAAGTTGAAGATTTCTCCTCCGTACACTTCAGTAGCCATCAACTGTCGGTGTGGTTCTACGCTGCTCTGCCATTTGGTGTGCACTGATGCACTATCAATTACTACAAAGACGAGAGTAGTGAGAGTAGACTATGCCTAGCATAGAGTTTGTTAACCGACCGAATGTAATGTCCTTTCAGGAGCTCCATTGCTTCAGTGTAAGTAGGCGCATCCCGGATAAGGGGAAAAATATCGGAGCTCACCGTGAATAAAGTATTTGGAGCTTCTGTGCGTCCGAGGGTTCTTCAGCAGATTTTCAGAGGTAGCTTTCGAAGCAGTCTAGCCAGTGGTCGAAGGCCGACGTGGCGTTGGCTGCTTGAGGGTGCAGCTGCAGGTGATCAGGCTTGATACGAAGTTCCATTGCTATAAAATCTCAGCTCAATAAATTGATGCACTATCAATTACCACAAAGACGAGAGTGGTGAATAATCGAGGCTTTATGGAGCTGAGATGTGTGGCCTCCTGCAGCTGCTTCCAGAATGGGAGCAGCTCTGGCGAGCACACACATTTATACGCTGCCTACTGGGCAGAGCCAGCAGGCAGGGATTTACCTCTGTACCTCTAGTACAGGGGCCTTACCCTAATACATCTAATATACAGTTACTTACAGTTACAACATCTAATATACAGTTAGTGGTGACTACCACATGCACATTGTTTTTGCCTGTCCATTTGCTGTTCCCTTCAACATTGTCAAAGGCTCAAATGAAATGTTTTCTGGGCCGTTCAAAGCTGCAATATATTGTGTCCTTCAATCCTGCCAGCTTCCCTTTAATTGTTCTTGTCTCTTTAAATTTCATCATCATGCAATTTGTTATTCGCATTATTAGTGCACTTCTTGCACATGTCCAAATCCAGACCTGGCGATGCTTATAATTGATGTAAATGAGCTAACTCTTGAAATTTAAATCCTATTTGCACATGACCAATCTAGTTAGATTTGCACCTGTTGTTAATCGTTGCAAAGTGCTGGAGCAGCCAGTCTCTTAAGCTACAGCTACAGTATCTAAAGCAAGTCTGGCACTATATGGTCTGCCATATAATGCATTTTACATTTAACGTATTTTACATTTCCTGTTAGTCTGCTGTACATTTGTGTGTGTATCAATCATAAACTTCAATTCCTTTCTGGAATGTGTCAGAAATGTGTATTTATCTGTGTACACTAACTGCAAAATAATTTTCCACGTGCAGTAGTATTAAATCATTTCTAGATAGTTACCAGATGCCATATTATCAATCTATTGTAGACCTGTATCAATTCCTTGGGGGTAGGGTGTGCTTTGGGCCGCTAACTGCTGCCAACGTAATGTTCTACAATGATATCAATGAAGAGCACTGCACGGCTGCACAGACGCTGTGCGAATGAATTTCTCCCCCCCCCCCCCCCCCCCCCCCCCCCGTTATGTTTTGTTTATTATGCATTTAATAATCTATGTTCAACAACAGAATTCAAATGAGAATATGTCTGCCATGGTCTTCATTGATATATCTGCTTAACACATTTGTTGTGAATGAAATATATTCCATCTTAGGAAAGCCATTAAGGTTATTTATTTTGGAGAACTGCATCAAACTACCCATGCATGTTTGCTGCTTATTTCAAGCGGTGATTGTGATGAATTTAGGGGGTAGTTGGTGCGGCAAAGCAGTTAAAATCTGTGGAGGTAATCAGATTATATGGTTTTCTCTAAAGCCCTATTTTTTCCAGGGAAACTGTTCTTTTCAAGTTCTGTCAGTTTTTAATCCATATACTGGGAGATTTCTGTAATGCTACTTAGGAAACCAAGGCTCTAGTTTTCAATGTTCACTGCAGTCTTACTGCAGCCTAAATGGAAGAGTGATTCCCCTGTGCTGTAATACGGCAGCTTTACTGAAGCAGTATATTACTGTACAAACTGGAAATATTGTACATCACACCACCACTGAAAGATACAGAGCACCACAAATGTAAAATGCTTCCTGACATCTTCTACACATAAGGAAAACTTTATATATGTATAATTGTTAAGTGCATTTGCAAATATGCAATCTAAAACTTGAAGATGTCATTGACATTATTTGTTTATTCTTCCCAACATCTCTTATTCCAAGTTATTTAAATTTTTGAATGAATTTCTTACTCGACCACAGGTGGTGAAATTCAAATATTTGATTAAGATGTAAATTTTTATTTGTTTTTCTTGCCCCACTTCCAAAATATTTTGTTCTGTTTTTTATAAGTCTTACTCTCCAAGATGGATTGGCACATTTTGTGAATGTGCAAATCAATAATAATAATAATCTTTATTGTCACAAGCAGGCTTACATTATCATGGCAATGAAATTACTGTGAAAACCCCCTAGTCGCCACACTTCGTTGCCTGTTCGGGTACACTGAGGGAGAATTCAAAATGTCCAAATTACCCAACAGCACGTCGTTCGGGACTAGTGGGAGGAAACCGGAGCACCCGGAGGAAACCCAAGCAGACACGGGGAGAACGTGCAGACTCCGCACAGATAGTGACCCAGCTGGGAATCGAACCTTGGACCCTGGCGCTTTGAAACCACGGTGCTAACCACTGTGCTACCATGCTGCCCTGAGGCCCTTAGGGGCCTCACGGTAGCATGGTGGTTAGCATCAATGCTTCACAGCTCCAGGATCCCAGGTTCGATTCCCGGCTGGGTCACTGTCTGTGTGGAGTCTGCACGTCCTCCCTGTGTGTGCGTGGGTTTCCTCCGGGTGCTCCGGTTTCCTCCCACAGTCCAAAGATGTGCGGGTTAGGTGGATTGGCCATGCTAAATTGCCCGTAGCGTAAGGTTAATGGGGGGATTGTTGGGTTATGGGTATACGGGTTACGTGGGTTTGAGTAGGGTGATCATTGCTCGGCACAACATTGAGGGCCGAAGGGCCTGTTCTGTGCCGTACTGTTCTATGTTCTAAATGTGAATCTGTGGCTTCTGAATATGCATGCGTTTTAAGTTGGCATCTGGGCTGAATTTTCAATGTTATTATCGATCTTTGAGGGAAATGTTCTAGAAAGGCTAACTGATAGGATGATGTGGAGATGCCGGCGTTGGAATGGGGTGAGCACAGTAAGAAGTCTTACAACACCAGGTTAAAGTCCCAACAGGTTTGATTCAAACACGAGCTTTTGGAGCGCAGCTCCTTCCTCAGGTGAACTGATAGGAGACAGAGAGTTGGGTAAGAGGGGTATTTTCAGGAAGACAACCTGAAAGTAAAGGAGTGCCACAGGGATCAGTGCTGGGGGCTACAATCATTTACAATATATCTATAATGACTTGGATGAGGGATGTGAATGCACTATTGCCAAGTTAACGGATTACACAAAAATAGGTGGGAAGGCAACTGGTGAGGATGACACAAAGAGTCCACAGAGGGATATGGACAGGTGAGGTGAGTGGGCATAATACTAGGCAGATGGAATATAATGTAGGAAAATGTGAAGTTACGCACTTTGGTAGGACGAATAAAGGAGCTGAATATTATTTAAATGGAGAACGAATGCAGAAAACTGCAGCACAACGGGGTTTGGGGATCCTAGTTCATAAATCCCAAAAAGAAACCTTGCAGGAAATTGGAAAAGTGACCTTTATTTCAAAGGGAATGGAATATAAAAATAGGCACTAGTTAGACCACACCTAGAATAATATGAACAGTTTTAGTCCCCTTATCTAAGGAAAGATATACTGGCATTGGAGGCAGTCCAGAGAAGGTGCAGTAGGTTGATCCTAGGTATGGAGGGATTTTCTTATGAGGAGAGGTTGAGTAGTTTGGTCCTGTACTCATTGGAGTTTAGAAGAATGAGAGGTGACCTTATTGAGACATATCGGATTCTCAGGATGCGTGACAGGATACATGCTGAGAGGATTTTTCCTCTTGTGGGCGAGTCTGGGATCAGAGGGCATAATCCCAGTGTAAGAGATCATTCATTTAAGACAGAGGTGAGGAGGATTTTTTTCTCTCAGGGCAGTGAATCTGTGAAACTCTTTACTGCTGAGAGCTGTAGAGTCTGGGTCATTAAGTGTGTTCAAGGCTGAGATAGACAGATGTTTTAACCATTAAGATCCTCAAAGGTCATGGGGATAAGGCAAGAAAGTGGAGTTGAGGATTATCATGTCAGATCAGTTGTGATCTCATTGAGTGACAGAGCAGACTCGATGGGCCAAATGGCCTACTTCTGCTCCTATGTTTTATGGAAATATAAGCATTTATCACTGTCTTTTCGTGAGTGCTTATTCCAACATAACATATACTCTTAAATTTTCACATCTCAGACACTTCCGTTCATGCTTTAAAAATTAAAGATTTTGCTTTATTTCTTCATAGTCCCAATCTTTAGGTCCAGAGATCAACTTCAGAACTCTTCTCTATATTCATCAGTGTTCACCAGTACTGGAAAGGGCATTCAAGTTGTGGGCTGGATTTTCAACAGAGGATCATGAACGTGATACCTGGATGAGTTCTGTGTTGCCAGCCCCCGCCTGAGCTGTGCTGCCATTGTGATGTTATTTTCAAGTTCAAATGGAGTAATTGCCTAGGAGGTGAGCTCAGTGCCCAGTTAGTGGCACTGTGTGCCTGCAGGAGGTAAGAGTCAACTGCCTGATGTCAGAGGCGAAGCCAGGTGACAGACATGCTGGGGAATACCTGTGCCTTGCTGAAGAGAGCAGGCTGCTCATCAAAGGACCAACAACGTCAACAGTGATGAAGGTTGTCACACAGATGAGATTACAGAGCAGCCCTGGAACCAGTGCAAGGAGACCCAGGAGCAGGAAAGGTCAAATGCAGAAAAAGATTCTGGTGGCCCTGCAGTGGACCATGAATCTGTTGAACTGAGCTTTGGAAATTCCAACACCAGGTGGACAAGCTCCTTAACGAGTTCCTTCATGAGCTGAAAGAGCCGCTAATTGCGAGTGACAACATTTCCTGATCCCTAACCAAAACTGTCCCGGAGGCGTTAGGATTCCGAGATGACCTCCAAGACTGTGATTTTCAAATCCAGTTTGCAACAGGTCTTGACCCTGTGGCCCTTTGAAATTCCACCCCATGGTCTGACCAGAAAGCCATATGATTTGACCAGAATTTCCTATGATTTACCCCATTTTTTAGCTACATATTTTATAATTCTATTGACTGTTCGGCATCAGATGAATATGTTAGCATTGAGTCTCTTTGATCTCTTTCAACTTCATTCTTCGACATTTGAACACCTTTCATGGAGTATGTGTGATACCAGTATTTCTTTACATACAGTACTTTACGCTTTCTCTCTTAATTTTCACTTGTTATTTTGCTACCAACCTAAACATTTTTCATTAATGAGCCAATTGACACCCATTATCACTGAGCTTCCCACCCCTCAATTCAGTGGTGGTTTGAGAATTAAATGCGAACATCCCTGTTTCCCCATTGGGTTTGGCAATGGCCTATTGCTGGGGTTTGCTGGCTGGGGTGGGTGGCTCCTCGTTATCGGACACTCTGTGTCCATTTGAGGAACCTGGCATTGGAGGAGGGGAGGGGTGGTTGCAGGGAAAGCCACTCATACCCTTGGCTGCGACTTCACCCATACCCCACCTCTCCCATGACTCCCACCCCATGATCCACAACCAGCCCCATATTCACCGTTGACCTGGGATCCCTCGGCGATCATGGATCATTGATGACAGCCAAATTCCTGGTGGCTGCCATCAATCCTGGTTGTTTTGCCAAGAATGGAGAACTGCTGCCTCTGGTCGGTTGGCAGCTCTCGACGGGAATGTCCTGAATCCTGGCGAAGGCCAAATGATATAGCCGCTTTATACTAATGCATGGAGCCAACAGGAGTTCTCCATTGGTTCTCTGAGGGATCTCACCACTAAATTCAGCCAAACATTGGGCACCATGATTAGTGGATTTTGAACCCGACAGAATTCTTCTCACAAATACTCATTATTTTCTATCCTTCAGCCATTTTCTTATCCATTGACAAGAATTTCCCTGAATTACCAAAGCTTTGCACTTGACTTATAGATATGCCTGTCAAACTTTCTTCAAACTTTTAGAAGTCTAGATACAACACACAATAGGGTTTTCTGAAGTCCATTTGGGATATTACGTCTTTATGGAATCAGAGAGGTTGGTCAGGCAGGATGTTTCCTTCTATATTGTTTACAAAGTTATTGTTATACTGATAATTCTCAAGATTTTCTCTGATAATTAATTCCCTTATTTTACACAGAATGGAAAGAAACCAAAAAGGTCTGTATGTCACTTTTATTAAGGTTTTATAATATGGGTTTCTCATTTTTCCAATTGACAGGCAGTTCTGGTGTCACACTTACAACAAAGAAAGATGGTTTTGATTGTGGGAGGTCATTTATTACTGCTCAATGACATGACTCAGTTCAGGGTTACTCCTGGCAATTATTTAGGTCGAAACATCTTCAACTGCTTCATCAATGACCTTCCCTCCATCATAAGGTCAGATGTAGGGATGCTTGCTGATGATTTCACAGCGCTCAGTCCCTTATGTAACTCCTCAGATACTGAAGCAGTCCATGTCCACATGCAGCAAGGCCCGGACAACATTCATGTTTGTGCTGATAGTGGCAAGTAACTTTTGTGCCAAACAAGTGCTAGACAATAACCATCTCCAACAACAGACAATCTAATTATCTCCTATTGATAGTCAATGGCATTAACATTCATAAATTACTCAATCAACATCATGGGGGTTACCATTGACCAGAAACATAAATGCACAAGTCATATAAATACCGTAGCTACAAGAGCAGGCCAGAAGCTGGAAATTCTGTGGTGAATATTTCACCTCCTGATTCTCCAGGGTCTGTCCATTATCTATAAGGCACAAATTTGGAACATGATGGAATACTGCCCACTTACCGGATGAATGAAGCTCCAAAAGCTTCCCGTACCAGCCTCCCCAGACAGGCGCCGGAATGTGGCGACTAGGGGCTTTTCACAGTAACTTAATTGAAGCCTACTCGTGACGATAAGCGATTTTCATTTCATTTCATTTTTCAAAACACTGCTGGGGAGTGCAACGGTTCCAGGCTCAGTCTTATTCAATCAACATTGACTTCATAGCAATTAAATGATGCAAGCATAGCTTTGTACACACCTAGGGCCATGTGTAATATTTAACTTGACAAGTAAGGATTTTCTATCACGTGGCAATAGTGACCTATATTGATTACAATCAAGCAGAATATAATATTAAGTTAATTAATATGCTACGATTACTTGATCATAGTCCATAACTAAAAGCTAAGCGTTCACCACAAGATATTAGATATTAGAACAGTACAGCACAGAACAGGCCCTTCGGCCCTCGATGTTGTGCCGAGCAGTGATCACCCTACTCAAGCCCACGTATCCACCCTATACCAGTAACCCAACAACCCCCATTAACCTTATTTTTTTAGGACACTAAGGGCAATTTAGCCTGGCCAATCCACCTAACCCACACATCTTTGGACTGTGGGAGGAAACCGGAGCACCCGGAGGAAACCCACGCACACACGGGGAGGACGTGCAGACTCCACACAGACAGTGACCCAGCCGGGAATCGAACCTGGGACCCTGGAGCTGTGAAGCATTTATGCTAACCACCATGCTACCGTGCTGCCCAGAACTGTACTAGCTTAAGAAAGCAGGTCACCGCCTCCTTCCCAAGGACAATTAGTGATGTGCACTAAATGCTTGCCAGCAATGCCCAGAGCCAATGAATGAATTAACAAAAATAAGGAGCTCTCTCATAATGATTTCCAATGCCTCACAGACCTCACCCCGAATTTTACTTGTAACTCTGGAATACATGCCATCTATTCCTGAAGATTAATGGTTTTGAGCATTTTCAGTTATTATAAGACTTGCATTTCATTTCAATTAAAGTAATGAATTTGCTTCTTTTACATGTTTGTGAAGAGTATGCTTCCCTTTAGATACTTGGAGGAACCTGACACTTGGAATGGTTAATGATTATCTTTTGTTTCCAGTCTGTCTGTTCTTACTGTTGAAACACTGAAATAATTTCTTCAGGTTATTTCTTTTTCTCTTTGTTCACGGCATGTGGATATCGCTGACTAGGCCAGTATTTATTGCCTACCCTAATTGCCCTCGAGAAAATGGTGGTGAGTTGCCTTCTTGGATTGCTGCAGTCCCTGAGGTGTAGATACATCCACAGTGATGTTAAGGGAGTGAGTTCCAGGAATTTTCTCCAGCGACAGTGAAGGAACGGCAATATATTTTGAAGTCGTGATGGTGAGTGACTTGGAGGGGAACTTCCAGATGCCAGTGTTCCGAGGTATCTGCTGCCCTTGTCCTTCTAGATGGTAGTAGTCGTGGGTTTGGAATGTGCTGTTTAAGGAGCCTTGGTGAGTTCCTGCAGTGCATCTTGGATATGTTACACACAGCTATCACTGTGCATTGGTGGTGGAGGGAGTGAATGCTTGTGGAAGGGTTGTCAAGTAGATGTGCTGCCTTGTCCTGGATTGTGCCGAACATCTTGGGTGTTGCTGGAGCTGCATTCATCCAGACAAGTAGCGTGGATTCCATCTCCCCACTTGTGCCTTGTAGATGGTGGACAGGCTTTGGGGAATCAGAAGGTGAGTTACTCACACAGGATTCCTGGCCTCTGACGTGCTCTTGGATCCACAGTGTTTATATGGCGAGTCCAGTTCAGTTTCTGGTCAATGGTGACCCCAGGATGTTGATAGTGGAGGATTCAGTGCTGGTAATGCAATTGAATGTCAAGGGCTGATGGTTAGCTTCTCTCTTGTTGGATATGGTCATTGCCTGGAAGTTGTGTTACTTACTGCTACTTACTGCTTACCAGCTCACGCCTTGATATTGTCCAGGTCTTGCTGCATTTGGACAATGACGGATTCAGTATTTGAGGAGTTACGAATGGCATTGAACATTGTTCAATCATCAACGAACATCCCCAGTTCTGAATTTATGATGGAGAGAAAGTCATTGATGAATTAGTAATAGATAGAACATAGAACAGTACAGCACAGAACAGGCCCTTCGGCCCTCAATGTTGTGCCGAGCCATGATCACCCTACTCAACCCACGTATCCACCCTATACCCGTAACCCAACAACCCCCCCCCCTTAACCTTACTATTATTAGGACACTACGGGCAATTTAGCATGGCCAATTCACCTAACCCGCACATCTTTGGACTAGTTGGATAGTTGGGCCTAGGTCACTACCCCGAGGAACTCCTGCAGTGATGACCTGGGACTGAGATGATTGACCTCCAACAACCACAACCATCCTTTGTGCGAGGTACGACTCCAATCGGCAGAGTGTTTTTACCCTGATTCCAATTGACTCCAGTTTTGCCAGGGGCTCCTGATGCCATCCTTGGTCATATGCTGCATTGATATCAAGAGCAGTCACTCTCACCTCACCTCTTGATTCCAGCTCTTTTCTCCGTGATACTGTAATAAAGTCAGGAGCTTAGTGGTCCTGGCAGAACCCAAATTGAACATCCGTGATCAGTTTATTTCTGAGTAAGTGCTGCTTGATAGCACAGTTGATTACCTCTTCCATCACTTTACTGATGATCAAGAGTAGACTGATGGGGCAGTAATTTAAAGGGTTGGATTTGTCCTGGTATTTATGGACAGGAAATCACTGGGCAGTCACTCGTTCGATGCCAGTGTTGTAGCCTCTGAAACTATGCTTTTATGCTTGCGTTTTCTTTGCTCTTCTCGTCGCCCATTTTATCATGTTACAACACATTAAACATGAAAACCTTCTCCCCACAAGATTGTTGCAGAGTATTACTTCTTTCTGTTTTGAGTTCTTTACTGATTCAGTTACAATCATAGTTGTTAATTCTGAGCTTGCTGAGTCAAAGTATGGATTATTTTGCATGCTTAGCTTTATTCCCTTCAAGGTTCCCTGGACACTTAACTGCCAAAATATTGTTGGACATGCTTCCCAAATAAATATGCTTGGAGTTGTTCACTCATGTATTTGATGTTTGCCTGCTTAAAATTATATACCTCTTTGGAACTTCCACAATCCATGGCAAGTTGAATTTAGTAATTCTCTTGCTGTTGTTTCAGGGATGTCATCATTATCACGTTAACTGAGAATCAGGTCAAGTAAGCACTTCTCTTATGCACTCGATCATGAAGCAGTTATGTGTCATCTTAATCAACTGTGACTCTAAGTCACTTGGGTTTTTTCAATTTAAGTTTTGTTGTTTGAAGTAACTGGAGCCATTCCAAGAAATTGTTAACTGTTCAATACTGAATAACTAATTTAAGAGTAGAAGGAAGGAAAGACAGTGAGAATGAATCATGCTGACACATATTTGGTTGAGAGTGGCCCACAGTAGGTGGCCCAAAGGTGCACTTAACAGAGTCTTATTTCACTGAATGTAAGTAGATAGTAGTTATAGGATGAAGGTGCAAGACAGCCACTCGGTGTTCACTATGTAGCAAATATTTCTGGTAATAAAATTACCACGGTTAAAATAATAAAGGCTGAGAAGTGCCAAAATGGGTGAAGTACAAAAGCATGTAGAGTCATTTATAAGTCATAAAAAAACAGATCTGATAATGTTACTAAATGAAGTTTGCAGGCTTTATATTTGTTTCATTAAAGGAAATTAAATGGGGATAGACAAGAGTAAAAGAAGCCAAGGCCATATAGAAAGAACAGAAGATATTTTCAAAGGTAATATCAAGGCCACAAGGCTTTATGAGAGGCTCGAGAATCAGGGACTTTCTCATTCGATGAGAGACAACTGTGGTCTACCAGAGGTGTTCCAAGTATTAGTGATTTTGATAAGCAAATCAGGAAGAAACATTTGCATATAAACCATCAAGGATTAGCACTGAGTCCCTCTTCCTGTTGTCATGAATGAGTAACTGACTAAGTGAGACAGGAAGTACCATGGAAATACCATGAGGTGGATTCTCCATTTGGCAGACTATATTCTCCTGCTGAAGCTGAATTGCACCAGTCTTACGATCCCCTTGTGGTTGTAAAGCAGGATGCAATTCGGTCCCCAGTGAATCCCACGATCAGGCCACCATATTGAGCAGGCAGCCCGATAGCGAGATCCCACAGCTGGCACCGCCACCTTGCATCTCAATTCAGCCTGACTCCCCCCCCCCCCCCTCCTCCCCAAACCATCCCCCCTGCATTGCAAATCAGCCCCGACGCGCACCCCCACCGCACAGCAGCCCTTTGTCCCCCGGATTGCCTGGGTTCCCCCCCCCCCCCCCCCACGGCGGTGATCCATCCCACCATCCCCCAGGGGCCCCTGTAATAGGGGGACCCCTCCCAAGGAGCCCTGTAATAGGGGGACCCCCACAGGGACTGATGTAATAGGGGATACCCACAGGGACACCTGTAATAGGGAGACTTCACACAGGGACCCTCTGCCTAAAGGAAATCCCTGCAGAGACTCCACCCACACACAGAACCCCCTACTCTCAGAGAGACCCCTCCCCAGAAAAGGGACCTGTGTCTGGAAGCTGGACAGCAGTCCACATCAAAGAAATGTAAGTGCACTAAGTGCATACCAATCACCTAGGAGTGTGGTTTCACTGCACTTACCTCTCTTTGATACGGTTATTGTTTCCAAACATTGGTGGTCACCACATAGGCCACTGAAGCTTGAAAGGATATGAACGGATCACAGCGGCAGATGGTTTTTACGATCTGTCAATCACTGACCACTACTCCAAAGCTATGAAGGGCCTGCAGATAGTGATCTGTGTGAACCAGATACAGGCACAGCTACTCTCCTTCGAGGAATGGATACATGGAGCTATTAGGTAAGTATTACAGCCATAATGCTTCCCTCTGCCCCTGTCTGGACTATCCAGGGGTCCCTGTAAGTGGGAGGGGTTTCATCACAGGGGTCCCTCTGGGGTGGTCCTCCTTCACTTCCATCCCTGTTGGGGCGGTCCCTCTATTACATTGGCCCTTGTGGGAGGTCCTCTATGCAGGAATCCCTGTGGGTGGTCTCTTCCTATCACAGGGGTCCCGGTGGGGATGGATCTCCCTATAACAGGGTGCTGGCCAGGTCACCCTGTTGGGAGTTGAGGAGGGGGCACCCAGGCAATCCGGGGAGGGGGGGGGTGTTTGGGAGCTGCTCTGCTGTGTGGAGGGGGGTGGGTAGGGCCAGGGTCAATGTGTGGTGCAAGGCCCCGGGGGTTGAACCTTGGATGGTCTCTACAATCCTGGCATGGGGACTTCATTGCCCCCGCGAGGTCCACACCTCAGGGCCACAATGCTTGAGACCACAAGTGAGAACACATGCTGGAGACCACAAGTGAACCATTCCTATGTGATTCCCAGTCTCAAATCACAGGGGGCGGAGCATAGTGCACATGGCCTGCTAAGTAGATGCAAATGGGTCATTACAACCCATTTGCATTTATTTACATGCACCCGCTGGCATGTGGTGTGGACCTCATTCCAGTGAGCACCCCACGCCTATCCTAATTTCGCCCTGACTCCTGATTCTCTGCCCCCTAGAACCATAGAATCCCTATAGTGCAGAAGGAGGCCATTTGGCCCATTGCGTCTGTGCCGAGCCTCTGAAACAACACATCACCTAGGCCCACTCCCCTGCCCTATCCCCGTAACCCCACCTACCTTGGACATATTTGGATACTAAGGGACAATTTATCATGACCAATCCACCTAACCTGCACATCTTTGGACTGTGGGAGGAAACTGGTGCACCCGGAGGAAACCACGCAGACACATGGAGAATGTGCAAACTTCACACAATTACCCAAGGTTGGAATTGAACCCGGGTCTCTGATGCTGGGAGGTAGCAGTGCTAACCGCTGTTCCGCCGCGACATCCCATCGGGGAATGCATTCTCGGCATCCCGACATGGAGAATCCTGCCCCATATTCCCGCCCCGGGACTTAGTCCCAGTTGTGAGAATTCCATCCCTTGTTTCAGTTTCATACCAAACACTGGAAATGCTACAACAGAAGTTCTTGGCATTTGGAAAGAACTTGAGCTTTCAGCAACTAATGGATAGCTGTGAAATAACATTTTAACTTTATTGAAGTATTTTATTTAAAAAGTCAAACTTCCAGCAACTGGAGGGAAAATAAATATTTCGAAGGTGTAGATCATGAGAGGTGCTTTCAGAGATTAATTGTTAGCTGTAGTTGGCTTTATAAAAACAGGGAAGAGATGTTGAATTTGGATAAAAGATGAATTCAGTCAGGGTTGCAATTTTGAACACCTGCTATGGGAAGGTTATTTGAACAATTAAGAGGTGCAGGAAAGGTTCACTGGAATGATACCTTTAGACAGCCTTTAGTTATGAAGAAAGTTGCAAAGGCTGGTATCTTTTTCACTGCAACTGTAAAAGAGAACAATAATGTAACCTTTTGAAAATTTCTGAAGTTAAATAGTGAATGATGGTTTCCCTGCTGATGAATTAGTAACAAGAAGGCATAGATTCAATATTTGAATTGGAAGTATAAAGGGGGTAGTAAGAAGTGTTGTTTTCACACTTTTTATTAGAACAAATGGTTATTGATGCACAGGATGACAACACTGAAAAATACATTTTGTCACATCTGTAAAGGAAAAATATAAATCGATACGAAAGAAGAGTAGTGAAATAGGGTTAAAGTAGCTAACTTTTGTTGCACCAATTTTGCAATTTCTTTGACCCAGTGATTTAAGAGAATTGATAATTGCAGGAATGGATTATAATCCTATTGTCGAATAAACATTTTTCTCATTTTACATAATTAGGAGTCCATATTCAACATTTTTATTAAGTGATAAATATTTAATATTTGAAGTGCAATTGCTTCACATATGAAAATAAATATTAGGGGAGGCAGTATTATAGTGGTTTGGTTGCTGGACTGGTAATCTAGAGACACAAGATAATGCTCTGGGCACCCATGTTCGAATCCCACTATCTGCCACAGTTCAAATTTGACAAAGAAAATCTGGAATAAAAAGTTTAATGATGACCAAAAAACCATTCTCAATTGTCCTAAAAACCCACCTGGTTCACTAATGTCCGTTAGGGAAGGAAATCTGTTGTCCTTACCTGGTCTGGCCTATATGTGACTCCAGATCCACAGCAATGTGGTTCATTCTTAAATGCCCTCAGGGATGAGCAAGCAATGCTGGCCCAGCCAAAGCCGCCCACATTCTATAAACAAAAAAAAACAAACAATACATTTTCAACCATAGGTAAATGCAGCTGAAAAATCTTATTCCTTTGGCACATTAACTGATTATAGTTCATTATTATTATTGTTGTAGGGTGTTGGATACCATTCAGAGGCTTTATTGAAGTCTTTGTAGTCTGAAATAAGTTAACGGTATGTCTTAATTAACTACGATACTAATGCACGATCAATAACTCCCGAAGCGAGATTGTAGGACAATTGAAGGCTTTATTGAACTCTATGTTTCCCCCAGCAGCGCAGGTACAGAATGCAGCAGCTAGGGAAACACAGACTCTTATACTCCACCTTACTGACAGAAACCAGCAGGTAGGCTTCACCAATGATCTTACAGTATCAGGTACCTCCAACACCAATGATCTTACAGCATCAGGTACCTCCAACCTAGATACTGTAATACCCCTAATACCGACTACCACAAATACAAATATACAGTAAAAACTTCAAGCGAGGAGCTGTCTCCATGTTTGCTTGCGCACACAACTCTGACAGCTGACTGACCCACTGTGTGGACAGTACTGTACTCAGTCCCACATGAACCATATATGCCCCAGACCCTTATACTACAATTATCAATTTTCTATGAATTGTATACAGATAGGAAAAAGTAGTATAATAAGTTTTCATTTTGGTTCCCAGCACAAAGTCACTTTTTAATACAGCAAAAGGGAATATCAGTTACAAAAATAGATAGAGAATGGGCTAGATTCTTTGCACCCCGATGCCAAAATCGCGTCTGGCGCTGGGGCGGAGAATCCAGTTTGACATTGAAATCGGGCCCGGCGCCAGTTCGCCGATCCTCCAGGCACCGAAAAGTGGCGTCACCGAGGAGTACGCTGCGCCACTGGGGACCATTGCCAGAGGCCCGCTCTGACATCCTCCGCCCCCGACCGACCGAGTTCCTGACGGTGTGGAAGTAACCTGGTATAGCCGGTCGGGATACTCCCATGGTGGCTGCGTACTCAGTCTGCGGCCGCCCTGGTCGGGGGCGGGCCGATCGGAGGAATGAGGGCCTTGTAGGCGGCCAGGGAATGACTGTGCAGGGTTTGAGGGTCGGGCACACGGCCGATTGGCGGGGGGGGGGGGGGGGGGGGGGTCTCTTTCTTGGGACTGGTTCCGTGGTCCGAGTCCGCCATGGAGCATGGCATGGCCACTGGAGGCCGCCACCATGCGCATGCGTGGCCTCTGACCCAGAAGTGCAGAGGCCCAGATCTGCAGCAAAAGCTGCAAAATTTACTCCGGGTCTCTGCTGGCCCCCTGCAGGGCTATGAATTCGTGTCACTTTTTTCCCAGGATTTTGAGGAGTAAAACACCACCGTTTTGACACTGGCGTGGAGACATAGTCCCAATAATGGAGAATCCAGCCCATTATCTGAATATGTTGGTTATGTTATTTATACACCTGGGTTAAAAGCATAAACTGCTGGAAATACTCAGCTGGTCTGACAGCATGGGTAAAAAGAAATAGTTAAAGTTTCAGGTTGATGATCTTACATCAACTCTGATGGAAAGTGATCAACCTGAAACATTAACCCTATTTCACTCTTCACACAATGCTGCCAAACCTGCTGAATATTTGCAACATTTTCTGTTCCTCTTCAACATCTGCAGTATTTTGTTTTTATATGCTTGAGTTGTTCATTCGTAGCTTAGTACTGTAAATGCCTGATATGGAGGCAAGTATAATCAGGTGCCTTTCTTATCATCATTAGAATTCTGTTCACAAAAGGTGAATAAGTAAAAATAAGAATTCTGTTTCCACATTACTTCCAAGAATCGAAATCTTGCAAGGCTCATTCCATTTTGCGACTGAATCTAAAAGCAGTTGAAGACTCCTCAGTGTTATTGTTCCTTCATTTCCCAGAGTAGCGATAAAACTTCCAAATATCTAGCTGCAATTGTCCATTACGTTCCACAACCATACTTTCAACAACTACTGCTTCACATGGTTGCTTTTCTTCCAAAGACACAGCACCGCAGTTTTTTACCATTACGCAGAGCATTGCATCAATTGAGAACGACCATTATGACAAATCTGCAAATTTTCCCATTGATAGTAATTGGTCTTCTCCTTCAAGTTCAAAATAAGACCAAGTCGCACAGGACCCTTGGGAGATGTGCCATGGTGATGCCATCTGTAATAATACATATCTGCCACAAAACACGATCAAAGCTTCCAAAATCCTGCTTTGTGTTTGACATTTGCAGATAGTTTGAGGCCTGAATTTTTCACCCATCTGGCACTTGGTGAGCCTGGAAACGGGCCCAAAACGTATTCCTGGTCATTGTGGGCCCAAGAGCATAATTTCGCACTGGCTGGTCAATTAACGGCCATTCAGTATGAAATGCACTCAGTGAAAGGCTGAACACTGTGGGGGGGGGGGGGGTCATGGGACTTGATTGGTCAGAAAAGGGAGGGTGTGGTCTGGCATTTCTAATGCGCTCTCTCAGGACAACAGCCGCTGCGGAGTTGTCTCAGGGAGCTGCTGACCCATGAAAAATAAATAGCGACGGAAAAACTGCAAAGCGTGACTACGATGCACATTCAAACCCAAACCTCAGTCCCCCCCCACCCTTAAAAATGTTTATTTGAGCCCTGACATGCTGGAACGAGGTTGAACCTGTAACGTAAAGGCCGCCTGGCCAATTGGCCTGTCAGCCAACTGTAAAAACAGGCAAGCAACATAAAATTGTGTCCCATCCGTCCCTTAAAAGCCTAAATTGCCTGCTTGATTGTCGGCGGGTCTGTCTCAGGCTTTCGCACAAGCCCGGCAACTGAAATATTGCTCGAGTGTGGGACAGTTTTTGGAATGCGCCCGACGTCTGCTCGCATGATTTCATAGCTTCTGGGTTGGGCGCATGCCAACCCGAGCAATATAAACTTCTAGGTCTAAAGAAAATCAATAAACAATGTAAACATTTTAAATACAATGCTTAATCGCTATCATATTTTAACCAAAGCAAATCATAACTGTGTGATAGCGTCATTGCTAATGGGTCATTTGGTCAAATCCAACAGTGGTATACTATTGGCCACTGTGCATTTGTGTATGCCTGGTGAATGCATGATCATACATTTTCATGCTTTATTTTACCCAATTAACAACCCGTTTTTTACAAACCAATTAAGGATAATTTTCTTGCATTTTTGAGCACTTCTGTTTGAATAGTAAATTACATAAAGCCCTCTTGATGTTTTGAAAACTGGCAAGCAGCCATATTTTGTTTTCTCTTCCAATGTAGCAATTTAATTTTGAGTTGGATTCTGCTGTAAACCGTTTCTCTGTAATGCAACAAATGGCAAAAATACAGAAAGCACACCTGCCCTTGGATAAGTACAGTAAACAATCAGCTGTCCAAATTTGCAAACTGCTAGTGCCTGATGCAGCTGTAGCACTATAATATTTTGGAACAATGATAGTATCTTCTCACATTGCGACGGAACAACTTACTCCATCAGGAGTATCGACTTGAACAGTTAACTCCTGGTAGATATATAATAATGTAGACTAGTCCTAATCAGTTGTCCCAGAGACAGCTAATCAAATTTCTAATACTTTCTCCAATACATAGTTGCCACAACAGACAATCAGATGGGTTTTTTATTTTTAATTTTCAATAGAAAACGTTTGTCTGCAATTCCGTTGCAAAGATTTAAGAAAAACACAGTATTGTCATTGAAATGTTATCGGGAACTAAATGTGGGATTTCTGATCTCATGTTCCGGCACTTTGACATCATTGATTTTTGTAATATAATGCTCAAGCCCTAGACACCGCCCTCTTAATGACAGTTGTGTCTGTTAGTATCAAAAAGTTGGTTGTCTTGGAAATTGGAAATTTCCTATGGTCTGGGGAAGTGAGTGGTGGGGTGGAAAAGAATCGAGGTCTTTGGTCACACTACCTGCAGAGTTGAATGGCCTCTACAATCTTATTTCTTATGATCTTATGCAGCTTGCACTTCATGTCAGACCAGCAGGATGAGGATGGTCAGTATGGAACACTGATCTGCTGTATTGTCAAATTTTCTATCATTTAAATTCCACCAGTATTATTCAGTGCAGCTTTTCTTTAAGACGAGCAAGCTAGCTGCATCATGCTGTACCTGCACAACACTGTTCAGTCCCTGGATAAATACATAGGCAGTCAGAAGGAACCGACTCAGTTGCACATTGCAGTCACGCAGATAATGTAGAAGCACCAAATATGTGTTGTTCACCTTAATTGGAACCGGCGTGGGCAGGCCACGGATCAGGACCACTGAAATCAAAAACTATGGCACATGAATATCTAACCACCCGTTTGTTTTCCAATGGGCTTTCATCCCTTTGTGCTAGGGTCATGAAATATTGAGCTAAGGTTGTCATTGGATGGAGACGGACTCAGGATGGAATTATAAATTGTAAGATGTAGTGAACGTGGTTAGAATGTTCATTGTTTGATTTCGGTCCATGATGTAAGTCATGGTACACTGAATGAACAAGAAAGTTTCTGGAGAAATGTTATCAAAATATTAAAGATTCTATGGTGCAATGAGAAATTTCACCTCAAATTTTGCCATTACCACAGAATGCCCAACAAGCGGGCACAGATTCAAACTCAGAAGAGGAAAGTGTTTACAAAGAGTTTGAGCACATATGGAACTAACTTCTGTCGCTGTGGTGGAACTCGATAAGAGGACAAAATTGAGACCACTTGGACTGTGTTGTAACCTGCACAGATCCTATTGGGTAGGGGCAATTGTTACCCCATGGATCTCAGGGAATATGAGCTCCCGCGATAAGGGGTCGGGGCAATCGTTAACATTTCCTATTGTATAGAGTCAGCCAGTTGGGTATCAGCTCGAGAGAAGACCAGTAGTGAATTAATGGTGCTGTGTAATTATCAGTGTAAATAAAGTTAAGTTTTGTTTTCTCCTGTTGGACTCTTCGTGACCCTGAACAAAATGCTGTTTGTGGTTCTGTCCTGGGCTGAGTGTATGATAGTAAGAATGCACAAACTTCCTTGGAATAACATACACTGCAGAAAACCATGTTCATTTGTAATGTGAAAAAATTAACCTCTATATATATTAAAATTACCTTGTGGATCCGAACATTCCATGTCAAAATAGAATGAAACCCAGGTGTTTTGTGACACAAAAGTCATTTTCATTATTTACCTGCAATATTTACTGGGCTCGATTCTCCTCAGTCCCGCACCGAAATTGCATCCGGCGCTGGGGTGGAGAATCCAGTTTCACGCTGTAATTGGGCCAGGTGCCGGTTCGGCGATTCTCCAGGCACCGAAAACCAGTGTCGCCGCGGAGTACGCCGTGTCACTGGGGGGGGCCATTGCCAGAGGCCCGCCCGGCAAACCTCCGCTCCCGACCGGCCGAGTTCCCGACGGCGTGGAATTAACCACCTATTGCTGGTCGGGATGCTGGCATGGCGGCTGCGGAATCAGTCCACGGTTGTCCTGGTCGGGGGCGATCAAATCGGAGACCGGGGTTGGGGGGGGGGGGGGGTGGGGGGTCTTATAGGCTGCCATCGATTAAAGGTGCGGGGTTTGAGGCTCGGGCGCGTGGCCGATCAGGGGGGTTTATTTTTCTTGTCTGGCTCCGCGGTCCTAGTCCGCCATGGAGCACGGCGCGGCCTCCACCGTGCGCATACACGGCCCCTGACCCAGAATTGCGGGGGCCCATATCTGCAGCAAAAGCTGCAAGATTCACTTTGGGTCCCTGCTCACCTCCTGCAGGCTATAAAGTTGTCAAACTTTTTTCAAGGAATTTCAGGAGTAAAACTCTACCGTTTTTACACCGGCGCGGAGACATAGTCTCATTTTGGGAGAATCCAGCCCAATGTGTCTGTAGGTGGAGCTTTGATAAGATTTGCAATTCTGTTTAGAAACATGGGGCGCGATTCTCCGGCCTCATTACGCTCTACCTTAAGCGAAACGAGGCCGGTGAATAGCGGGAGAGGCAGAAAATTAGAACCGTGCCAGACGCCAAACAATTTGCGTTGCAACCGGCCCGCTCCTGTAGGAGAAATTGGGATCTCGCTGTAGCGTGGCGGGAAACCAGTTATCACCACTTAAGCCCCATTTCCATACAATCAAGGGGAGCCACCCCTTATCTTTCGGCCTCCCGTCTTTCAACGGCCTCCCCAGCAAGTGGTCATGCTGGTGCCGATTAGTACTCCTTTTGGAAAATGTGAACCTGGCGGAAGTGCTTCTGAGGGGAGCCAAGGGAGTGAGTAGCCATCTTTGTTCACAGGCAAGGATCCCAGAGCGCTGGGCATTCCACCACTGTGCTCGTGGGGGGTGGGGGGACCTTCAGCCGGGGATGGGGATCCGAGGTTGGGGATGGGAGATCCTTCGCGGGGGTGGGCCGCAATTGGAAGGTGGGGGAGGCGTTGGGGTGGGGTGGGGTGGGTGCAGCGGGGCGGGCAATTGCTCGCGGCACCATCATGCCAACCCCTGGATCCTGTTTACCGGTTCCGGGGGCAACCCTTGTCCCTGCACGTCTGCCCCCCACCCACCCATAACCCACACTAACTGCCGAGGCCTCTGGCCATATGGCTGAAGGCTATGTGAATGGGCAATTGGTGATCGTGGTTAAGTGAGCACTTAACACAACACAAGTGGTTTCCCGTGGGTGGGTGAGCCATGTAGCATGTGGAAGTCATTGCCTAGCATCCCAATCAGACCGCGATGCCTGGACACTGTTCCTGAACACTGCGGGAGGCAATACCACACACGCAGCAGCCAACACCCAAACACCCAGGGGATGGGACACAGCTCTGGGGACATGTCCACGGCCGGAGGGTGGGTGAGTGGCACGGGGAGGGGACCATCACTTGGTCCAGGCGATGTTACTAGTGGGTGTCCAGGGTACAGGATCTGGGATCTGGTGAGGGGGGCCACTGCGGCCAGCTGTGCATCGGCAGGTGTTCTGAGGAGGGGGGTGATTGGGGGAATGGAGGGTCCTGGGGTAGGAGCCACCGCTGTTTGTCAGACTAATACACTCTTCCAATTCCTTGTAGATATTGAACGCTATGGCAGGGATATTGGACGCAGAATTTACCCTAGCGCTGCTGCTGCTCGACCGGGCATGGGTGAACCTAGTTTGGGGTATGGGCCATGAGCATTGATGGGGATGTGGAGGCTGAGCATTGTCAGAGGGGAGTAAGCATTGCCTGGAAGAGGAATGAGGAGGTCAAGCATTGTTGGGGTTTGGGGGACAGTGAGTGTTGTCGGTGGTGCGAATGAAGTGTGAACATTGTTGGAGGGGGATGGGAGAGTGAACATACTCTGGGGGAGGTTGGGGGTTGTTACCGTTGGGATGCAAAGAGCAATTATCTTTATTGTGGGACACAGGGGTATAGTGAGTATTGTTTGGAGTGCAGGGATTTAAGCAATGTTAGGGTGTGGCAGATGAGTATTGTCTGGGGATGATTATTGTTGAGGTCGGGGGGATATCATTATTGGGGTGTGGTTGGGATGAGCCTTCCCGGGTGGTGCGGGGGAATGGTGAGCATTGTTGGGGGTGATGGAGTGGTGAGCACTGTTGGCAGTGATGGGGAGGTGAGCATTTTTGGAGTGATGGGGGTGAGCATTGTTGGGGTGATAAGGGTGGGCATTGTTGGGGGTGATGGGGGTTAGTATTGTTGGGGTGATGAGAGTGGGCTTTGTTTGGGATGATGGGGTGAGCATTGTTAGGGGTGATGCGGGTGAGCATTGTTGGGGGTGATGCAGGTGAGAATTGTTGGGGGTGTTGGGGAGGAGAACATTGTTGGGGGTGTTGGGGAGGACAACATTGTTGGGGGGTGAGCATTTTTGGGGGTTTTGGGGAGGAGAGCATTGTTGGTGTTGGGGAGGAGAACATTGGTGGGGGTGATGGGGATGAGCATTGTTGGGGTTATGGGGATGAGCATTGTTGGGGCGATGGGGGAGATTAAGCATTGTTGGGGGTTATGGGGATGAGCATTGTTGGGGCGATGGGGGAGATTAAGCATTGTTGGGGGTGATGGGGATGGGCATTGTTGGGGGTGATGGGGATGAGCATTGTTGGAGTGATGGGATGAGCATTGTTGGAGTGATGGGATGAGCATTGTTGGGGCGATGGGGGGGGGGATTGAGCATTGTTGGGGGTGATGGGGATGGGCATTGTTGGGGGTGATGGGGATGAGCATTGTTGGGGTTATGGGGATGAGCATTGTTGGGGCGATGGGGGGGGATTGAGCATTGTTGGGGGTGATGGGGATGAGCATTGTTGGAGTGATGGGATGAGCATTGTTGGAGTGATGGGATGAGCATTGTTGGGGCGATGGGGGGGGATTGAGCATTGTTGGGGGTGATGGGGATGGGCATTGTTGGGGGTGATGGGGATGAGCATTGTTGGGGTTATGGGGATGAGCATTGTTGGGGCGATGGGGGGGGGGATTGAGCATTGTTGGGGGTGATGGGGATGAGCATTGTTGGAGTGATGGGATGAGCATTGTTGGGGTGATGGGGGGGGTTGAGCATTGTTGGGGGTGATGGGGATGGGCATTGTTGGGGGTGATGAGGGAGGTGAACATTGTTGAGTGATGGGAAGCTGAACATTGTTGGGCGTCATGGGAGTGTTCCTTTTAGAAATGTTTTGTATTATCAAATGGCTTCAGTGATTTCATTGTGTGGGTGGAACTGGGCTGTGGCGCTGGGTTTTTAGTTAGTTTTATTTTTGAGCTGGGTCCTGGCTGTGGCTGTTAGTTTTACATTCGTTTGGAAGCTGGATTCAGACAGAGAAGTCTTGTGTGTGTTTCTCTCTATGTGTTAAAAGGTGTCTCCAGATCACTTGATAATTTAACAGTGAAAATTGTTCTCGAAGGAATTAAAACCTACTGTTCTGGTAAAAGTGTTTTCTGTTTTATGGAAGTTGTTGCTTGATTGAAATAGTTAAGGGAAGTTATTAAGGGTTATATATAGAGTACTGTAGCTGTGTGGGGTATTTATGTTTGTAGTTGATAAAAATGCTTACTGTGTATGTTTATAAAAATATTAACTGAATTCGTAGAATAAACTTTGTTTTTGATTAAAAGGCCTCTGTTAAATAACATCTGAAAGGTATACCCTTGTGATCCTCATAACCCAAATATATGAACAGTTGTAGGTCAGCTGAACTCCATGATATACTTTGGAGTTTTCGACACCCTGGCCCATAACAAATTGGGAGCTCATCCGGGATAAAAGTCTATATTTTGTAATTGGGTTGGCTTAGTGAACTTAAGGACAGTGAGAGGTGAGCATATTTGTGTTTGCTTTTCAGGTGTAGCATCCCAGTTTAAGTAGGGAGTGTGTTGTGGACAATAGCTCTTTCAGAGGCTCATAAGTTTTTGGGGGTGGAGAATGTCATATGCAGTACCTTACAAACAGAGACTAAAAAAAGGCTTTTAGATTTGCAAAAACATTGCAGTTAACATTACCTGCCAACATACAAAAAGAAGAGGTAATTGCAGCGGTAGCTGAGCATTTAAAATTGCCTGAAATAGCAATAATTCAATTACAGATCAAGCAGCTTGAATACAAAATGAGTGCAAAAGAAAGAGAAAGGGAGGTACAGATCAGGGAAAAAGAAAAGGAGAGAGACGGAAGGAAAAAAGAAAGAATAGCTCGAGCAGAACAAAAAGAAAGAGAAAGGGAGATACAGTTTAGGGAAAAAGAAAAAGAGAGACTTTGAATTTCATGAAACGTGAAAGGCGGATGTAAAGAGAAACCTACAGTTTGAAGATAGTGATGAGGATAGTGAGAAAGAGCATCATAGTCGAAGGCTTGGTGTACAATATGTACAAGCATTGCCACGGTTGAAAATGGCCTAATACAAAAAGGTCTTTGATTACTAGCAATGCAGGAAATCCCTCCCACCCCACTTCATCCCCAGAACAACCATCACACTTCCAAACCACTAGGTCAAAAGCCAAACAGTGTGATAATGAACCTTTAACTAAATAAAAAAACATGGGCTGGATTCTCCGTTTTTGGGACTGCGTCCCCACGCCGTCGTGAAAACTGTGGAATGTTACGCCAAGAAAATAGGTTCAAAAAGCCACAGATTCACCGTCTTGTAGACAGCTGTTGTAGAGCTCGCAGCTCTAGCTGCCCAGCACTTCCAGGTCAGAGGCCGCGCATGCGCACGGCAGCGGTCTCCAGCGGCCATGCCGTGTTCCACACTGGACTCAGCCCGTGGACCTAGACCACCAAAATAGTGCCCATATTGGTGACTCGTCCGCCCAGGACCACCTGTACACATAGCCCCCAGTCCCGAATGAGGCCCCCCCCCCCCCCCCGCCCTCCGATCGGCCCTCCCCCGACTGTGGCGGCCCCGGACTGAGTCCACAGCTGCCATGCGAGGTTCCTGAACGTCAGGACCAGATTAGAACCACGTCGTCGGGAATTCGGCCGATCGGGGACAGAGAATCGCGGGGCGGGCCTCAGGCAATGGCCTGCTTGAGGCGGTGGACACGGGAGTACGGCGATTTTTGGGTGGGGGCAGAGAATAGCGAAACCGACGCCAGTCCCGATTTCGTGAGCGAAAACGTATTCACCGCCTCGTCGCCGAACGCAATTTCGGCATCTGGGGGTGGAGAATCCAGCCCCATGAATCAAATCCCAAACTCGCCATTATAAACAAGGTGAGCAGCAGGTATTCCGTCATATCTGTCAGCCGTTGACTTACCAATCTTGTTAATGGGGCATACCCTCAACATATGAGCTCCGTTATATAGTACTTATCGGAAATATGCTTGTTCTATCCGTAAAGTAAGAGCTTTAGTGTAAACAAATAGTCAAACATGCCCTTAATTTTGAACATATTAAATGGCCTAGACAGGTATAAAAGCACATGATACCAAAAAACAAAAGCACAAATTGATTGAGTGGCCGTGGTAAGTAACATTGTGGTGCTCCTTTGCTCACCGAAAAACAAGCCCCTTAACTTTGCAGGGATGGAACTGGACTACAATGGCTAGCAGGGTGTCACCAGGGCAAGGCCGGAGTGTACCGTGAGCTCGGTCTGGCTCTGGGGTTCAGGGGGTATTTCTTTGTCCACCACCTTTTTGAATAATTCCGACATAAACTATTTTGGAGCTTGACCTTCAGTCCCTTCTGGTATATAAAGATAGAGATAGATAGATAGAGAAATACAGCACAGAACAGGCCTTTCGGCCCACGATGTTGCGCCGAACTTTTGTCCTAGGTTAATCATAGAATTCTGGACAGTTTTTCATGGCCAATCCACCCAACCTGCACATCTTTGGACTGTGGGAGGAAACCGGAGTACCCGGAGGAAACCCACGCGCACACGTGGAGGATGTGCAGACTCCACACAGACAGTGACCCAAGTCGAAATCGAACTTGGGACCCTGGAGCTGTGAAGCAATTGTGCTATCCACAATGCTACCGTGCTGCCCTTAAGAAGTTAACCTACACTCCATTATTCTACCCTAATCCATGTACCTATCCAATAGCCGCTTGAAGGTCCCTAACGTTTCCGACTCAACTACTTCCACAGGCAGTGCATTCCATGCCCCCACTACTCTCTGGGCAAAGAACCTACCTCTGACATCCCCTCTATATCTTCCACCATTTATCTTAAATTTATGTCCCCTTGTAATGGTGTGTTCCACCCGGGGAAAAAGTCTCTGACTGTCTACTCTATCTATTCCCCTAATCATCTTATAAACCTCTATCAAGTCGCCCCTCATCCTTCTCCGTTGTAATGAGAAAAGGCCTAGCACCCTCAACCTTTCCTCGTATGACCTAGATAATGTTTATTGTCACAAGTAGGCTTACATTAACACTGCAATGATGTTACTGTGAAAAGCCCCTAGTCGCCACATTCCGGCGCCTGTTCGGGATTTTCAGCTGGTACATGAATTAATAATAATAATCACTTATTTTGTCACAAGTAGGCTTCAGTGAAGTTACTGTGAAAAGCCCCTAGTCACCACATCCCGGCACCTGTTCGGGAAGGCCGGTACGGGAATTGAACCCACGCTGCTGCCTTGTTCTGCATTACAAGTGAGCTGTTTAGCCCACTGTGCTAAACCAGCTCTAGAGTTCGTAGGTTTTGGCTTCTTGAACAGTTCTCCAGGTCACCAACATTGCCCCACAATGACAGGCTCACCTTAATCGCCGCAGTCAGCCTGGTCTCTGGTTTACTGATCCTGTCACTGTGGTCTGAAAGGGTCATTTCAATTTGGATAAGCGTGCTGGCTTGAGAGTCAGCGTGAGGTAAACATATGCTACCAAGGGAGGACCGAATATGACACAACGATTCTTCCAGTGAATTTTCCAGCTGCAGAGGCAAACTTCGGCAGGATTTTTCGAGCTCAGTGACCAGAATTTCGCCAGTTTCGGTTGTTAGAAGTGTGCGGAAGCCAGCTGCCATCTTAGCTGTAGCCGGCCCAGCAGCAATATCTTTATCATTTAATATCTTCCAGCCTGTATGTTTTAAATTCTTGGGCATATTTTTTAAAAGTTTGTTCCTCGAGAGCTTAAATTGATTTTTGTGGTTGCAAATAACAACATACCGCAGATTAATAAAGGACTTCTAAAGAGGATCGTTGGAAGAAACACCGCGTGCGTTTGCCCTACATTGTGCAACTGGAAGTCCTGCCAGTGGTATTTAAGCAGTGACAGGGTCCATGCCATGCGGGCCTACCATTAGCAGCACCATGGAAGGTAGCCTAAGACCTGATAGTAATTCCCCTTCCGATTTTTAAATTGACTCTCTCTTGTGTCCTCCTTCACCAGGACCTCCCTGTCTCGCCCTCTTGCGGAAAGCCTGATGTTGACCAGGTAGTTACCGGATTGGGATTTAATCCCATTGGTCCTTCTGGTCATGGCAAGGTTGACACTGGTTTTCCAGCCTGTGGCAAGCCCCCCACCTTTACCATGAAATCCCACCCTATTTTCTATCCATCAGTCTCATCATCTTTACCGATGCACCTTCTCTTAGCCCTTCTCGCCTCGCCACATCCCATTCCATTTTACCCATCCCTCTTCAACCTAGCCCCTCTTTTTTCCTGTCCTACTTTCACCTTCCCCTTTTATCTCTTCAGTCATCATGTATCTCACCCCTTAACTTCCTCTCTGCTCTCACTTCACTCTCATCAACATACCTCATTCTTCCCCTCTCACCTCAGTTTCAGTCTACATCCTGCTTCACTTTCTATTTCCTTCTCATAACCATCCCACCTTTCTTCTCTCCCACGTTCTCCTTCCTCTCCTCCCTCCTTCAATCCAACTCTCTTCACTATTTGTTCTTTTCCTCTCCTCTTGAGCCTCTTACATCTTCTATCTTTCCTCTTCTCTCCATCCCATCCCCCCCTGTCTTCTGTTCTCCATATTCTTCCCCCTCTCATCTCGCCCCTTGTCCTCCCGTACTCTCTCCCCTCCTACCTATCGTGTAATGAGAGTGCATTTTAACATTTTTTGTCCCCAGTTACTCAGATCGGTGAGCTAACACTTTATGGTACTGGAGTGAAAGAGAGAAACTTTCAACGATATGAGGATTCAGGGAGGGAACAGAATTAGTGTGCATCATTGTGCTCTTACAGATTGAGTATAAACGTGCCCAATCAAACCTCGAAAGATCATGGGACCTAATGCCGTCAGGCAGATGAACGAATTGTTCACTCTCTGGACGGAGACGGTCAACTGATTTGTACAAGAAATTACAAGACATCAACAGAATTATTTCGTTTTTTCAGTGATAGAAATGCCTTTGTCCAGCAGCGTGTCTTGGTGGTGCTTGTAATGCACTGTGCATTAGATCATCATTATTCTAATATGTGTGGACTGATCCATAACCCACAGCAAAAGAAATCCTGTTACTATTGAAGGAATATTTTAAATGAGATTTTAATAATAATAATAATAATAATAATGGGCAGCACGGTGGCGCAGAGGGTTAGGCCTGCTGCCTCATGGCGCCGAGGTCTCAGGTTCGATCCCGGCTCTGGGTCACTGTCTGTGTGGAGTTTGCACATTCTCCCCGTGCTTGCGTGGGTTTCGCCCCCACAACCCAAAAGACGTGCAGGCTAGGTGGATTGGCCTCACTAAATTGCCCCTTAATTGGAAAAAAAAATGAATTGGGTACTCCAAATTTAAAATAATAATAATTGCTTATTGTCACAGATAGGCTTCAATCAAGTTACTGTGAAAAGCCCAAGTCGCCACATTCTGGCGCCTGTTCGGGAGGCCGGTACGGAAATTGAACCCGCGCTGCTGGCCTTGTTCTGCAATACAAGCCAGCTGTTTAGCCCAATGAAGTTACTGTGAAAAGCCCCTAGTCGCCACATTCCGGCATCTGTTCGGGGAGGCCGGTACAGGAATTGAATATGCGCTGCTGGTCTTGTTCTGCATTACAAGCCAGCTGTTTAGCCCACTGTGCTAAACCAGCCCCAATTATAATAATAGCTTATTGTCACAAGTAGGCTTCAATGAAGTTACTGTGAAAGGTAATTGGGTGGGCTTCTCCGGTCCGCCAGTTGTGTGTTTCAGCGCGCCATTCGCTGGGGGTGGGATTCTATCTTCCCGCCGCTTGTCATTGGGTTTCCCATTGTAACCACCCCACCCCGCCGGGAAACCCGTGGGCAGGGGTGCACTGCCAGCAGGAAAAGTCAATCGCAACAACCAGAGAATTCCGGCCTTTGTTTTTAAATGTTGCTCCATCAGAGGAAAGTAATCATTTCAGATCAATTTCATGGTACAAAACACAATCCTACTCCTACCAGAGTAGAGATGCTCACCTAAGATGCAAATCTCCTAGCACAAGGAAAAATCTGATTTGTAAACCCCACTACCTAACCCAAAATTGGACAGAACAATGTTGTAAGAAAATTGGAATGTGTCACCTACCATTACCTCACTGCCCCAGTTCTCTCCCCTCTATTTCTGCAATGGCTGCTGCTGGTCACTCCTTCCCTATTTGCTTTATGCAAACTTCAACCAGTGGGGAAAATCCCTGGTCCTAGCTTATTTCTTTCTTATCCAGCTCTGTCCCTCTGCTTCCAGGTACTGCCAGTTAAACTATGGCTTTAGCCCTGGGGAAATGGTGGGAATAGCTCCATATTGTCAAATGAAAGAGGGTGGTCTTTGAGTACTTACTAATTGAGAAGGCAGCGGCTTAGTGGTATTTTCACTGGACGAGTAATGCAGAGACCCAGGGTAATGCTTTGGAGACAGAGCTTTGAAACCCACCACAGCAGATGGTGAAATTTGAATTCAATAAAAAGCTAATGATGACCATGGCCGGGATTCTCCCCTACCCGGTGGGGCGGTGGGTCCTGGCATATTGGAGTGGCGTCAACCACTCCGGCGTCGGGCCGCCCCAAAGGTGCGGAATTCTCCGCACCTTTCGGGGCCAAGCCCTCACACTGAGGGGCTAGGCCCGCGCTGGAGTAGTTTCCGCTCCGCTGGCTGGCGTGAACGGCCTTTGACGCCACGGCAGCCGGGGCCGAAAGGACTTCGCCAGCTGGCGTAACTCCGTGCATGCGCCGGAGCGTCAGCGGCTGCTGACGTCATCCCGGAGCATGTGCAGGGGAAGGGGGTCTCTTCCGTGTCCGCCATGGTGAAGACCATGGCGAAGGCGGAGGAAAAAGAGTGCCCCCACGGTGCAGGCCCGCCCGCCGATCGGTGGGCCCCGATCGTGGGCCAGGCCACCGTGGGGGCACCCCCGGGGGTCAGATTGGCTTGCGCCCCCCCCAGGACCCCAGTGCCCGCCCGCGCCGCCAATCCCGCCGGTACCAGAGGTGGTTTAATCCACATCGGCGGGAGAGGATTGTTAACGGCAGGACTTCGGCCCATCGTGGGCCAGGGAATCGCCGCGGGGAGCCCGTCGGCCGGCACGGCGCGATTCCCGCCCCTGCCGATTCTCAGGTGGTGAAAAATTCGGGACACGGCGGGGGCCGCATTGACGCTGGCCCCGGGCGATTCTCCGACCCGGCAGGGGGGTCGGAGAATCCCGCCCCATGAAACCGTTGTTGTAAAAATCGATCTGCTTCACTGATGTCCTTAAGGAAAGGAAATCAGCCGTGACTCCAGACCCAAAAGTACTCTGATTGACTCAAATATCCTCTGCAATGGCCTCGCAAGGCACTTGGGTATATCAAACCTCCAAAAAGTCTAAAAGGGATGAAACTGGACGGACTACCTGGCATCCATCGGAAACAACAATGGCAAACCTGTAAAGCCCTCCTTACGAATATCTGGGAGCTGGTACCAAAATTGGAAGAGCTGTCCCACAGACTAATCAAGACTGGATCTGGCTCATGGTGGGGTCAGGGTAGCATCAGTAAAATCTAGCCCTTTATTTGGTGAAGAAATGAAAAACTGAAAATGTTTTCCATTGCTGCTACTGCTTTCATTAACTTGTTTTTTTATTGAAAAAGAGTAACTGTTTTATCTTTAGCTTATTGATTTTTCTTTTAAATGCATTGCACCTTATTTGATAATGGGCTTTAGGATCAGAGTATATCTTTGCTTGGACAGCTTCAGGAAATGTAGACATAGAAGTGATAGATGTGTGAGTTTGTATTGGGTGAGGTGTTAAAACTTTAAAATGTCAAACCTGTCCCTATTCAGGAGACCCCAACCCTCTTCCTGCCTTCACTGCTCACCCGGGTATATTTAGCTTGCCAGTTCATTAAATGTGAAAGAGGGAAATCTTCCTTTAGCTGCGATGTTAGCTGCAATTCAACTTATGCCACACATTTCATGATCATATCAAAAATCATTTGTCTGCTGGACAAGGTTTACAGAATAACATAGTCTTTCTTACGCATTTCAATGACACTTTTTGCAGCCTCCACAGGATGGAAAATAATTTAATGAAAATAATTTCAAAAATTATACTTTTTAATAAATGACTTAGCAATCGGGAAGAACTCTATATGAAAGAGTTGCTTGAGTTGCTAGGTGTTGTAACATTGTAATTATGTTCATGATGTTTAGCACTATTATTTCCAATGGTTTGCCAACACTTTATTGAACTGTTACCCATGTGCTTGTGAACATATATCATTTTCCTGCCTGGCAATAACTTGGTTTCTGAAATTCTCATCCTTATTTTCAAATCCCTCCATGGCCTCAGACCTTCCTATCTTTTCAATTTCCTTCGGCCCCACAACGCATGTAAGAAATTTAGAGGGGCGACACAGCGGCACAGCGGTTAGCACTGTTGCCCCACAGCACCAGGGGACCTGGGTTCTTTTCCGGCCTTGGGTCACTGCGTGGAGTCAGCATGGGTTTCCTCCGGGTGCTCTGGTTTCCTCCCACAGTTCAGAAATGGGCAAGTTAGGTGGATTGGCTCAGCTAAACTTCCATTTCATGTCCAAAGGATAGGTGGGGGTAGGGGGTTCCAGGGAGTGGGCCTCGGTCGGGTGCTCTTTCAACAGTGCGGGGCAGACCAGATGGGATAAATGGCTTCCTTCTGTGCTGCAGGGATTCTATGGTTCTATATTGTATTTTGTACCTGTTGCAGTAATGTTTTTAAAAGACTGAGTTCATGTTGCTGTAATATTATTAAAGAGCCTATGTTAAGGAAGCCAGTCTGGTAAAAGGTTAAGGTAGCCTGGGGGTACCCAGGGCCCTTGCAGGTCGAGATCCAGATTAGCATATTTAAATGATCCATTAGGCTCATTCAAATATCTGGGTACCGGATTCACCTAGCGCCTGAGTGTAAACAGCTGTGCCTCCAAAACCTCACCAGGTCGTCATTTAGTACTGTTCTACACAAACTTGGACCAGACATTTGGTGGACCCCATCTCGGGAGTTCTTGCAGGCCATTAAATACCCCTGGGTGGTCGGGGTCCGGGCAGAGTAGTATGCTGGCACTGCCATGGCACCTGGAAACCTTGGCACTGCCAGTGTGCCAGGGGTGCTACCGGGGTGCAATGCTGGCAGTGCCAAGGTGCCTGGGTGCCAGGTTGGCACTGCCAAGGTCCAGGCTGGGGGGTCCTCGCTCATTGGAGTCAGGGGGTGAGGTGGATTTCCCAGGGACATTGTCAACGTTGAGGGGGTGAAGGAGGTTCAATAAAATGGGGGGACCTGAAAGGTGGGGAGGGAAGTTCACCACTGCTGTTCAAAATGGCACGTGATCTGCGAGCACCGTTCCAGAAGACGAGATCAGCTCATCAGCAATAAATCTCTCTGAGTATGGCCTCGGCGGGAAGAAAATCCCAGAGTAAAAAAAAACTGCAAAATATGGTTGAAATATGGGGTGATTCGCAGCACTTCAGCTGCCGAGAAACAGCCTGCCAAACGCTCCCAAAAGCGGACTTAACTTTTGTACACTGAATCGCGCCCATTGTGTTTAGACTTAGGTAAGCCGGTCATGGGACATGGTGAGCCACCTCTGCCTCAGGAATATCCACTGTGGGTGGGATGGGGGTAAGGGTGGTTCTAGAAAATTCCAGCCCTGATTTTGGGATGGAATGAAGGTCATTGATGAAGTAGCTGAAGACAATGTGTCCTGGCGCACTACCCGGAGTAGCCACTCAGTCCTCAGTCCTCAACTGAGATGTTTGGCCTCCAACAGCCACAACCATCTTTCATTATGCTACACATGACTCTAACCAGTGAGAACTTATCCCAATTCCTATTCATTTCAGTTTTACTCGGGTTCCTTGGCAGCACACATGGTGAAATTCTGATTTGATATCAACGGCTTGCACCTTGCCTTATCTCTGGAATTCCTCTTCACATGTTTGGACCAAGAGCTGTAATGAGATATGGTGTTGATGAGTAAGTGCCACTGAGTAGCACTATCACAACACCTTCCATCACTCTGCTGATGATTACTACATTAAAGGTGCCATATTTTTTTAATTAGATCATGGGATGTGGGCGTCGCTGGCTGGGCAAACACTTGTTGCCCCTGAGGGCATTTAAGAGTCAACCACATTGCTATTGCTAGAGCCACATGTAGACCAGACCAGGTAAAGACAACAGATTTCCTTCTCTGAAGCACATTAGTGAACCAGATGGGATTTTTACGACAATCGACAATGGATTCATTGTCACCGTTAGACTTTTAATTCCAGATTTTTATTGAATTCAAATTCTACCATCTGCCTCGGCAGGATTCGAACTCTGGGCCCCAGGGCAAGACTCGGGGTCTCTGGATTTCTAGTCCAGTGACAATACCAGTAAGCCATTGACGTTCTGCATTTGCATTTTGCTAGAAATGGAGAACAGAAAAAAAATGTTCATATCCCTCCCCTCCCCTCCCCGTCATAACACCCCAAATTTAACTAGGCCTGGACTCCTGGGACTTGGGTTGGAATTCCTCAATTTTGAGAGCAGTGCAGTGGCGGGCGGCTCCAGCAGCACCTTTACCACTGGCCAGAATGGCAGGATCCTGCGCCAGATTTTGCTATTGGACCCGAATCAGTTGTGAAAAGGTGAGTTCCCTTTCCATTCTCGAGGCGGGCCAGCTGTTGATTTGTTCATCCACCGTCAGCTGACGGGTTTGAAAGTTCCAGTGCCATATTTTAAAAACCAGTCCAGCACACTCATTTAAAAAAAAAAGTTTTTTCATTACCAACATGTATCAGAACAGGTTACAACATGTAAACGCCCCGGGAAACATACTTCCCAGCAATCAACTAGACAGTCTGTACAAACTTTTCTCCTTCTTCACCCCTCCTCCCACCCCTCGTGACGAACAGCTCCACAAACATGGTCACAAACATCCCACACCTTTTCTAAAACCCCTCTGCAGAGCCCCTTAACTCGTATTTTATCTTCTATCCCCACAGGAAGTCGTACAGGTCACCCAACCAAGCCTCTACCCCCCCGGTGGCGATGCTGACCGCCACTCAGGTAAAATTTGCCATTGTGCAATCAGAGAGGCGAAGGTCACGACACTGGCCTTCCGCCTCTCCTTGAGCTCTGGCTTCTCTGAAACCCCAAATATCGCCACCAGAGGGTTCACCTTCCCCTCCACCATCCTGGCTAAGACAGTGAACACTCCCGCCCAACATCTTCCCAATTTTCTCGCAACCCCAAAACATGTGCGTGTGATTTGCTGGCCCTGCCCACACCTCTCACACTCATCTGCTACCCCCTGAAAGAACGCACTCATTCTCACCCGAGCTTATGTACCCGATGCACCACCTTAAACTGTATCAGGCTCATCCTTGCACAAGAGGCACCGTTCACCCAACACAATGCCTCACTCCATACACCCCACTTGATATCCCCTCGCAACTCCCCTTCCCATTTCTCCTTGATCTTCCCCACCCGCTCGCCTCCCTGCTCCCCCAGCAACTTGTATATATCCCCAATTCTTCCCTCCCATTTCACATCCGGAAGCAGCAATCGCTCCAGTAGGGTATATCCCGGCAATCTAGGGAATCATCTGCAGACCTTTTGCGCAAAGCCCCTAACCTGCAGATACCTGAACTCCCCCGCCCCCCCACCGGCTCAAACCCATGATTTTTGCACAGCGGCGTTAGCACCAACATCCCTTCCATCCTAAAATGCCTCCTCAGCTGATTCCATATCTTCACTGTGGACTGCACCACTGGGCTCTCTGAATACCTACTTGGAGTTATTGGCAACGCTGCTACAGGTGTATCACCATAGCCCTCAGACTACACTCCTTACAAGATTCCTCCTCCATCATTACCCACTCTACCCCTTCTCCATCCCACCATTGTCGCACCGTATCCACATTCGCCGCCGAATAATAATGAAGCAGGTTCGGCAGCACCAACCCCTCCTGCTGCCTCTGTCTCTGTCGCAGGGTCCTCCTGACCCTGGGCACCTTCCCCGCCGATACAAAGTCAGAAATGATCATGTTCCATTCCTGAAAAAAGACCTTTGGTTTAAAGGTTAACTGACCTATAGTTTACTGCTTTCTGTCTGTCTCTTCCCCCCCCCCCCCCTTTTCTTGGGGAGGTGTTGTGTTTGCTATTTCCCAATCTGCTGGGATCTTTCCAGAACCTCGGGAATTTTACATGATCACAGCTAATGCATACACCATCACTGCAGCCATTTCTTTTCAGACCCCAGGATTAAGGCTATCAGGTCCACTGGACTTGTATGCCTTAGATTCCATTAGTTTTCACGTTTTTATTTTCTCTTGCGCCACTTGCCTCTTGATTTTCCACTATTCTTGGAATATTTTTTGTTTCTTCTACTGTGAAGATGGGTACAACATACTTCCTCAAAGCCTCTGCCATTTCCTCCTTCCCCATTACTAATTCCCCAGTGTCACCCTCTAAGAGACTAATGCTCACCTTAACTACTATTTTCCTTTTTATATACTTGCAGAAATGTTTGCTGTTTTATATTTCTTGCTAGCTTTCTCTATTTTAACTCACTTTAAACCAGAAAATGGATAGGATAGATAGTTTCACTAGCAGAGAAAGTAAGTACAAGAGAGATGAGTGATTGTGCAAGGGAGCAACAGAGATACAGGTACATTGTCCCGTAAGTGCAGCCTACTGCCGTTGATGACTTTTGTCCATGTCATACACAACATGCTACCCAAAATTCCCCATCCAAAAGTAAAGTCGCCATATTGCCAAATGACCAGAGATTGTTTACCCCTTTGAGAGGGAGAGCTGACTGGTGGTGATTTAACCTGAGGAACTCCACACTTCAGGCGAGGGTTAAGGTTGAGAAAGCAGGGCTCTCATGAATAACCTCAGCCTCGAAGAAGAAAAAGGCAGAGAAATGATGGAGAGAACGATCGAGATGGGGAGTGGTAAAAGTAAGAGTTTAAAAAAAATTTCAAGTACCCAATTCATTTTTTCTAATTAAGGGGCAATTTAGTCTGGCCAATCCACTTAACTTACACATTTTTGAATTGTGTGGGCGAAACCCATGCTAACAAGGGGGGAATGTGCAAACTCCACATGGACAGTGACCCAGAGCCGGGATTGAGCCTGGGACCTCGGCGCCGTGAGGCAGAAATGCTAACCCACTGCACCACCGTGCTGCCCTCCGATAAAAGTAAGAGTTATAGGGAGCGAAGGCAAAAAAAAAAGTCAGACACAGAAGTGGAGAGATGGCAAAAATCAATAACAGAAAGACATCAGATTCAGTTGAGTAAGAATAATCATGGGCGGAATTCTCTGATCCTGAGGCTAAGTGTTGACACATCGTAAATGCCGTTGCGGTTTACGACGGCGTCAGCAGACCCCAGGAGCAGTGATTCTGAGCCCTTCAGTAGGCCAGCATGGCACTGGAGCGACCCACGCCATTCCAGCTGCCGATACCGGTGTCAAATGGGCACCACGGGTCTGCGCATGTGCACTGCGACCGGTGCGATTGCGCGCATGGGCGGTGGCTTCCTTATCCGCGCTGGCCCCGACGCAACATGGCGTACGGCTACAGGGGCCGGCGCGGAGCAAAAGAGGCCTCCAGCCCAAGAGGCCAGCCTGCCGATCGGTAGGCCCTGATCGCGGGCCAGGCCACAGCGGAGCCCACCCCCCCCCCACCCCAACCTCCCTACCACGCCGCCCCCGAAAAGATACACGGCGAGGGAGGTCCCGCCGGGTAAGACAGCACATGGACGGTGCCAGCAGGACTCAGATTTATTTTTACGGAATCGCTGGGTGGGCCATGTAGATCGGTCCCCGATTGGCGTCGCGACGTGCCAATGGCGCCGATTCTCCGCTCACCAGAGAATCAGCGGACCGCGTCGGGGCAGCGTCGCACGATTCACGCCCGGCCCGGCGATTCTCGGAGAATCCCACCCATATTATTTTAAAATGTACGACATAGGCGCAGAGGTAGATTCTACCGTCCCTTGAACCCTTTTAAATAATAATAAATAAGGTCACGGCTGATTTTTTTACCTCAAGTTCTAATTGATCCCCATACCGCTTCATTCCCTTAAGAGTCCGAAAATCCATCAATATTGAATACACTTTGCAATTGAACATCCACAACCATCGGGATTTGAGAATTTCAAAGATTCACAATCCTCTGAGTGAAGAAAGTTCTTCTGAGACCATGCCCCCTAGATCCGGCCTCTGCAACCATAAAAAGAACCACACGGCATCTATGCCGCAAAAGATCAATGAGTATGGAATTGACAAAAACACTGGATAAACTAAACTTATCAGGCAGAGTGAAAATGCTGAAGTGCGTGACAGGGAAAAGTCAGAGATAATTAGCCAAGGACTTTAAAAGTCAGTGCATCAACCTTTAAAATGATTTTGAGAAGTAATGGTAACTGTGTGGCAGCATACAAATATTGCTTGTGTGACTCATTTTGAGGTCTGGACACAGAAGGGCATTCTCGACAAAAGACCCAAGGCAAGTAAGTGATCAACCATTTGTAGCTTTCTACTTATGATATATTATTGCATTAATTATGACTTCATGCTGCAATTTTTGTATAATATGTCGCATTTCATTAAAGTCTATGACAGCAAGAATAATCGTCTCATATTGACAGCGATCTCTGTGACTTGCAAATGTAACCGACCCTCCAATGTGGATACTTCTGGCGAGTCCCTTAAGTATTGAATTATTAATAGTTAGATGAGGGCAGTAGTGTTCATTTTTTATACAAAGCCTGCTGATTGTACTGTAGATAAATAGAATTTAGTGCAATCTGTCCTAAATTTTGGAACTATTGAGGTAGCACAAATAGAAATAACAGTGAGACCCCTATCTAAGGTCAGAGAAGTGACCCAATTTTTGAAAGGAATATATGATGTCAAAATAGACCTGTAAAATTTAATTTAATTTAATTTAATTTCAATCCTTGGCATTTTCCGAAGTACTAGAGGGGATATCGGAAACAATATGGGAATAAATATCTTGAATTTTCCCTCAGCAAAAAGAAGTTAACAACAGTTTAACAATTTCCTGTGTAGAATTTCACAGAATGTGGTATGACAGTAAAACCTCTCTCCCTCTCAATCTTGAATTTCATGGAGCAATTCTCATTACAAAAGGAGTTATCTCAAGGGAAATTAAGGGTAAAAGGAACCATTCCATCAAGTTAGTACAAAGCTAGCAATATCTTATTAAAAGAGACAAACAATGCTCTTAATTGCAGTTCTCTTACTTCTTTCTTTTTTTTTATAGGTTTAGAATACCCAATTATTTATTTAGTTTTCCAATTAAGGGGCAATTTAGCATGGTCAATCCACCTTACCTGCACATCTTTGGGTTGTGGTGGTGAAACCCACGCAAACACTGGGAGAATGTGCAAACTCCACACGGGCAGTGACCCAGGGCCGGGATTCAAACCCAGGTTCTCAGCGCCGCAGTCCCAGTGCTAACCACTGCGCCACATGCCGCTCTTGTCCTCTTAATTCTAAGTGCATCCAAGGAGGAGAGGAATTGCTCTGAGTAGTAATATATCACATAAAACGGGAACTTTGGAATTCTCTTTAACAGGCGGCAGTAGTTGCTGGATCAATTGTTAAATTTAAATCTGAGATTGATAGACTTACAGGGCGGGATTCTCCGACCCCCTGGGTCGGAGAATCGCCGGGGGACGGCGTGAATCCCGCCCCCGCTGGCTGCCGCATTCTCCGGTTCAGGAGATTTGGCGGGGGCGGGAATCGTGCTGGCTGGCGGCCTCCCCCGGCGATTCTCCGGCCTGCGATGGGCTGAGTTCCCCCTGTTTTTGCCGGGTCCCACTGGAGTAAATTGGAGTTGGTGCCTTACTGGCGGAACCTGGAGGCGCGGGCGGGCTCCGAATTCTTGGGGCGTCGTGGGGCGATCTGGCCCCGGAGGATGCCCCCACAGTGGCCTGGCCTGCGGTCGGGGCCCACCGATCCGCAGGCGGGCCTGTGCCATTGGGGCACTCTATTCCTACGCTCCGGCCGTGTGAGCCTCCGCAATGGCCGGCGCGAAGGTGAACCACCCTGCGCATGCGCGGGGATGACGTCAGCAGACGCTGACCCTCCCACGCATGCTCGGACCCGCGCCGGCCAGCGGTGTCCCTTCGACCCCGGCTTTTGTGGCGCCAAAGGCCTCCACGCCGGCCGACTGGGCGCAAACCACTTCGGCGCCGTCCTAGCCCTTGAAGGTGCTGAGGATTCCGCACCTTTGGGGCGGCCCGACGTCGGATTGGTTCCCGCCACTCCACTGCGCCGTTTCTGCCCGTCCCGCCAATTCCCGGAGAATCCCGCCCACGTTAACCAAAGTTATCAAGGGATAGGGGGCAACAATTGCCATATGGAGTTAGGTCGTAGTCAGCCACAATCTCACTGAATGGTGCAATAGGCTGGAGGGGCTAAATGACCTACACCTGTTCCTATGGCTAGGACTTTTCAGGTAGTTTGGTTTAGAGTCTAAGTGCGGAATTCTCCCAGCCCACCCGCGATTGGTTTGGTGGCGATGGAGGGCGGAGAATCTAACGGTAGCCATAAAGTCAGAAGCCCGCCAGCAAAATCAAGTTGCAATTCTCCCAATAGCAGGTTAATGGTGGGTCGGTCTTCCTGCTGACAGGTGGTATGAACATCATTTGTATTTTATGGGTATTCATTAAAACGACTCTTCACTGGTGACCCGTCGGGCCTTTCAATCCTTTGTTACGGCTGTGCAAAATCACATCGGCGTCAAACCCGATTGCTAAAGAGTAACGTACACAAGACAGTCCCCAGTTGGCAAGAGACTTCAAGGTGAATGCATCACTACCACAGTGCTATGCTGCTCCTGAAAAGTTGTACATCCTTCTGCCAGTACAGACATTTTCCGGCCCTCCATCTCTGCCTGAGATTGGGGAATACAGGGGTCTCCTTTCCCCTGATGCTATACACCAGTGTCTATCTGCACAGCACTGTGTTGTGGCCCATGCAACAAAGGTCTGAAGTTCGACTGAGGTTGGAGTGCGAGGTGAGGGGGGTGGGGGAGCGTGCGGAGGTGGCTTGATGAAGACAAGGGAGGGCAATGTGGAAGGAGGCTGTGTAAGGAGGGCGGGTGGGGGAAAGGTGAGGGCTCACAATGTCAGGCAGAAGGGGAAGCAGGTGGATGAAGAAGATGAACAACGGAAGGCAGAGGGAAGACCGAGGAGAGGGAAACTGGACCCCGTCAAGCTTGCATGAAAAGCACACACACAAGGGGTTCAAAGGGATACTACACCCTTTATTGGAAGATAATGAATGAAGACTCAAAAGGTGGTAGGTAGAGGTCGAATTGAGGCGGGAGAACTCTCAGGTGATGGGCTTGTGGGGAAGGTGGTTAAATTGAGGAACAAACTTCTTTTTGAGGCTGCTAGACTGTTCCCTTTGGATTGCTGACATCCTGCACCTTCTTGGGAAGTCACATGGATTGGACAGAGTGATATGAGTGTGCTGACTGGGAAGGCATTTGATCGGGTGGAGTGGCGGTACTTGTTTGAGGTTTTGGGAAGGTATGGGCTGAGATTTGTGACATGGGTGCGGATGCGGAATGCAGCATCAAAGGCGAGGGTAAATAATATGAGTTTGCGGAGCTTTGACTTACACAGGGGTACCAGGCAGGGGTGCCCACTGTCACCGTTACTGTTAGGCTGGCCTTCGAGCCATTGGCGATGGCTCTCGGGGTCGACGGAATGGCATGAGGGGACAGAGGGAGCATCGGGTGTCGTTCTGTGCCGATGACCTGTTGCTGTATGTTTCTAAAAAAAATAATTTTTATTCAAATTTTCACAAAATATCAATGGTTGCCACCTCCTGAAGAACCCCTGCACCGATCCCCTTAGGGAAAATTTCACCCTCTCCAATTTAATAAACCCCGCCATATCATTGATCCAGGCCTCCACGCTTGGGGGTCTCGCATCCTTCCACTGAAGAAGAATCCTCCGCCGGGCTACTAGGGATGCAAAGGCCAGAATGCCGGCCTCTTTCGCCTCCTGCACTCCCGGCTCCTCTGCAACCCCAAATATTCCGAGCCCCCAGCCCGGTTTGACCCTGGATCCTACTACCCGCGACACTGTCCCCGCTACGCCCTTCCAAAATTCCTCCAGCGCTGGGCATGCCCAGAACATTTGGGCATGGTTTGCTGGGCTCCCTGAGGACCTAATACACCTGTCCTCGCTCCCAAGGAACCGGCTCAACCTTGTCCCATGTCATGTGAGCCCTATGCAGCACCTTAAACTGTATGAGGTTGAGCCTCGCACAAGGGGAGGAGGAGTTCACTCTTCCTAGGGCATCCACCCACGTCCCCTCCTCGATCTCCTCACCCAGCTCCTCATCCCATTTACCCTTCAGCTCCTCCACTGAGGCCTCGTCAACCTCCTGCTTCACTTGGTACGTTGCCGAGATCCTCCCCTCTCCAACCCATTCCCCCTAGAGCACCCTGTCCTGGACCCCACACAGCGGCAACAGTGGGAACTCCGCCACCTGCCATCTAGCAAACATCCTTACCCGCATGTACCTAAAGGTGTTCCCCGGGGGGAGCCCAAACTTCCCATCCAGCTCACCCAGGCTCGCAAACTTCCCGTCTACAAACAGATCCCCCAACCTCCTAATACCTGCCCTGTGCTAACTCAGGAACCCACCGTCAATTCTCCCTGGGACAAACCGGTGGTTCCCCCGTATCAGGGACCCCATCGAGGCCCCCACCTTCCCCCTGTGCCGTCTCCATTGCCCCCACATTATTAGGGTAGCCACCACCACCGGGCTCGTGGTGTACCTCGTTGGAGGGAGCGGCAGCGGCGCCGTTACCAGCGCCTCCAGGCTCGTGCTCTTACAGGACGCCAACTCCATTCTCTTCCATGCTGCCCCTTCCCCGTCCATCACCCACTTACGCACCATCGCTGCGTTGGCAGCCCAATAATACCCACAGAGGTTGGGCAGCGCCAGCCCCCCCCTATCCCTGCCCTGCTCCAGGAACACCCTTCTCACCCTCGGGGTCCCCCGCGCCCACACAAACCCCGTAATGCTCCTGTTAACCCGCTTGAAGAAGGCCTTCGGGATAAGGATGGGGGGGAACAGGAACAGAAATCTCGGGAGCACCGTCATCTTGACTGATTGCACCCTACACGCCAGAGACAGCGGCAACATGTCCCATCTCTTAAACTCCTCCTCCATTTGCTCCACCGGCCTTGTGAGGTTAAGTTTATGCAAGGCCCCCCAGCTCCTGGCCACCTGGACCCCCAAGTACCTGAAGCTCCTCTCCGCCCTTTTTAGTGGGAGCCTACCAATCCCCCCCACCTGTTCCCCCGGGTGTACAACGAACAGCTCGCTCTTCCCCAAGTTGAGCTTGTACCCTGAGAAATCCCCAAATTCCCTGAGAATCCTCATCACCTCCAGCATTCCCCCCACCGGGTCTGCCACATACAACAATAAGTCATCCGCATAGAGCGACACTCGGTGTTCCTCCCCACCTCGCACCAGCCCCCTCCAGTTCCTCGACTCTGTTGCTGTGTGTTTAACATCCGCTGAAGAGTATGGGAAGGATTATGGGCCTGCTGGGGAGATTTAGAGAGTTCTCAGGGTATAAACTGAATGTCGAGAAAAGCGAGGTTTTCCCAATGAATAAACTGGGAAGGTCGGGCAGATTTAGGGCGGATGCCATTTTCGGTAGCGAGGGATGGGTTTAGATATTTGGCGATTCAGGTAGCGAGATGAATAGACAGGGCTCCATGGGCGGGATTCTTCCGTAATTGGCGGGGCGGGCAACTCCGGCAGGACAGAGTGGCATGAATCATCCCGTCGTCGGGCCACCCCAAAGGTGCGGAGGAGGGGCTAGGCCCGCCCCAGAGTTCCGCCAGCCGGCGGGAAAGGGGCTTGGCGCCATGCCAACTGGTGCCGAAGGGCCACCGCTGGGTGGTACGAGTTGGCGCATGCGCGGGAGTGCCAGCGTATGCTGGCATCATCCCACACAGGCGCAGAGGGCTTTGTTTCTGCACCATGAATGGTGGACCGGTACAGCCTCCGGTGCGGAAGGATAGAGCGCCCCCACGACACTGGCCCTCCTGCGGATCGGTGGGCCCTGATCGCAGGCCAGGCACCCTGGGGGCACCTCCTGGGGCCAGATCCCCCCCGCACCTCTCCAAGAACCCCGGAGGCCGCCTGCGCCGCCAGGTCCCGCCGGTAAGGCCCTACTCCAATTTACACCGACGGGACTGGCAAAAGACGGGCGGGACTTTGGCCCATTGGGGACGGAGGATTCGGGCAGCCCAGCGGCCCATTGAGTCGCGCGGGACCCCGCCAATCTCCGAGGTGGGCGGCGCGACTCACGCAGGGCCGATTTTTGGGGGGCCGGAGAATTTGGAAGGCGGCAGGGGCGGGATTCAAGCCGACCCCCAGCAATTCTCCAACCCGGCGGGAGGGGTTGAGAATCCCGCCCAAAGCTGAACTTTATGGAGCTGGTGAAGGAAGCCAAGCAGGATCTTAAGAGGTGGGATACAGTGCACTTGACGTTGGCGGGGAGGGTCTTAGTGGTGAAAATGAATATTCTGCAGAGGTTCTTGATTATTTTTCAGGCTATCCCAATCTTTATACCAAAGGCCTTTTTTCGGAAATTGAACTCAATCATTTCGGACTTTGTATGGGCAGGGAAGGTGCCGAGGGTGGGGAGGACCTTGCTACAGAGACAGAGGCAGCAGGGCGGATTGGCGTTGCCAAAACTGCTTTATTATTGGGCGACGAACGTGGATAAGGTGCGGTGATGGTGGGAAGGAGAAGGGGTAAAGTGGGTTAGGATGGAGGAGGAATCTTTTAAGGGGTCAAGTTTGAGGGTGATAGTGACAGCAGTGTTGTCAAGGCTCCGAGTAGGTATTCAGGGAGCCTGTTGGTGCAGTCCACAGTGAAGGTGTGGAACCAGTTGAGGAGGCATTTTAGGGTGGAAGGTATGTTGGCGTTATCACCGCGGTGCGAGAATCATGGGTTTGAGCCCGGGGGGGATGGATAGTATATGCAGGAGGTGGAGGGAAGTGGAGCTGGCCAAGGGAGGAATCTGTATTTGGAGGAAGGGTTCACCAGTCGGGAGGAACTAAGGGAGAATGTAGAGCTGCCAAGGGGGAGTGAGTTCAGGTATCTGCAGGTTAGGACGAAGGTCTGGAGGTCCCCTAGGTTGCCGGGATAGATCCTGCTGGATCGACTGCTGCTTCTGATGTGGAAGGGGAGGGAAAAATTGGGGATATATAAAAGTAGCTGGGGACAGGGAGGTAAAGATCAAGGAGAAATAGTCAGGGGAGTTAGGAGGGCATATGAATTGGGGAGAAGGGAGTGAGGCACTGTGTAGGATAAATGGGACTTCCTCCTGTGCAAGGATGAACCTGATACAGGTTAAGGTGATCCACAGAGTGCATATTCGTCGGGCGAGAATGAATGGGCTCTTCCAGGGGGTAGCAGATGAGCGTGAGAGGTGTGGGCAGGGGGCCAGCAAATCACGTGCACATGTTTTGGGGTTGCGAAAAATTGGGAAGATTCTGGGTGGGAGTGTTCACAGTCTTAGCCACGATAGCGGAGGAGGATGTGGACCCAAACCCTTTGGTGGCGATATTTAGGGTGCCAGAGAAGCCGAAGCTCATGGGAGGAGAAAGGCCGATGACATGGCCTTCGCCTCTCTGATTGCACGGCGACTAATTTTACTGGAGTGGCGGTCGGCATCGCCATCGGGGGTAGCGGCTTGTTGGGTGACCTGTACGACTTCCTGCAGTTGGAGAAGATAAAATATGAGTAAAGGCGCTCAGCAAGGGGTTTTAGAAAAGGTGAGGGATATTTGTGACTGTGTTTGAGGAGCTGTTCCTCACAGGGAGCAAGGGAAGGGGAAGGGAGGGTGGAAAAGGTGAAAAATTTGAACAGACTGTATAGTTGATTGCTGGGTGTCTGTTTCCCAGGGTGTTTATGTGTCGTAACCTGTTTTGATACATGTTTGTAATAAAATGCATTTTTAAAAAAAGTTAAAAGCTCATGATGTTGGGGATGACATATGAAAATGAAAATGAAAATCCCTTATTGTCACGAGTAGGCTTCAATGAAGTTACTGTGAAAAGCCCCTAGTCGCCACATTCCGGCGCCTGTCCGGGGAGGCTGGTACGGGAATCGAACCGTGCTGCTGGTCTGCTTGGTCTGCTTTAAAAGCCAGCGATTTAGCCCAGTGAGCTAAACCAGGCTATTAGCCTGAATAGAGGAGTGGCTAACTAACAGGAACAGAGAGAGTCAGGATAAATTGTCATTTTCAGCATAGCAAACTAATCAGTGGTGTGCCACAGGGATTGGTGCTGGAGTCTCAACTATTTATAATCTATATTAATGAGATGGATGAATGGTTCAGCTGTATTCTAGCCAAGTTTTCTGACAACACAAACAGTCTGCAACGGGATATACATAAATAAGGTAACTGAGTGGGCAAAAATTTAGCAGATGGAGTATAAGATCGGGACATGTGAGTTGTCCACTTTGGCAGGAAGAATAGGAAAGCTGAATTATTATTTAAATGGAGAGAGACCACAGAAGACTGTGGTACTGAGGGATTTGGGTGCCCTTGTACATGCATCTCAAACAATCAGCCAACAGGTATAGCAAATCATTAGGAAGACTAACAGAATTTAATAAGGAGAGCTTGCACCAATTGTACAGGGCATTGGTAAGATCATGCCTCGAGTACTGATTTCAGTTTTGGTCATCTTACGTATGGAGTGACAGATTGCATTGGAAGCAGTTCAGAAAAAGTTCACTAGGCTGGGATCAGGGATTCGGCTTATGAGGAAAGGTTGAACAGGTTGGGTCATTGCTCATTAGTGTTGCGAGGAATGAGAGGTGATCTTACTGAAACATATCATTTCTGAGGGGGGCTTGACAGGGTAGATAGCAAGAGGGTGATTCCCCTTGTTGGGGAAAATCTAGATCTCGGGGGCACCGTTTCAGAATAAGAGATCTCCCATCTAAGATGGAGATGAGGAGGAATTTCAACTCTCAGAGTTGCGTTAGTGTTTGGAATTCTCTTCATCAGCAAGTGTGGAGGCTGGATTATTGAATATAGCCAAGGCTGGGTTAAAGAGAATTTTGATCGACAAGGGAGTCAAAGGTTAGGACAGGCAGGCAGAAGGGTGGAGTTGAGAGCACGGTCAGATCAGTCATGATCTTATTGAATGACAAAGTGGGCTCGAGGGGCAGGATGACCTATCACTGGACCTATTTTCAATTTTCTCAATGTTGCGGATAGGGGAGAAATGTGGGATAACTTCCTCCCTTTTACCATCTCTTGACGGAGCACAACAAGATGTATTTTTATAGAAGAATTGTTTACGCCCCTTGAATAGGTTTAAATTAAAAGCAAGAATAAACATATATTTTCTACCCGAAATGTAAATGCAACAGCACCCACTCACCCATTCACACAGGACCGACACACACAGGAAGCGACTGCTATAAAAGACGTAACATCCACTTAGATTACTTAAAGAATCAAAAAGTCACGTCTGCTTTCAGTCCTTGAGATGGTAGTTTGGAACGTTGCAGGCCTTTATAGTGGAACATTTAGAAAGCAGTGGCAGGATCAGTCAGAGTCAGCGTGGATTTATGGAGGGAAATGACAAATCTGTTGGAATTCTTTGAAGAGGTAACCAGTACAGTTGACAAGGGGGAGCCAGTCGATGTGGTATACTTAGACTTTCAGAAGGCGTTTGACAAAATCCTGCATAAGATATTATTCTGTAAAATTAAAGCACATGTTATTGGGGGAGACGTCTATTGAGGTGGATAGAAAATTGGTTGGCAGCGAGGAAATAAAGAGTAGGAGTTAATGGGTCCTTTTCAATTTGGCAGGCAGTAACTAGTGGGGTGCCACAGGAAGCGGTGCTGGGACTCCAGCTATTCACAATATATATATTAATGATTTGGATGAGGGAATAAAATGTAACATCTCAAAAGTTTGCAGATGGTAACAAGTTGGGTGGGAGGGTGAACTGTGATAAGGATGCAGAGATCCTATAGCATGATCTGGACAGGTGACAGGTTGGGTGAGTGGGCAAATCAATGGCAGATGCAGAATAATTTTGATAAGTGTGAGGTTAGTCACTTTTGAAGCAAACACAGGAAGGCAGATTACTACCTGAATGATTGTAAATTGGGAGAGAAGAGTGTGCAGCGGGACCTGGGTGTCCTTGTGTACCAGTCGCTGAAGGTAAGCATGCAGGTGCAGCAGGCGGTAAAGAAGGCAAATTGGCCTTCATTGCGAGAGGTTTTGAGTGCAGAAGCAGGGATGTGTTGCTGTAATTATACAGGGCCTTGGTGAGGCCACACTGAGAATATTGTGTGCAGTTGTGGTCTCCTTTTCTGAGGAACGATGTTCTTGCTCTCGAGGGAGTACAGCGAAGGTTTACCAGACTGATTCCAGGGATGGCGGGACTGTCATATGAGGAGAGATTGACTAGGTTTGGATTGTTCTCGCTGGAGTTCCGAAGAAAGAAGGGGGAATATCATAGAGTCTTATAAAATTCTAACGGGACTAGACAGGGTAGATGCAGGGAGGATCTTCCCGATGGTGGGTGTGTCCAGAACCAGGGGTCACAGTCTGAGGATTCAGGGTAATGCATTTCGGACAGAGATGAGGAGACATTTCTTCACACAAAGCGTGGTGAGCCTGTGGAATTCATTACCACATGAAGTAGTTGATGCAATTAATGCCCTCTTAAGAGCCTCATCCCGCCATCACCAGTGGGCTCGCCATGCGGGAAGCCCAAGAAGGAAACTCTGTCAGGGTTTCTTGCAGACCTCTGAGGTGGGGGGGGGGGGGGGGGGGGGGGGAGAGGTCCCTCATTCGAAGGCACTTTGTGCCTGATTGAGGGATCCAACATTGGGAAGGGGTTGCCACTGAGAGCCAGCCCCCCCCCCCCCTCCCCCCCGGCCCTTGTTGTTAACACCTCTCGTCCACGACCATTACCCCGCAATCCCCATCAGGCCATCACTCACATATGAACTGGTTCCCTCTGTGGATCCTGGGCTGTTGACAAAACAAATGAAGTAAAGGAACAAACAAGTGAAGCAAAGAGAATGTGACATTTACATGTGATTATTACTGCATGAGAACTATTTTCTACAAGACAATTTTCTGGAATAGTCACACCTTAATTTGAAGAGAAATAGCCATAAAAATTGTTTCCATACTTGTTATAATGCCCCTTGTGCATATGCCCAGAGAAAACAATGAGAAGAATTCACCAAAAACAAACCCAGACTTGAATCCTGCAGTGCTGTCAGGATAGTCTGTCGATGGTGTGAGAGTAGTGCAAACATGCAATGCTCTTAGCAATTAAAATGTTCTTTGCATATCATACAAGAAACTGAAGGTTCGCAAGGTCCGACAAGATGTGCACAGATTTCACTTGTGTCTCTTCCAAGCTGTTAAAGTGATTGCGGAAAGGGCAGCTCAACTCATGCAAGCAGGGTTTTCAATCCAAGTGCTAGATTATGGAATGAAGAGACTGAATAAATCGTTCCTGAGGAACATAATTCTGAAGTATTGGCTTCATTAAAAGCAGAAATAACTATATACTAATAAATCAAAGTCAAGAACACACACTAATTCCTCAAAAAGACAGATATCTTCTATTTGTCTACCACATGTTGATGCACACATATTAGTCTCTGTTTTAAGAAGTCAGTGGGGAATCTATACAGCAGGAGTTAATATTGCAGAATACAGCAGATAATAGATTAGTCAGTGCGTAGAGTACTACAAGTCACGTCCTTTAATGAAGCAATTGATTTTCAACTATTCTATGTCCTTAGTTTACCATAGTTGACTTTTTTTTCACTTGGACAGAAGCCACGGCCGGAATTGTACAGGCATTAACGCTGGTGGAATCTTCTGGCCCTGCCGATGGCATACCCGAACCCAAACCTGAATTGCTACTTAAGGGTTGAGGTCCTTAAGTAGCAATTAATGCCCACTTAGCCTCAGTTGGCATTGGGATGGGAAAGCTATCATGAACATTCCCATCTGGACTTAATCAGGGTAAAAGCAGCTGATAGGGTCTCCACCCAGCACCCTTCCGCCACATTAGATACCCTGGCCGCCTCCAAACTCTTCTAGGGGGAAAGCATTAAATTCCACCATCATGTGGTAAAGGATTCCAGCAACAGAAATTTGGATGAGCTGAAGCTTATTGGAGGATGACACGTTCTGGAGAGGATTAAAACAATCCAATTTGGAGGCAAAAAACACAAATTTGGGCAGGGGTGTGCGATGTTATTGAGGCTAAATTAAGTGGCCTTTGAGAAAGGGAGGATATGGGAATGGAAACCTGCTTTGCTAATTCTTGTGCCCTACCAGAAAAACATGGGTTGGAATTTAACCTGCATGATGGGAAGTCTCACCTGTTGGCTGGAGAGCCAGTGAGATACGTTTTATGGAGACATGGGGAGTCCACACTGAGTTGTAACACAAGACATTAAGGTTTAATTACAAGGTTTAAGGTACACTGCTCCCGGTGATAGCCAACCGGGTCTGAGATGGCCGGTCCTGAACTGGCCGACCTCATATACAATGTTAATTGAGCTTCCCCCACCTTCTTAACGGGGAAGCCAGTATTCCGCAAGGGGAATACAATAGTTCCCAACCCGCAAGCCCCGTGTGGGTGCAAGTTATGACAAGACCTGTGTCACATTTTTTTGGGAAGGGATGCCGTAACAATCAGGCACCTAATTGGGCAATGGTGAGTTTTCGCCATGATCAGGAACCCCGGGAATGTAAGTTTTGTCTTCCGAGACTTCATCAAAGGCCAGCAGCTCTTCATGGCTTAGCAGCACAAAAGGTTGGGGTTTCTGCTGTTGCTAATGCACCCCTGGAGGCCCAGTATTGCCGAGGGAACCATACATGGGTGGGGAGTGGGGGGGGGGGGGGGGGGGGGGGTGATGGGGGATGGAAGGGAGATCACAGGGATGGGGTCAACAGGAAAGGCAAGGGTTGGATCTCATTGTCACCCCACTCCCCGTCCATCACTTTTTCCAATGCTGGAACCCTCAATCAGGCAAGGAACCACCCCCATCGCCCTTCAGGCCCTTTATTTTCTTGTCTTCACCGGCTATCCCCACCACCCACCCACATCATATCCAGAATGCCAGGCCACTTTGGCAAGACTGGAAGATCCCTCCGGTAGCCAATGACGAACTATCCGCTGCCGGAAAACCCACCATAGGTGGTCAGAATATCCCAGCCTTTGGCTTAAATGCAGGACATAATTTAGAGAACGATCATGGAAATGAGTATTCATGGAATGCAAATATATTACAAATAGAAGCCTTCCATTGGTCGGCTTAATGCTCGACAAGTCGCAAACATGCCACTGACTTTATCTCCGCATCTCCACCTGTCACTGGGAAATTGAACTTTGTGTTGCACCTAATTAAGTCGCTTCCCCCGCTTGCCACGTTTCCTGTCCTTGTGCGCTCTGTAAAATTACCATAAGATGTAACGATGCTACTGCATGGCCTTGTCAAGTTACCAAGATTATCAGATATTCTAGGAATATTTTTGATAAATGTTTGAAGACACGGTTTGATCAAATGGCTTAAACCTCTCTAAAATAACACTTACAGCTATTACAAAGTGCAGTCACCTTGTTAAATTATTATTCAAAATTGTTTATCACATTTTTTCGTTCTGTTAATATTTTCTGAGAATTGGTTGGGAGAAGATTGATATTAAAGCAAGAAAAGGTCAGCATGTAATAAAAATAATAGACTGACATTTAAAATGTTCGTCAATAAAGGGTGTGTACTTACGGCATCGCCATTTTCAGATACCGATGCTAAAAGCAAACCTTTTTTTTTAAATAATTTTTTTTCAAGTTTTCTAATAACAATAACAAATTTTCCCCGCAAATTAAAATATACATATCGTGCTTCCACACCGAAGCTAGAGCAGAACTCACCCCCCCCCCAAAATAAATAGTAACAAACAGCAAATGGTTATACAAAAAAGAACAGAAAAAGAAAAGAACAGAACGAACCCACCGCTGCAAAATCGAACCTCCCGACCATCCCCAAACCCCCCCCCCTGCTGCAGAGACTGATCTCTCTCTACCCCTTTGCCAGGAAATCGAGAAAGGGCTGCCACCGCCAAAAGAACCCCCGTACCGACCCCCTCAGGGAAAATTTCATCCTCTCCATCTTAATGAACCCGGCAATGTCGTTGACCCAGGTCTCCGGACTAGGGGGCCACGCATCTCTCCACCCACGTCCCCGAAAGCACCCTTTCCTGCACCCCCCTCGGCGGCAGCTGGGAACTCCGCCACCTGCCTCTTAACAAAGTCCCTGACCTGCAAGTACCTAAAGGCGTTCCCAGGGGAGAGGTTCCACTTCCCCACCAGCTCCTCCAGAGTCGCGAACTTTCCATCCAGGAAGAGGTCCGCAAACTGTCTGATGCCCGCCCTGTGCCAGCTCCCAAATCCCCCATCCATTCTCCCCGGTGCAAAACGATGATTGCCTCGTATCGGGCCCCAAACCGAGGCCTTCACTTCCCCCCTATGCCGCCTCCACTGTCCCCAAATTTTAAGGGACACAACCACCACCGGACTCGTGGAGTACTTTGCCGGGGGGAGCGGGAGTGGGGCCGTCACCAAAGCCTCCAGACTCGTGCCTGCACAGGACGTCGCCTCCACTCTTTTCCAAGCGTCACCCTCCCCTTCCGTCACCCACCTACAAATCATCGCCACGTTCGCTGCCCAATAATATCCACATAGATTGGGCAGCGCCAGGCCCCCGACCTCCCTTCTTCGCTCCAAAAATACTCTCCTTACTCTCGGGGCCTTCCCCGCCCACACAAACCCCAAAATCAACTTGTTGACCCTTCTGAAAAAAGCCTTCGGGATCAGCATGGGGAGGCACTGGAAAAGGAAAAAAAACCTCGGGAGCACCGTCATTTTAACCGACTGGACTCTGCCCGCCAGTGAGAGCGGCAGCGCATCCCACCTCCTGAACTCCTCCTTCATCTGCCCCACCAGCCTTGAACAATTGAGCCTATGCATAGCCCCCCAGGTCTTAGCCACGTGGACCCCCAGATACCTGAAACTCTTCTCAGCCGTCTTCAATGGGAGTTCCCCTATCTCTCTCTCCCGACCCCCCGGGTGCAGGACGAACAACTCATTCTTCCCCACATTGAGCTTATATCCCGAAAAGTCCCCAAACTCCTCGAGTATCTTCAGCACCTCTGGCAGCCCCTCAACCGGGTTCGCGACATATAACAGCAGATCATCCGCATATAGTAACAGCCGGTGTGTGTCTCCCCCCCTCCCCCCCGCACAATCCCCCTCCAACTCTTCGAGTCCCTCAGTGCCATAGCCAGGGGCTCAATTGCTAACATGAAAAGCAGGGGAGACAGGGGGCACCCCTGCCTTGTAACTCTGGAGAGCCAAAAGTCCTCCGACCGCCTCCCGTTCATCACTACACTCGCCACCGGGGAGCTGTACAGTAGCCTCACCCAGTTGATGAACCCTTCGCCAAATCCAAACCTCCGCAACATCTCCCACAGGTAGTTCCACTCCACCCTATCAAAAGCTTTCTCCGCATCCATAGACACCACTATTTCTGACTCCCCAGCCTCCGGTGCCATCATCATGACATTCAGGAGCCTCCGCATGTTGGCGTTCAATTGTCTCCCCTTTACAAACCCCGTTTGATCCTCATGAATCACCGTCGGGGCTACATCCTCCACCCTCCTGGATAGCACCTTTGCCAACAACTTGACATCTACGTTGAGGAGCGAAATCGGCCGATAGGAACCGCACTGAAGGGGGTCCTTGTCCCGCTTCAGGAGCAAAGAAATAATCGCCCTGGACATCGTGGGGGGCAGAGCCCCCCCCCCCCCTCCTTAGCCTCATTCAGGGTTATCACCAGCAGCGGGCCCAGCAGATCTATAAATTTCTTGTAAAATTCCGCCGGGACCCCATCCGGCCCCGGCGCTTTCCCTGTCTGCATGCTGCCCAATGCCGCCTCCAGCTCAATTGGGACCCCCAAACCCTCCACCCGCTCGTCCCCTACTCTTGGGAACTCCAGCTTATCCAAAAAGCGATCCATCCCGCCTGCTTCCCCGGGGGAACTGCCCGGTACAACCCCTTGTAGAAGGATCTGAACACCCCGTTGATGTCTTTTCCACCCCGCACTAGGTTCCCATCTAAAAGCAAACCTTAACTAGAAGTAAAAAATATGGACATCTGATCAATAAATATATAAAATGTATACCTGTTACATTTCAATCTTATATGTGATTGCTCTTTCTATTTAAAGAAAGTGATGTTACACTAAATTAGGATTAATAGGTTCATATTGAGTTGCCGAATTTGAAATGTTGCCTATTACGAGTAAAATTAATGTGAACAATTTGAATACAACTGACATATGAATTAAAACTTCCCCATTTCATTAGATAATCATTCCAAATTACAGTTGCTTAAAAGCTATGCCATTTGTGGTAGCACAATATTTTATCAATCTTAAATCTCTTGGTGTAAAGTAAGTGCAGTCCACATGTGCAAAGATTTCCTCTGCACAGTGTGCGAAACACCACAGATCCATAACTTTGAACACTTGGGACTGATATTCAACTGTCAGCCAGTCATTTCTCACCAGAAAAATGTGCAGGAAGTATTCTTTCATAATTTTAAAAACACGTATTAAACTTGCTCTTAGCTCTCGACGTATCAGTGGAACTATAATAAAATTCGAGGTCAGAATCTTACTGGGCCTTGGGGAGGCTTGAAGGCAAGAAGGCGGAAAAAATGGTGTGGATGGAGTGACCACTTAAGTGGTCAATTAAAGTCCTCCGCTTGCCTCCTGTATTTTATCAGCAAGGGCGGAGAGGGCCTCTTCTGCATGGGCATACTGCCAGGTAAACTTAGGTGTACTTAGAGTGGGCTCGATGGAAGGGGAGGCTGGGAGATGGGTGAGCCTCCTTTTTGGGCACTATTTGGATTATCATAGATTATCATCGAATTTACAGTGCAGAAGGAGGCCATTCGGGCCCATTGAGTCTGCACCGGCTCTTGGAAAGAGCACCCGACCCAAGGTCAACACCTCCACCCTATCCCCATAACCCAGTAACCCCACCCAACGCTAAGGGCAATTTTAGACACTAAGGGCAATTTATCATGGCCAATCCACCTAACCTGCACATCTTTGGATGAGGGAATGCCTCTGTGGCATCGGCCGAATCTGGCCTCAATGAACTATACCCCTTCCTTGCCAGGCCTGTCTGACTTTGAGAGTGCACACCCCTTGATGCACCCACTTCCTCCGCTAGTGCTGGCAGTGTTGATCATGAGTAGGACAAGTGGTTGCAACTAGTAAAATGTAGTCTTGAGTCCCATCCCTTGCCGCCGCCCCCCGCCCACACTTTTGGCAAACCCTGGCCAGAGTTTCTCAGCATTAACATCATTATGGTGAATCTACATTGTGCTCTATAGCTGTCTCTATAGCCCAGGACTACTCTAATTATGCCCTAACGATTGTCAGATATAAATTTATCATAACTTGTCCACTCATGAATTCAATCATGAAACCCAAATCATGACTGGTCTCTTTTATGATTTTAACTGCTTATATTTTCAAGAAATTATGCCTTTCTTGTCTTATTCCAAAAAGCCACTTAGTGAAGCATAAAAGTGAGGCCAATCTTTCCCTACAGTGCAGCAAGAGGCCATTTGGCCCATTGATTCTGCACCAGCGCTTGGAATGAGCACTCCATTTAAGCCCACGTCTTCACCCTCCCCCCGTAATCCAGTAACCCCCATCTAACCTTTTAGACGCAAAGGAGCAATTTAGCATTGCCAATCCACCTAACCGTTGGATTGTGGGAGGAAGTCGGTGCACCCTGAGGAAACCCACGCAGACACAAGAAGAACGTGCAAACTCCACACAGTCACCCGAGGCCGGAATTGAACCCAGGTCCCTGGTGCTGTGAGGCAGAAGTGCTAACCACTGTGCCACAGTGCCACCCAAATCTTTACATACTTTTATAGTTATTTACAGAATTGCACATTACAAGCATACACCTCCTTATCCAACAACCATAGTTTTAGTTTCTGTCATTTGTAGAGGGCTCAAGTGAGTTCCCAGTTAATATCAACTATCTGCATATAATTAATGCACCATTAACATTGTAAATCTCAAAACCACATGCTTGAGAATCTTCCCATTGAATGTATACTCCCATTCGTTTTTCTGCCAAAAATATATCAGGCGGAATTTTCCCATATTTTTTTATGAGGGTGGGATTCTCCAGCCGCAACCGCCCGGTGACCGGAGAATCCTGCCGGAAGTCAGTGGACGTCTCCATTGTCTGCGTCGCGCCCGTGGCAATCTTGTGGCGGCCGAACGGAAGAATCCAGCCCTGAGTGTCAGGCTCTAACTGCAAACTGACGTGGAGCTCTTCAGCTGCATAGCCAAATTTTTAGACCAGCTTTTCTGGCACTCAGAAAAAAAAATCAGTAGGCGGGGTTTATGCTGTCAGTCTGGCAGGGCGGGGCCTGATACAGTCAGCAAGGCCGACTACACAGAGAGTAGGGCGCCATGTTTAAAGAGCACCTTGACCAGCACAGAAAGTAAACTACCCCCCTATCACCACCCCCCCCCCCCCCCCCACCACCCCCGACACGGACATGGTAGACCCTCCTCACAACATTGGGGGCTCCCCCTTTCCCCCAACACCACCACAGTACAAGCCACAGGGCCCACACCCCCCACCCCATGACCATAGCACTAAGCTAAGGGAACCCCCCCCCCCCCACCATTCATGCTGATGACGAATATGGGTGCAAAATCACCCTCATCATTTCATCCTTCTTCATATTAAGTTGCATCATCTTTCCCATTTTGCTATCCTAGTAATGTACTTCTGGGGCATCATTTTGGCACTCTTATGGGAGTGGCAATGGGGGACAAATGGACAACGGGTAAGCTTGTTAAGTCAATGAAAAGGCTAATTAAGGTCATTGTTCATTGTTTGACCATCAGGCGGCTGGGTGCAGGCTCCTGGTGGTGACCATCAGACGGCTGGGTGCAGCCCCCTGGTGGTGACCATCAGACGGCTGAGTGCAGCCTCCTGGCAGGGATACCGGAGCACAAGAGTCACTTGGAGGACCCTTTTCTCTGTAGTCATCTCACGGGTTCCCTGGCTTTGAGAGCCCTCCTACTATCCTTAAACAGTTGACAAGCTGCCCACTCAACACTAACTGACCAATCTAGTAAAATCAATGTCTGATGTCCCAACCCCCAACACAGTACAGGCCTTCGCTTCACATTTGACTGCAATCCTGGAATCATGCAAAAATGAGAACTAATTTGAGTCCTTCCATTTGCTCTGATGTCTTTGAAGCCACCCTTCTGATTGTCTAACCCCTTACTTTTGTGCTGTCAACAAATGTTGATTTTTCTTCCTAGGGCCAAGTCCGAATGATTTGTGTTGATAATGGGGAACGTGCATTGTCTCAGCATTGTCCTGAGTGTATTTTACTCAGCACTGATTCTGGGGTCTCAACCTCAAAATAATCTTTTTTACCCACCACTTCTCCTCTCATTTGCCAGTACTTCCATGCATATAACCCACATGAGCCTTGCATCCTTATTTTCACTGGCAAAATTGACAAAACCATACCTTAAGAAATCATCTTTGTTTTGTTTTGTTCCTGAGTTAAGTTTCTTCTCTGTAGGCTGTTAACCAGAGACCGTGGATCTCTGTACAGAGCTAACACTAGCACTGTTCTGCCATGCCATGGATTTTCCTGTGCAACTCTCTCCAGCAGATTCAGATGCGAGATCCTGGCTGGTGGATACACTGGCTATTTGCCATCTGTTCCTTGTAACAACCTCTGCAAAGCCAGCAGAGATGCCAAGAGACAATACAGACTAAACTAGAGTCACAGACTAACAGCACAAACTCTCGTCGGTTTTGGCAAGGCTTTAACAACATAATGTGCTGCAAAGCCAAGTAGAATCTCCATCAGTAACGCACCCCTCCCCGATGAACTCAATGGATTCTATGCGTGTTTCAAGCAGGAAACCAACAAACCATTTTCAACTGCCCCAGCAGCCTTGGACACACCCATACCCTCCATCAGAGCTTCCGAAGTCAGATCGGCCTTCTTGAAAGAGAACCCTCAGAAAGCAACAGGTCCTGATGGACTTCCTGATCATGCACTCAGATCCTGCACGGTCCACCTGGAGGGTGTGTTCACAGACATCTTCAACCTCTAGCTACTTCATTCCGAGGTTCCCACCTGCTTCAAAAAGATCACCATCATACTGGTGCCAAAGAAGAAACAGGCAACGTGCCTCAACGACTACCGCCCGGTGGCCTTGACACCTATCATTATGAAGTGCTTTGAGAGGTTGGTCATGAGACACGTCAACTCCATACTCCCAGAATGCCTTGATGCACTGCAATTTGTGTACTGCCACAACCGGTCCACAGCTGACACCATCTCCCTGACCCTACACGCATCCCTGGAGCATCTTGACAACAAGGACTCCTACGTCAGACTCCTATTCATTGACTACAGCTCCGCCTTCAACACCATAATCCCAGTCAAGCTCATATCAAAGCTCCAAAACCTAGAATTTCGCTCCTCCCTCTGCAATTGGATCCTCGACTTCCTGACCCATAGACCACAATCTGAAGATAAACAACAACACTTCTTCCATGATAATCCTCAATACCAAGGTCCCGCAAAGCTGTGTACTTAGCCCCCCACTATACTCCCTGTACACACATAACTATGTGGAAAATTTGGCTCCAACTTCATCTGCACGTTTATTGATGACACGACCTTAGTGGTTTGGATCTCGAACAATGATGACTCAGCGTACAGGAGGGAGATAAAGAACCTAGTGGCATGGTGTGACGACAACAGTCTTGCCCTCAATGTCAGCAAAAGTAAGGAGCTGGACATTGACTTCAGGAAGTTAAGTACTGTATCATACACACTCTTATCTGCATCAATGGTGCCAAGTGGAGATGGTTAACAGCTTCAAATTCCTAGGTATGCACGTCACCAACAACTTACCCTGGTCCCTGGTCCACACACATCGACGCTATGATCAAGAAAGCACAACAGCGCCTATACTTCTTAAGGAAACAAAGGAAATCCGGCATGTCCAAATTGACTCTTACCAATTTTTGCAGAAGCACAATAGAAAGCATCCAACCTGGCTGCATCACAGCCTGGTATAGCAACTGCTTGGCCCAAGACCGTAAGAAACTGCAGAGTGTCATTAAAACAGCCCAGTCCATCACACAAAACTGCCTCCCAGTCATTGACTATTGCTGCTGACATTGACAACACCTATTGCTGCCTTGGGACAACGGGCAGCAAAATCAAAAACCCCTCCCACCCAGTTTAGTCTCTCTTCCAACATCTTCTATCAGGCAGGAGATACAAAAGTCTGAGAACACACACTAACAGTTTCATAAATAGCTTCTTCCTCACTGTTCCCAGACTTCTTAATGACCCTCTTATGGACTGAACTGATCTCTCCACATAGCTTTCTACTGAGCAGCACTATACTCCGTCTGCTTCACCCGATGTCTGTGTCTATGTTTTGACATTGTGTATTTATCATATATCCTATGTTTGTTCATGTATGAAACTATCTGTCTGGACTGTACGGAGAACAATACTTTTCACTGTACCTCGGTACACGTGACAATAAATCAAATCCAATCCAAAATAATTATTCTCCGCATTGCTCTTGCCATGCTTGCTAGCAGTGAGAAAATGGAAGAAGCTCTCCTCCATGATTTTGCGGCGTAAGCATGTACGTACAGGGCACTTGATGTCAAATGTATGAGCAGGTTACATGACCACTGTTGCCGCTTACAGTCGGCAGACTGCACACATTCATATTTCATTCTCATTTAAAAGCCAGTAGCGGATGCCATTCTCAATTTAAATGCTGGTCGCGGTCGTTGGGTGATTCTCCCGCAACCGGGATCACCGGGGGAATGCCGTGACCGATCATTCCGCGAGTCTCCCGACACCCGTTCAGTACCCACCCACAGGCCGTGACCCGCACTTTGAAAAACCCTGATGTAACTGGTGTTTCTATATTAAATGCATACAGATGCACAAGAAAACTTTTAGACTTGCCCAAAATTAAGTATAAACCTCTTTGATTGGTTGCATCATCGATGTATTATTCATATTGTAATAGTTGGGATGCATTTCTGAGATATATCTGGTTCCTTATTAATGTTAGGCCATTTGTGCATGTCAAAATTTTAGTGGATTGTGGAAAAGATCTTGTTTAACTTCTGACACATGACACGCTGCCAATTCATTACTTTGTACTCCTCCATGTTGAACACTGGTTGGAGGAAGCACTGAGGGTGGCAAGGGCACAGTATATGCTCTGGGTGGGGGACTTCAATGTCACCAAGAGTGGCTCGGCAGTACCACCACAGGCCGAGCTGGCTGGGCCCCAAGGGACATAGCTGCTAGACTGGACTGAGCAGGTGGTGAGGGAACCAACAAGTGGGATGAACATACTTGACCTCATCCTCACCAATCTGTCTGCTGCAGATGCATCTGTCCATGACAGTATCAGTAGAACTGTGGAGACAAAGTCCCGTCTTCACATTAAGGATACCCTCCATCATGTTGTGTGGCACGACCACCGTGCTAAATGGGATAGACTTTGAACAGATCTAGAAAATCAAGACTGGGCATCGTTGAAGCTCTGGGCCATCAGCAGCAGCAGATTTGTATTCAACCACAATCTGCAACCTCATGGCCAGGCATATCCCCCATGCTACCATTACCACCAAGCCAGGGGATCAACCCTGGTTCAATGAAGAGTGCAGGAGAGCATGCCAGGAGCAACATCAGGCATACCGAAAAGTGAGGTGTCGACCTGGTGAAGCTGCAGCACAGGACTACTTGTGTGTCAAACAGCATAAGCAGCATGTAAGATGGAAGACAGAGCTAAGCGATTCCACAACGAAAGCATCGGATATAAGCTCCATGGTCTTGGCACATAAACCCATGAATGGTGGTGGACAATTAAACAACTCACTGGAGGAGGAGGCTCCACAAATATGCCCATGCTCAATGATGGACATTACTGCAGGAGTTCCTCAGGGCAGTGTTCTAGGCCCAACCATATTCAGCTGCTTGATCAATGACCTCCCTTCCATCATAAGGTCAGAAGTGGGGATGTTTGCGGATGACTGCACAATGTTCAGCACCATTCGTGACACTTCAGATAATGAAGTAGTCCATGTCCAAATACAGCAAGACCTGGACAATATCCAGACTTGGGCTGTAAGTGGCAAGGTACATTCGCGCCAACACGTGCCAGGCAATGATCATCTCTTACAAGAGCGGATCTAATTATCGCCCCTTAACATCAATGGCATTACCACGCTGTATTCCCCCGTAATCAACATCCTAAGGGTTACCATTGATCAGAAACTGAACTGGACTAGCCACATTAATACTATGACCAGGGCAAGTCAAAGGCAAAGAACCGTATGGCGAGTAATTCGCCTCCCGACCTCCCCAAAGCCTGTCCACCATCTGCAAGGCACAAGTCAGGAGTGTAATGGAATACTCTCCACTTGCCTGGATGTGCAACTTCAAGAATACTCAATAAGCTTGACACCATCCAGAACAAAGTAGCCCACTTGATTGCTCCCCCTTCCACAAACATTCAAACCCTCCACCGCCAACGGACAGTGGCAGCCGTGTGTACCATCTACAAGATACACTGCAGTAACTCACCAAGGTTCCTTAGACAACACCTTCCAAACCCACGATCACTACCACCTAGAAGGACAAGAGCAGCAGGTACCTGGGAACCCCACCACTGGAGGTTCCCCTCCAAGTCATTCACCACCCTACTTGGAAATATATCGCCGTTGCTTCACTGCCGCTGGGGCAACGTCCTGGAACTCCCTCCCTAACAGCACAGTGGGTGCACCTACACCTCATGGACTGCAGCGGTTCAAGAAGGCAACTCACCACCACCTTCTGAAGGGCAGCTAGGGATGGGCAATATGTGCTGGCCTAACCAGTGACATCCACATCCCTTGTAGATAGTCAGAGCAACACAATGATATGTATCATCTCCGTTACCCTCCAATCCAAGCTCCCAGACTTGAGTAAATGTGCTACTCCCTCACATGAGAAGGGAGATTGCAACAATAAAGCACCTGGAGAAGGTTTAAATCTGCCCCAAGACTGCTGCTACACAAGGACCTTACCCATCCACCTGCTGCTCGCCTCCCATCATGCCAGCTGGTATAGCTAAAACCTTCGTACCAAGGAGTAACAACAGGGGTCTTGTGGCTGCAGGAATGGAACTGACATGCCACCATTAAAAACCATGGCTGGGATTCTCCCCTACCCGGCGGGGCGGGGGGGTCCCGGCGTGTCGGAGTGGCGTGAACCACCCCGGTGTCGGGCCGCCCCAAAGGTGCGGAGAAGTCCGCACCTTTAGGGGCCAAGCCCTCACATTGAGGGGCTAGGCCCGCGTCGGAGTGGTTCCCACTCCGCTGGCTGGCGTGAACGGCCTTTGGCGCCATGCCAGCCGGGGCCGAAAGGACATAGCCGGCCTGCTTAAGTCCGCGCATGCGCCGGAGCGTCAGCGGCTCCTGACGTTATACCGGCGCATGCACAGGGGAGGGGGTCTCTTCCGCCTCCACCATGGTGAAGGCCATGGTGGAGGAGGAAGAAAAAGAGTGCCCCCACGGCACAGGCCCGCCCGCCGATCGGTGGGCTCCAATCGCGGGCCAGGCCACCGTGGGGGCACCCCGCGGTATCACATCGCCCCTCCCCCCCCTCCCCTCAGGACCTCGGAGACCACCCGCGCCGTCAATTCCGCCGGTTACATAGGTGGTTTAATCCACGGCGGCAGGAGAGGCCTGTCAGTGGCGGGACTTCGGCCCATCGCGGGCCGGAGAATCGCCGCTGAATCTTGGAGGGGCGTAGAATTTGGGACACGGCGGGGGTACCCCATTTCCTCATCACAGATATCACAGCCCGCCAACCTGGCTTCAACCTGTCATGCCAACATTCGACATTCCTCAACCATTTCCACATTGGCCAAGGCCTTTGTACCACAAGTTGGCAGATGTGGGGCCTTGCAGGCAGCCCGGACTTGCAGATGCGATGCACCCCAATCAATGACTAACATCATTGAAGACTGCACACTGACAAAATTCAGCAGAGGGCTCAGAGAGCTCCATTTATACGTTGCGGAAGCTATCGCCTGGCTCGATGATCACTGCACAGCTACAAAAAAAAAATCCATTAAAAGTCACACCTTGTTTTGGTCAAGCATATCTGAATTTCTAATGGAAATCGGAGTAATAACTGCTGTTGATCAACTGATCTAGTCTGGACAAAGTTATTTAATATTTTGTGTTGTTCAATGTGAACAATTTACTTGTTAGATTTTAAAAATCTAGTGGGATTTTCCAGCCCTTACCCTTGGCGGGATCTTCCGGTCCAGTCGAAAGCGACACCCGTGACGGGTTCCCTCCCAGGTGGCGGGGCAGACGAGCCATACATAACACCACAGACCTTGGCTAGGCTGGAAGATCCTGCCAGCGGCCAATGGAGAGACACCTCTACCACCGTAAAATAGGTCCCGGTGGCAGGGGTGGGGGGCTTAAAATCTCGGCCAGAATTTTTAAGTCCTTTCATGATATTTCAGCTTTTACCATCACCCCAGGCGAATGTCCCAATCTGTATTTCATTCCTTGTAAAATTTACTAGAAGTGATTTGATTTTAGTTTCCTGACTGGCTGATGTTGTCCCTGAATGCCACCAAAATTTGCACAGTAGTTCACTTAACGTGCATGACTTGCGTGAGCGGAGAGCAACCTTTCAATAAAAAGTGCTTATTTAGTCGCCAGGCACTGATCCCAACTTGACCTCCACATAGGGCCATTTCTTCCAGACTATCAGCTGATGTGCCTGGTCAGGGATAGCCATGCTGACCTATCATAGAATCACAGAATTGCTCCAGTGCAGAAGGAGGCAATTTGGCCCACCCTCCAAAAAAACACCCGACCTATGCCCACTCCCCTGCCTTATCCCCGTAATCCTAACTAATCCACATATCTTTCGACACTGGAGGGCAATATAGCATGGCCAGTCCATTTAACCCGCTCAACTTTTGACGAGGAATCCCACACAGACACGGGGAGAACGTGCAAACTCCACATCGACAGTAACACAAGGCAGGAATCAAACCCGGGTCCCTGGTGCGGTGAGGCAGCAGTGCTAACCAGTGTGCCGCCATGCTGTCCCGGTAGGCTTTTAGAATTCCTTGAGTCACTTATCCACTCTAGAGGCACCAGGATCCAACGACCACAATTTTAACTTGACCTCAAGAGCCTGCAACAACAATACCACATTGCCAGTGGGATCCTTCTCTATATATGCATGGTTGGTTCATGCTTTATGACTATCAGTTTAATTCACCTGCCAGGCACACTTGGGGCAGAGAGGATCTACTTCCAAAGAATCTGCTAAATATTTTTTTCCTTTCCATTTATAGGGCAAGAAATGTCCTCCTGCAGATCCATAAGCAAAGTTTAGGCTGTGGTGAATGTAATATATGAATGTATATATACTAATTCACACTGTTATTGTAAGCGCAGTAGCGCCATCCTACCACTAGGGGGAGTAGCGCTGGGAGCACTTAGGAACTTGTACTGGGCTCCACCCTTGGTTCAGCCCACGACTCCTCCCCCTAGTGCAGCTGTATAAGTATCCGTGTCCAGAGTCAGCCTGGGTCACTACGAGTTCATCAACGGGTAACAGGCTGGCTCTGAAGTAAGTCGATTAAAGCCTAGATTCACATCGGAAACACGTGTCTGGTGAATTGATGGTTCCATCATAGGCCTCCACTGCTTTGTACTGACTCCTGAACTCAAATGTGAAACCTTTTCAAAATATCCCCAGAACATGATCCCACTACCTACCTTGTGTTGGTAGGAGGACTTCGAATGACGGACATTATTGACCACAGCTTTCCTCTAACTTCCCACCCAGTTGGGATGGAAAATCAGCAGAAATTAAGTAATATTCAAATTGACAGGCAGATCGGCAATGAGCTCACCAGCGTAATTCCTGCTGGAAACCAGCTGGCAGTTCAAATTCAGGCCAATATATTTGTTTAAGTATTTCTTTAAAAAATCTTATTCCTTAAAAATACATTAGGGCTGTTTTCCCATTGTGGGATTTCTCTTGTATTTTGTGGCTTTATAGTATTTCCAATCTGCTACCCAGTGAATTGTTTCACATTAACATTTTGCAAACTGTCAATATTGAAATATGCTTTTTGTGAAGCTTTGATGATGGATGAAAAGTCCTATTATGTGTTTACTAAATGGTCTGATTGCCTGATTTGTGCAGTTTGATAGCTCTGGCAGTGATGTTTTGGGCTTCCAGCCAAACCATTGTGAATTTGAATCACAGGCTTCACAGCTATTACAATGCCAGTCACATCTGTCAGTGCATCCATCAACTCCATTTGCCATGACGGTCAATGTACATCAATCTCTGATGTCTTATGTGTTTAGGCTATTTGGAGCTCCTACCTGAGCTTTAATTTCATTACAATTACACCCTCACCTTTGGTGTACCAGTGCCTATTAAGATTGTTACTCTGCATCACCCTGATTGTTTGCCCAGCGCTGCCCTCGTCTACCCTCCTTTGTGTCTAAGGGATGCAGACTTGAAGAGATATGCCTGACAACTGGTTTAGCCATTCACTATCAGATCATGTTGGGTCCAGTTTTTGGCTGTGAAAATTGCTCACTATTTCAGGATAATCCTGAAATAAAGAGCTAAACCTGGCTTCCTTTCTCTGCTGCAAGCCATCTCCTTAAACACCTAGCCCCTATCTCCATCCTTGCCTCCAAAAACTAATATGAGGAGCTTTCACCAGTACTGAGACCACCCAATCAGTTATCTCTGCCACTTCCTCCCCTTCCCCTTGCTCACTGAGTTAAACTTCTTCTTGGGCTTCCTCCTTCCCTACGCTAAACAGGTATCTTTCTCTAGTTTGTCTCTTATCTCACATCTGACCTCTGAGCTCATCATAGCCAACCCCTGCTCCCTTGATGCAATTCACACATAACTGCTGCCCTCCCAGCTTTTCTTCCTTGATCTCATGTTAGCTGATATTGTTAATGGTTGTCTCTCATGCTCTGTTCCTCTTTCCTTTAAATCAGCTGTCATAATCTACATTACAAAAAAAAAACCTTTTGACCCCTCTGCCCAAGATGGCAATCGATCTTCAACCTGCCGTTCCAGTCCTAAGTCCTTGAACATATTAGGCAAAACTCTCTAACCTCCATGCGGGGTATTTCTTGGTGGTGGGCGAAGGTCCGCCATGGGCCAGCAATGGGATATCTGGGATTTCCTATTGAATCCACCCCATGCCGCTGGGAAACCCGCAGCGCAGGTATACCTTTGGCAGGATTGGCTGATCCCGCTAGCGTGAAAAGCTGGAAGATCTCATCCATTGTCACCAACCAAATTTGTGCACATCTTTTTGTACTGTTCTCTGTTCTATCACCAGAATGACAGGGAGTGGGATAGCTTGATCTTGGTTTCGGACAATGCTAGGCATAACATCGAGGGCCGAAGGGCCTGTTCTGTGCTGTACTGTTCTATGTTCTTTTCTTGGCAAATTCTTCCATCTGGGACTAGGTTCTTAGGTGGGGCCAGGGATGAGGAATGTTTCCTGCTGCTGGGCCAGTAGATAATCACACCGTGTTTTCTAGCTCACACCACATTCATTATGCACATGGGGTTAAGCCCCGTATTTTGTGACGAGGTGAGAATGGTGGTATGTACGCCGCCATCATATCTGGTCACCTTATTTAAAAGGCACCCAACATCACTAACGTACCTTTGAAGAAAGAAGCTGGACCTCCCAACAAAGAAGATGAATATCCAGGAACAGACTTGCAGATGGACTTCTTCAACACTGAATCTGGAAGATCCACCTGTGGATGCTTTCCCCACCCACTGCTGTGGTGTTCCAGAGTCCAAGGTTCTTGGCGGCCTCCACTCCTAACTCTGGAGGCAACCGCAGTCCTTCTTCAGGTCGGACCTGACTTTCACACTCCATGTTGTTCCAGACATATTCTGGAGCGATGTGATTTCTCACTGGTGTAGCAGAGAATCAGTTAGGGTGAAAGATTCCGATCTGGCCTTCACCTGCATCCATTAGTGGGATGCAAATCAGTTTCACACCGGCCCCCAGCAGAATTCCTAATCCGCCATGGTGGGAACCAGTGGACAATCCCACGGGAATCCGATTTTTGAACTTCCACCAAATTCTCCCCCTTACCATTGGACCAGCTGGCGAGGGCATGGGAAAATTCCATCATGTTTGAATCCTTGTAATCTGTTTTCCTTCCCTGCCACATGACTGAAATAGCTCTTATCAAAGTTACAAATGACTCCTATGTGATTTGCTGAAGGCAAACTATCCCTCCTCATTCTTCTTGGTCTGTCTTTAGCCATTAATTCAGTTGATCATTGGGACGGCACAGTGGTCAGCAGTGCTACCTCACGGCACCGGGGTCCCAGGTTCGATCCTGGCTCTGGTTCACTGTCCGTGTGGAGTTTGCACAATCTCCCCGTGTTTACATGGGTTTCGCCCCCACAACCCAACGATGGGCAGGGTAGGTGGATTGGCCATGCTAAATTGCCCCTTAATTGGAAAAAATGAATTGGGTACTCTGAATTTATTTTTTAAAAATTAAAATAAAAAATTCAGTTGATCGCACCATTCCCCTCCAACACCTTTGCACCGTTATCCAGCTGGTGGGATTACATTTGTCTGGTTCCATTTCTATTTATTAAATCATAACCAGAAAATTGCTATCTATTGCTCTGTTTTCTCTTCCTGCAATATTACCTCTGGTTCCTCCTATTTTGTCATGCTCCTATTTCTCATCCCCTCAGCAACATCATCTGAAAACACGGTCTTGGTTTTCCTGTGTACACTGACACCACCGAGCGCGACCTCACCGCCATTCCTCTTGAGCCCCCATTGTCTCTAAATTATCCAACTGCTCGTCTGACATCCAGTTCTGGATGAATATTGGGAAGACTGAAGCCAAGTTCTGCTTTCTGTTTCTTTCTCTCCCCGCTGAGCGTTTGCACTATTTTTTTGTTTATATTTCAGATTTTCAGAAGTCATTGTATTTTATTTTTGTCATAAAGTTAATCTTCATTTTGTGCTTCAGCACTGAAAAAAATCTCCAAATTGCAGATGACACAAAGCTGGGTGGGAAGGTGAGCTGTGAGAAGGATGCAGAGATCTTTAAGTGTGATTTGGACAAGTTGAGTGAATGGGCAAATGAATAGCAGGTGCAGTATAATTTGGATGAAATTCGAGGTTATCCACTTTGATGGCAAAAACTAGTAGGGGGTAACATTGCCCATGGGGGGTGGGGTGGGGGTGGGGGGACCGGTGGACCCACAAGCTCACTTAGAAATCGGGGCATCCTTTCAAAATGGCGGCTCGAGCTCTGAGTTCAGCTCCCCAGTGATGAAAAAAATTCTAAGCGGGGGAGGGGTGGGAATTTTTCAGCCGTGCCTTCCTGGCAACTGGAAATTCCCCACCCAATGAACCTTTACATGGTCCCCATCCCGTATGTGGCGATCCTGTGGCGGGACGGGCCAGAAAGTCCAGCCCTAAGTATGGTCTAAACTGGTGAGAAACTCCCCAGGGCCCAAAAAAATTACAAGTGTCGTTTGACAGCGGTGCGGAACTCAAACTCCCTGAAAAACCCGCCACAAATGAACTTAGAAATGTTTCCATTTAATTCCGCCCTGTATGTTTTCAAGAGATAATTAGATATAGCACTTGGGGCAAAGGGGATAAAAGAATTTCAGAGAAGGTGGGATCAGGCTATTGAGTTGGATGATGAGCCATGATCATAGTGAAGGGTGGAGCAGGCTCAAAGAGCCGAAGGCCTCCTCCTGCTCCTATTTTCTATATCATTTACCAATAATAGCTAATTACATTTATATGTGCATACTGTTGTCTGAGTTTAATTGTTGACCATCCATTGACATTTAATGAAGTAAAGTAATTCTGCCAGTAAATAATCAGCAGGATTCCTCTACGGGCTAACTGATAACTACTTTCTAAACATATACTCTAATTGCAATTAATGGCCACTTATTGCTTTATCTGCTCAAGCCACAATTCATCCCACAGTGGGTGGAGGCTGGTGCTAAGTATGAAGCCAGGCAACTTTCACTGCTGGGGCTGGTGGTGGGGGGGCACCTCCTTTATATATCCCTTAGGCTCACCGGAAGCCCCCCTCTATCCCCACGGATCTCATGGTCTTCCCCATGCCTGAATACCCCCCCCCCCCCCCCCCCCCCGCATCCCTGCCCATCTTAAGTCAATTATTGGTCGGCCAGCCGTTAAATGTCTGTGGGGCAAACTGACAGAGCAGGGCTGAGCTCACCTCCAACATTTATGTTAGAGGTGCAACCCCATTCCAGTGTAAAATTCCAGGCGATGAGCAGGATTTTCTGGCCCTTCCTGTTAAGGAATGGGTTAAGAAACATTCCAATTAGATGTCTCATTGATCCAATAATTGACACTGATATGTAAAGAGGCTACAGGTGGCCTTTGGGGCATGTGAAGTGATGACAAAGTTTGGTGCAGAGTGTGTTCAAAGAAAAATAAAGGTGTTTGGGAAAAGGAGCAGAGTTCTTGACTGTTTACTCAACGGCAGCCAGAGGCAAGTAGCAGAGGACTATTGTTGTAAATGTAAAGGGTCGAAAGGTACAACTTTTCCAGAAGAAAAAAAAAGTTCTGCATCAACCAAGGAGTGAGTGAGAAGGAACAAAAAAAATAAATGGCTGAATCTAGGATAAAGATGGCCGGATTTGACTATCCGCCATTATTTTCTGAAAGGGGATCGTACGACCAACGGAGAAGTGCAGTTGTTTTGTGGACTAAGGTAACTGCCTTGGGAAAGAGGAAACAAGGTATTACATTGGCTCATTCTCTACCTTATGAGAGTAAAATCCGAAGCAAAGTGTTTTCTGAACTGGAATTGGAAGAGTTAGACTCAGAAGAAGGTCTGGAAACTATTATGTTTTATGGATAAGATTTATCAAAAGGGTGACTTGTTAAGTGCATATGAAGCCTGGTCAGAATTTGATAGATTCCGGAAAACAGAGGATATCTCTATGGAGGACTATATAATGGTATTTAGCAGACTATACAGAAGTCTGCATAAACGCGGCCTGGAATTTCCAGTCTTTTAAGTTACTGGACTGTGCCAGAGCAGTGATTTTCAAACTTTTTTTCCGTGAACCTATTTTTACCAAATGGCCAACCTTCGGCACCCAACCCGGTTGACCTTTGCGACCCACGCCGGCCGACCTTCGTGACCCACGCTAGCCGGCCTTTGCCACTCATGCCATCCGACCTTCACGGCCTACGCCAGCTGACCTGCACGACCTACCATTTCCCTTACCTTGTTTGCTGCTGACAAAAATGGAGGAAATGGTTTTGGGTCCCTTTGGCCCTCGTACAAGCTCATTTAATGGAACCTGTTGGATGAAGGTGAAGCCTTCCGGCGTCGAAAGTATGGAGTCTCCATCTGTCCAAAGTTCTGCATTTTTTTTCCTGTAAAATTTTATCAAATAAGACGCGCCCTGAACCTGTAAAAAAAAATGAAAACAATAAAAATAAAATGAATAAAATAAAATGATTAACCCCCCCCCCCCCCCCCCCCCCCCCCGAACGTGTAAAAAAAATAGCTGTGACCGTTGAAAAAAAAAAACCGGCCGCACTGCGCAGGCGCAGTCTGGCACGCAGGCGCAGTGCAGCCGCAATTTTGTCTACATGTTCGCGGCTATTTTGAAGGCCGCTTGCAGCCGGCGTTATTAAAAGCCGGCTGCAAGCGTGGATTTGCGCGATCGGGAGCACCGCGATGGACGGCTCCGCAACCCTCCCGACACCCAGGTCCCGTCCCCGAGTTTGACAATGCCTGTGCTATATTGTCCAATATGGATAGCCTCCTGACAGGAGTTACGTTTGCGGATAATGATACCTTACTTGACCAGGTGACAGAGACCTTAAAGAAATTTATGTTAAAGCATTCAAGTCCTATGGCTCTTATGACATAAACGGGTCAGTCAGCAATAAAGCAGACTATGGAAGATACACGGCTGACAGGATGGCGAGATTGTACAGCTCCCAACACATTACAAGAGTATGGAAGGAGATCGGAACCCGGAAATTATGAGGACAGAAAACCATTTAAAACCGATAATAGGAGCAGAGACCTGGAGAATGGAAATAGAACAATGAACCCCAGAAATGCCCGGGGTATGATATATCGATGTTTTCAGTGTGATTCTCAATACCATTATGCTTTCAACTGTCCAACACGTGAAAATAAGAGTATGTGAGCTACACATGACATGGACGAGTCGGAAGATGAAAACGATAGTGACCAGAAAGAAGGCATTGTCCTATTAACAAGCAGTTTTACTCCAGTAATGAGGGTGTTGTTTGCAGAATCCTTCAATTGTGCTGTATTGGACAGTGGCTGCACATCCACTGTGTGTGGAATTGACTGGTTAAAATGTTACATGGACTCTTTGAATGCTGAAAATCATAACAAGGTTAAGGAATCTGAAGGTTCTACAAGTTTCAGGTTTAGGTATGATAATACTCTGAAGTCGCTGAAAAGTGTGGTGATCCCTTGCAATATTGCCGGAGTGAATCATTTCATTAGCACGGATGTTGTATCAAGTGAGATACCTTTGCTTCTGAGCAGACCGTCGATGAAGAAAAGACACATGAAACTGGATACGGAACAAGATAAGGCAACAGTTTTTGGAAAGACGGTGGACTACAATTTACACAGTCGGAACGCTATTCTATTCTATTACTGACAAATAATATTTCAGGTGCAGTTGTTAAGGATATCTAATTGGCAGTTGGAAATGGGACTTTAGCTGATAAGCTTGTATTAAAACTGCCCAGGCAATTTGCGCATCCATCTCCTTGGAGGCTGAAAAATGTATTAAAGGATGCAGAGGTAAGAGATGAAGATAATACTAAGCTGATAGAACAGGTTAGTGATCACTTTGAGGTTTGTAGGAAGTACAGAAGGACACCATCACAACCAATAGTAACCCTATCTTTGGCCAGGGATTTTAATGACATTGTGGCCATGGACCTTAAGATCTGGGATAAAGCTAACAATATATTTATTTTGCATTTTGTAGATTTAGCAACCAGATTTAGTCAATCAACCATTGTACGAAGTAAAGAAGAGAGTAATCCTGGATCAGATTGTGGAAAAATGGATAGGGAGAGGAATGGGGCCACTGGCAAAATTCCTTACAGACAACGGGGCAAAATTTGCAAATGATGAGTTTAGGGATATGTGTGAAAACGCAAATATCACAGTTCTCAATATGGCTGCGGAAAGCCCATTTAGTAATGGTATGTGTGAAAGAAACCATGCGGTAATAGATGAATGCTCCAGAAAATTTGGCAGAGAGACCAAATTGCAGCTTCAGAGAGACATTTTTCTCCATCCTCCTAAAGAGACAGCTAACACAGAAGGGGTACTCTGGAAGTTGAACAAATGTGTATATGGATTAAATGATGCGTTGAGTGTCTGAAATTTTTCAGTAAGGTCAGTTTTGTTAAAGTTAGGCTGTTGCCAGTTGAAAGCAGATCCGGCATTGTTTCACTGGCACTACAAAATAAATCTTTCTGGCATTTTTATGATGCACGTCAATGATTTTTTGTGGAGTGGGACTAGTGATTTTGAAGCTATGTAATCTCTGGGTTGAGGAAATAATTCAGGGTTGGAAGTCAGGCTTCCGGTGCATTTAAATATATTGGACTGGAAATCGGACAGACTAAGTTAGGGGCAACTTTACGTCTACAATCTTATTTGGAAAGCATCAGCCCAATAGCAATTAGTCGTGCTCAGGTTTCACAAAATGACGCAGTGGTTTCAAAGATGGAAAAATAGCAACTGCGAAATTTAATTGGGCAACTGAATTGGTTAGGTAGGCAGACTCGACCGGACGTTAGTTTTGATGTCTTAGAGTTGAGTACAAAAATGAATGATCCTAAAGTGGAAGACATAATGAGAGCAAATAAAGCATTGGTCAAACTAAAAATGCAGGAGTGTGTTTTGAGGTTCCCGGTTTTAGGTGATCTTAGGCAAATTAAACTCATAGTTTGCAGTGATGTGTCCTATGCAAATTTATGTTATGGGGTTTCAAGCGCAGGAGGTTTCATAATTTTCCTTTTGGGGAACAATGGTAAATGTTGTCATCTTGTGTGGGAAACAAAGAAAATAAGGAGCGTGGTCAAAAGCACTTTGGCTGCTGAGACTTGCAGAGGCGGTGGATATGGCCTTTTATATATCTCAGATATTGACAGACATTTTGGGATTAGGGGATTTGGGTAACATACCCATTGAGTGTCATATTGACAATAAATCCTTGTAGTCTACAAAAAGTGTCAATGAGAAAAGGTTAAGGATAAACATCGCAAGTTTGAAGCTGATGTTGAACAGAGGGGAGATAGCAAAAATTAAATGGGTCAACAGTAGCTATCAATTGTCCGACTGTTTAATGAAAAGATGGGCTAGTTCACAGAAACTTTTGGATATTGTTAATAAAGGGCACCTGTTTCTGTGACCTTTTTTTCCTTCATAAAAAAGAGAGGGAAATTGCATGTGTTTTTGAGTTTCTTGCAATTTTGTTTTCACCAAATTATTTTTTTTCTCCCAGGAAGGGGAGACTGTAAAGGAATGGGTTAAGAAACATTCCAATTAGATGTCTCATTGATCCAATAATTGACACTGATAAGTAAAGAGGCTACAGGTGGCCTTTGGGGAGTGTGATGTTGATGATAGAGTTTGGTGCAGAGTATGTTCAAGGAAAAATAAAGGTGTTTGGGGAAAAGGAGCAGAGCTCTTGACTCTTTACTCAACGGCAGCCAGAGACTAACACTTCCCACCAGCGAAATCTTCTGGTCCCCCTGAAGGCGATCACCTGTGGCGGATTCCCTGGCGGTGGGACGGGTGAGCCACACAAAACGCTGTGACATGGGGCGGACCGGGAATATCCCACCGGCAGCCAATGGCAAACCACCACATCCGCCAGAAAGCACACCACAGGGGAGACGAGGGGGCTGGAAACTCCCATCCAATGCCGTCCCTGCTGGGAGCAATTAAATTGTGTGTAATGTATAATAAATATTATATAATCGGCTTCATATTGCTGCTGTTGAAATCATTGGTCAAGCAGCTGAACTATAAGATGTTTAAAAAATCAGCCTGTGTGGAGTTGATGGGCCGAGTAGCCTTGTTCTGTGGCAAATTGACTGTATTGTTTCTTTTCAGATGTAAATGATGAACATAGACCTTAGATTGGATTCAGCTCAGCTAGGGTTTGAGGAGCTGCAGTTGTAACAAATAGCTAAGATGGCACCGTGCATAAGGACTGGTGAAATAAAATTGTCATGTAGAAGATGACCTGTGGTCCAGGATGTTCCTTTTAATGGGTAGGTTTGAGTGATTCAAGTTTGACTAATTTGGAGAATAAATAAACATGCACCTGCAGTGTAATAGATTATTACTGGAGGCAAGTGCACTCTGAAGCATTCATTTAAAACTACACTTCTGAATTATTTAAAAATGGTACATTGGCATCAATACATGTACTACCTCTCACTTTTCTGCCAAGGTATCTATCTTCAATCTTGAAAATGCCCCAAGAGAAAATAAATCCACAGGGATAGCTTGGCCCCAGGTACAAATTGATTCTCAGTAGTGAGTAATGGAGCTAGTATAAATTTTTAGTTCCGTAATTTATATAAACTCGGGATTTATTTACAGTTACTGTGAAGAAATTAAATCTATACTTTACTGCCTCAGTTTTATACTGAATTCCTAGCTGCATATGCTGAACTCTTGGGGGAGATTCCAGTTTGGGTCTAAAATACCTCAGTTCACAAGCCACCATTGGGAGTCCTGTTATAAAATGCAGTAGCAGGCTGCATGTACCTAACCGGTGCTGTACTGCAGCTTGTTCGTTTGGCACTGCAAACGTCTGCTAGCTTCAGAAAGAGGCAACTGGCAGGGAGGACTAGCTGGGGAGAAGTGCGAACAGTTCCCGAATAAGATACGAGAATGGATAGAACGTGGAATCCCTACAGTGCTGATGGAGGCCATTCGGCCTATTTAGTCTGCACTGACCCTCTGAAAGACCACCCTTCCAAGCCCACTTCCTCACCCTATCCCCAATACACCAACTAACCTGCACATCTTTGGACACTATGGGACAATTTAGCGTGGCCAATCCACCTAACCTGCACATTTTTCGACTGTGGGAGGAAACCGGAGCACCGAAACCCACGCAGACATGGGGAGAAAGTGCAGACTCCACATAGACAGTCACCCAAGGCCGGAATTAAACCTGGGTCCCAGGTGCTGGGAGGCAGCAGAGCTAATCACTGTGCCACTGTGCTGACAGGTAGTAGGTTGGAATCTCTGTGTGGGGTCATCACACAAAACCTTTTTTAAAAAAAAAGCAAAACCCATTTAAGGACAGCTGGTTAAACCTCAGATGCCAGGAGAAAATGCAATTGCTTTTCTCTGCTCATTTCTCTATGAAAAGTGTGGTTGGGATGCGAGAGCAGGCACAGGACTCAAACTGCATATTGAAACATCATCCAGTCTGCTTTGAACAGGAATGCTGGGTACCCATTTAATGGCTGACCTGAAAATTGGTTCAGGTAAGCAAATAGATCCACAAGGTTCCCAGCAGATTCTTCTCAGCCAAATATTTCATTTTGAGGCAGTTGAAAAATGCTGCAGTCCTCCATGTTTCTGAAAACTAGTGTGGAATTATAAAAGATCAGGGTCGGAATTCTCTGTTCCCCGACGCCAATTTCGTAATCGGCCATCAGCCGGAGAATCCCTTTTGACGCAGAAATCAGGGACGGCACGTGTATAACGCAGGTTTCGTATGCTCTGCCCCCTCCAAAATGACATCATCGCATTGCGCGCCACACGCCGTTGGGAGGGCCTCAGCGCTTCACCTGAAGACCCTCCCCCGATGCTCTGCCCACGATGGTCCGAGTTCTCGACCATGCAGGGCATGTGTGCTCTCAGTTTTTGTGAACCCAGCGTGGCAGCTACGGACTGTGTCCAGCGTCACAACAGTCCGGGGGGGGGAGGTGGCGGAGCCCTGCTGCTGGCTGGGGGGGAGCTTTGGCCAGGGCTGGGGGAACTGGTAGGGGGTGGCTCAGGGATGGCGAGGGTGTGTCCAGGGGGGCACTATCTGACAGGTTGAATCTGCGCCCAGCCGGCACCATGCTGCAGGTCATCGCCGTGCACATGCGTGGCCACGGACCCGGCAATTCCCCAGATGTTTATATCGGGAAGGCCGTGCATTTTACGTAGCGCAGTTGCTAGACGCCCACCGGGCGGAGCATCAATGCGGGTGCGGCACCAACGTTTTCATCATAAAACCAGACACATCCTCTGGACATAGACCCAAAATTGGAGAATCCAGCCCAGGATATTTTTACAGAATTAACTTTCCAGTGAAATTGCTGAAAATACATGCAGCACATTGAACTTACTCCGCCATTTAATATGATCATGTCTGATCTGATTGTGACCTCAACTCGATAGCAGCCCCAAGACACCCCCACCTGTCCCCCCCACCAAAACTGTTGACTCCCTTTGTCAATCAAAAACCTGTCAAATTCAGTCTTGAATATGTTGACTGATCCAGCCAACTCCATTGGGAGCCAACTCCTTTTTTAAAACTGAGCTCCTTAGTTCTAAATTTCCCCACAAAGGCAAACATCCTCACAGCATCTACCCTGTGAAGTTCCCTCAGAATCTTCCATGCTTCAATAAGATCATCTCTCATTCTTATAAACTCCAATGCATATCGGCCCAACCTGTTCAAATGTTTCTCATACGACAGCCCTTCACCCAGGAATGTTCTCGGAAATGTTTCCCAGGCAGGTATCCCTACTTGAATAAGGAGACTGAAATAGTACAGGATGCTCTATGTGCTGTCTCAATGCCCTGTACCATGAAAAAAAGACTTTCCTACTTTTCTACTCACTCCCTCCCCCCCCCCCCCCCACCCCCAGCAATAAAGGACAACAATCTATTTGTCTTCCTAATTACTTGTACCTGCATACTGACTTTTTTTGTGATTCATGTTGAAGGAAACCCAGATCCTTATTTACCACAGCATTCTATAATGTCTCTCTGCTTCTCTATCCCTACTAAACTTTTCATTTCATCATCTCCTCCCGCTTGAAGAATCTCTTAAAATCCTATCTATTACATCAAGCTTTTGATCATGCTTCTAAAAACCTTCTTTTCCTGGCTTGGCCTGCATGTTTTTCTTTACAACCCTGTGAATTGCCTGAGGGCATTTTTCTACATAAAAGGCAGTCTTTAAGGTGATCCCCTGGGCAATGGATTAAATTGCTAAACTGGCCTTTTATGCCATTCCTCTGGGAGTTCTGCCAATCTCCTAATGTTCTTAAATTACAGTAAGAAGTCTTACACCAGGTTAAAGTCCAACAGGTTTGTTTCAAACACTAGCTTTCAGAGCACTGCTCCTTCCTCAGGTGAATGAAGAGGTATGTTCCAGAAACATATATATAGACAAATTCAAAGATGCCAGACAATGCTTAGAATGCCAGGCCAGATGATGGGTGATGAATGTAATGCAACATGAATCCCAGGTCATGGTTGAGGCCGCACTGATGTGTGTGGAACTTGGCTACAGTAGTCCCCCGTTATACCGCACTCTGCAATACCGCGGTTCGCGATATACGGCGGGGGGGCTTATGGACCCCAACTGCCAGCTTCCCTCTCCGGATCAAAGTGAGCCGGCCGCTGAAATTGACACTGCCGACTGCTCTCTCCCTCCAATCAGCCGGCAGTGTCAATTTCAGCGGCCGGCTCACTTTGATCTGGAGGGGGAAGCTGCTCTCTCACTGAAACAATCAGCCGGCCGCTGAAATTGACACTGCCCGCTGATTGGAGGGAGAGAGCAGCGGGCAGTGTCAACTTCAGCAGCCGGCTGATTGTTTCAGTGAGAGAGCAGCTTCCCTCTCCGGATCAAAGTGAACCGGCCGCTGAAATTGACACTGCCGGCTGCTCTCTCCCTCCAATCAGCCGGCAGTGTCAATTTCAGCGGCCGGCTCACTTCTGCGTCGTCGCGCGTCCTGAAGGCCGCCTTGGAGAGCGCTTACCGGGAGATCAGAGGCTGAATGCCCTTGACTGCTGAAGTGTTCCCCGACTGGAAGGGAACATCCCTGCCTGGTGATTGTCGCGCGATGTACGTTCATCCGTTGTCGCAGCATCTGCATGGTCTCGCCAATGTACCACGCTTCGGGACATCCTTTCCTGCAGCGTATGAGGTAGACAACGTTGGCCGAGTCCAACATTGGCGAGACCATGCAGACGCTGCGCCAACAAATGAACAGACATCGCACGACAATCACCAGGCATTCGAAGCATTGTCCGGCATCTTTGAATTTGTCTATATATATGTTTCTGGAACATATCTCTTTATTCACTTGAGGAAGGAGCAGTGCTCCAAAAGCTAGTGTTTGAAACAATCCTGTTGGACTTTAACCTGGTGTAAGACATCTTACTGTGCTCACCCCAGTCCAACGCCGGCATCTCCACATCATGGTTCTTAAATTAGAGCAGGATAACTCTGTGGAGATAGAGTGTCAGAATATAAATGCAACGTTGGTGTTGTATCATATTGTAACCTCAACTACTGATGTGTTGTTGTGAAACCAATGCCTGGATTTTACTTGCCCCCGCCAGGTGTGTTTTCAGTGGGGAGGTACATGCAAGAGGGCAGGTGCCATTCTTACCACCTTCCTGCCCTCCCTTGAGCTCCCACCATAAAAAGCTGCCTGCCATATTTAAATAAGTAATCAAGGGTTAATTGAACTTCTCAACAAGCCAATTGGCTGTGATAGTACACTGCCCATGCCATAATATAGATGGCATGGACTGTCAGGTGGGAATGGGCAGGCTATTTTTAAAAAAAAACTTCTATAAAGGGTGGGAATGAAAGGTGTAGTTACTAAGTTCAGGGCATGCTCTTTGCGCATTTGGGGCAGCCCCTAAGACCGTAACCCCCATTTCCTCCTACCTGCCTGCTCCATAAAACAGACCACCATCAACCCCGCCACACTCCCTAAACTGCCCAAACCCTCCCTGCCCAAGACCCTGGGATTACCTTGCTCCAAATTCATGGGCCGTCTTCTTTGGCCTACTTGTAGTCCCAGCAGGTTCCACTAATGAACTCTTGGTGCTGTAGGGGCTGCTGGAGCGGCTGTCGAGTCTGATTGGCCAGCAGCTTCTGAGGGTGGCTGCTTAATTAGCTGCAGCATGTTATGATGGTCGGTGGGCTGGAGTGGGGCAAGCTGGCTGCTCACTGACTTTGCTTCCTGAACCATTTTCCTGCTTCTTAACTTATTTTGTTATCAATACAGCTGCATTGTTAAGCTTTGTGTATGAATCTACTAAACAACAGTGTCATATTATTGTAGTTACTAATGACTGTAGTGAGATTAGGTTTACACTGGACTATGGGATCCACCATTCATGACCTTGGTTATTCCAAAGATGGTTGGAAACGGTTGTGCCGAAGCATGTTTTTCTAGTATTATGCTACTCAGTAGAATAACTACAATATATTGTAGGTGAACAACACCACATCTTAGAATATAAAGTTCTTTCTACAGTGTCTATTCTTAGAAATAGACTTAGGATGACAAGTTATGCTTCCTGCAAGACCTTCTGAATAAATTGTTACAGCCATGCTAATGAAGCTCGTGTAGGTACTCATCAGAACAAAATGATGCATCACCCATGCAGACATTTGCTGAACAATTTTTGTTTGCCTAGAATAGACCATGGCTGCGATCCTGAGACCACATTGGCTGCAGGCGTTAATTCAGTAATGGCTGCTAAATCTTGCGAATGTCACAAAACAGGATTTGCGCCGGTGAGATCTCAGTTTGAGATCTTATCTGCCAGTTATGTAATCAGGTTTATGCCCAGAAAGCGTGTGAACTTGATTTCCATACAATTTAATAGATTTACATCTAATTACTGGACTTGATGCGTAACGTTTGCCTCCGGCATATCCTCTCCTTCTGACGGCATCACGTCATACCGGCACAAATCACCACTGGTTTTCAAAAATGTAAACCAGTCATGATGGGCACTCTGAGGCTGTGGAGATTCCTCTTGCCCCCAGTGAGTTGACTGGTATGCCTGGTCATTGCCCATTGCCGGGGTCAATACTGGGGAGTTACCCTACTCCATTGGAGTGGGGCGGGGTTCCCCTTCTACTTGTGGGGGGAGGGTTATCCTTATCCATGGGGGGGGGGGGTGTCTGTGGGTGGGGTGGTCCCCTTTGAGTGTGGGGATGGGGGATGGACCAACTGGGTGACTGGAGTTTGCACTTTCCCCCTGTGTCTGTGTGGGTTTCCTTTGGGTGCACCGGTTTCCTCCCACAGTACCAAAGAAGTGCAGGTGAGATGGATTGGCCATGTTAAATTGCTCCATTAGTGTCCATTGCTGTGTAGGTTAGGTTAAGGTAATTGGGAGATGGCGGGGAATTGGGCTTGGGTGGTGTGTTCTTTCAGAGGGCTGGTGCGGACTTGATGGGCCGAATGGCCTCCTGTCCTGTAGTGATTCTGTGAACCTGTCCAAAGCTATTCTCATCTCTTGATGGCTTATTTCCTTTTCTGTTTTCCAAATGAATATCCTCTAATCCACAGACTAACTTTGCTGATGAGGGGTATATTGGAGATTCCTCCCTGTAGCCAAAGCTAGGTGAATCTTCCAGCTTATTTTAAATCTTTACAAACTTGGTGTCTTCAATCTGAGTGCATGCTGTTACCCGCATTTCTAACACCTTCCTGTGAGATTTGGAGAATAATAGCCTATCCGCTGTCAGAACAGCAGCTCTGATTATTTTTTAAAGGTGTCAGTATCTTGCATATTTTTCCCAGGAAGACAACCTGGACCCTCCTTTAACCATGAATAATGGGGCGGCACGTGGCGCAGTGGTTAGCACTGCAGCTTCCAGTGCTGAGGACCCGGGTTCGAATCCCGGCCCTAGGTCACTGTCCGTGTGGAGTTTGCACATTCTCCCCGTGTCTGCATGGGTTTCACCCCCACAACCCAAAGATGTGCAGGGTAGGTGGATTGGAAACGCTGAATTGCCCCGTAATTGGAAAAAAAAAATAATTAAAAGTATTATAAAAAAACATGAAAAATTAAGCCACCCAAGCTTGTTGCCATGCGGAGTTCTGTACGGGTCAAATGATCCCTTTCAGCCTCCATTTTACCCTAAATTGTCCAAAATCAAGTTCAGCAATCACACCCAGGTGCATCACTTTTAAAACATTTGAACTTACTATTATCTTTCATTTTGTTTTTCTTTCACTTGCGTGTAGAATTGTGAAGAACGTTTGCCTTTTAATTTAAATTTTAAAAGATCATGGATAATTGATTTCCACCTGATGATCATTGATTATTTATTGCTCAGACAAAGCTTATACATGCTTCGGCCTTCCCTAGTCCCTTTACTGAAAAATCATGACCATAAAAGATTTTTTTTTGATAGTTTACGATTTCCTATTTTAAGAATTTACAAAACTGATTCTACATTAGCACAGAAATCAATGACTGTATTTGTGTGATTTCATGGTACCACAAACGCACCTTGCCTTTAAAAAGGGGCTGGTTTAGCTCACTGGGCTAAATCACTGACTTTTAAAGCAGACCAAGCAGGCCAGCAGCACGGTTCGATTCCCGTACCAGCCTCCCCGGACAGGCGCCGGAATGTGGCGACTAGGGGCTTTTCACAGTAACTTCATTGAAGCCTACTCGTGACAATAAGCGATTTTCATTTCATTTTCAAAAGTACTAAATGACACCGTGATCAGGAGCCTGCCTACAATGGCCATAACCAAGCCTCACACGCCTAAGTTGGTATTAAACCCACTTAGGCATGCTCACCCGAGATCTCCCAGCCTCCCAGCATCTAACAGCCTCCCTCGGGAGTTCACAACTGGGCACCATTTAATACTGATCCACACAAATGTGGACCAGGTGGAACTTTACCTGGGAGGTCTCCTGGGCTAATTGTGGTCCTTGGTGTCCCTCTGGCCCTACCGCTGGCACTGTCAAGGAGCCCGGGTAGTACTGCAAAGCCATCACTGCCAGGGTGTCAGTACCAGGATGCCCAGGTGCCTGGATGGCACTGCCAAGGGTCAGGTCCTAGGGGGAACCATGGGAAAGCAGGGTGGAGTGAGGTATGATGGGTGGCAGTGCAGGGCAGGTACAAATGGGCCTCTGGATAGGGGGGGGGTGGGGGTCCTGGATGGAGGGGGCTGAAAGGGGTTTTGGGAAGGCCTGAACACAGGGTGGGGGGTGGCCTTTAGAGGCTCCATAGTAGGGTGCTATCACTTAGGGAGGTATGGGGTAATGCTCATGTGTGGGGGGGGGGGGGGTGACATATCTTATGGGTGGGGGTGTGGGAGACCCAAAAGCCGTCTTAAAGATCAGGGCACCCTTTCAAAATGGCCCGATCTCTGAGGAGTCAGTTTGCCCAGCGAGTTCAGCTCCCCAGTGATGAAAATGATTCCAAGTGTGAGGTTGACTGGGGAGAAACTCCCCAGGGCCCAAAAATGTGGCTAAGTGTGGCTAGACAGTGGTCGTGAACTCGCCGACAGAGCCGGCACAAATTACACTTAGAAACATTTTCCTTTAGATTGTGCCCACAAATGCAACATTTAGTTTGACATGATATTTACTTTTTAAATCAGAATAACCAGCAGTGCAGGACATCACACATACATAGATACATAGAGGATAGGAGCAGGAGGAGGCCTTTTGGCCCTTCGAGTCTGCTCCGCCATTCATCACGATCATGGCTGATCATCCAACTTAATAGCCTAATCCTGCTTTCTCCCCATAGCCTTTGAACCCATTCTCCCCCCAAGTGCTATATCTAGCCGCCTCTTGAATATATTCAAAGTTTTAGCATCAACTACTTCCCGTGGTAATGAATTCCACAGGCTGACCACATTTTGTGTGAAGAAATGTCTCCTTATTTCTGTCCGAAATGGTTTACCCTGAATCCTCAGACTATGACCCCTGGTTCTGGACACGGCCATCATTGGTAACATCTTCCCTGCAGCTAACCTATCTAGTCCCGTTTATACGTCTCTATGAGATACCGCCTCATTCTTCTGAATCCAATGAGAACAATCCCAACCTAGTCAATCTCTCCTCATATGACAGTCCCGTCATCCCTGGAATGAGTCTGGTAAACTTTTGCTGCACTCGCGCGAGAGCAAAAACATCCTTCCTCAGAGAAGGAAACCAAAACTGCACACAATACTCCAGGTGTGGCCTCACCAAGGCCCTTTATAATTGCAACAACACATCCCTGCTTCTATACTCAAAACCTCTTGCAATGAAGGCCAACATGCCATTAACCTTCTTTACCGCCTGCTGTACCTGCATGCTTACCTTCAACGAATGGTGCACAAGGACACCCAGGTCCGGCTGCACACTCCCCTCTCCCAATTTACAACCATTCAGGTAGTAATCTGCCTTCCTGTTTTTGCTTCCAAAGTGAATAACCTCATACTTATCCAAATTACACTGCAATTATACACCGAACTATTCACTTCCTTGCAAACAAATAAATTGACAACATCAACAGACAACAACATAATTATTAGGGACCGAAGTCCAGAATTACAACTAAGGTATGAGGCTGTTATCAGTGGAAAGACTTCTCACTGGCGCATGAGGAAAGCAGAAACCAAGGGTAAAGCAGGTTCAAAGATGGTGAGCACTTTTCAGAAATTTCCAAGGATCGAAGCACAAAAATAATTTCTTCCAACATGCTGTCCCATCTGAATCCAGACAGCCAACAACCCAGGCTCCAGAAAAAGGAGGCAGACCCAGTGGGCTCAGACATCCCAAACCCATTTTGACCAGCATCAAGAACAGGACAACATAGGACCAGGAGGTGGAAGGTCACCCATCCCCAGGCCTGGGAGACAGGGTTAAATGTGCTCCCTTGATCAACTAAGGACACTGCTCTCTATTACAAGAAACTCCTCGTGCACCTCCAATGCAATCATAAAAACACCTCGCAACTTTTGAAATTGATGACCTGCACCCCAGAGCAGCGACATTCTGATGGATCAACATCATCGTGCGCCATCATCGATTTGAGCACGCCGCACTGTCAGGTGGGAAGCCTCCCAAAAGCAGCGGCACCATGAATGTGAAGGCGCAATCCCAACTCCCTCTTGCCACAATGAATCAATGAGGATTTAAGCATTTTGGCTCAACTCAATAGTGGCAACAAATCTTGAGGCACAGTAAAAACTATGGGCAGGATTTAACTAAATGGGAACAAAGCCCCATAGCAAGCTTGTTCATCTGCATGTTTCCCTGCACACGCAGCGCTGAGGTACACAATGCTTTAAAATGCCAACAAGGTCATATAGGGGGCCTCAGTGGTGAATGCACAGCCGAGGCCACGTAGCCCTGTTTTGTGCACTGAGGAGTTCCACTCGCCAGCCTCCTCAGTGTAGCGAGAGATCGGGACACCATTTAGAAGCCCCTGAAGCAATCCACGACCGCCCCAAGCCCCAACGCACTATCGGAGGATCCCGGGGCCCCCGCATCCTCCTCTAACACACCTAGCCCAATCACCACCACACAAAAATCGCAGCTTGACACCTTGGCAGTGCCACCTGGGTACCAGCCTGCTATTGCCAAGGTACATGGTGCCCATGTACAAACCCTCTGATCCTCTGGGAGACCCCATGAGTACTGTTCCATCTGGTCCCCATTTGTGGAGACCAGTACTGAATGGCGCTCACCCGAGTTCTCCGAGGCAAAGGGGGTGGATCCCAATGCCTCAGGTGCCTCAGGAAACTGTATATTAAGGTGAGACTAGCTTGCAGATTTTCCAAAAGATGAGTGGGTGGGATTTACATTGCAGTGTTTTGCGAGATTGCGTTAGATCTCACGATGCATTGCAAGGCGGGTAGATCCTGGTACTGGGAGCTGGGTCTCCTGTGCAAGCTGGGTAGAGCCTGTGAGCGGGATCTCCTGGCTTCTGTCAACCACGCTGCGCCGCGGCACACTGCTTTTCAAGTGCAGTGGAGCCATTCGATTGTGCCCTATTTGTGCCAAGAAAAAACATAAAAAGAAAAGTGCAAATGGATTTGTAAAAAGTTTAAAAGATGAGCAGAGGGAAAGCTTGTGAAAATGCAGCCACTCCTGTGCTCAAATCATGTGATCTCCGCATACATTCATTTTGAAAGGTGCCTGCAAAAGATACTTCAGTGAATGGAGTTTAGGAGATGATTTTAGTCTCTGTCTACTGATGAGTTTTCTTTCATGGGCAATTGTCATTATCTAGTTTAATGCAAATTGCTCCACTAAATTGCACAGTAATTGTGTGTATGTGTTGAGGAGTGTTTTAATTATTAAGCATTGGATTGCCTTGATTTATATACCAAATGCTATATTTGCCATTTTCAATTGCAGAAACACCTTTTGTGTGGATTGAGCATGTGTGCTTTTATGCATCGTACATGAGATTTATTTCCAGGTGGAAAAATAGTTGTAATCTTGCCATTTTTAATCTATATTCATTTGAATGGAGCCGTTGAAAATAAACAATTCATTTTGTATCTAGAATTTTCATTATTTTAATTCTAAATGTTCTCTGTACTGTCTATAAATGTTTTTTGATATTCTGCCTGAGGGAGAGCAGATAAATTGTATGCAAAGTGATTATGTTCTGCGTAGTTACAGGCTTATTCTGGGTAAATCTGGGCATGGTACTGCAGCGATATAGTGATGAGCTTGTAACAGATTGGGGCATCATAAATTCAAGCTTTGTGGACATTTTGCAGGATCATAACTGTAGTGATCTCTGTATATGTAAATACATGATTGGTTAATGTGCAGTCAGTACAGTCAGATGATCACTAGAGGGCAACACTAACAGGGAGTATATAAGCAAGCTCAAGCAGTTTTCCCACTCTCTTTGTGTGTGTTGTAGCTAGAGAACAGAAGTGTAGCAAGCTCAGAGTGTAGAGTATTATATTCATTGTTAATTTAATTCACTCTTAGTTAATTTGACTACTGGTAAAAGTATTAAAGAAAAGAACTCAAACATTAATTTGTTACTCAATAAAAATAATTTGTCGTCACTGGAAGACTTTGAGTGTTCATCATCAAAGTGAAGTTTAACTCGGCAGAACAAATGAGTAACATTTGGACCATGTATGGGGCTGGTTTAGCACACTCGGCTAAATAGCTGGCTTGTAATGCAGAACAAAGCAGCAGCGCGGGTTCAATTCCTGTACCGGCCTCCCCAAGCAGGCACTAGAATGTGGCGACTAGGGGCTCTTCACAGTAACGTCATTGAAGCATACTTGTGACAATAAGCTATTATTATTATTATTATATTACTCGCAAGTAATATAACATGGTACCAGGATATAACAGCTTTAAGAACAACTAGTAGCTAGATTAGGCAGGAAAAGAAAAAGTTCCAGTATCAACTATTTGACTGTGGAAGTCTTCGCAGCAAACGGATCCTCGACAACAAATCGATTCGATGGACCACATTCAAGCTTCACAGGAGCTGAAAACTACCGGTAATTTAAATTTAAATTGGAATCTCTTCAAACAACAGTTTCAACTCTGTTTGGAAGCTCATGATCTAAGTACTGCCTCTGAAGCTAGAAGAACAGCACTGCTACAGTCAAAGGCAGGTCAGCAGCTATATGATATATAATTCATTTATATTCTCAGAAGGCGAAGATAAAAGTAAATTTGATGTGATTATCGCAAAGTTTGATGACCACTGCAAGCTGCAGACAAATGAAATGCATTTCAGGTTTCATAAAAGGTTACAAAAAAATGGCGAATTGATCACAAACTTTGGGCGAAATTCTCCGACCCCCCCGCAGGGTCGAAGAACCGCCCGGGACCGGAATTCTCCGCCACCCGGGAATTGATGGGGGCGGGAACCGCGACGGGCCGAAGTCCCGCCGCTGAGAGGCCTCTCCCGCCGCCGTGGTTTCAACCACCTCTGGTGGCGCGGGATTGGCGGCGCGAGCGGGACCCCGGGGTCCTGGGGGGGGGGGGGGTGATGGGGCGATTGGATCCCTGGGGGTGCCCCCACGGTGGCCAGGCCCGCGATCGGGGCCCACCGATCGGCGGGCGGGCCAGTGCCGTGGGGGCACTCTTTTTCTGCCGCTGCCGCCACGGCCTCCACCATGGCGGAGGCGGAAGAGAACCTCCCTACCACGCATGCGCCGGTGGTGACGTCAGCGGCAGCTGACACACTGGCGCATGCGCGAACCGCCGAAGGCCTTTCGGCCAGCCCCGACGCTGGCCGGCGGGCGTCAAAGGCCGTTGACGCTGGTTTTGGCGGCAGCCGGCGTGGCGCCAACCACTCCGGCGAGGGCCTGGCCCCCAAAGGTACGGAGAATTCCATACCTTTGAGGAGGCCCGATGCCGGAGTGGTTGGTGCCACTCCGCTACGCCGGGACCCCCCCCTCCCCCCCCCGCCGGTTAGTGGAGGATCCCGGCCCTGGTCACCAACATAAAATTGCTTGCACAAACATTGTCATTTTGCTGATTTGCGTGATTCTTTAATATGGGATTAAATTGTTTATGGACTAAATGATGAAAGCATAAGAGAAGAATTATTGAGACAGAATGATCTAATGCTCAAAATTGTGATCAAAAAATGTAGTTTGCACGAGCAAAGCAGAAATCAATATTTGGAGTTTTATCACTGGGAAAAAGGTGTGAAAGTCCACCACGAGTTTGAGAGTGTTAAAATGGTGTCATAGGCAGCAAAGAAGCACGTTCAGGATGGCAGCTATCTTACGCGCACACACTCCAGCACGGGACATGCGCAATTCGTTCAGAAATGCAAGGCTCAACAGGAAAGTCTGCGCATGCACGAACGTCCATCATGTGTCAGAGAGACGATGTCATGACGTGCTACCAATGTGGTAATGCCCACTTAAAGGGAAAATGCTCTGCACGAGGAAAAAGATGTTTAAAGTGCTCCAAAACGTAACCGTTTTGCTTCTCAATGCAAGTCAACAGCTATATATCATGATACAACAAAGAAACAGCAACACATCAGTGTTGGCAGCTGTTATGGGCCAGGGTTTAGAGCACACCAAAGTATATCATGGATGTCTCCTGACCTACAACTGTTTAGAGATTTTGGTTATTAGGAGCAAAATGCCCTCCCTTTCAGGTGTTGTTCAACAAGGCCTTAAGCACTTTAAATCAAAAACAAAGTTTATTCTACAAATTCAGCTAACATTTTACACACACACACACAGTTAGCATTTTATCAACTACAAACATAAATACCCCACACAGCTACAGTACTCTATATTTAACCCTTAATAACTTCCTTTTGCTGTTTCACCAAAGTAACAACATCCATAAATCAGACAATCCCTTTTACCACAAAATAGTAGGTATGAATTCCTTCCAGAACACAGTTATTACCTTGAAGGTATCAAGTGATCTGGAGATACCTTTTTAATATGCAGAGAGAGAGAGAGAGACTCCCAAGATCCTTGTAGTCTGAATACAGCTTCCAAATGTCTGAACTGAAAGTAAAACTCAGAGCCACAAACAGCTTCCAGCTCAGAACAAAAGTAAAAACCAGAGCCACTGCCCAGTTCCACCCAAACAATGACATCACTGCAGCCATTTGAGAAGAGAAACAGTTCTTAAAGGGACATTCCCATGACACAGCATTGATAAAACGGAAAATAGCAATTCAAAAAAGTATTCTTCAGATGATGAGGACTATTTTTCCCTTGAAAATACGTTCTTTGTTGGCATCATTGATACAGTGGAGGATCTTCAATCAACAACAAAGGCTCCCCAGCAAATAAACTACATTGACTACAATAGTAAATGGACAATGATAGTACAAGTGAATAATTGCCCAATAATATTCAAACATGACACTGGTGCTTTATGAAATGTGCTGACTGGCAAAGGTCTCACATCGATCCAAGGAGATTACGAGATAGTACCTGCGGCCTGCAAGTTAAAAGACTACAATGGTAACCAGATTGCTTCACATGGATCATGCCTTTTGAAGTTGGTCAATAAGAATGTCAAGAAAATACTTTGTTTTGAAATTGTTGATGATCACAAATCTTCTTTAGTAGGCGCTCAAGCATGCAAGGACTTTCAGCTAATCTAAAGAATCTTCATGAACACAAAAGAGACATCATGACTGGACAATGACATCCAGCAGCTGCTGAGTGAATACCCTGACGTATTTCGAGGTATGGGTACATTACCATACCAATACAACATTTTGCCCAAGAAGGATGCAAAACCTGTCTTACATCTGCCAAGAAGAGCACCAGCTCCTCTGTGTGAAAGACTAAAAGCAGAATTACAATGATTATAGTCTCATGGAATCATCTCTAGAGTCACGCAACCGACTGACTGGGTCAGCTCGTTGGTCTGCATCAAGAAACCTTCAGGAGATCTCAGAATCTGTATGGATCCCAAAGATCTAAACAAGAGCATCCGTATGGAACACTACCCTATCCCCAAGCGAGAGGCGATAACCTGTGAGATGGAAAACACTCGCATTTTTACCAAACTCGACGCGTCACAAGGTTTCTGGCAGATGCAGCTAGACAATTCCAACAAACTACTCTGTACGTTCAACACACCATTTGGACGTTATTGTTTTAATCAAATGCCTTTCGGGATCATCTCAGCCTCAAGAGATTTTTCACCGAACCATGGAGCAGATGACGGAGAATATTGAAGGTGCCAGAGTATATATAGCTGGCATTATCATTTGGTCAACTACGGGAAGAAGAACATATTAGCAGATTAAGAATTTTTTTTCACAGAATACACCAATATGGACTGAAACTAAACCAGTCCAAGTGCTCGTTTGCACGCTCATCTTTGAATTTCTTGGTGATACTGTTTCAGCTCAGGGTGTCAGACTAGATAATGAAAAATTGTCTGCAATGCAGAATATGCAGCAGTCGAAAGATAAATAAGCTGTGCTTCGATTTCTTGGATTCATTAATTACCTAGGGAAATTCATTTCAAACTTATCAACGAGGACGTCAGCTCTACGAAACTTGACCAGAAAGAATACTGAGTTTGCGTGGACTCCACACCACCAGGAAGGATGGGTGAACCTCAAGCAGCAATTGATGACAGCTCCAAGTTTAAACTTTTTTGATCCAACCAAGCCCACACAGATCTTGGCCAATGGCAGTCAAGATGGAATTGGTGCGGTTTTATTTCAACAAGACAGCCAAACAAACTAGATTCCTGTAGCAGACGCGTCCAGACCAATGAACGCCACAGAGTACAGGTATGCACAAATTGAAAAAGTGTGTTTTGGACTGATCACAGGCATCACACAGTTTCATGATTCTGTGTACGGTTTACCTAAGTTCATCGTCGAGACAGATCATAAACCTCTAATCAATATCATAGAGAAAAGCCTCAATGATATGACACCCATTTGCAAATAATTATGATGAAGTTGAGGAGATATGAATTTACATTAATCTACACTCCCAGAAAGGATGTCATCATAGCAGACATACTATCGATATCGAGAAATACTGACAACTTTAACTCCCAAGTCCATTAATGATATAGAAGCTCAAATGTTGTATAAAGAAAACCTACCTGTATCTGATGAAAAGTTGAAGCAAATATATGATGAGACACAAAGAAATGCAACCTTGCTTGGAGTTATAAATCATTGACAGCATGGGTGACCAAAAGGACGCTGTTCTCAGTTTTAAAACATGCAAGCAGAACTTACTGTGGTAGATGGATTGCGACTAAGAAATGACTGGATCGAGAAAGCAGGCTACTGTGTTGGATGATTAGCCATGATTGTGATGAATGGCGGAGCAGGGCCAAAAGGCCTCCTCCTGCTCCTTTCTTCTATGTATCTATATGTATGAATCGCCATTCCGCTAACTCTCAGGTCAGAAATGCTCAGCAAGATTCACAAAGGACATCTTGAAATTGAGAAGTGCCAAAGAAGAGGGGAGTGTGCAGCAGGATCTGGGTGTCCTTGTGCACCATTCGCTGAAGGTAAGCATGCAGGTGCAGCAGGCGGTAAAGAAGGCTAATGGCATGTTGGCCTTCATTGTGAGAAGTTTCGAGTATAGAAGCACGGATGTGTTGCTGCAGTTGTACAGGGCCTTGGTGTGACCACACCTGGAGTATTGTGTGCAATTGACGAAGGATGTTCTTGCTCTTGAGGGAGTGCAGCGAAGGTTTACCAGACTGATTCGAGGGATGGCAGGACTGTCATACGAAGAGAGATTGACTAGGTTGGGATTGTTCTCGCTGGAGTTCAGAAGAATGAGGGGGGATCTCATAGAGACTTATAAATCTCTAACAGGACTAGACAGGGTAGATGCAGGGAAGATTTTAGCAATGATGGGTGTGTCCAGAACCAGGGGTCACAGTCGGAGGATTCAGGGTAAACATTTCGGACAGAGATGAGGAGGCATTTCTTCACACAAAGAGTGGTGAGCCTGTGGAATTCATTATTGATGCTAAATCATTGAATATATTTAAGAGGCGGTTAGATATAGCACTTGGGGAGAATGGGATCAAAGGCTATGGGGAGAAAGCAGGATTAGGCTATTGAGTTGGATGATCAGCCATGATCGTGAATGAAGGGCGGAGCAGGCTCGAAGGGCCAAAATCCTCCTCCTGCTCCAATCTTTTATGTATCTATGTATGTAAGAGCACGGCAAGCTGTATATTGGCCTGGAGTAAATAAAGACATTACAGACATGATAATGATGTGTTCCACATGTCAACAGCATCAGCCAGCACAATGTAAGGAAACACTCCAGCAGCATGACAAAGCTATGTCACCGTGGACGAAAGTAGTCATTGACTTGTTCCATGCTAAAGGAAAAGACTCTGTTCTCATCATAGACTGCTACTCCAATTTTCCTGAAGTGAAGAGACTTCCAGATCTCACTTCCACATCAGTGATCAAAGTTTGTAGGGAAACCTTTGTGAGACATGGCATTCTGCAAGCCGTTATGCCAGATAATGGTCCCCACTTAGCAAGCTGGGAATGGACAGAATTCTCAAAAAGATATGATTTCAACCACATCACCTCGAGTCTGCACTTTCCCCAGTCAAACGGCAAAGTAGAGAAAGGTGTGCACATTGTAAAGCAATTATTTAGCAAAGCAAGTGATTCGCAATCAGATTTTTCATTTGGCTTTACCATCATGTAGAGCTCCACCATTAAACTCAGGTTTGTCTCCGGCTCAAATGCTTTTCAATCGTGAATTAACAACAACACTACCAAAGATTCAAATTGACAATCCAGATCAACTGGGTGTGCTGAAAAGAAAATCAAAAACAACGCAACAAGCAACAACATTATTATGACTTGCATGCACAGCCACTGAAATCACTAACAGCAGTTGACATTGTCAGAATTTGACATCCAGTATGAAGATGATCACAAACTGCTATGCTAATCAGACAGATATCACCATGCTCCTACATAATCAAAACTGCAGATGGTGGATTGATTAGAAGAAATAGGCGAGATCTTTTAAAAGTACAATTTTGTTAATCTGTATTTCCAACTTTGAATTTACGTCAGTCTTTAAGTCAACAACATGTGAATGTCAGAAAACCAGCTGAAATTGAACAGAAGGACATTAAAGTATCAACTTCTCCAAGTACATTGAGAAGATCAATGAGACGACGACAGAAACCAAATCATTTAAACATTGGACTGATTGATTCATAACCTATGTATAATGCATGGCAAACTGAATCATTTCTTTATATGCAATTTTCTTTGTGCCATATAGAAAATATGTAACACAAAAAAGGGGGATGTAGTGATCTTTGTATATGTAAATACATGATTGGTTAATGTGCAGTCAGTATAGTCAGATGATCACTAGAGGGCAACACTGACAGGGAGTATATAAGCAAGCTCAAGCTGTTTTCATGCTCTTTGTTTGTATTGTAGCTAAAGAACTGAAGTGTAGCAAGTTCACAGTATTGAGTATCATATTCATTGTTAATTTAATTCAATCTTAGTTAATTCAACTATCAGTAAAAGTATTAAAGAAAAAATTTCACAAGTATATTAATTTGTAACTCAATAAATAATTTATCATCACTGGAAGACTTTGAGTGTTCATCATCAAAGTTCAATTTAACTCGGCATAACAAATGAGTAACTCCCAAGTAATATAACAATAACGTCTCCAAATTGCAAGATATTCAAGCCACTTCTTGTCAGGAAAAAGATAGCTTAACTCCATGCAGACGCTGAGAAGCAGGAAGTCCTATTCCCCAGGTATACTGGTCCTGTCTTCCAAGCAGGAATCCATGCTTAAAGAGACTGTGGCTACAGCACCGTAGCCCCAATTCTATGACCTGTATTCCCTTTGAGCACAGCTGTATACTGGGAATTTTCCCTTGTGTGAGCCACTTCTTACATGTTAATGGAGAGTAGTCACGTAAATATCTCAAATGTTGTGTGAAATTTGCTTGACTTTCTACACCACACTGGCAAATCATAGAATTAGAATTTACAGTGCAGAAGGAGGCCATTCGGCCCATCGAGTCTGCACCGGCTCCTGGAAAGAGCACCCTACCCAAGGTCAACACCTCCACCCTATCCCCATAACCCAGTAACCCCACCCAACACTAAGGGCAATTTTGGACACTAAGGGCAATTTATCATGTCCAATCCACCTAACCTGCACATCCTTGGACTGTGGGAGGAAACCGGAGCACCCAGAGGAAACACACGCACACACGGGGAGGATGTGCAGACTCCGCACAGACAGTGACCCAAGCCGGAATCGAACCTGGGACCCTGGAACTGTGAAGCGATTGTGCTATCCACAATGCTACCGTGCTGAACTAAATACAATTTTAACTTTAATGTTACATTTAATGTTACACAGGGGCTGGTTTAGCTCACAAGGCTAAATCGCTGGCTTTTAAAGCAGACCAAGCAGGCCAGCAGCACGGTTCGATTCCTGTACCAGCCTCCCCGGACAGGCACCGGAATGTGGCGACTAGGGGCTTTTCACAGTAACTTCATTGAAGCCCACTCGTGACAATAAGCAATTTTCATTTTCACATAATGATTGAAAATATGGGACTGAAATCTATGTGCCCTGGTGGGTGTCTTTTCCCTGGCCGAGGCGGGGGGACACACTAAAATGCCATGGGTGCCCATCCCATCACCTTCCCGCCCACCTCCGAGCTCACTCTCATAATATGGGGGTTGGGCGGGTTCCCAAAATCTGCCGCCCCCTGTATTATTCAGCCCATGAATGCAGCAAAGGGCTGGTTTAGTACAGGGCTAAATTGCTGGCTTTGAAAGTCGACCAAGGCAGGCCAGCAGCACAGTTCAATTCCCATACCCAGCCTCCCCAAACAGGCGCCAGAATGTGGTGGCTAGGGGCTTTTCACAGTAACTTCATTTGAAGCCTACTTGTGACAATAAGTGCTTTTCATTTCATTTCGTTTTTTGAAAAATAATTTTTATTGGAATTTTTTGAAAAATATATATCAACAGAACAATAATAACAAAAGCAATAATAATAAACACCCCCCAGCACCAGTAACAACACATATAACAAACCCCCCACCCCCCCAAACCAATAAACAACAAAATAAATTAACAATAAGCAAACTAACACTATCCCCCTAAACCCCCCCCCCCCCCCCCCTCTCCCCCCCCCCCCCCCCCCCCCCCCAACCCGGGTTGCTGCTGCTGCTGACCTAGTACCTTATCGTTGAGCCAGAAAGTCGAGGAAAGGCTGCCACCTCCTAAAGAACCCTTGTACTGACCCCCTCAGGGCGAATTTGACCCTCTCCAGCTGAATGAATCCCGCCATGTCATTGATCCAGGTCTCCACTTTCGGAGGTCTCGCATCTTTCCACTGCAGCAAGATCCTCTGCCGGGCTACTAGGGACGCAAAGGCCAAAACATCGGCCCCTTTCGCCTCCTGCACTCCCGGCTCCAACCCAACCCCAAATATCGCGAGTCCCCAGCCTGGGTTGACCCTGGATCCCACCACCCTCGACACCGTCCTCGCCAACCCCTTCCAGAACTCCTCCAGTGCAGGGCATGCCCAGAACATATGGGCATGGTTCGCTGCACTCCCCGAACACCTGACGCACCTGTCTTCGCCCCCAAAGAACCTACTCATCCTAGATCCGGACATGTGAGCCCGTGCAGCACCTTGAACTGGACGAGACTAAGCCTCGCACAAGAAGAGGAGTTCACCCTCTCCAGGGCGTCCGCCCATGTCCCCTCCTCAATCTGCTCTCCCAGCTCCACCTCCCACTTAGCCTTCAGCTCCTCTACCGATGCCTCCCCCACCTCCTGCATTACCTGGTAGATGTCAGACACCTTCCCATCAACGACCCACACCCCCGAAAGCACCCTATCCCTTACCCCCCCGCAGGGGCAGCAAAGGTAACCCCTCCACCTGTCGCCTAGCAAACGCCTTGACCTGAAGGTACCTGAACATATTCCCCGGAGGGAGCTCAAACTTCTCCTCCAGCTCACCAAGGCTCGCGAACCTCCCATCAATAAACAGGTCTCCCAATTTCCTAATGCCCGCCCTGTGCCACCCCAGGAACCCGCCATCCATGTTCCCTGGGACAAACCGGTGGTTCCCCCGCAGCGGGGCCTCCACCGAGCCCCCCACTTCCCCCCTGTGACGCCTCCACTGCCCCCAAATTTTGAGGGTAGCCGCCACCACCGGGCTCGTAGTGTACCTCGTTGGAGGGAGCGGCAGTGGCGCCGTTTCCAGTGCCTTCAGGCTCGTACCTCCACAGGACGCCATCTCCATCCGTTTCCATGCTGCCCCCTCCCCATCCATTACCCACTTGCGTACCATCGAGACATTAGCCGCCCAATAGTACCCAGAGATGTTGGGCAGCGCCAGCCCCCCTCTATCCCTGCCTCGCTCCAAAAAGACCCTCCTTACCCTCGGAGTCCCGTGCGCCCAAACAAATCCCAGAATGCTGCTGTTCACCCTCCTAAAAAAAGACCCTCGGAATGAAAATGGGGGGGGCACTGAAACAAAAACAAAAACCTCGGGAGCACCGTCATTTTAACGGACTGTACTTTACCCGCCAACGACAACGGCAGCATGTCCCACCTTTTAAATTCCTCCTCCATCTGCTCCACCAACCTAGTAAAATTGAGCTTGTGCAGAGTCCCCCAGCTCCTAGCCACCTGAACCCCCAGGTACCTAAAACTCCTCACTTCCCTCTTTAGCGGGAGCCTACCAATCCCCTCCTCCTGATCTCCCGGGTGTACGACAAACAGCTCGCCTCTTGCCCAGGTTCAATTTATATCCCGAGAAACTCCCGAACTCAGCAAGAATCTCCATCACCTCCGGCATTCCCCCCGTCGGGTCTGCTACATACAGCAGCAAGTCGTCTGCATACAGCGACACTCGGTGCTCCTCCCCAACTCGCACCAAACCCCTCCACCTCCTCGACTCCCTGAGAGCCATGGCAAGAGGCTCAATTGCCAACTCAAAAAGCAAGGGGGACAGGGGGCACCCCTGCCTCGTCCCACGCTGGAGCCTGAAGTACTCAGGCTCCAGGGTTTATGGACCATCTGGTCCATAAACCCCTTCCCATTTGTCGCTACACTCGCCATCGGGGCCTCGTACAGCAACCTCACCCATTTAATAAACCCACCCCAAACCTGAACCTCTCCAACACCTCCCACAAGTACCCCCACTCAACCCTGTCAAAGGCCTTCTCCGCATCCAATGCCACCACAATCTCCGCCTCTCCTTCTGCTGCCGGCATCATTATCACATTTAGCAGCCTTCGCACGTTAGTGGTCAGCTGCCTCCCCTTCACAAAACCCGTCTGATCTTCATGTACCACCCTCGACACTCAGTCCTCTATTCTAGTGGCCAAGATCTTCGCCAGCAACTTGGCGTCTACATTCAGCAGTGAAATTGGCCTGTATGATCCGCACTGCAAGGGGTCCTTATTACGCTTCAGGATCAGGGAAATTAGCGCCCGAGACATCGTCGGGGGCAAAACACCCCCCTCCCATGCCTCGTTAAAGGTCCTGGCCAACAGGGGGCCCAGCAGGTCCGCATATTTCTTATAAAATTCAACTGGGAACCCATCCGGTCCCGGCGCCTTCCCCGACTGCATGTGGCCAATCCCACTGACCAGCTCCTCCAACTCGATCGGCGCCCCCAGTCCCTCCACCTGCTCCTCCTGCACCCTTGGGAATCGGAGCCTGTCCAAAACACTCTCCATTCCCCCTCCCACCGCCGGCGGCTCCGACCGGTACAGTTCTCTATAAAAGTCCCTAAAGACCTGATTGACCTCTTCCCCCTGCCGCACCACATTCCCATCTCTATCCTTCACTCCACCAATTTCCCTAGCCGTGTCCCGCTTACGAAGCTGATGCGCCAGCATCCTGCTCGCCTTCTCTCCATACTCATAGACCGCTCCCTGCGCGTTCCTCCACTGTGTCTCCACCTTTCTGGTGGTCAATCAATCAAACTTGGCCTGCAAGCTACGCCGCTCCCCCAGCAATCCCTCCTCCGGGGCCTCCGCGTACCTCCTATCCACACTTAACAGCTCCCCCACCAGTCTCTCCCTCCTCTCCCCCCTTTCCCTATGGGTTTGGATGGAGATCAGCTCCCCCCTAATCACTGCCTTCAGAGCCTCCCACACCATCCCCACCTGGATCTCCCCAGTATCAAGGTACCTCTTGATACACCCCCAAACCCTCCTACACACCTCCTCATCAGCCAACAACCCCACGTCCAAACGCCAAAGCGGGTGCTGGTCCCTCACCTCCCCCATCTCCAGATCCACCCAATGCGGAGCATGGTCCGAAATCGCAATAGCCGAATACTCGGCCTCCTCCACCCTCGGGACCAGTCCCCTACTCAACACAAAGAAATCAATGCGGGAATAAACCCTGTGCACAAGGGAGGAAAAAGAGTACTCCCGTGCCCTCGGCCTCCCGAACCTCCAGGGATCCACTCCTCCCATCTGGTCCATAAACCCCCTCAACACCTTGGCCGCCACCGGCCTCCTGCCTGTCCTTGAACTAGAACGATCCAGTAGGGGATCCAGAACAGTATTGAAGTCCCCCCCCCATGATCAAGCCCCCCACCTCCAGGCCAGGAATGCGGCCCAACATACGCCTCATGAAACCAGCATCATCCCAATTTGGGGCGTACACATTTACCAACACCACCCTCTCCCCCTGCAGCTTACCGCTCATCCATCACATATCTGCCACCACTATCAGCCACAACCTCAGATGCCTCAAACGCCACCCTCTTCCCCACCAGGATCGCCACCCACCGGTTCTTCGAGTCGAGCCCTGAGTGGAAAACCTGCCCCACCCACCCCTTCCTCAGACGGACCTGGTCCGCCACCTTCAGGTGGGTCTCCTGGAGCATAGCCACGTCCGCCTTCAGCCCCTTCAGATGCGAAAACACCCGGGCCCACATCACCGGCCCATTCAACCCCCTCACGTTCCACGTAATCAGCCGGATCAGGGGGCACCCCGCCCCCCTCCCCCGTCGACTAGCCATAGCCCATCGACTGCTCGCCCCTGGCCAGCACCCATTCGGCCCGTTTCCCACGGTGATAGAACCTCACCCCGACCCCCCCCCGACCCGCACCAACTCCTCCCTGGCCAATCCAGCAGCAACCCGGTATCCCCCCCCCCCCTTCCCAGGCTAGGACCCCTCCTAGCCGTGACGCTCCCTCCACTGTACTCCTGTGAGCCAGCTGACTACTGCTGACGCCGTCAGCTCCCGCTCTAACTCTGACGCCTCCCGATATGAGGTCCCCCCTCCTCCCCTGCATCAGCTCCTTGGCACTGCTTCAGCGCGGGAAAACCGGTCTAATAACCACGCCCCTCGCCACCAGCTCAACGCTCCTAGTCCCGCAGCGCGGGAAACCAGAGAAAAGCCCGCGCTTTCACACTGCCCCACCCCACCAACACAGCTCCCAAACAGCAGTCCCAACCCAACCACCAACTCGGTACAAACAAAGACACAGATCAACCACAAACCCCAGTACCTCCCTTAGAAGACAAAACCATAACCCACATCGTCCGAAAGCGAGAGCAAAAACAGAAACAACCAGAATAACCAGCTACAGCATAAACAGTGATACAGAAATAGAAAAACTCCCACAGTCCCAATCTCTAGTTCGAGTCCAACCTTTCAGCCTGCACAAAGGCCCACGCTTCCTCCGGGACTCAAAGTAGTAATGCCGGTCCTTGTAGGTGACCCACAGGCGCTCAGGCGGCAACATGCCGAACTTCACCTGCTTTCCGTGGAGCACCGCCTTCATCCGGTTAAACCCGGCTCTCCGCTTGGCCACCTCCGCACTCCAGTCCTGGTAGACACGCACTACCGAATTCTCCCACTTGCTACTCCTCACCTTCTTGGCCCATCGGAGAACACACTCCCGGTCACTGAACCGATGGAACCGCACCAGCACAGCCCCCGGGGGTTCATTCGCCTTAGGCCGCCTGGCCAGTACTCTGTGGGCCCCCTCCAGCTCCAGGGGCAGATGGAAGGATCCTGCCCCCACCAGCGAATTCAGCATCACGGCCACATAGGCCGGCAGGTCCGACCCCTCCAGCCCCTCCTCGAGGCCCAGGATCCGCAGGTTCTTCCTCCGTGATCGAAGCTCCATCTCCTCGAACTGATCTTGCCACTTTTTATGAAGCGCCTCGTGTATCTCCACCTTCCCCACGAGGGCCGAAACCTCCTCCTCGCGCTCAGACGCCTGCTGCTGCAACTCAAGTATCGCTGCATCCTGGGTTGTCTGGGTCTCCAGCAGCTTACTAGTCCTCAGGGATTCCAACAACTCCCCTTTCAGCTCCGTAAAATAGCGCAGAAGGGCCGCCTGCTGCTCCTCCGCCCACTGCCTCCACTCCTCAGGGGCTCCACCGGCCGCCATTTTGTCCACCTTCCCCTGCTTTTCCAGGTTTTCCGTTTTTCTCCTCGCCCACTCCGCATCCACACCATAAACCCCGGGGGGTTTTGCTCCAGACCCCTTTATCCACCGGGAATCGTCGAATCAGCGCCATTTGGGGCCCTTAAAAGAGCCCACAAGTCCTGTTAAAGCGGGAGCTGCCGGACGTGCGGCTTAGCTCCGCATAGCCGCAACCGGAAGTCGTCTTCATTTCGTTTTTAATAGTTGTGTGATTTGGTATTCCCAATGAAAAATAAACATATAAATAGTAGAAAGGATTGTGATAAAGGGAAACACCCACGAGCCCTGAATGAATCTAGGCAACCGATAACACAAAGCTTCTGTAGGAAATTATTCAATTCTAAGATGATTCTTATCACCAAAGAATGGAATTCCCATTTGCATTTATTAATAGAACTGGGAGCTCCATTATTGAGGCAAATCACTAATGATGCACGGTAGCTTCAACATACATTAATATTCTTTTATGCACCTATTAATGTTTTTAACTTGCGTGTCACTTTTTTGATTTAAAACTATTAAATCATGGACAGTTTTATGCTGGGTATGTGCATAACAAATGGCAGATCAAAAATGGTAGAATCTTTTATTAGGAGTTGTCACTTGCTGCTGTCAAACATAACCCGGGGTCTTCACAAGACAAGTCAGTATTATAGAATGTCTAGTAGACCTGTAATCATCTGCTTCTGATATATTTATGAGTAAACTATTTTTGAATATTGAAATCTCACAGTTTTGCTTCAATTGCTAGTTCCTATCGGAAAAATAGATTGACTGTAAACCGAACATTCAGAAACAATCACTTTCATCAAACAGTTGGTGGAACAGAATTTTGCAACTCAGATTCTGGAATATGAATTGAAGCAGAAGGCGTCAATTAGTTTAAACATGGTTTCACTGCACTCAGGGGAACACTCGCAGATGGGCACGTGGAACACAGTAATCAGTGCCAGTATTGACTCCTGTGGACATTTGTATGAATCTTTCATTAATGTTGCAGAGATGTAAAGTTTGCACAATTCTATGAATCAATTAACCTTCATGTTCAGCAAAATATATAGAAGGACATGAAAAAGTCGGACAGTTTAGAGCTCATGTCAATGAAGTAATCAAATCTTTAAAAAAAATTAGAACTGCATTTCTGTCTAGCCTTTCAGTTAGTAACCTGCTTCTATGTAATTGACCAACTTAAATGAATTGTGAAACATAAATTAAAATAGTGGAATATCATGTAAAGCCCCGATTATTTTATCTTTGGGAGTCACAATCAAGTATGATGTAATGTAGGAAGAGTGTTTGGAATGGTTTCTGTGCAAATTGTGTTGTAGAGTGAATGACAAGAATGAAATCTTAAAATTTGGGGGTACAATACACAGTAACTAATAATTGGTTCAAATAAAAACACGTCATTTAGGTTATGCCAAGGATAAGAAAGTTTCTGCAAAGGATATTAAACCGCTGTGTGATATCGTTTCATAGTTAAGATTAAACAACTATGGGGCAAATGTCCTTAGATCGTGATCGTGGTAATGCTCACCAGCACTGACCCTTCTGGCATTGGCTGTGGCAGATTAACATCGGCACCACTGTGAGCACATCTCAGGCACCTGCCGGCCCGATATGAGTGGAAGCTGTAACCCATGTCTCCCATTGGAGGTCAGGGGTGTCCAACCTTCCACATTTACCCAGAGAAATGAAAAATATTCCCTCGTCGAATCTAGTTATTTTCTTTAACATTCACCTGTTGGGGTCTGGGTGCTTCCCTGGCCTGGAATCCTCCAATGGGGTCCACTTTCACTCACTGGAGACTGGTTTGCCTCATGATATTGAGTGACCGCAAACGAGTCTGAGACGAGTGGATAACAGAAACCAGTTTCGTGACAAAATTATAGCATGTACAATACTCACCAGATTCCAGCTGGGTCTGAGGCGTCGGTGTCAAAACCTTTATATTACAGATTATTCGAGTGTTCATGGACTTCCCGCCACTCAGGGCGGGAGCTCGTAATCCACGAGGCTCACGGGAAGACTTATTGCTTCTACCCCATAAGTCTTGTGAGGATTATAGCGTCGGACAAGCACCCAAACACACCTTTAGGATCAGTTGGAACTCTCATCCGAAGGAGTCCCCATTCCTGGTACCATTCATCTGCATCAATGGCCTTGTTTCAATTGACTAGTGACTCTGTTGTTGAGGGTGGTGTTTGCAGGTGGATGGAAGATGTTGGAGAACTGGCGTTATTCCAATTCGACGGATACTTAACTGGCTGCTGCCATCTTCTTCTTGTTATCAAACAATCATATTTACCCGTTAGGTACAGCAGACTTGAATTCCCTCTTATATGTTTCCAGAAATGCACGACATCGGGGCACAAATAACATTTTCAGTTTAAAAGGCTAGATAACTTTGATAATAAGTGAGTTATGCGCATAACGTAGATCCAAGCACTTATCCAAAAAATCTTTCATCTGAACCCATCCTTGACCACAAAATGGCCCTGCCCCCAGTTAACATGGTTGCATATTTTCAAAAGCATTGTTCAAAATGCAAGCAGATTATTAGGCACTTAAGTGCCTGTGGCCACCTGAATTTACTCTAGAAATGAAAGAAAATGAACTATAATTGCACTCTGTCTTAAATAATCATTTATGTTCAATATAATAAAAATGCAATAAACACAATAACTTATGTTGCCAAACCAAATGCCGTAAGTCCATTTTCTTTCTACACCCATTAGAATTCTACCTCAAAACCCTCAAATGCAATACTTATTAATGTTTAACCATTTCGTCTGGGTACTATGTTAATGATTCATATGTGGGCTAAGATATTTTGGGCTTTCCATTTACTGCCAGCAAGGGCGTCCCTTCACATCTTCTCCGACCATCCTAAGGTTGCCAATCCCCTGTTCAACATAAGCATCTCTGTGATTTTAAGTGCAGCTGCCTTAATTTAGAACTTTGTTGGTTTTAATAATCTTTGACTTTGATGTTTTGTATCTAAACTATCCCACTACCCCCCCCCCCCTCCCCCCGCCCGCCCCAAGCTAGGCTATTCCAGAAAATCAACTCATTGTAGGTCCCTTAATTTCTGCCAACAACCAGAAATGTTTTACCAAATTCTGCCGAAAGAGATGTTTCCTTCATTCCAGCTTGATTTCAAATCTCAAACTAAAGTGTATAAATTGAGAACCTGGGAACCTACTCACGCCTACATTTCACTTGTTGGTTTTTTTTCTCAATTGTTCATTTCCTAATTTGGGTTATGGGCAATTAAGTCATTAACATCTGTGTGACTGCAGACTACTATTTTAATTTGGATTTCAGAGATTAAAAATGGCTCAGGTTTAGCTCCTTCCCTGATTGAAGGAGGATGAGGAAGTGAATGTAAGGACCCAAGGTAAGGCACCATCAGCAGTGACATTACCTCTTTGCATTACTTAGCCTTCTTCTTCTTAGGCAGTCCCTTTGAGTTGAGGATGAATTGCTTCCACACTAAACATGAGTTCTCAAGTGGCTGAGGAGTCGAATGTGCAGCCTAATGTCTCTGTCACAGGTGAGGCAATGGTGGTTGAGGGAGAGGGTGGGTGGGATGTCCAGGTTGCCACGTGCTTCCTTTGCTGTTGACGCTTGGCTTCAGCTTGCTCTTGGTGATGAAACTCAAAGTGTTCAGCTCCTTCCCACTTGTTTTTCTTCCACTGGGCCAGGAGTTTCCACGTGTCGGTGGGTATGTTGCACGTTTTAAAGGAGGCTTTGAGGCTGCCCTTGAAGCATTTCCTCTGTCCTCCTGGGGCTTGCTTGCGGACTAGAGCATTTGTTTCAGGAGTCTCGTGTCAGACATGGGGACGATGGAACCCGCACAGTGGAGCTGATTGAACGTGGTCAATGCTTCAATGGGGGTGGGAGGGTGGGAGGGTAGATGTTGGCCTGAGCGAGAACATTAATGTCTGTGCACCTATCCTGCCATTGGATTTGCAGGATCTTGCGGAGGCAACGCTGGTGGCATTTCTGCAGGGTTTTGAAGTGACTGCTGTACACATATAGGAGGGTGGGTATCACTGCTGCTCTGTAGACCATGAATTTGGTACCGGATCTGAGGTCCTGATCTTCAAACACTCTCTTCCTTAGGTGACCAGGTTGAGAGCCACCTTCCAAGGTATGTAAAGTGGTTCACTTTATCCAAAGCCTCTTCGTGGATTTTGGTAACCAGGAGGGACAGTGCTGTGTTACAGGGGCAGGTTGGTAGAGGACCTTTGTCTTACAAATGTTCAGTGTAAGTCCCATGCTCTTGTATACCCCTCTGAAGGTGTTGGTGATGGCTTGGAGCTCAGCCTCGGCACATGTGGAGATGCAAGCATGGTCAGCATACTGTAGTACTGTAGATAGAGGATGGGATACCTTTAGATAAGAGCTGGTGGTGGTGAAGGCTGAACAAATTACTTTTTGTCCTGTGGTTTAGCTCCGCTCCAGTGCAGCTTGTTGAGGGTGCAATGGAGCATTGCAGCAAGGAAGATCGAGGCTAGTGTTGGTGTGTGCGATGAAACAGCCTTGCTTTACCCCAGTTCGAACGCAGATTGGGTCAGTGATGGATCCGTTGGTCAGGATCACGGCTTGCATGTCATCATGAAGCAAGCAGAGGGCTGACAAACCTTTGGGGGTAGCCGAATCAGAGGATAATCGTTTGTGGTTGACAGTGGAGAAGGCCTTTGCGAGGTACTGTTCCCTGCATTTCTCTTGATGTTGCTGCATGGTGAAGATCATGGGCGGGATTCTCTGATCCTGAGGCTGTGTTGATGCCGTCGGAAACGCTGTCGCATTTCTCAACGGCGTCAACACGGCTCCAGGATCAGCAATTCTGGCCCCTACAGGGGGCCAGCACGGCGTTGGAGCGGTTCACGCCGTTCCAGTTGCTGATCAGGCCGTGGAATGGGCGCCGGGGGTTGCGCGCATGCGCAGTGCCACCGGCGTGATTTCCACACACGCACTGTGTCTCCCTTGTCCGCGTCGGCCCCGACCCAACATGGCGCAGGTATACAGGCCCCGGCGCGGAAGAAAGGAGGCCGGGAGACAGAGAGGCCAGTCCACCGATTGGTGGGTCCCGATCGCGGGCCAGGCCACATCGAGGCCCCCCCTGGGGTCGGACCCCCCCAACAGGCCGCCACACGACCCTTCAACTCTGTGTTACCGCCGGCTGAGAGCAGGTATGGATGGCACTGGCGGGACTCGGCATTTGCACGACAGCCACTCGGCTCGTCCCGGCCCGAGTCCCGGCGGCACTGTCCACACCTGCTCTCAGGCGGCCGGACGCGGCCCATCCCAGCCCGAGAATGGGCGGGCCGGCTGCGTAGTGCGGCCCGCGACTGGTGCAGCACCAACCAGGCAGGCGCCCATGTCGCCGATTGTCCGCTCTGCAGAGAATCGCCTGCCGGTGTCGGGTCGGCGTGGCGCGATTCACGCTGGTCGCGGGGATTCTCCAGCCCAGCCAGAATCCCACCCCTTGTCTGTCGTGCCCCTTAGTGGGCAGAACCCAGATCGGAACACTGGCTGCAGCTGTTCAACCACAGGGTGAAGGCGATTTAGGAGTACTCTTGTGATGACCTTTCCTGTGGTTGACTGCAGGGTAATTCCTCTGTAGTTACTGCAGTCGGACTGGCCACCTTTCTTGAACATGGTCACGGTTACGGTGTCTCTGAGATCTCCTAGCATGTTCTCCTTGCTGATGAGGGAAAGTAGGCCATGTATTCATGTCAATGGTGCTTCGGCAGACATGCCTTGATGTTCTTTAGCTGTTGGATGGCCTTTTCTACCTCATGTCGGGTTGGGGTGGTGCCGAGATGGTGATGGGTAGTGTGCTGCGGAATGGAGCCGAGGACACTTGCTTCGAAGACAAAGTCTCTGTTAAGGAGATCTTCGGTGTGCTCATTCCAGCTCCATAGTCCAGATAGCACATAAACCTTGACTGACACTCAAGAAGAAGGAACTGGCTGAGCGATAGCTTTCCTTTACAAAAGAAGCCATCATCCTACGAGAGGACTTCTATAAGGATTAAACAAACTGAGTTCCCAAGTTGGAAAGCCTCATACATAGAGCTGAAGCTGAACACATCCCGACAGGTCTTGGTTTTCCAGGCCTTCCTGGGGAAATTGTGCAGGAATAGTTAAAGGCAAGGTGAGGGCCTGTATCAAACGGGGAAACAATGTCTACAGAGGAGATGGGGAAGAGGGCACAAATATCTTTGCATAGTTTCCGGT